>NC_058083.1:483214139-483816186 GCF_014858855.1 Bufo gargarizans
GCATCACGTCCATCTAATTGTAGAGAGGAGGGGTAAGGGGCGGGCTTAGCTTTACTTGAAGCAAGGAGGCCGCTGCCCCCTTGACTTCAAGCCTGATTCGGAGACAGCGCGAACCGTCATTAAAACAGCGTTTTTAACAAGTATGAAGAAACACAAAGAGGAAAGAAAAACATGATTAGCAACACACTGGGGGATACTGTAAGGTACTGTGGTCGGTTTAATATGCGTTTTCTAGGTGACAGATTCCCTTTAAAACTCAAAAACCACAACAGTAGTATAAACCTCATAAAAGATTTGTCATTATCACAACTCAGAAATCAAATGAATGATTGACACTCTAAAAATCAGATAACGAGTAGATTTGAGGCTGGGTTTCCACGTTTAAGTTTTTGGTGCAGTTTTTGAAGCCAAAGCCAGAATTGGATTCAAAAAGAGGAGAAGACTCTAGCTTTCCTTTATGTGTCCACAGCTCTAGTCTTTCCTTTGGCTTCAAAAACGACATCAAAAGGCTCAAATGTGAAAGGACATGTCTATTTTTAGATTTGTGTTTTCAAATAAAATAATCAATGCATGGTATTGATATTTGCCTATATAACACCTATGACAACCAGAACAGTGGTGGAAGATGGGAGCATATGGTGAAGGAACACTACCATGATCAGGCTTTCAAGGCCCAGTACATTGTGTGTGGAATGTGATATTAGGGTAACAGCTAGAGATGAGTGAATAACTTGAAATTTATTTTGGGTCCGTTCTAACTAAGATTCTATACTCCTAGGACTTTTAGTTTTCTCTTGTATATCTCACTTTAACTCAAAAACAAACATTTTCTTGCAAAGACTCAAAGCACAAGAATGTGTGGCTGGGGCGACTCCCTGGGAAGTCAATTTCATAGAAAGCTACTTTGCCTATTTTTGGAGTCTGAGAAGAAACATTAGTACCCGGAGGAAACCCACACAAACACAGGGATAACATACAGACTCCATGCAGATTTAGTCCCTGGTCATATTCAATCCCAGGACCCCAGCACTGCAAGGCACCTGTATTAACTGTTATTTTTTTGGTAACAACCAACAAAAGCACTGTTGGATTTGTTATGCTTTTTTAAAAGATAAAAACTGTTCCAAAAATTGTTCCTTATTAGTGACTGATGTCTGCCCATTTTTATACTCACATGGTAATAGTGCAAGAAGCAGAGTCTTCGACAGAGGGTAATATCAAAAAAAGCAGTGGCTTGTTCTGAACAAGCGGTCCAAAATAAAATCTCCCTTTTTAGCGACTGGCAACAGTACAATATGTAACCTGATGGACAAGACAGGAAATGTGCCACTGTGGAGGGGTAGTAGTGCAGTAGTAGTGGTAGCAGTAGCAGCACAGCATGGAATCTGATAGACAAGGGATAAGATGTGTAGCTTTGTAAGGGTAGTACTAGGGGCAGTACTAGCAGCAGCAGTGCAGTATGGAAAATGACAGACAAGACAGGAAATGTGCAGGTATGTAAATGTAGTAATAGTGGCAGTAGGGGGAGTAGCATTAGCAATACAGTATGGAACATGATGGACAGGCAGGCAGTAAAATCATTTAGCCAGCAATAAACAGTCACTGTCAGCAATGGTAGGTCTGTTCATTGGAATCAGCTGGAAGTGTGTGAAAATCCTCACAGATTCAAGGCTTATTCAGTTATGTTCGATTCAGTGTGATGATACCACATGCTGTGCTGAATAACCTGTCTAACAGTACACTGGAGGCTAGAAAAGACAGTACACCAATATCAAACTGGGCCAGTTCTGTACACTGTTCTAATCTGCCTCCTCAGAAGAACATAGTATGTGCTGAAGAAAGTGCATTGTCCAGGTGCGACTGAACGTGGTTGTTCAGGTAGTGCATATCTGTTTGCTAAGATGCATCAGGTTGGCACGGCACATGAAAAAAACTGTTCCATCATGTTAAGAAAACTGAATCAGCTGCTGCTGTTGCTCAGACTTCTGCTACTTGTTGCAGCAGTATCACTGGCAGAAACAATGGGAGGTCAATAATTCAGTGGAGGGTTGAGAGGGGCCTCCTGGTCAGACACATGGGCAGCTGGTGTCTGCTTGACGAAAGCTACGGCAATCTGGATGTAAAGCGTATCCTTGTAATACAACACTTTTGGCTACCTTTCTGTATCAGGAAGACATTCCCCTATTTTACTATCCAGTAGACATAATCAGCCTCATCCCCTAGCTATGTCTGGCAAAACTCCATGTTGCCCTGCATCACCAACAACTTCTCCTCGATAGCTCCTCATCCTCCTTCACTTTCTCCTTCATGTGACTTTGTCTGTATGGGTCCCCAACAGCCACAGGGCAGCAAAGAAGATGTGTAAGCTGTTTTTCCACATCCCTTATTGCATCAGTATGAACATTAACTCTAATATAAATATCAGGGAGATTACATCATTGATGCTGCTGTTGTTCCTACTTACAAATCTGGTAGCCGCTTATAACCTGAGTATGTGATACATGTAGGGTAAAAAATATACATAAACCTCTTAATTGTATCTATACTAATGCCAGAAGCCTGACTAATAAAACTGGGAAACTGAAATTAGTGATGTGTGAGGAGGACTATAACATAGTGGGAATAACTGAGACATGGCTGGATGATAGCTATGACTGGGCAGTTAATGTACAGGGTTACAGTCTGTTTCGAAAGGATCGCCAAAACCGGAGAAGGGGAGGGGTCTGCCTTTATGTAAAGTCCTATCTAAAGCCCACACTACGGGAAGATATAAGTGAGGGACATGAACATGTGGAGTCACTGTGGGTAGAAATACATGGAGGCAAAAACAATAATGAAATACTAATAGGAGTTTATTATAAACCACCTAATATACCAGAGTCCACAGAAAATCTACTACTAAATGAGATAGATGAGGCGGCAGATCATAATGAGGTGGTTATTATGGGGTACTTTAACTACCCAGATATAGACTGGGAAACTGAAACCTGTACATCTCATAAAGGAAACAGGTTCTTGGCAATAACCAAAGACATTACCTTTCCCAACTGGTTCAGGACCTGACTAGAGGGATGGCCATACTTGACCTAGTATTGACCAATAGACCTGACAGAGCAACAGATGTGAAGGTTGGGGGACACCTGGGAAATAGTGACCATAAAGTAATAACCTTCCAATTGTCATTCAAAAGAGCGTTTCTTCAGGAAGGAACAAAAATACCAAACTTCAAAAAAGCAAAATTTAGCCAACTAAGAAAGGCCATAGGTCTAACTAACTGGGTCAAAGTCCTCAAAAATAAAAATACAGCTACAAAATGGGATATTTTTTAAAAGCATCCTAAAATCTAATTGTGGGAGGTACACACCTTATGGGAATAAAATATCAAGGAACAAGATAAAACCAATGTGGATAAATAGAAATGTAAAGAAAGCAATAAATGACAAAATGAAAGTATTTAAATCACTAAAACAGGAGGGTAGCTAGGAAGCACTGAAAAACTATAAGGAAAAAATGTAATATGTAAAAAACAAATAAAAGCAGCCAAACTAGAGACCGAGAGATTAATTGCCAAAGAGAGCAAAACTAACCCTAAAATGTTCTTCAATTATATAAATGGTAAAAAGTATAAATCTGAAGGTGTTGGCCCTTTACAGAGTAATGAGGGGGGAGTTGCAGAGAGCGATGAGGAGAAAGCAAAGCTACTAAATATTTTTTTTCTCCACTGTATTCACTGAGGAAAATAAACTGTCAGATGAAATGCAGAATGTAAAAATAAATTCCCCATTAAAAGTGTCCTGTCTGAACCAGGAAGAAGTACAGCGGCGTCTTGAAATGATTAAAATAGACAAATCGCCAGGATCGGATGGCATACACCCCCGTATCCTAAGAGAATTAAGTAATGTCTTAGCCAGACCCTTATTTCTGATATTTATGGATATATACTCACAGGGAGTGTTCCACAGGATTGGTGCATAGCAAATGTGGTGCCAATATTCAAAAAGGTTCCAAAAACAGAGACCAGAAACTATAGGCCGGTAAGTTTTACATCTGTCATGGGTAAACTGTTTGAAGGTTTTCTAAGAGATGCTGTCTTGAAGCACCTCAATAAGAATAAGCAAATAATGCCATATAAACATGGCTTCATGAGGGATCGGTCATGTCACACTAATTTAATCAGTTTATATGAGGAGGTAGGTTCTAGACTTGACAGTGGCGAATCAATGCATGTCGTGTATCTGGACTTCTCCAAAGCATTTGACACTGTACCACATAAAAGGTTAGTATATAAAATAAGAATGCTCGGACTGGGAGAAAATGTCTGTATGTGGGTAAGTAACTGGCTCAGTGATAGAAAACAGAGGGTGGTTATTAACGGTACGCATTCAGATTGGGTCA
Source organism: Bufo gargarizans (assembly GCF_014858855.1). Lineage (NCBI taxonomy): Eukaryota > Metazoa > Chordata > Amphibia > Anura > Bufonidae > Bufo > Bufo gargarizans. The sequence continues at coordinate 483,218,535 of NC_058083.1, forward strand.
TTGTCACTAGTGGGGTACCTCAGGGGTCAGTATTGGGCCCTATTCTCTTCAATACATTTATTAATGATCTTGTAGAAGGCTTGCAAAGTAAAATATGAATTTTTGCAGATGACACTAAACTGTGTAATGTAATTGACACGGAAGAGGATAGTATACTGCTACAGATGGATCTGGATAGATTGTAGGCTTGGGCAGAGAAGTGGAAGATGATGCAAATGTAAAGTTATGCACATGGGAAGGAATAATGCAAGTCACCAGTACATACTAAATGGTAAAACACTGGGTAACACTGACATGGAAAAGGACGTAGGAATTTTGGTGAACAGCAAACTAAGCTGTAGAAACGAATGTCAGGCAGCTGCTGCCAAGTCCAATGAGATAATGATTTGCATCAAAAGAGGCACAGATGCCCGTGATGAGAACATAGTGCTACCACTCTACAAATCATTAGTCAGACCACACATGGGGTACTGTATACAGTTCTGGGCTGCTGTGAACAAGGCCGGCATAGCAGAGCTGGAGAGGTTTCAGGGTAGGGCAACTAAAATAACAACTGGAATGGATGGACTATCAAAATTAGGGTTATTCACTTTAGAAAAAAGACGACTGAGGGGAGATCTAATAACTATGTATAAATATAACAGGGGTCAGTACAGAGATCTCTTCCATCATCTATTTATCCCCAGGACTGTGACTGTGACGAGGGGACATCCTCTGCGTCTGGAGGAAAGAAGGTTTGTACACAAACATAGAAGAGGATTCTTTACGGTAAGAGCAGTGAGACTATGGAACTCTCTGCCTGAGGAGGTGGTGATGGTGAGTACAATAAAGGAATTCAAGAGGGACCTGGATGTATTTCTGGAGTGTAATAATATTACAGGCTATAGCTACTAGAGAGGGGTCGGTGATCCAGGGACTTATTTTGATTGCCTGATTGAAGTCAGGAAGGAATTTTTTTCCCCTTAAGTGGGGAAAATTGACTTCTACCTCACATTGTTTTTTTGCCTTCCTCTGGATCAACTTGCAGGATAACAGGCCGAACTGGATGGACAGATGTATTTTTTCGGCCTTATAAACTATGTTACTATGTTACTATGCATGTTCTTGAGGAACTGCCACTGTCTGAGCTCAAAATAACACATGCTCATCAGACTCATGCATGATGTAATCATTAACCACTTTGCGCTGTTTGTAAAAATACTCCAGCATATGCAATGTGGAATTCTAGCAAGTTGGAATGTTGCTGATGAAGCGGTGCAAGGCAGGCTGTTCTGTCACTGAAGGTCCAGGAGGACCTTCTTAGCCACATAAGAATGGCTGAAATGCATAGACACTCTCCTGGACATGGCCAGCACCTTCTGTAAGCCACCATAATTTTTTTTAGAAAGCATTGCATCACCAAATATATCATACATTCCGTGCAGGGAGCATGCCTTATATCTCCATAATGCAGCATACCAACAATATTCCTGCCATTGTCACTGACCACTTTGCCCAGTTGTAATTGGCAGAGAGACATCGAATGGGAAATTTGCTGCTTGATGCACATTAATAACTGATCATCTTTGTGTCTTCTCTCACCAAGACTCATCATCTGTAACATATGATAGGAGGGAGGTGGAGTGGAAGATATGATCTGCCCTGCTTCTGTTGGGGACTGGAGGATGTCTATTGAGGAGGACCACGTAGAAGAGGTGAATAAGCACCTAGTCTGAGAACCAGTCCAATCCAAACATGGAACTATCAGTAGCACCTAGTGTCATTGCGGTGTTGCTGTGTTGCAGCTGCCACACAAAAGATTGACCAAGTGGGCCGTAACAGCTGCTTCACATGTTGATGGTGCCATGCACCTTGCTATACAGCAACAGTTTCAAGAAACGGCCCACATTCTCTGCCATTTGAGAGTATAAAACAGGGATGGTTTTTCTGAGAGATAATGGCGGCTAGGTATCTTCAATCAAGGCTCAGTGCACGTCATCACTGTCAGTGCACTGTCCCTAAAGGCAGTAGAGTTCACTAAGTGGTATGGCAGTAACTGCATAGCCAGCAACTTAGGTGACAGTTCAGTTTGCACACAAGCGGATTACTGGGTATGTATTGTTGTTTTCTGCCTACACATTCCAGGTTTTGAAACTTGTAGGAAGTATTTTCTAGGTTGTGCACAGCTTTTGTTTATTATGAAGATTCAATAAAGGATTGTTTTAACTGATTCAATAGTGAGTGCTGAAATAAGATTACTATTTTTCTTCATTGAATTTGTAACTTGCATTCTAGAGCATGGCAAGAGTCTCCTGGCACCATTACAGATTGAAACAGGTCTCTACATATAGAAAGTGGAGAGCAAGTGAGCGGTCTTTCAATTATATATATAAATATATATACACTCACCTAAAGAATTATTAGGAACACCTGTTCTATTTCTCATTAATGCGATTATCTAGTCAACCAATCACATGGCAGTTGCTTCAATGCATGTAGGGTTGTGGTCCTGGTCAAGACAATCTCCTGAACTCCAAACTGAATGTCAGAATGGGAAAGAGAGGTGGGCTACAACAGCAGAAGACCCCACCGGGTACCACTCATCTCCACTACAAATAGGAAAAAGAGGCTACAATTTGCACGAGCTCACCAAAATTGGACTGTTGAAGACTGGGAAAATGTTGCCTGGTCTGATGAGTCTCGATTTCTGTTAAGACATTCAAATGGTAGAGTCCGAATTTGCCGTAAACAGAATGAGAACATGTATCCATCATGCCTTGTTACCACTGTGCAGGCTGGTGGTGGTGGTGTAATGGTGTGGGGGATGTTTTCTGGGCACACTTTAGGCCCCTTAGTGCCAATTGGCCATCGTTTAAATGCCACGGGTTACCTGAGCATTGTTTCTGACCATGTCCATCCCTTCATGACCACCATGTACCCATCCTCTGATGGCTACTTCCAGCAGGATAATGCACCATGTCACAAAGCTATTAGGGAATGTGAGAACAGGTTGTAATTTGTAGTATACAAGAAGACAAAGACTGTAGGTATCTAGGGATTAACCCCCATGGGGGAAGGGCACACAGTCAGGCCTCCTAAAACCATCAACCTTTAAATAAGAGACTGACAAACGTATTCCTTTTAATGCTGGGTGATGATCGGCCACAGCTTTCTTTATTTAACCATAACAACATAACTGTCAATGGCGCAGTATGCCGGCCGCTGGCCTCCCAGCGGGCAAGTCTGCCATGTGCCATAACCACTTCCAACTGAATTATATACCGCCAGCTGTGACTTGTATACTTTCGACATTACAATACCAATCTTTATTTATCACACTCTTACATAGTCAACGTAGTCTCCAATATCCATCAACCTTGTATGACATTTCTCATTCTTTTTTTTTTTTTTTTTAATTTTTATTTTTTTTTTCTTTGTAATGTTTTCTTACAACAAGGAACCTTGGACACTGTCCAACCACCACCCCCACTTCACAGGGAGGGCGGGAGGGAACCAGCTCGTCCACCGCCAAGAGGAAGTAGAGGGGGAAGAACAGGCATATATATAACCCCCCAGAACCGCCCCTTCCTCTGATGAAACCCAGGAAAGGTTTCAGACTTAACCCCTTCCACACCATAACCTCCAACCTGTCCCTACTGCCATATTCGCCCTGACCCTTACACATCTGGGGGCACAAGGGGTAGGGGAGGACCCCCAGTCTCTAATCACCCTCCCTATGCTGTCGGGTGCTTGCCAGACTGTAGGTATCTAGGGATTAACCCCCATGGGGGAAGGGCACACAGTCAGGCCTCCTAAAACCATCAACCTGTAAATAAGAGACTGACAAACGTATTCCTTTTAATGCTGGGTGATGATCGGCCACAGCTTTCTTTATTTAACCATAACAACATAACTGTCAATGGCGCAGTATGCCGGCCGCTGGCCTCCCAGCGGGCAAGTCTGCCATGTGCCATAACCACTTCCAACTGAATTATATACCGCCACGGAGGAGACTCGTGCCTACACGGGGCTCCGACCACCACCCAGCAAAAACAGGGCCTGTTCAATACCATCCTGGATGCCCGACAGGAATATATCTAGCCCTATATCATTAAGATGAACGCCATCCGGCCTCATCAACGCCCGGTTGTCACCCTCAAGCTGCCTGTGCCGAACCACTACTGAACCCCTAGAACGCACAAACCGGGAGATCCGAGCATTCACCGTCCGCCTGCCCTTTTCCAAGGCCTCCCCATCCCGTGCCCCGTGCCAAACTACCCTCGGAACGATCTCCGACCACACTAACACCATCTCCCTAAAGAATGACGGAAAACGCTCCACATCCGAACGCATAAGCGTTAACAACTCCGCCACTCTTAAGTGGCAAAGGTCGTTACCACCGGCGTGAATCACCAAGATTACCGGGCCTACCGAACGAGTACCAATCTCCACCACCTCCGTAAGCAACTGCGACCACCGCAGACCCCGGACACCCCTCCACAAGACATCAATATTCCTGAATCCAAGATTGCGCCCGCCAGGCCGTCCTTCAGCCCGCTGTGCAGCCCAGAATACGTAGGAATGTCCAACTATCCAAACAGTCGGACGCTTGGCACCTGAAAAGACAAACGCTGTTAGGACACACCATCAACACAAACAATCATGACCCGTAACACAAATGATAACACACATTCCCTGCGCCAGCACACAAGTACCAGCACGCCCATCAGTTATGTACATCCATGAAACTTCAAAGCAGTAAGTCCGGACGAACATAGCGAGCAAAGCAAGCAGAACGCCAGCGACCAATCCGCATAACTTCAGCCTCCGGCAAACCCGCTCTCGCTGCCTCAGTAGCCGCGCCAATGCGAAACGAATGAGTCCCAAACTCCGTCGGATCGGCCCCAACAGCCACAAGGCACCGCCTAAAAACCGCCGTAAACTGAAATTTAGTAACCGGAGAACCATCCTCGTGAGAAAAGAAACTAGAACCCTCACGCCTCCTGTCCCTGAATCCCGCCACCAAACTAACCGGGCAAGCGGGACCCGGCACCGGAAGAAGAGGGATCCACGCCCCATACCCATACTGATCGGTCTTCGACCGACGAATCCTGATACGCAGGGAGTCATTCGCCAAGACTACGTCCTGTACCAACAAACCACCCGCCTTCGTAAGCGATGGAGCAAACAATTCGCCCACCCGCAGGGCAGCAAAGAAGGCAACACTGAAACTGGCAGAAAACAAGGACCCCTCATACGCCGACTTACAAACGCAAGCGCAACTGCCAATAAGCCTGCACAGCAAAGAAAACGACACCGGACGCCGCGTATCCCGCGCCACATACTCCCGACGCCAACCACGCATAGCCTGACGAACCACAAAGTGTTTAGTCACATCCACCCAACCACGTAACTTAAAAAAGAAAGCCACGCCAGACAAACGACGAAGAGCAACAGGGGCAGACACACCCAAACCGTGCAAACGAAGCAACCATTCCACCGTGACCTCCAGCCGGAGATCATCACGCGTACACACATCCCTCGCCCCCACCATCGCCAACCACTCAGCCCAGGCCTTACCATGTGATTGCCACGTAGCCGGAGAAACAGAGGAGCTAACAAGCGACATTAAGCGTCCACCAGCCGCCACAGGAACGGAGGGCACTCCTTGCCACACTTGTCCGCTCCCGGATGGAGCTCCCGGAAGACCTGCCAATGAAATCGAGAGAGAGCATCAGCAACCCTGTTATCCACCCCCGGAACATGACGGGCCCGGAAATAGATGTTATGCTCCAGGCAGCGCAAAACCAAGTGACGCAACAAAGACAACACTGGAAGAGAAGAGGAGGACAAACGATTAATAACTTGAACCACCCCCAGATTATCCGACCAAAAACACACATGCTTATTGGACAACCTGACCCCCCAAATCTCCACAGCAACCACAATAGGAAAAAGCTCCAGTAACGTCAAATTCCTGCAATAAGCGGACTCCCGCCACGACTCCGGCCAAGGAGAAGAGCACCATTCATTGCCCAATATGGTACCAAAACCACAAGACCCCGCCGCATCTGACCACAAGGACAGCTCCGAACTCACAATCTCCTTAGAAATATAACAAGTATGACCATTATAACTGCCTAGGAAGGATCGCCAAACACCCAAATCCGCCTTAAGGGACTTGGTCAACCGAATACGATGGCCCGGCGAAGTCACACCCCTAGTCGCCAACGACAACCGGCGGGAAAAAACGCGGCCCATGGGCATAACCCGGCACGTGAAACACAACAACCCCAACAGAGACTGAAGTTGTTTCAATGTCACCTTCTTAACGGCAAGAAAACCCGCAATCAGCTCCAACAACCTACCCAACTTGTCCCCCGGCAACCGAAAAACCATAGCGACTGTATCAATCTCAATCCCCAAAAAGGACAAACACGTGACCGGGCCCTCAGTCTTCTCAGCCGAGATAGGAACTCCAAACTGCGCCATCCGCGCCAAAAACACAGACAACAAATACCTGCAGCCATCCCCCCCGCAAGGGGAAACAAACAGGAAGTCATCCAAATAATGTATCACCGATGACATGCCCGACTCAACTCGCACAACCCACTCCAGGAAAGAACTGAACAACTCAAAATAGTGACACGAAATGGAGCATCCCATAGGCAAACAGGTGTCATAATAAAACCGATCCTCCCAAAAACCTCCCAACAGATGAAAACAATCCGGATGAACCGGAAGGAGCCGGAAAGCCGATTCAATATCAGATTTAGCTAACAAAGCCCCTCTACCTGCCTCCCTCACCAACGAGACCGCCTTATCAAAAGAAACATAAGAAACCGATGCCTCTTCCTGAAGAATCGCATCGTTCACAGAGGAGCCCTTAGGGTGAGACAAATGGTGAATCAAACGAAACTTCCCTGCCTCCTTCTTCGGGACAACACCCCATGGCGAGACTCTAAGGTTAGGAAACGGAATGGAAGGAAAAGGGCCCATAATCCTACCAAGCTCCACCTCCTTACTCAACTTCTCCCTCAGCACTTCCGGGTGCTCCCGGGCCGACTTCAAATTATCACTAAAAACAGGGGACCGGCTAAGAACAAACGGGATAAAGAAACCAACCGAAAACCCTGAACGAATCTGGGAAGCCGCATGCTCATCGGGGTACCTGTCGAGCCACGGGGCCATCGCGACCACGCTCACCGCGGTCCTTGCCATCACTCTGGGCGGGCAACTTGGGGAACCTGGCCGCCTGTCCCGGGCACCTGATACCTGCATGGGGGCCTCCACACACTGAGCATTCATGCTTAAATCTGCATAACCCCGCGTACTTGCAGCTACCCTCATTAAACGGCCAGCATGCTCCAGGGCGTCGGACGGCCACCGCTGCATGAACCTGGGCTGTTCCAGCACCGGCGGCCGCGCTCGGAAAGGGGTGTTGTTTCTGAGACAACATGAGCCGCAACCAAACATCCGTAGCCTTGACTCCCCAACCCACTTCCGGCCTAAGCGCCAAGTGCCTCCTGAACTCCTCATCATACCGCCACCACGCGCTGCCCCCATGGGCTTTGTAGGCACTGTAAACCGTGTCCACATAAATAAACAACTCGGAACACCGTTCGGGGTGCCGCTGACCCATGATACACCCCAAAACCGCAAAAGCCTGCAACCAATTACCTATCGTCTTAGCCACCCTCGGCCGACGCTCATACGGCCTATCCGGGACCCGGCGCTCCCTATCCACCGTGTGCTGGTCCACCGAGATAAGGGACCAAATGTCCACATACAGGTTGGCCCAAATTTTCTCCCTAACCGCCTCCTCAACATGCGAACCCAAAGGACTAACCCCACAGAAAAAGGACTCCTTGTGAACCCCTGCGGACACCGTGGGGGAAGCCAACGGGGCGACCGGGCCAGGGGAATCCTGCAACTTATCCAACAATGCCCGCATAAGCGACTCCATCCCCGCTACAGACCCACTCTCCCCCCATGCACCCGCAAACTGGAACTCACCAACAGGAGCAGGAGGAACCGCCGGCGAAGACGTCACCACCGGCACCGCCGGAACCTGGACCACCGGATGAACCAGGCTCGGAGCCCTGGAAGCACAACTAGGCACCGGCCTCCCTCGCCGACTCCGAGAAACTCTGCCAGACTCCTCAGATGCACCCGATGACCACTCTGATGATGAGGGGGAGCGCCATCTGGAGGATCTGGAGCGCCTACGACTCCCGTGGGCCCTAGAACGGCGCCGGGACGGACGCCTGCGATAATGGCGCTCACCCCTGCTACCCTCCACTGAGGAAGAGGGAGAGACAGAGACCTCCCTGCGCCTCCTCTGCCTGACTGCCGCGGGAACCGGTGACAAGGGAGGAGGAGGGGGGGGGGTGGGTAGTGGACATACCACCAGGAGTCTCCAACACATCATGAACATGCACGCCGGCCGGCTCCCCAGCTACAGGAGCAGCCGACGCAACAGCCATCCCCTCATTAACAGGGGGGGGGAACGACTGGGATGGAGGAGGTGTAGGAGGCGAATCCTCCACAAGGGCACTCTCTCTGGCACCCATTCCCCCGCACACAGCCCGCTCACTGCCGGCCGGAACCTCACTTCCGGGCGCCACAGGAAGGGGAGGAGCCACAGCGCCGCGCTGCGCCCGCCCCCCAACCCGCCCACAGGAGCGACCCGGCCGAGAACCACGCACGGAGCGAGCAGGGAGCTGCACCAGGGAAGGACCCAGGGACCGACCGCGGCCAGAGGTAACCGGCAACGGGGGGCTATGGCCAAGACGCGCCGGGGGGCGGGAAGGCCGAGCGGACCGCCGATCCCCCACATAACTCCCAGAGCTCCCAGCAGGAGCCGGGAGCTCCGAAACGGCAGCAGGCAAAGGGGCAGGAGTGGAGGAAGGCAGAGGGGAATGCAAGCTGCCCAGGAAACCACGCAGCCATCCCTCTCCTTCCTCTTGAACACGCGCCAGGAGGTATTCCCTCAGGGCAACATCTCCCACGGACATGGTGGTGGCAAAGAGGGTACCTCAACCAGCTCGTCCACCGCCAAGAGGAAGTAGAGGGGGAAGAACAGGCATATATATAACCCCCCAGAACCGCCTCTTCCTCTGATGAAACCCAGGAAAGGTTTCAGACTTAACCCCTTCCACACCATAACCTCCAACCTGTCCCTACTGCCATAGGGGGGCACAAGGGGTAGGGGAGGACCCCCAGTCTCTAATCACCCTCCCTATGCTGTCGGGTGCTTGCCAGATTGTTCCACCATCAGGAGCAAAACAGTAACAATGCAGTTAAATGACAAGAATCTGCATAACTAATCACATGCTAAATAGTTGCAAGTCCAATTTATGTATGAGATAGCCAAGATGATTGTCTATAAAATGATGGTAGTCTCACGTTTGAAGCTGTGGATGGTGAGATATGGAGCCTGAAAGTTAAAAGTTCAACACAGTGTTACCCGTTTGCTCATCAATGTATAAATATATATATATATATATATATATATATATATATATGTATAGACAGGAAACCGGACAGCACTCCAGATAAAAAATTGTGGTTTATTCACCCATGTGGTGTAGGCAACGTTTCAGCTCATACAAAGAGCCTTTCTCAAGCAGTGAATACAAGTGCAACATGGGGTATATATAGCTCAACCCCTACATAAAATTATCAATAAAACAATTTCATCAGTCAGCATTTTGTACATATAAAAAAGATTATTACATATACATAAAATGTATCCAATTTCCATATAAAGTGCATCCGGTCCGTGTGGGGACCTGCCCATATAAAAATTAAGTGCATACATAATAACAATCTTGTAAATTACAAGACAAAGTGCAAAGCGCTGTAAATTGAATACATATGTGCATCATTATGTGATGTAACAGTGGGAGGAGTGAGGATCCCACATGCAAACTAACGCCAAGATCGGCGTCCGGAAGATGCTACTGCGCAGGCGCCAGGTTGCGTCAAAAACATGCAACGTAAGGTCACAGAGTGCCGTTTATGGAGCATGCTCTCTAACTGTAAGCCACTCAAGCGGTCATTTTACAATAGGTGAGTAGTATACACCTGTGCGCGCATGCCCTTTCATGCTTATTGCGGGCAGCGCCATCACAGAATCAGGCAGCTCGCCCAGAGTCATACATACAGGGTATCTTAGAGGATAAATATATGGGGAGGCTGCACTGCATCAAGGGTACAGACCCTCTACCCTAATAGGCATGAAAGGTCGACAAACATGACGTGACGTGCCACGCTTGCCAACACAGAGCCATCAAATCACCTTTTATCTATAACCCCTGCCAGGGATCTCCTGATGACCCAGGGCTGACATTAAGTGAAATAAAAGTATATATCTGACACAACCTGGAACAAAATAAAACATTGACAACATTGATAACATATAGATAACAATGTCATGTGGACGCAGTGTTCCTCTGCAGGGCACGCTTGTTCCTCATTTCCCAGAATCCATCTTTATTCAACATCACTTCTGTGAAAATAAGAATAAAAAGGAACCATAAGTCCTTAATGTAGCTTGTTTGTGTTCATAGTCTACTATCTACAGGACCAAGACCAAAGTACATATGCAGTAACAATGTAGAGCAAGCCATTCGCCTATGAATACAATCCCGGATTATAATACATATTGAGCCCATTAGGTTTTTAACAATTCAAAGTATATATCCAATATAGCTCCTTCCCTTTCAACATCAATACTCTATTGCCCCCACGCCTAGGCAAGGGAATATGATCTATAATCCAGCATTTAATATCCTTTTCAGTGTGTTTGAAATCAGAGAAATGTTTCGGAATCGGTAAGTCTTGTTGTTTTTTTTACAAATCGTGTAGCGGTGGTTGTTGAGACGTGTCTTCAAGGGTCTATCCCCTTTTCAAGAATTTCTTGGCCATAATGTTCAGGGAATTATCCAACGTTTCTGATTCAGAAACAATACTTTTAACTCTGAGAAATTGGGAAAAGGGCAAATGTTTCACTATGTTGCGTGGGTGTCCACTGTCAAAACACAAGAGGGTGTTCTTGTCTGTGAGTTTAGTGAACAACTGTGTGTGTAACTTCCCCTCACTATATCTAACTGTGGTATCCAGAAACTGGATCTCAGTTTCTGAGTGTACCAGAGTAAACTGTAAGTCTTTGTTTACACTGTTCAAAAATGCATGGAACTCCAATAATTGAGCAACACTGCCCGTCCCTATGAGAAAGATGTCGTCAATGTATCTCCACCACCGCAGCACCTGGCTGCGGTGGTGGGATAAATAGATGACATCCTCCTCAAAGCACCTCATAAAAATATTGGCGTAGGTCGGTGCTGCGTTCGACCCCATAGCCACACCCCGTTTTCATTTGTAGAACACATCCTGAAAAAGGAAGTAGTTATACCTCAAAACAATTTCCAATAGATCAATAATAAATGCATTTGCAGGTGCAGTGAGGGAAGACATATCTAGCATACGTTTGATACCCAAAATGCTAAAATCGTGGTCAATGGTGGTATACAAGGATGTCACATCAAATGATGCAAGACATATACTCTGCACATCTGTGAAATCAATTATTTCCAACTTGCATAGGAAGTCAGTCGTATCCTGTATATACGACTCAGCTCCCATTGCAAAATTACGCAAAACTTTGTCCAAAAAACCGCGATACTGCTAAAGACAGAGTCTGAACCAGACACAATCGGGCGACCAGGAGGGTGAATCAAATATTTGTGCACTTTGGGAAGTATATATATAACAGGTGTGACCGGATAGTCAACTGTAAGAAATTCACACAAATCATCATCAATGATGCCCGCCATGACTGCATCCGTCAGACACCGCTTGATCAGCCTGGCGATATCGAACTTAGGATAAACCTGAAGAACAGAGTACACCTCCGTGTCATCAAGTTGACGTTTAACCTCTGCTACATATTTAGTAGTATCCATGATAACTACTGCACCTCCTTTGTCAGCAGGTTTCACTGTCAAAAGGGGATCATTCCTCAATTGGTCTAGTGCCTCAACCTCCAACCTGAATAGGTTCGGATGTTTGAATGCACTATTACCACACCTAGATTTGTAGGCAGCTATTTCCGGACAGCACTCCAGATAAAAAATAATGGTTTATTCACCCATGTGGTGTAGGCAACGTTTCAGCTCATACAAAGAGCTTTTCTCAAGCAGTGAACACAAGTGCAACATGGGGTATATATAGCTCAACCCCTACATACAATTATCAATAAAACAATTTCATCAATCAGCATTTTGTACATATAAAAAAGATTATTACCTCTATATAAAATGTATCCAATGTCCATATAAAGTGCATCCGGTCCGTGTGGGGACCTGCCCATATAAAAATAAAGTACATACATAATACCAATCTTGTAAATTACAAGAAAAAGCGCTGTAAATTGAATACATATGTGCATCATTATGTGATGTAACAGTGGGAGGAGTGATGAGATACATGAAAAACCACGACATACCCTGCAGATGTACCTGAGTCCCACATGCAAACTAACGCCAAGATCGGCGTCCGGAAGATGCTACTGCGAAGGCGCCAGGTTGCGTAACAAATATGCGACGTAAGGTCACAGAGTGCCGTTTATGGAGCATGCGCTCTAACTGTAAGCCACTCAAGCGGCCATTTTACTATAAGTGAGTAGTATAAACCCGTGCGCGCATGCCCTTTCATGCTTATTGCGGGCAGCGCCATCTCGGAATCAGGCAGCTCGCCCAGAGTCATACATACAGGGTATCCTAGAGGATAAATATATGGGGAGGCTGCACCCCGTCAAGGGTACAGACCCTCTACTCTAATAGGCATGAAAGGTCGACAAACATGACGCGACGCGCCACGCTTGCCAACACAGAGCCCGCAAATCACCTTTTATCTATAACCTCTGCCAGGGATCTCCTGATGACCCAGGGCTGACATTAAGTGAAATAAAAGTATATATTTGACACAACCTGGAACAAAATAAAACATTGACAACATTGATAACATATAGATAACAATGTCATGTGGACGCAGTGTTCCTCTGCAGGGCACGCTTGTTCCTCATTTCCCAGAATCCATCTTTATTCAACATCACTTCTGTGAAAATAAGAATAAAAAGGAACCATAAGTCCATAATGTAGCTTGTTTGTGTTCATAGTCTACTACATTTTACACGGACCGGATGCACTTTATATGGACATTGGATACATTTTATATAGATGTAATAATCTGTTTTATATGTACAAAATGCTGATTGATGAGATTGTTTTATTGATAATTGTACGTAGGGGTTGAGCTATATTTACCCCATGTTGCACTTGTGTTCACTGCTTGAGAAAGGCTCTTTGTATGAGCTGAAACGTTGCCTACACCACATGGGTGAATAAACCACTATTTTGTATCTGGAGTGCTGTCCAGTTTCCTGTCTATGATATTGGGTAAGCAGCTATACCCTTGGACCTAGCACCCGTCATCTTCATTTGTCCGGTGCAGCCATTATGTTTCATTGGGTGTATATATATATATATAAAACACAGATAGTGCAGCAGCACAGTCAGAGATGGTGAACTGGGTGCAACTCCCCACAGAGGTCGGCTCTTCCTCCACGATAAAGGCCTCATTGAGCAGGCCGAAACGTTGCTTGGATTAAAGTTTGGGGTCTTCACCCGTTCACTGAAAGCTGGAAGTGCTGCCTCGTTATTTGTCTAGTGTATATATATATATATATATATATAGTGGGGATTCGCTCTGGTAGTTAGGACTAGCGGATGCAGTATAGAGGCAAAGTACACAGTTCTTGAATCAAACAGCGGTGTTCACACATTGGTGTATCACAAAACGCAGGTGGCTTGGAGTTTGTTCACACACAAGGAAAGTCCATAAACAAAAAAAGTCACCTTTTCTCCTAGGTGTCATGTATGACCCCTTGTGTGTATTCTTTGTGTAGATATTCCTCACCTTATATGCAGTAATATGTAGGGTTTTCCCCACATTTTTCCCAATGGGTTTTTTAGCATAAAGAAAAAATATGCAACAAAAGACACAAAAAAATGCACAAAAACCATAAAAAACAAGGAGGAATTATGTGTGTTTTTTGCATTTTTGATGCGGTTCTCATGTGGATTTCATGCTTAGAAATCTGCACCGTGTGCAGGCAGCCTTGTAAAGATTTCTATGGTCCTGGTGTGAGTATGAGAGAGAATTTCTGATATCATATGTGGCATTACCCTTGTTAGCAGTACACAATTTAGCATAGCTCATAGCTAGCATTGTTTTGGATTTAGTTGCAAGGAATGCCAAAAGAGGTGTCTAATTTATTAAGAGGCTTATGCCTCTTAATAAATTAGCTGCACCTAACTTCAGTGGGCTTCTAAGTAACACTGGTGTAGGAAACGTCAGCCTTAGGCCTCATGCACACGACCGTTTTTTTTTGCTGGTTCTGTAGTTCTGTGATCCGTGTCCGTTTTTTCTTCCGTGGGTCTTCCTTGATTTTTGGAGGATCGACAGACATGAAGGAAAAAATCGTTTTGGTGTCCGCCTGGCCGTGCGGAGCCAAAGGATCCGTCCTGACTTACAATGCAAGTAAATGGGGACGGATCCGTTTGACGTTGACACAATATGGTGCAATTGCAAACGGATCTGTCCCCCATTGACTTTCAATGTAAAGTCAGGGTATATTTTAACTTGAAGCGTCCCCATCACCATGGGAACGCCTCTATGTTAGAATATACCATCGGATTTGAATTAGATCGTGATAACTCAGATCCGACAGTATATTCTAACACAGAGGCGTTCCCATGGTGATTGGGACGCTTCAAGTTAGAATATACCAAGAACTGTGTACATGACTGCCCCCTGCTGCCTGGCAGCACCCGATCTCTTACAGGGGGCTGTGATTCGAACAATTAACCCCTACTGCCCCCTCCTGCCTAGCAGCACTTGATCTCTTACAGGGGGCTATGATACGCACAATTAACCCCTCAGGTGCAGCACCTGAGGGGTTAATTGTACGGATCACAGCCCCCTGTAAGAGATCGGGTGCTGCCAGGCAGCAGGGGGCAGTCATGTACACAGTTCTTAGTATATTCTAACTTGAAGCGTCCCCATCACTATGGGAACGCCTCTGTGTTAGAATATACTGTCGGATCTGAGTTTTCACGAAGTGAAAAATCTGATCTGAAAAAGCTTTTATGCAGATGTATCTGTGATCCGTCTGTGTGAAAGTGGTCTATGGACACGGATCATGGACGGGGATGACAATCTTGTGTGCATCCGTGTTTTTTCACGGACCCATTGACTTGAATGGGTCCGCAAACCATTGTCCGTCAAAAAAATAGGACAGGTCATATTTTTTGGACAGACAGGAAACACGGATCACGGACGCGGATGAACAACGGTGCATTTTCCGAGTTTTCAACTGACCCATTGAAAGTCAATAGGTCCGCAAAAAATCACGGAAAACGGAACAACGGACACGGATGCACACAACGGTCGTGTGCATGAGGCCTTAGTATAATCTGCCCCATGGTGTTATGTAGTTTTGTTTGCAGTGTGGCTTTCAGTTAAGTGTGCATGCATATGGGGGAGTTGAGAGGGATAGCTGATTGCCCAGGGAACATCTTGCCATCTGCTATCTAAATTATATCAACATCAGTGGGGGGAGGTGGCACTAAAGTGCTTAGAATAGCATAAACTCTAAATATGGCCCTGCAATCAACAATAAAAAAACTTTGTAATATGTCTTATCAGTGAGAAATGTCCAGTGCTCATGTTATCAGCAGTTTAAGGCCTTATGCACATGACAGTTGTTTTTTTGCGTTCGCAAATTGTGCATCCGCAAAAGGAAAACTGATGCGACATCAGTTTTTTTTTTTGAGGATCCTCCGTTTTTTGCCACAGATCCCTTGTAATAAATGCCTATCCTTGTCCGCAAATGTAAAAAAAGTAGGACATGCACAATTTTTTTTGCTGAGGGGAAACACGGAGAACGGACGCGGAACACAAACTATCAGCATTTTTTTGCTAACCCATTGAAATGAATGGGTCCCAAGCCTAT
The DNA here is from genome assembly GCF_014858855.1 of Bufo gargarizans. Lineage (NCBI taxonomy): Eukaryota > Metazoa > Chordata > Amphibia > Anura > Bufonidae > Bufo > Bufo gargarizans. Next base: position 483,234,595 of record NC_058083.1, read on the forward strand.
CCGCAAAATAAAACGGAACGGAGGCCGAGAAAAACAACTGTCGTGTGCATGAGGCCTAACTCTCCCTTCTCTTTCTCCTTTGCTAAATGTTTTAATCCTATCCTGGAGGAATCAACTTCACAGAAGTATCAGGTTACACATGTCAATACACATCTATGGAGAGGGGAGAGTATAAGTGTGAGGAAGAGCTGGGTGAGACACACACAGGCAAAGAGACTCCACAGCTAAATAGGAAGTTTATATGTCAGCCCAAATGCTTTATTCACAGCTATGCAGGTCAGTACTTCTCTGTAATGTCTTCCACGACCCTGGGGCTGCTTCTGAGTGAGTAAGAGAAGGTTAAGAAACATATTCCCCTCTACTTTCTGTGTGCAGTGGATGGTAACTAATCTCTACCCACCATCTCTGGGAGAACTGCAAACTAGACATTCAGCATACACAAGGGAAACTGCAACAAAAATGCCAGATAAAAGTCATATAGTTGCCAGATATATTATTTCTTATGTATACACACTTTACTATTGATTAAGGCAAACTTTGATGAAAGGTTAGGTATGCATTAAAAAAACAACAACTTTTTTTTCTTAGCATCACCATTTTGTGACCCCCATAACTTTTATGCATACAGAGCTGTATGAGTGCCCATTTTTTATGGGGTGATCTGTAGTTTTTATTGATACCATATTCAAGAGTGTATGACTTTTTGATAACTTTTTATTCAAATTTTTGGGAGGTGAAGTGGCAAAAACACAGCGAATTGTCCATTTAGATTTTTATTCTGTTACGGTGTTTACCATATGGGATAAATACGTTTATATTGAAATAGTTTGGGCATTTTTGGGACTTAGAAAATGGTGATTGTATGAATTTCTATATTTTTCTTTTAATTTTTATACTTTTAAAAACTTTTTTTGGGCACTATTTTTTTGCTCTTTTTTTCACTTCCCCTAGTGGACTTTAACGATGACATTGTCTGATCGCTTCTCCAATAAACTGCAATGATTTAATATTTCAGCCCATGGGAGATCTATTATGTTTCTCCTGCCACAGGCAGGGCTCCATAGGAACTTGTCTGGTAGGCCTTGGAGCCTTCAGAAGGCCTGAGGCTGCTATAGTAGCAGAAAATAACAGAATTACTCCCTCAGTCTTAGTGGCGGAGAGCTGTTAGGGTCCCGGGAGCGCAGCGTTTCCTGGGTTTCCTAGGGTAACAACAGGGAAAGGACAAACACCACAAACAATCCCCGAAGGGAGACAACAAACAGGGGAGAACTGGAGATCTGACAGCACCAGTTCCAACATCATCACAGCAACACCACCAGAGGTCAGAATAGAAGACCTGAAAAGAAGGTCTATATCTGACAACAAGGAAGGCCGAAAGGGAGAATATACAGTAGCTGGGAGTGGCTGGGAGAAAACAGCTGAAAGGAAAAGCTACAGATTCCTAAATGGGACAAAAAGGATCGCAAACCTAAGCAGAAAAACCTGGACAGGAATTTATTCTCACCACTGGGTCATGGAGCGATCTCTTGAGACACAGAGCATGTAGCCACCCGCTGCAACCTTCTGACCCCAGGCACAACAGGGTCAGCGATAGGTCGTGAACCCCCGTGACACTGACAGAGAGGAGGGGGGGCTGCTTTAACTGCTCATATCTCTGGTTTGGTACCATCTAAAGATATGGGCTTTCTATTGGCTGAAAGCTGTCAGACACTACCAGAATAATAGCAATTTGTTCAGTGCAGGGGAAGATATCACTGATAGAAATCGGGGTGCTGTGAATGAAGCTGAAAGTGAAAATAAAAGCAGATTTTACCCACAATTATTTCCGACTCGATTTCTAACAGTGATTTCTCCTCTGTTGCTTGGACTTTAGCTGTCATTGCAGCTTTCAGGCAAGACCAGTTGCATGTTTCTAGATGCTACTTTTCAGGAGATAGCAGCCCGGGCTGTGCTCCTCCTCCCAGTGCTCTGCCCGTCTCTTGTTTATATCAGAGGAGATGACTGCACATGACAACCCTGTGAGAAGGGGCCTGCTCAATGTGAAAGTGACATTTCAGGGTGTTATTATGAGGTGAAACTGAAAATGATTACATTTTAAAGCACAAAAGCAGTTATACAGCAGGGTGTACTATACCATTAGGGTATAAAAAAATGAAACAGCAGTTACTCTTTAATTTTGTATTTAAGAAGCAAATAAATAATAAAAAAAACACCACAAACAGCAATGTCACCCATGTGGGACAAATTGAAGACCTATATGCTTGACATGCTTGAAGACCTATATATTAACCCTTCTCATGATAGGGGAAAACATGACCACCATGGACAGATTATAGGGAGATAGATGGAGATAGATATCTGATAAAATGATAGCATTCCGAACAGAAGCTGAATGGACTTCATCATAGTCAATGGAGTCTGTTCGGCTCCTTTTCTGGTAGTTATGTGCCCGAGCGAGTGCGGAGCAGAACAAAAGAAATAAGTAGCGGTGGTGTGAACGTGCCCTAAGAGGTTGGTATATATACAGGGGAACCATTACTAGTCTAAATAACATATCTCCCCTCCCGACAGCTTCTTCAACATACAGTCCCATGGAATTAACATCACTGCCCTTCCTCCAGCCCCTACAACATACAGTCCCAGGTAAATAACATTGCTCCCCTCCCTCCAGCATAGGTTTAATATGGAGTGGAGTTAGAAACATAGAAACATATAATGTGTTGGCAGATAAGAACCATTTGGCCCATCTAGTCTGCCCAATATACTGAATACTATGGATAGCCCCTGGCTCTATCTTATATGAAGGATGGCCTTATGCATATCCCATGCATGCTTAAACTCCCTCACTGTGTTTGCAGCTACCACTTCTGCAGGAAGGCTATTCCATGCATCCACTACTCTCTCAGTAAAGTAATACTTCCTGATATTACTTTTAACCCTTTGCCCCTCTAATTTAAAACTATGATAGAAACATAGAAGCAAGCTATTATAGCCAAGTGATAAAGTTCAGTCCATTAAAGTGTATCTTCTCTGTACTTTATCGCTTGGCTATAATAGCCTGCTGAGCATTCACTCCACACCCCTCCGAGGGGGATTAGGAACCCCGGGCAGACCCCCTGACCAGCATTAAAGATTAACTACCCCTTTACCACTACTTCAGAGTGGTGTGCGGGTGTTTCGGCTAAAGATGAGTGAAGTTATGAAAAATTAGATTTTACTGCCTCCCTGAATTTCACAAAGAAATTTGTACATTGCAGGCACGTTGACTGGGAACAGCGCTGTACAGAGCTTTGTTATTGGACAGTTCAGGCACCAGCAGCTTTGCTGTGCTCATGAATGGTAGGGAAAAGTCTAAAACGTATTGATATGCATCTATGGTGCTTGTACCGGCGTTATTGCGATCTCTGCTGCCATGTGTGAATATACACTAATAGAGCGAAGTCCAGATTTCCTATTGTGCTATTCTGCCCATCAGGAGCAATGCAAGTCTAATGGTATGGAACAATACCGCTGTGAGCATGCTGAGCCTGGCTGTTTCCATACAGTGGGGTTTAGTAATGTGGGATGGCTGCTGCCATGGATTCATATGTCAGAGTCACGTTTCTTTTGAAAAATTAGATTTTTTTTCTTTTCATTCCTAATTTGCAGTGAAGAGGGTCGGTGTCTCACTTAGTCTTCTGTTTCTTAAAATAAGATTCATTCATCATTAGTACACAATGTATTATGTGCTAAATGCTTTATGGTCCTCCCCGCCAATTAATTTCTCCGTAGTGTAAGACCTGTGCCGACCTATAGATCATTATTTCATTCTCTAGAAAGCAGTGAAGCCCTATAAGGAGTAAAAGGCGTTGTTGTGAGAGCGGTTTAACTGCGTGGGGCTAAGACCAATATTTATTTATTTTTATTTATTTTATGCACTTATATAGCGCTACTATATTCCGCAGCGCTTTATAGACATTAGCATCCAACTGTCCCCAATGGAGCTCACAATCTAAGGTGCCTGTCAGTATGTCTTTGGAGTGTAGGAGGAAACCGAAGTACCCTGAGGAAACCCACACAAACACGGGAAGAGCATACCAGCGCTGCGAGGCACCAGTGCTAACTACTGAGCCACCATGTTGCTCATCCCCTCACAAAAAAAGGGTTAACAATAATGTGGAACGGGCCTAATTAAAAGCATGAGTGTGTCCTGCAGTGTCCCACTACCCTCGTGGGTACTGCAAAGTTGTTGTATTATGCTTTGTATTCTTTATATAGCCTGTTTTTATTCTGCAATCCATCTTTATGTATAATCCCTGCTAACAGGTGTATTAAGATTGCATTACAATGAGCCTACCACTAGGGGGAGATAACACCTCCCATTTATATAGTCCAGTTCAGGCCTACCCAGAGAGGTTCCAAACCAGTTGTGTCCAGTGCAGTCTAGCAGTGTTGAGAGTGTGCAATCTGCAGCCTTGAGCTCTACGCTGAAGTGGGCCACATACTCAGCAGTATATTAATTTAGAAAATACTAAATAAAGAGACCCCCAAAGGGTTACGGCCATCTCTACAAGTGCCTTAGGACCTTTGGATTCCAAAGTAAAGGATTCACTAGCCTCCGGCAACTTCACTAACTTGCACTGGGATCACCAGGACCAGCCTAGAAGTCCTCTACCAGTAAGGCTACTAATTTATATAATTTAATAGCTAGAGAGACACTACACCTGTCAGCAGTGGACCTGTAGCAGTGTTACCTCTGTACCAAGAGACTGTTATAACTTTGGATGTACTGTTACCAGGATTTATCCTCAGTAAAGTTCCACCCTGGATTTCATCCTTCTTGTCTTAGTCTCAAGTTCCTCAATTATCACTACATGGTTGTACCTCCATACAAAAGGTACTGGCGTCACAACTACAAGGGACCTTGCAATAGACACATTAATACAGACCATTAAGGGCACCTTCAACCACCATCTGGCCAGTGTCCCTCACACCAGAGTGTGCCCCAGAGAATCCTTGTGCTGTTCTCCTCTTCACTTATGCGAGCCTGCACAGGGACGACATAACCGTGAGTAACCAGAACTGTATTTCCCTCGGCCCACCTATTGCTCACACCGTGACCTCACACATAATTCCCCTGTTAGGTCTGGCATACCGCAGTCCCAATGAAAATATATTACATGCAATTGACAAATATTGAATTGAATATTATCACAATAACATGAATGCATTCATCTAAGGGTGCCCATGCACACTGCGGCCGAGCTGCATTAACCGTACACGGATTACCACTAATCGCCGTGCTGCATCCATGCGTACCATGGTTTGAACGCATGGTTTGCGTGCACGCATGCGTACCATGCGTGCACGCAGTTACTACGACCCGCCGCAATGTGCACAGGCACCCAAAGTGGAAAAAAAAAGAATCGAAACAGACGAGTGGCTTCAAATTTAACGGTTTAACGTTTTGGGATTTAAATGTTGGCAGGAATGCTGCTTATATGTCCTATATAACACATGGTAACCTGTGTGTACTGTATGTCACCAGTGCTTAAAGAGAATATATAATCAGAAAATAATTTTAGTTTTAATTTTCCATGTAAATATTTGTATTTAAAGGGTTTCTACCACCAGAAATACTGTCATGTAGCTGACTGACATTAGCGATGTGCTAATGTCAGCACTACATAACAGTATGTTTCTAACATTTGTCCCTGCAGCCGTTTTTGTAAAATAAGCACTTTTATAATATGCTAATGAGCCGCTAGGTGCTATGTGGGGGTAACATCAGCACCTAGAGGCTCCGTCCACTCACGCTTTATCCCGCCCAGGTCCCATGTTCTGCCCGCCCCGCTCCTCTTGATTGATGCCACGGTCCACCGCATCGTTGACGAAATCCTGCGCCTACGCCATTCACTTCTGTCTTCGGCGCAGGCGCAGTGAGTGAAGGCCGCTCTCCTGATGCCGGCTTCCTCACTGTGACGTAGTCGGCGCAGGTGCAGTGAGGAATCCGGCACCAGGAGGGCATCATTCACTCACTGCGCCTGCGCCAAATGCAGAAGTGAACAGTGTAGGCGCGGAATTTTGTCTGCGATGCGGCGGATCGTGCCATCAATCAAAAGGGGCGGGGCGGGCAGAATAGGGGACCTGGGCAGGATAAAGCGCGAGTGGACGGAGCCTCTAGGTGCTGATTTTACGCCCACATAGCACCTAGAGGCTCATTAGCATATTATAAAAGTGCTTATTTTATCAGAACGGCTGCAGGGAGAAATGTTAGAAACATACTGATATGTAGTGCTGACATCAGCGCATCGCTAATGTCAGTCAGCTACATAACAGTATTTCTGGTGGTAGAAACCCTTTAAACAGAAACTATAAAATCCTGCAGTTTTCACACTGGCCACTAAGCCTACTAATAGGATCCACTTCTTGGTCTGTACAGACCGCTTTACTGCAGTTCTCTGCTTATTATTGCAGGTGTAACACAAATCTGAGGTGTTACACCTGCAATGATAAGCAGAGAACTGCAGTAAAGCGATCTATACAGACCAAGAAGTGGATCCTATTAGTTATATGTGCATGTGTAACATCCCAGAGTATGTTACTAAACTCTGATTCCCCGCTACAACATGTCAGGTGTATATTTATTGTCATCCTGTGTAATCTAACATTGCATTTTCCTGTATATGTATTTTCTATGCCTGTTTTATGAATTTTGCTGTAATTTCCATGTGCACCAGCAGGTGGCAGCAATATGTTCAGCAGACCATAGCTAGTTTAGTATACCTAGACTGGAATAGTTCATTCCAATCTAGTCTCCCCTGTATGAGCAGAAGTGGGCTGTTCCCATGTCCTGTCTCATGAGGAGGAGAAGGAAGTGAAGTTAATGTACCAGCCACCCCTGCTGGGGTAGGTTGTGTTGGTAGGAGCTCCCAGTTACAGGGATCCCAACCTAGGATCCAGCCTCGGCTGAGGCCAAGGATCACTCTTCCCAGCCTGAGTCATCTACCTCAGCTGGTGACAAGCAAACAACACCTCCAGAACTACAGATCTCCAGAAAGACATCATTCCCTGCGAGCAGTCCTCCGAGTACTTATCCAGAGTCCAGGAGAAGCCCAAATTCCTCCTCAGTTAGTCAGGCCCATACCAAGCAGAAGATAGACAGAGCAGAAGATAAATACCTGCCAGATTCACTAATATATATAGATTCCTGCCCCATATTGCTAATACCTGCTGGGACCCAAGACTAAAGCTGTAACTCATATGGATTTCCGTTGCCACTCAGTAAAGATAAGTTGGTTTATATTGCCTGTCTGGATCTCAATCATTCCTCAATTACTCCTACTGACCACACTCAATTTTATTGCAAGTGAGCCAGGATCCAGGAGTCCAGCCGTACCAAGGTAGGAGACTCAGTTGACACTACCATATCTGCTATACAGAGACATTATCCCCCTCTGGCATTCCTCACCTGGTACGTGAGTTATAACATCTTAAAGGGCCCTGCTACAGTACCTGCGCAAACTGCAATTGGCGTCACGAACAAACTATAAACTTACACACATATCTATCATGTCCCACTGCATTGTACTAGTGTCTTGCTCATTGCACATGTAAAACTATGAAGAAAGCAGACAATCTCCAGAGTTCCAGGAAGAAAGCATCCCCTGAGAAACCATCTGAGAGTAACTCCAGAGACCTAGGAGAAGCCAGTCCTCCTCAGCTAGTCTGTTCCATACAGCAGAAGTATAGAAAAGGGCAGAAGATTAGTTCTTGCCACAGTTACAGAGCTACCAATCAGACGTCTTATCCTGCAAGCTCACATTTAAAGTGCAGAAGTGTTTATTCCTGCCAATGATTGCCAAAACCTGCTAGGACCAGAGACCAAAGCTGTATACTGCTTGGATACAAGTTATCTTCAGTAAATAAACATTTGAACTTCACCTAAAGGTCTGGACATAATTTCTGCTGCAAAATTCCTCTATTACTCCTACTATCACAACACTTACATTTATTGCAAGTGAGCCAGGAGTCCAGCCGTACCCAGGTAGGAGACACCGTTGACACAATTATCACAATCCTACATAGACATTATAGGCCATCACACCACTATGGCATTCCTAATCTGGGACGTGCGTTATAACACCTTGGAAGGGCCCTGGGATAGTACCCTGCGCACGCTGCAATTGGCGTCACGAGCATATACAGACTATTATCCACATATATCCTGCTCATTGCACAGGCAGGATTATAATGGCAGGTATCAACTATATATGGATAAGACAGGATTCACAATAGGTGATATGACAGCTTATCTACTCCCTCCTGACCTCTGCATGGGTCACAAAGCATGCCTAGAAAACTCTCCCATAGAAGTCAATGAGGTTCCCTCCTGTTCATTGTGTCTATTGCCCATGGTGACTGCTGTAAAGCATCTCTCTAATTGCTGTTAAGAACAGCCCAGGCAAGACGGCAGCCCCTATAATCCTGCTACACAGCCTCATGCACTGCAAGCTGCAATGTCCTGACACCTGTCTATCATGGGCAGTAATAACTTTTTAGAAATTTGTACTACAGTAGGTTTTCAGTGAAATTGGACTTAACTGTCTAACCTCAATTCCAATGTGGTCCTTTGTGTGCCCATGATCCAAGAACATTTTTGGTAGGTGATAACCACTATAAACCCGCCATTTTATAGATGCTCTGACCTACTCCTGTAGCCATCACAATTTGGCCCTCGTAAACATCACTCACATCTTCACACTTGTCCAAGTTTTTGCTTCCAACACATGAACTTTAAGAACTGTTTGCTGACTGCATAATATATCCCAAATAGGGATGAGCGAACCCGAACTTTACAGGTTCGGGCGATGTGTGAATAAACTTCTATTATGACGGGATACAAAATGGAATGCCTCTTAAAGGCTTCCATTTTGCATTCCATCTACGAATTCTGTTATTTTCCTTTATTACGGAATTCCTACCCCTTCCGAACCTGTTTAGGTTTGCTCATCCCCAATCCCAAACCGTGACTGTGCCATTTTTGCAAGATAACAATGTTCTTCCCTTAAGATTTTACAGTTGATTGGTGTATATATTTTTTAAGTATAGAATCCTGTTGGCGACTTATGCCACCCTATACCCATATGTTGGAGCTTTTCAGCTGGGGTATATGTTTTGAGAACAGACTTAAACATAATGGCTCAGATTTACTAATGTGTCTGTGTAAGAGTGTAAGCATAATTTACCAATGTAATTGAATGTAGAGTGTAAATTGCCTGCTATAATTCGTTTGGTCAGTAGATGGCAGCAAAAGACTAATCTATATTGAAGTTCACTATAGAGAAAATTCATTGACCCTGTAAAGTCAAAATACCGATAATTCAGGGGCAGGCTAGGACTCTCAGAAGGGTTATGGCGAACTGTAAATGCAGATTTGAGGCTGCACTTTGAAAATGACTTGCTGCATCACAGTCTCTAAGTGAAGGGGAGGGGTTTCCTGGCAGAGCAGGAAGAGACAAGATGCAGGCTGCCTGGGGAATACTGAGGACGTCAGGAGAGAACCCCTGTGGAGCCAGAAAGGGATTTGCGGCTCACAGGGGAGACGGACACTGGCCCAAGGAGGGCACTTGTAGCGTCGGCCCCAGGAAACTCGTGGCTGATGGTCCGGTTCGTGATGGAGTAAACCAGGGGATCAACGAAAAGCACCAAGAGACTGCCAAGAACTGTAAGTGCGGCTCTGCCGCGTCACACCTCGTTGTACTGTACCAGTGACACTTTGGGGACATATAAGAAAGCGGCAAGGTACAGACTTCACTTTGTCATTGGCTTTTTTTCAAGGGCACCCAGTGCTCTGGTCTGCTTATATTAATTTTTAGCTTCCCCAGTGTGCTGCTCCTGCATCTAATAGTTTTTATCAAGCCTATGTCACGGAAGGTGTACAGGTAACAAGACAATGCAAAATGAATGTATGACTCACTGGATCCAAAACTAAGGAACAAAAGGGAGACCCCTGCATAAGACCTGGCACTCTCCCTGACTGCTCAGCCTATGCAAAAATCCCAATGGTAGATGATCGCATATCCTCGTACCTCGACTGTATAACACCTGAACACACTACAATAGTGAGGGGACACGACCACCGGCTCCCTACACTAGACACGGAGGGAGTCAGGGTCACCTGGGATCCAGCAAACAGGAAATCACAAAAGAATGTAACACTTATCTTGTAGCAGACTGGGAAATAGGATCAGCATGCACACACACTCCAGGAAGTTGTATAAGCCGCACACTAATGCATTATGGGGAGGAATTTAAAGGGATGCAATCAGTCCAACTACATGACAGCTGAGAGAGGCTAACGAGATGAAGAACTGAAAACCAAAACAAAGAATAGCTCAAGGAGGAGGTTCTGAAAGGCATCTGTCAGAGCTTCTCAGATGTCTGGTTGTGACAGTACCCCTCCCTCTACGAGTGGACTCCAGACACTCAGAGCCCACCTTCTCAGGATGGGACCTATGGAAAGCCCTGATGAGACGAGTGGCCTTAATGTCCATCACTGGGACCCACATCCTCTCCTCAGGACCATAACCCTTCTAATGAACGAGGTACTGGAGAGAACCGCGGACAACACGAGAATCCACAATCCTGGAGACCTGAAATTCAAGATTCCCATCAACCATAATCGGAGGAGGAGGCAAAGGCGAGGGTACAATGGGTTGAACATAAGGTTTTAATAAGGACTTATGAAAAACATTATGGATCTTCCAAGTCTGAGGAAGATCAAGACTGTAGGCAACAGGATTGATGACAGACAGGATTTTGTAAGGCCTAATAAACTTAGGACCCAACTTCCAGGAAGGAACCTTCAATTTGATATTCTTGGTAGACAACCACACCAGATCACCAACATTCAGGTCCGGACCAGGCACACGTCTCTTATCTGCCACACGCTTATATCTCTCACTCATACTCTTTAGATTATCCTGAATCTTTTGCCAAATAGATGACAAAGACGAGGAGAATCTGTCCTCATCAGGTAAACCAGAATACCCCTCTCCCGAGAAAGTTCCAAACTGCGGATGAAATCCATATGCACCAAAAAATGGTGACTTATCAGAGGACTCCTGACTACGGTTATTTAAAGCAAACTCAGCAAGAGACAAAAAAGAACACCAATCCTCCTGATTCTCCGCCACAAAACAGCGCAGATATGTCTCCAGATTCTGATTGACGCGCTCTGTCTGGCCATTCGACTGCGGGTGGAAAGCAGAAGAGAAAGACAACCGAACCCCCAAGCGAGAACAGAAAGCCTTCCAGAATCTGGAAGCAAACTGCGTGCCCCTATCAGAGAATATGTCTGAAGCAATACCATGCAATTTGACAATGTGATCAATAAATGCCTGCGCCAGCGTCTTAGCATTGGGCAAACCAGGAAAAGGGATGAAATGCACCATTTTGCTAAAACGGCCCACCACCACCAGAATCACAGTCTTCCCCGAGGAACGAGGCAGGTCCGTTATGAAGTCCATGGACAGATGTGTCCAAGGACGGGAAGGAATGGGTAAGGGAAGGAGAGGACCTGATGGCCGTGAATGAGGGACTTTGGCACGAGCGCAAGTCTCGCAGGCTGCCACAAAACCCTCAACCGACTTACGAAGCGCAGGCCACCAGAATCTCAGAGCAATGAGATCCACTGTGGCTCTTGCCCCCGGGTGCCCAGCAAGGACCGTATCGTGGTGTTCCTTAAAAATCTTGTGTCTTAAAGCGAGAGGCACAAACAACCTCCCAGGAGGACAAAGATCAGGAGCCTCTGACTGGGCTGCCTACACCTCTGCCTCCAATTCAGGAAAAAGAGCAGAGACCACCACACCTTCAGCCAAAATGGGACCCGGGTCTTCAAAATTCCCACCTCCCGGAAAACAACGTGACAGGGCATCTGCCTTCACATTCTTAACCCCAGGGCGGAACGTGACAACAAAATTAAACCTTGAAAAGAACAAAGACCATCTGGCCTGTCTCGGGTTCAGACGCTTGGCTGACTCCAAGTAGGCCAGATTTTTATGGTCAGTAAACACGGTAATATGGTGTCTGGCTCCCTCTAGCCAATGGCGCCATTCCTCAAAAGCCAACTTGATGGCCAACAACTCCCTATCTCCCACATCGTAATTTCTCTCTGCGGAGGAGAGTTTCTTCGAGAAAAAGGCACACGGTCGCCATTTGGCAGGAGAGGAACCCTGAGACAAGACCGCACCCACCCCCACCTCAGAAGCATCAACCTCAACTATGAAGGGTAGAGAAATATCAGGTTGTAACAAGATGGGAGCGGAAGCAAAACTCTCCTTGATATTAGAAAAGGCCTTACGCGCCTCTACCGACCAGGAAGAAAAATCTACCCCCTTTCTGGTCATATCAGTGAGTGGTTTAACAACAGAGGAATAATTCAAAATAAACTTCCTGTAATAATTGGCAAAGCCCAAAAAACGCATCAGCGCCTTCTGATTCTCAGGAAGCTCCCACTCAAGCACAGCGCGGACCTTCTCGGGGTCCATGCGAAAACCAGAAGCGGAGAGAAGAAACCCCAGAAATTGAATTTCTGGAACCGCAAACACACATTTTTCCAGTTTCGCGTATAATTTATTCTCCCGCAGGATGAGCAAGACCTGACGTAAATGTTCCTTATGAGTTTTGAAATCAGGAGAAAAAATCAAAATGTCATCCAAATACACTAATACAAATTTTCCCATTAAATGATAAAAAATGCTGTTCACGAAATGCTGAAAAACGGCTGGGGCATTCATCAAACCAAAAGGCATAACCAAATTCTCAAAATGGCCCTCAGGGGTATTGAAGGCCGTCTTCCATTCGTCTCCTTCTCTGACCCTGACCAGGTTGTATGCCCCTCTTAGATCTAATTTGGAAAAGACTTTAGCCCCAATCTGGTTAAACAGGTCCGGGATCAGAGGAAGCGGATAAGGGTCACGAATAGTGATACTGTTCAGCTCCCTGAAATCCAGACAAGGTCTTAAAGAACCATCTTTTTTCTTAACAAAGAAAAAACCAGCGGCAACAGGTGACTTCGAGGGTCGTATGTGTCCTTTTTTTTCAGACTCTCAGAGATATAAGCACGCATAGCGAGCCTTTCAGGTTGGGAAAGATTGTATAAACGAGATTTAGGCAGCTTGGCGCCTGGGGTGAGATTAATAGGGCAATCGTACTCCCTGTGCGGGGGCAAATCCTGAACTCCACTCTCAGAGAAGACATCCGAAAATTAAGAGAGAAAAGGTTGTACAGTCTTAGTAGAAACCTCAGAAACAGATGTCGTGAGGCAATTCTCTCTGCAAAAGTCACTCCAACCATTTATTTGCCTCGCTTGCCAATCAATGGTGGGGTTATGTTTAGTGAGCCAGGGTAGCCCCAACACAAGAGGAGTAGGTAATCCGCTAAGGACGAAACATGACACATCCTCAACATGAGCATCACTTACAATTAAACGAATATTGTGAACTATGCCCTTTAATGATTTCTGAGAAAGTGGAGCGGAATCAATAGCAAAAACAGGAATATCCTTTCCCTAAGTGCATACCTGGAAACCATGAGTTATCGCAAAATGATTATCAATGAGATTGACAGCTGCTCCACTATCTAAAAAAATCTCACAAAAAATGTTCTTGCTCTCTAGCGCCACCCTGGCAGGCAGGACAAAACGGGAACTACAAGCAAACGGAAAACCTTAAATTTCTGCCTCAACCCTGCCAATAGTAACAGATGGAACATTTTTAAAAGATTTTTCCCTTTTTGTTTCTTTATTACTCCCAGAAAACTGCCTGAATCTCCTAGAGGGACAAACATTTGCCAAATGATTTATACCTCCACAACAAAAACAAACCTTCCCATGCGGGCTGAATCTTCTATTGTCAGAGGCAATCAACCCCAGCTGCATGGGCTCCTGCTCAGAAGGGGCTGACAGCGACTGAGACCCCTGCGCACAGAATGAGACCGCTGCACTGTCCTGGGACTGAGTATGACAGGAAGGAGAGATCTCTCCTCTCTCTCTAAGACGCCTGTCAATACGAACGGCCTGAGACATAGCAGAGTCCAAGGAGATAGGCCTCTCATGAAAAGCAAATGCATCTTTCAATCCCTCAGAAAGACCATGGCAAAATTGACTTCGGAGTGCAGCATCATTTCAACCAGTATCAGCTGCCCATCTCCGAAATTCTGAGCAATATATCTCTGCGGATTGTTTACCCTGGTATAACAGACGTAGTCTAGACTCAGCCAAAGCAACACGATCCGGATCATCATATATCTGACCCAGGGCTAAAAAGAATTCATCCACTGAACGGAGGGGCCATGACCCCACTGGCAGCGAAAGGGCCCACGACTGAGCGTTACCCCTGAGCAGCGATATAATGATCCCCACCCTCCGTTCCTCATCACCAGAGGAATGGGGAAGTAGGCGAAAATGGAGTTTGCAAGCCTCTCTGAAACGCACAAAATTCTCACTACCCCCGGAGAACATATCCGGGAGCGGGATCTTAGGCTCAGAACAAACTCCATGAACGCAAGCTGAACCGGTCACTTGAAACTGAGAAAGAGTTTTACGGAGATCAGCTACCTCCAATGAAAGACCCTGAAAGCGTTCAGTCAAAAGTGAAACCGGATCCATGCTTGAGACGGTTTAGGCGGCTTATAATGTCACGGAAGGTGTACAGGTAACAAGACAATGCAAAATTAATGTATGACTCACTGGATCCAAAACTAAGGAACAAAAGGGAGACCCCTGCATAAGACCTGGCACTCTCCCTGACTGCTCAGCCTATGCGAAAATCCCAATGGTAGATGATCGCATATCCTCGTACCTCGACTGTATAACACCTGAACACCCTACAATAGTGAGGGGACACGACCACCGGCTCCCTACGCTAGACACGGAGGGAGTCAGGGTCACCTGGGATCCAGCAAACAGGAAATCACAAAAGAATGTAACACTTATCTTGTAGCAGACTGGGAAATAGGATCAGCATGCACACACACTCCAGGAAGTTGTATAAGCCGCACACTAATGCATTATGGGGAGGAATTTAAAGGGATGCAATCAGTCCAACTACATGACACCTGAGAGAGGCTAACGAGATGAAGAACTGAAAACCAAAACAAAGAATAGCTCAAGGAGGAGGTTCTGAAAGGCATCTGTCAGAGCTTCTCAGATGTCTGGTTGTGACAGCCTAGGGGTGTGTCCTGATACCGGCAGTCTGCCAGTACTATACTGCTCTAGACTTCCTCTCCCATACTTCTAGGCCAATCACCAGTGAGTCCTATCCCAATGCTTGCCCATATCCACAGTACGCATCTGGGCCAATAAGAAGGCTGCAATATACTTGACTTTAGGAGTAATAGTGTTTGCGAATTTTGCTCTATATTCGGTTTTTTCGAATATTCGCTATATTGCTATATATTCTTGTTTTAGAATATTACGAATATTCGAAAAAAACAAAGTTATAGCAATATACTTTTGGTTTCTTAACAAGTGGGAGGCACATATGCAAACTGTTGTAATTCCTGCACCATTCACCTGATTTGGATGTAAATACCCTCAAATTAAAGCTGACAGTCTGCAGTTAAATCACATCTTGTTTTTTTTAATTTCAAATCCATTGTGGTGGTGTATGGAGCCAAAATTTTTTGAATTGTGTCGATGTCCCAATTTTTATGGACCTGACTGTATATGCCTAGCCACTTATCCATTACTACTGTTCAGTAAACCGTAAGAACCGTTGCCTGTGTCTTTGTGGCATTGTGTACCCTCTGTACCTGTGGACCCAGCCCTCGGACCTCTTTCATTTGCTCCAAAAATCTGTCTAAAAAGTGGCATAAATTTGAGCTATTTGGCGCATCTAGGGTTTCTGCACTTTTTTCCAACATGTTCAAGTGGCAGGGCTTAGCTAAAGGGGCAGGGCTTAGCTAAAGGAGCAAGGCTTAGATGCACCATTTTACGTCAAACTTGCACCACAATTCTAGTGTGAAAGTCTCAAAGTAAGCCAACCAATAGTTGGTATGGAGTCAGAGAAAAGTGTCTCTCCCTGCAGCACATGTATCATTCAGCCTCAGCCCCTGTGATAAATCTGGTGCAGGTCTAGACTAAGACTAAGGTCTAAATTTATGCCATGTACAGGATTAGTAAATCTGAGCTAATATAAACTGAATCTCTACAAATAGGAATATCAGCCCAGCAATATCCCTGAATGCAGAATGTATCCTGGAAATGACATTTTACAAAGGTATCTTCACGTTCTATATGGGATGTTCTATATGGAACAAATGCTAAGACGCACAGATCCAGAATAGAACTAATTAAAATTCTCCCCATGAAATGGAGTGTTAATTTGTTTTATTGAAGAGAAAGGTACCAATTTAATATAGGACACAAGCCTAATTAATTTGTTGTTCATTACAATACCATTAGTCATGATGAAGTAATGAGGCATTAATGTTGATGCAGTATGTGCTTTCAGAGGAATTTCATGGTACGTAAGACACTAATTAATGCACTGGTAAATTGCCACTTGTTACAATGAACAATTATTATATGTTGCTTTTCTATTGCTCTACTTATAAAGTCATATATTTTATCTGTCCCTTAATCATATATATTGAATGTATATAAATGGGGCTGGGAGAACAGTAATTGGCTGATTGCCACCCATTGCCATCTCACATCTTGACATTTCACACTCTAGCGAGTACAGGCGTAGCCTGGCAATTAGCGGGAATCTATATGCAGCTGGACCATACTGTGCATGGGGACCCTTTGGCCCCTTTCAGACGAGCGAGTTCGATGCATTGGACTTGCAGCCTATGTCAGCGAGAGCACCTGTCCTGACCTCCCAGCACTGACGGGGGTCGCATAGCATTATATTGATTTATGATGCTATGTAACCCTTAGAGGTCTGTAATGGATTTTATAACACTGACATAATGCTGTCAGTGTTATCCAATACATTCCAGAACTGTAAGGGTTACATAGCATCACAAATCAATATAATGCCATGCGACCTTGTCAGTGCTGGGAGGTCAGGATAGGAGCTGCCGCATACTCGCGCTTCGAGTCCAATGCGTCGAACTTGCTGGTCTGAAAGTGGCCTTTGACCTATTTCCATCCTGGAAACATGTTCCGTGTGAGGGCTGTATTTCCCAGACTGAACACTGCTTCTCTGTTTTAAAATAATGATTTATGATGCTATGTGTTCCTGTCTGCATTATGTAAGGACAGTCCAGTAGACCTGCAGACAGCAGGAGCTTGCAGCATCATAAATCATGCTTTCATGACACAACCTCTTTAAAGTGGACCTGTCATCTCATCTGACATACATTACCTGTTTTATCAAATAACTAGATTCACCATTACATTACAAATCTGGAGGATCTTTTCTTCTTTGTATGGTGCAGTTTCTCTGTTATTCCTCCTAGAAATATATCTATAATTAGTTGGATTTTTACAACTCATTCACTGGAGAGTGCCATCATATGTAAGGCCACCTGGAGGTGATGGCACTCTCTGTGGTTCAGTGGAGCCGTGGGGTTTATGGATTCATGATCCTAATTCCTCTAAAGAGTTATTCTGGTTCTTTTAAGTTATCGGTGAGACTCTTACGACTGTAACCCCCATTGATCATGAGAACAGGGTCCCTGCACCCAGTAGGCCCCCACTGAAATGAGTGGTAGGAAGGACATATGCACTGCATCTTTGTGGGACCTGCTGGAAATAACCAAGCATCGTAATTGGTAAGATCCAATAATTATCTCCCATACTATGGATAGGGGATAACTTAAAGTACCTTGAATACCCCTTTATTTGTGTAAATTGTCAAGATAGTTTATCATCTTCTTACGCTTTTGGTTACATTCACACTGCATTTGCAGTCCATAGCCCCCATTTTCCCAACGTCTGAATACCTTTCTTCTGCTGTATTAAATGTTGTAGTCACTGTATTTGAAAGCGTTGGAACCTTTTAGAAATCCCTTTAAATTCCACTTAAATTGACCTCCTGACATGTTGTAGAGTTACGTCCAAGGCCAGTTATAGGCTAGAATGAAGAGTCTCCATTACTGTTGTTCTTCATCCTCAAGTTCATACCAAATGTTCCCAGACTCTCCCAGAAGTTTACAAGGATTTTTTTTTTTTAAATTGATTATCTTTATTAATTAATATATCAAAACACTACAAATAGAAAAAAGGATGCAATTCCCCCCCAACCCCAATTCCCTAACCCCTCCCCTCCTACCTGTGATGCGTCAAAAAAAAAAAAAAAAAAATTTTTTATCACAACTAGTCAGGTCCTCCAACCAGCCCATATCTTAGTCCACTTCTCCTCAGCTTCCCTCTGTTTATACATGATTTTCTCATAATTTTTTACCTTATTAATTAGATTTATCCATGTATTTATATCTGGAGTATATCGAGCAAACCAGGTCCGACTGATCAGCACTCTGGCCAACATCAGTATCCTACTCAGGAGGATCTTTTGATAATTATGATTATTTAGTTTGGAAAGATCATTAAGCACAAGTACTTGTAATTCAAAGGGGATTCGAACTTTTAGTTTATACATAATACAATTATTTATAGCATTCCAATATTTTATGAGTTCTGGACAAGTCCATATCATGTGAAGAAAATCCGCTCCTGCAGTGTCGCATTTAGGGCAGTTAGACGTGTCTCTTAATCCACATTTATTCATCCATAAAGGAGTGATATATAATCTATGGCAAATATAGAATTGTACTAAAACATGGTTAAAGTTCTGGGATAGTGAGCCTAAGTTCCCAAAAATATTCTCCCACCCTTCTAATTGTAAATTCGGACAATCCACCTCCCACGTTCTTTGTCCTGGTGACTGTGTATCACTAAACCGTGCCTTAAGTAATAACTTATATATACAGTATTTGAAATCTTTATTATAGACAATGTACCCCCTATCCAATCATTCAAAAAGGATGAATTATCTATATCCAACACTAGTTTATCGTCCAGACTGGATAGTACTGAGCGCAATTGAAAATACCTAAACCATGAAAGGTTTTCGATATTATGTGTCATCTCTATAAATGGTTTAATATCTCTATCCTTAACTACCTGTGAAATGTACAGAATTTTATTCTTCTGCCAAAAAGTGTCGGCTGCAATATCATCTAGCCTTTGTAAGTACACATTATGCCAAAGGGGCGTAAATGTAAGTGAACCCTTAACCTTCAACCATGTCCTAGTTGTGGCCCACGCTTTCAGGAGTAGTTTTATAGTCTCTCTATAGCCTCGCTCATAACTCTTCAATAGCCCAGATTCCAACAGGGTAAAAATATTATTATGAGTGTGACTGGATACCAACTTCCCCAGCAGTGCGCTGTTCTCTGATTCATAGCACCTCAATAACTGGGCTGTAATAAAATACCCTTTGAAGTAAGGGAGATTTAGGCCCCCGCACTTCACTGATTTATACAAATAATCCAACTTTATTCGGACTCGCTTTCTTCCCCATATTAAATCATTAATTATTCTTTCCATGAGTTTAAAATACTTATCTTGAATCCAAATAGGTGTATTCCTGAGCACATAAAGAAATTGTGGTAATATCACCATTTTAACCAGTGAAACTCGGTCAGCTCTGGATAGGGGAAGTCTCAGCCAGGTCCCTATTTTAGCTCTACTCCTTACCATTATGGGAATCAAGTTAAGTTGTACAAAATTTTCAACCCGGGGTGATATAGTCAAACCCAAGTATTGGAAGGTGTCAACAATGTCCAACTGTGTCACAAGAACCTCTTTCTGTGGCAGGGGGTCTATTGGCATCAAACTGGTCTTGGCCCAATTTATAAGAAGACCGGAAACCTCACCAAATGCTTTAACCATTTGAATAATCCTAGGAAGAGTAATTTCCGTATGGTCTATAAAAAAAAGAACATCATCCGCATATAAGGAGATACGGTCTTGTGATCCTAGCGTACCAAATCCTTTAACCTGATCATCCTGCCTGATAGCCATCGCAAGGGGTTCGATATAAATATCGAATAACAAGGGAGATAGTGGACAGCCCTGCCGCGTGCCTCTATATAAATCAATACTACTACTCAGGATTCCATTAAGACTCAATTTTGCCCTTGGAGATCTATACAATAACTTGAGAGTACCTATAAACTTTTCTCCAAAGCCCATCCTTGCCAGGACCTTCCAGAGGAAGCGCCACTCCACCCTGTCAAAGGCCTTGGAGGCATCCAATGACAGGATGGAGCGAGCGGTCCCCCCAGGGGCCTGAATATTAGAAAAGAGTCGATGTAGATTATGATGTGTGCCCTTGTTTTGAATAAAGCCACTCTGATACGGATGGACAATAGAGGAAATGACCCTAGAAAGCCTTGTAGCCAGGACCCTCGCAAGAAGCTTTACATCTGCATTAAGCAGTGAGATTGGTCTATAGGATTCTAGATCTAAAGGGTCCTTGCCTTTTTTTGGAATTAATGTTATTACAGCTTCCATCATTGAATCTGGCAGCTTCCCTTCCTCCATTGATTCAGAAAAGACTTCCAACAATCTAGGGAGAATACAGTCCCCATATTTTCTATAGAATTCATATGGGAGTCCATCTGAACCAGGAGTGGAGTTGGCTGAGCATAATTTAATAGCTCCCTCAAGTTCCTGAATTGAGACCTCTAATTCAAGTGCTTTCTTTTGTGCCTCAGTAATAGTTGGAAAGACGATCCCATCAAGCTAGAAATCTATCTTATCATCTGTGATCTTGGATTCGGCTTTGTACAAATCAAGGAAATAGTCAACAAAGGCCTTCTCTACCGGACCCTGTTTAGTGACCATCCTACCATCAGTCAGTCGAACCTTATCTATATATTTTTTGGATTGTTGGCTTGCGATTACTCTGGACAAAAACCTACCAGGTCGCCCTGCCTCCGTGAAGTATTTCTGCCCTTTAAAAAAAAGGCTCTGTTGGGCCTTGTCCAATAAAAAATTTGAGTATATTTGTGTTGCTCTTTGCATATTTTCCCTATTCTCCTCCGTCTTATTCATATAAAAGGATTCTGTCGCCAGTGATGCACGTTCTTCTAGATTTTTCTGTTTTTTCCCATACTCCTTCCTGAGGTTCGCGATGTTACTAACCATCAATCCCCTCATATACGCCTTGAAAGTGTCCCACACCACTTGAATTTTTGCTGAGCCATAGTTATTGTCCCAAAATCGGCCAATTTCATTTTGGATTATTTCATGTGTCTTTATAACTGATAGCCAATAAGGATTTAGTCTAAAAGGAGGTTTTTGTATGTATCTTTCCTGAGATAAGCAGAGTTCAAGTAGTAACGGAGAATGATCCGATATTGACCTCGTTTCATATTTCATTCGCTTTACCAGTTTCACATGTTTACTACTTATCAATGCAAGATCTATTCTAGACATTGATTTACCTGCTTTACTAAAACATGAAAAAACCCTTTTCCCCTGTCCTAGATATTCCCAAACATCTTCAAAACCAGCCTCCAGGCAAAACCGTGCCAGGGGAGACCCCTGAACCGGACTGTCACTCCTGACACTCGTAGAGACCCTATCACGTAGAGGATCAATGACACAGTTGAAATCACCAATAATCAGTGTTGGACACTCTGGCCATTTATCCATAAATAGTACCAAAGAATTAAGAACCGAAAAAGAAAATGGCGGTGGAATATAGACAAAGGCCAAAATACATATCTTCCCCCTTAACCTACAATATAGAAAAATAAATCTCCCCTGATGGTCGACAGAGGATGCCTCACAAACGAAATCAATAAGTCTATGTATCAAGACAGTAACACCTCTCGAGTAGTTGGAGAAAGTAGAATGATACGTGTGTGAAGCCCATCCCCTGTCGACCACCCTAGAGGTCTCTTCAGTGAGATGGGTCTCTAACAAGCATACTATTGCTGGCAAGTGGACCTGAGTCAAGTCAAAAACCGCTTGTCTTTTGCCTCTATCCCCCAAACCGCGTATATTCCAGGCAACAATTCTAGTCAACATTATTAACAGCGGTTAAGTGGGGGGGGGGGAAAAATAATAATTTTTTGACGCACCACAGCCCAACCCCAACCCCCACCCCCCATCCCCCCATACAGGTAATCCACCACATATTGTGATAGATTTCTCTCCTATGACCATCCCTCCCACACTCCCCCCGCTCAGCCACCCCTATTAGGAAGCGAAGAGAAAGAAATTTAGGGGTATAAGCCCCTTATAACCATTATTGTTCCCACCACATCCACAAGTTTACAAGGACTTAAAGAGGACCTGTCACTGCTCCTGACATGTCTGCTGTAGAAAAGACTTGTGTTCCTCATAAAATAATAATTCTGGAGAATTTACTCTTACAATTCTGAAGAATTATGAATAAATTGACAATTGGGTGCTACCATTTCCATCATCATAAGGTGTGTTTCCCTACTTAGTCTGATACTTTCAGCAGATTCGATATTGTCGGTGTGTAGGACGTAGCAGAAATAACAGAGGATCTCTAATGAGTTATAGAATACATACTCCAAAATCGGATTTTCATGAAGAATACAAATATTAATTAAAATGCATGTCTGCTGACAGCTCCCCTTACAGGGGGTTCTGCAGTTTGCATCAACATCCTTTAAAATAATAATTTATGAAGGTTGCTGTAATTTAGAAATTTCTTTATTCGACCTTTATTGCTTCTTTTCTGGGCTCTGGTTTATGTTGCTCTTTCTCATTTTCTGTGATGTCATATCCATGGGTGTGTCAGTGATAGGGGAGTGTCTATGTAACTAGCTGGGTGGGGGGAGCTATAAACCAGCTGGGTGTTTTTAGGGGCGGTGATGGGGGAGTGTCTATGTAACTAGCTGGGTGTTGTTAGGTGCAGTGATGGGTGTGTGTCTGTAATTACTTTAGTGGGAGGAGCTATAAACTAGCTTGGTGTTGTTAGGGGCGGTGCTAGAGCTGTGGAAGAGAAAGGAGAAGTGCATCATGGGTTTGGTGGGAGACAACAACAGGAAGTGCTACATACAAGATCTAAAGAAACCAGAGGGATTTGTTTACACGGTGAAAGCGGGTCAGGAGAGTCTAACTGAAAAAAAGCAAAAACAAGAGGAGGATTTACATGAGGTAAGAAACTACATGAGCAGATCAGTTAAAAACCATAATAATCCTGGAAAACCCCTTTAAAGAATGCCTCTAGTAAAACTTTAATACATAGCAGAAGAGGTGATTTTGCAACTATAACTAATATTTATTACTAAGGATCATAGATCCATTCTCCTGTTGTATTGCTACCTAGAAGAATTTCATGCATGTCAATTGCTATAGGGGGTAGCAGAGATGCTCTTATACCGCACATATTTGAATGTTTATATTCAGGGCATGTCACCCATACATAATTTTTCCACAGACCTACATGAACCTAGATTTGGCCCTAAATATGCCAAACAATATTAAAATGTTTTCCAGGCTCCTGATATTGATGACCTATACTCTTGATAGGTGATTAATATCCAATCGTTGTGGGTCCAACACCCCCCACCCCCACAGATCAGCTGTTCCCTGCAGCTCTGTTTAAAGTGTAGTGGTCATGCTGGGTTACTGCAGCTTATCTCCCACTGAAGTGAATGGTAGCTGAACTGCAGTAACCTGGCATGGCCAATATACTTTGAATGGAGCTGGGCCTCCTGTTCCATTCAAAGTTCTAGTTCCAGCACCAGAGGCAACAGGGAAAAGATTAAGGGGGTGCGGAGTGTTGGGTTTCCAATGATCAGTGTCACGGATAGTGTTGCAGAAAGCTGGAACTTCTAAATAAACATCCGACTGGCTTGATCCCAAACTAAGGAGCATATGAGTGTCACGACCATGGTTATGGTCGTGACTCCTGATCCGCATGCGGTTGCCTGCGATTTGGTGTTGTTGTCAACCACATGGTGAGGGCTGCTTGTCTGTTGCCTCACGTGTGGTTGCCACTGGCAACATTGTTACATTTGGCAGTATAGCAGCCTGAGCTGTTGCTGGGCAGCTTGCTGCCAGGTGCATGCGGTTGTACCCTGAAACCTGTCTTTATAGGTGTGCCTTTTATCTGTTTGATGTGCACGGGGTTTATATGTGTGTGTGCACTGTGTTGTTCCTTTCACTTGAGGTTGTCTGCGGCAACATCGTGTCTGTGTACATGTGGTGGCAGTGTCTCGGCCTTCTGGCTGTTTCCAGGACATGGTTGCCACGCATGTCGTTGCCGGCGGTAACAGCTGCAGTGTGATACTTGTGTGTGTATTCCCCTTTAAGTAGTTTCACTCCCCTGGTTTGTGTTGGAAGGGTTAACTCCCTTTCCTGTGTGTTTCTGTCTGGGTGTGGCCACTTTGGGCTATAAAGCCTCTGTGGAGATCAGAAGTCTGGGGGGTACTCCAGGCATGTTGCTGGAGTCATCCTCCTGGTATCCTATTCCATCTGCCAGTGAGGGCCACCCTTGTGGTCATAAAACCCATGTATGATGTCTAGTTGATGTGTTCCTTTCTATGTTTATTATGTGGACAGCAATACCTGGTGCATGGGATCCAGTCAGCAAGGCTGTGGCAGGTTAGTTTAGAACTAGTGTTGTTCACCTGTCATATCTATATGTCTGTATATGTCTCCCCTTCCTTGCAGCTTGGCCAGTGAGACTCCTGTTCCTCCGTATCCAGGAGGAACAGGTCGTCTTACCCTGCTCCTAGTAAGGGCCACCCTGAGGGCTAGTAGGGACTTAAAGGTTCCGGAGTATAAGCACTCCCACCATCAGGGTCGGCTCATACAGCTAGGAGTCAGGGTCAGATTAGGGACGTTTTTAGGAGGTGACCTGCTCCCTGATCCTGTGCTCCTGGCCAAGTGGCGACTAACATCTTCTGGCATCGCACGGCTGAGTGTTTCCCCCATCCTCAGCCGTGACAATGAGTGAGCCCTATAAAACCCCTAGAGCTCTCCCTGACTGCTATGCCCATGCAAAGGTCTTTATGGTAGACGATTGCATGTCCAAGTACCTAATACTATGTGACCCCTGAAAACACTATAATAGTGAGGGGACACGACCACTGGCTCCCTGCACTTAATGCGGACGGAGTCAGGGTCACCTAGAATCAAGCCAGCAAGGAAACACAAATAAAGGAAACAGACTTATCTGAGGAATCAGCAGAAGCAGCCTCCAGCAGTGAACACAATCCAGGAAGAAGTATAAACCGCAAAGTCAGGCAGTAATGGAGGCAATATAAAGAGAGACAATTAGTGTAAATAGGTGACAGCGGGGAGAAGGAAAGGAGATGACAAAGTGAAACCAAAACAAAGAACGTCATGCAGGTAGAGAAGAACATCTAACAGATCTTCTCACAGAAGTGGCGGTGACAATCAGATATTGATAACTTATCCTTAGGTCATCAATATCTGGAGCCTGGAAACCCCCTTTAATGATGGGTTGCACAGTGGAACAGTTGTTAGTATTGTTGCTTTTCAAGACTAAAGCTGGCCATGCACATTAGATGTATGGAGGCTGAACCTGCCAATTTCAGTGGGACCAGCAGACCATCTAATATGTATGGGGGCCTCCCCAATCTCCCCTGCCATCTAGATTTCAACTGCCCAAATCAACTGCCAAAGGAGTCTAGCAGCAGCTCCCCCGTTTTCCTACAGAGAACACGTTTGCTCGGCCAAGCTGAGCATGCATGTGTATGAGGGGATTAGGAGTGATAGCGGCTAGCTAGTTTATGTGTATGGATGACCTATAATTCTGTGGTTCTGATCTTACCAGAAGCATGGAGATATTATTTTGTGAGCCCCACTACGGACAGAGCCTGATGTGATTGGTGAACATGTTGTATCAGCAATAGTAAGCAGGTGGTGCTATTTAGGAAGCCCAATTTGCTCTGCTTAGAGTTTCCATCTTTCTAGAGAACACTAGTCATAACTAGAGATGAGCGAATATTCTAATGCTTTTAGAGGCATTCCGTTATTCATTCCATCATATTAGAAGTCTATGGGCTGCAAAACGGATCCGTCCCATTTCCGTTATGCAGGGAAGGAAACGGGACGGATCCGTTTTGCAGCCCATAGACTTCTATTATGACGGAATGAATAACGGAATGCCTCTAAAGGCATTCCGTCATGCATTCCGTCATACAATTGCGTTATAATCCGTGGTAACGGAATCCATAACGCAATTCACCTTTACCAGTAAACGAAGCGTGAACAAATTTCAAAATATGAAATTCGCTCTTCTCTAGTCCTAACCATTAACAGAGCTCAACCCTTTGCTTTGGGAAGGGTGGAGGTCTGAGCTCATGGACCTTCAATAATATCTTCTGAAATAAACTATCAATTCTGTGGATTTTTTTAAAATGTATATTGTGATTGTGCATATAATTGAATATAATTGTCTTATACAAATCACAATCATGGACTGAAGAGAAGCAATGAGTCTATTTATTGGTCTCAGGATTGTGTATTAGGTTAATAATCAGCCCTCTTGTTCTAATCACAATGCACATAATTAAACTCTGTACATTTGTTGTATTTGTGTTCCTCATTATTATAGCGGCACCTGACCACTGGTTTGGTTTTGTATGTACATAATTGCTGTTGTACGCTGAAG
Organism: Bufo gargarizans; assembly: GCF_014858855.1. Lineage (NCBI taxonomy): Eukaryota > Metazoa > Chordata > Amphibia > Anura > Bufonidae > Bufo > Bufo gargarizans. Next base: position 483,261,225 of record NC_058083.1, read on the forward strand.
CGTTCCCTTATTAGTGGACTCGTGCTGTGCCACCGCGACTATCTCTGTACATGAATCATTACTTTCTCTAAAATTAAATGTGTAATGAAAAAATAATTACAGCCAGGGACGCTTTATATTGGATTCTTTTATTATTACCTTTTTTTTTTGTTATATATATATAGAGTTGGAAACAGCATATTTTGTTAATGGAATTTATTTTTATAGCACTGGTTACATAACCTTGTCTTAAAGGGGTATTCACATTTCATATATTTGGGAGATATTGTTAGGATCTGCTCCCAATGTCTCTTAGATGTAGGTCCCACCTCTGGGACCCGCACCTATCTTTAGAACAGAGCCCACAAAGCGAAGAAGGGCGCACCGCACGTGCACGGCCACCCTCCATTAATTTCTATGGGAGGGGAGAAAATAGCCGAGCAGCACACTTGGCTATTTTTGGAATGTCCCAATAAATTAGAAGCGCACTGCGCAAATGCGGTCATCACTCTATTCACTTCTATGGGGCTGACGGAAATAGCCGAGCCAGAGCTCGGGTTTTTTCGGGAGTCGCATAGAAATGAATGGAGGACGGCCGCGCAATATACCTGAGATGACCAACCCCCTTTAATGAGTGAATTTTATTTAAGGTGTAATCCCATTAAATCAACTTATCCACTATCCACAGTATAACGGATAAGCGTCTTATCATTGGCGGTCTGATGGCTGGCCACCCCCAACGATCACAAGTGTGGGGCCCATGTTCCCCTTTGAATAAGTCTGGCAGGCAAACAAGTGTCTACACCCCCCCCCCCCTTTTGACTCTATGGGAATGCCAGAGATAGCTGAGTACAAGTGGGCAGAAAACCCCTTTAAGGGCTCAATTTTCTCATGAAACCAATTCAATACACTATTATGACATGCCAGAAAAACCCCTAATAGGCTGCAACCCACAATACAACCACTGGGTGGACACATATAGACAAATATAGGATAGACATCTCCTGACAAAATATAGTGAAATCACTTTGTATATGATACATACATTACAGGGGTGATATTATAATAGATGGTATGGCACAGGGAATCAAACAAACTAAGGCTGGCTCTGAATGTACAGATATTACCGTTGGCAAATCTTGTTAAGGACTCTAAATTTTTCACAGTGCAAATTCAATATGTTATTGCGACCTACTAGCAAAACCCTTGGCAGGCTGAAATTCACTTGACTAGAAGTGAGATGTCCCGTCAGTTGTCATGTGGACCACTACCGCCATTCACTGGCCTCAGCAGTGACCTGTTCTCACAGACCTGTTCTGTGCAATTGTAGAAATGGGAACTACAGTATAGTATTACATGAGGACCAGTTAAATGAATAGCTACAGTTCATATAATGTATAGACAGACTGGGTTGAGCAGAGTAATAGCTGCTACTACTTACTGACTCTTTTCATCTTGATTGAAGATCCCGTGCGTGGTGACCTATGACATCACCATGTACCGCACAAGATTTCACGCTGGATCTTCAATCAAGATGGCCGCGGCGAACTCTTTGCGATCGAATGGATAGGGTGAGTATTTTTATTTATTTATTTTTAACAGATTAACACCTGACGACCCTCAATGGTCATCACAGATGCCCCATAATAGCAATGCCCACCCAGAAGAAGTCAGAAGACTAGGACAATGCAGAAATTGTAGTTTGCCCTATGTGTATTATATGTGTGCAAAGGCTGAATTTCATTTAGATTTTTGTCAATGGAAGTTTAACGATTACAAATGACACTGATTATTACTTCGGAAGCGGCTTAATCAATAATAACGCTAATGGTAATTTATCTCGTAGATAGTGCAGGAGTCTTCATTATCTGGACTGGTTATGATCATAGCAGCATAAAGGAAAAATATCACTCCACTTAACCCATTACTGTTTGCGGGGCCACGTGAAATAAAAACACTTAATGGAATGTCTTGCTCGGGCTTCGATTAACTGTTTTCTATTACTTTTTATCCATATGAAATATCTACATAGGGCTAATGGGCTAATGCATTTCCCCATTAACACAGTGGAGCAAGTGATTGCTTTATTAATAGTCGAAATATTACGGACAAAGCAGAAAAAGATTAAAGCAGTACTTTGTGGCTCAGGCTCATTACCACCTTTTAACTACCTTGACGACAAGGACTTAAAGTATGTACCGCAGACTGAGGGGACCGGTTGGCTGAATCCCTTCAAAAACTACTCTGTTTTGCAGGAGTACACAGAAATCTTAGGACCCAACAGCAAAATTCAGAATGGGCACCCATGTCAGATAAGCTAAATATGCTTTCTTCTATTTAATTTCCATCTTGGGGCTCATTCAGACGGTTGTAGCGTTTTGCTGTCCGCAAAATTGCGGATCCGCAAAACACGGATACCGGCCATGTGCGGTCCGCTGACACCATGATAAAAATTGTGGATAAGAATAGGACATTCTCTATCTTTTTAGCGGGACCGAAGGACGAAATTACGAATGAGGACAGCACACGGTGTGCTGTCTGCATCTTTTGCGGCCCTATTAAAACGAATGGGTCCGCACCTATTCCACAAAATTGTGGAATGGATGCGGAACCATTCATACGGTCATCTGAATGAGCCCTTATAGTTATAATATTTAATTACAAGGGTCAGATATGCATGTTTCAGGTATAGAGAGAATTAAGTAATGTTCCCCAGTTGTCTGGAGTTCAAAAGTTGTAGATGGTTGCACAAGCCACATTTTGTTTCAAATTTGTGACTTTTTCCTATTTTCCACTGCTCTTGGCACTTAAAAATAAATCAATAGGTGGGGATTAGTGGGAGGTGCCTGCCATGACCTGCCAGATGTTCTTTGATTTCTTCCAGACCCTGGTGTACATTATAACGTAAATCTACTGAACGCAATTAAATTTAAGACAAACTTAAGGCAAACCCTATGACAGATTGACAGGCAGGAGCCCAGGACTGGGCCGCCTTCTCACCACAAGCACCATAGCAGTCACGTGATTTGCTTTTATGATAGGTAGATAGCTAGGTTTTCAAGAGTAGTGGTGCCAAATATCAGTAACGGCCAGAGTTCCCTATATAACAGTGTCCTCATAGAAGTGACGGTCTGAGTGGCTTTTAACAGTGACAATCCCAGATCCCCATAGTGACATCCAGAGTGCCTAATACACTGACATCCAAAGTCAGGGCCAGACCGGGATTACAGCAGCCCAGACACACAAACCCCACCAGCACAAATATGATATTACATACAAATAGTGGTGCGCTATGTATGTTGCTTTACTTGGTTTGCCCCTATGTATACCATCAATGCAAAAAAGGAAATTAAAGTACAACAACAAAATGCCTAAACACATGGGGGGGGGGGGGGGGGGGGGATTTGAAGTCTGTTTTGCTTGAGTCTGCGTTGGAGCACTTTATGCCACATTTATAAGGAGCATTTAAACTAGGAAAGGGGGGCAAAAGAGTGATAATCCAGCAGTCCGACTGCCAACGGAACAATGCCAGAAGATGCCAGTAACACATAGGTTAAGAAATGACAAGCTCAGAGTCTTGTCTACAAATGCTCGCAGTTTAAGGAATAAGATCAATGAACTTGAGGCTATAATGGCATCTCAGAATATAGATTTAGTGGCTGTTACTGAGACGTGGTTCAATGGGAGTAATGATTGGGATATAACAATACCAGGGTTCTCTCTATATAGGAAAGACAGAGAAGGCTAGAAGGGGGAGGGGTGGCCCTGTATGTGAAAGATAGCATGAAATCTAATTTAATACAAGTTAGCGAGACCAATTTAGAGTCAGTTTGGGTTACCTTGCAGCTTGATAATCATAAGGTAACTCGTGTAGGTGTGATATATAGACCACCTAGCCAAGTGAAAGAATTAGATGATCTACTAGTTGAGGAAATAGCTAAAATGACATTGAAGGGGGAAGTTATCATTATGGGAGACTTTAATCTTCCTGATGTAAACTGGAAAACCAAAATAGCTAGTTCTGCCAGGAGTACAGATATTCTAAATTCCCTACTGGGATTATCTCTACAGCAAGTAGTTAAGGAGCCAACCCGGAAGGAGGCCATTTTAGATTTAGTATTCACAAATGGGTATGTGGTATCTGATATTACTGTAGGGGAAAGCTTGGGATCTAGTGATCACCGGTCAGTGTGGTTTACTATAAGTACAGTGACTGATTCACACCACACAAAAACAAAAGTTTTAGATTTTAGAAAAACTGACTTTTCTAAAATTAGATTAGTGGTATACGAGTCCCTATCAGATTGGAACTGTTTCAATGGAGTCCAGGAGAAATGGGACTACTTAAAAGTGGCACTATTGAAGGCAACAGAAAATTGCATTAGGCTTGTCAGTAAAAGCAAAAAAAGGAAGAGACCACTGTGGTACTCAGCAGAAGTGGCCAAAATCATAAAAAATTAAAAAATAGCATTTAGTAATTATAAAAAAAACTAAAAACGAGGATGACAGGTAGAGATGTCGTGAACATAAAATTTTCCGTTTGCGAATGGCGAATGTGATTTTCCGCAAATGTTCGCGAACGGGCGAACCGCCATAGACTTCAATAGGCAGGCGAATTTTAAAACCCACAGGGACTCTTTCTGGCCACAATAGTGATGGGACGCTTGCTATGGTTGGTCTTCCACCTCCTCAAAGCCACCTTCTTCCTCTGACTCCTCTTTTTCAGACTCCTCTCTCTGCGTTGCCGCAGGTCCAGCAATCGACGACGACAAGGCTGCTTCGGGTGGTGATGGTGACCACAACTCTTCCTCTTCATGCTAATCTACGGCCTGATCCAGCACTCTTCACAGGGCACGCTCCAGAAAAAACGCATATGGGATGAGGTTGATGATGTTGTCTTGGGTTTGACTGACCAGGTTTGTCACCTCCGCAAAAGGACGCATGAGCCTACAGCCATTGTGCATGAGCGTTCAGTAACGTCGGCAAAAAATACCCAGCTCCGCAGAGGCTGTCCTCTTTTTTTTTAAATAAAAAAAAAAATCTGTTCTTACCAGTTTAATCTCTGTTTTGTCCCCTATCAGGGGCCGGTGTATGGAATAGATTTTAGGAACCGGGAGATGGAAAAAGATGGTTGGTCCTCTTACTTCCAATTTGGGGCACTGCGCGTGCGCTGTGCAATGTACTGTGCCACCCTATATGAGTGGTGTGTTAAGTAGTACTATTCCTATCAGTTTAATCCCTGTTACGTCCTATCAGGGGCCGGTGTATGGAATAGATTTTAGGAACCGGGAGATGGAAAAAAATGCTTGGTCGGTCCTCTTACTTCCAATTTGGTGCACTGCGCGTGCGCCATGCAATGTACTGTGCTACCCGATCTAAGTGTTATGTTAAGTAGTACTATTCCTATGAGTTTAATCCCTGTTACGTCCTCTATCAGGGGCCGGTCTATGGAATAGATTTTAGGAACCGGGAGATGGAAAAAGATGCTTGGTTGGTCCTCTTACTTCCAATTTGGGGCACTGCGCGTGCGCCGTGCAAAGTACTGTGCCACCCTATATGAGTGGTGTGTTAAGTATTACTATTCCTATAAGTTTAGTCCCTGTTACGTCCCCTATCAGGGGCCGGTGTATGGAATAGATTTTAGGAACCGGGAGATGGAAAAAGATGCTTGGTCGGTCCTCTTACTTCCAATTTGGGGCACTGCGCATGCGCCGTGCAATGTACTGTGCTACCCAATCTGAGTGGTATGTTAAGTAGTACTAATCCTATCAGTTTAATCCCTGTTACTCCCCCTATCAGGGGCCGGTCTATGGAATAGATTTTAGGAACCGGGAGATGGAAAAATATGCTTGGTTGGTCCTCTTACTTCCAATTTGGGGCACTGCGCGTGCGCCATGCAAAGTACTGTGCCACCCTATATTAGTGGTGTGTTAAGTAGTACTATTCCTATCAGTTTAATCCCTGTTACGTCCCCTATCAGGGGACGGTGTATGGAATAGATTTTCGGAACCGGGAGATGAAAAAAGATGCTTGGTCGGTCCTCCTACTTCCAATTTGGGGCACTGCGCGTGTGCCGTGCAATGTACTGTGCCACCCTATGTGAGTGGTGTGTTAGGTAGTACTATTCTTATTAGTTTAATCCCTGTTACGTCCCCTATCAGGGGACGTGTATCGAATAGATTTTAGACAACCGCAAAGAGTTGTCAATAGTTGACACACTCATGACATAAATTTTATTCCTCTATGCATCAATCTTGGTGTAGTGATGACTGTGCTCGTGCGCACGTTTGGGAGATCGCAGGCGATGGCGGAGGTAGTTCAGTGACAGTTAAGTGACCCAGAAAACAATGATTCTGCAGTGTGGGCCCATTGTTGGCCTAGTAGGCTTTAATGATCACCTTAGATGATCACAAAGAAAATTAATGTTTTTTCTATGCAAAATTATCCAGGTGATCGCTTTTGGTCTGTTCACAATGAAGCAACGACCTTATCATCTGGGGTGTGCCAACATTGCCATTGCCAACACACTCATAGAGGTGGTCGCTTCATTGTTATACGCAAGCCCCTTCACCACAACAATGTAACGATCACGCAGGGTAATTGACACTTGTATGTGCCTTTTTTTTGGTTTTGGTTTTGCAGCCACAGTGCAGCACCAGAGGCCAGAAAAATTAGGCATGTACACATGCCTGAAAAATTAGGTATTGTTGCAAAAAAATGTATGTTTTCCAGGCAGAAAGGGCACTAAGACATTGGGGCTTGAACCCTAGTTGGTGGCGGAGAAGTCACTCAAGTCATCCGGCATGCAGAGATTAAATACAGCAGTGTGTGGACCATTTTTAGCCCAAGGCATCTCATCAGGCCTTTTTTAGTCAAATGTATCGCCCACTGTCAGTCCCTTCGGGATCCATGCCTCATTCATCTTAATAAAGGTGAGGTAATCTAGACTTTATTGACCTAGGTGACTTCTCTTCTCAGTGACAATACCTCCTGCTGCGCTGAAGGTCCTTTCTGACAGGACACTTGAAGCGGGGCAGGCCAGAAGTTCTATCGCAAATTGGGATAGCTCAGGCCACAGGTCAAGCCTGCACACCCAGTAGTCAAGGGGTTCATCGCTCTTCAGAGTGTCGATATCTGCAGTTAAGGCGAGGTAGTCTGCTACCGGTCGGTCGAGTCGTTCTCTGAGGGTGGACCCCGAAGGGCTGTGGCGATGCTTAGGACTTAAAAAGTTCTGCATGTCATCCATCAACAACACGTCTGTAAAGCGTCCTGTCCTTGCCGGCGTGCTCGTGGTAGGAGGAGGATTACTTTCACCGATTCCCGTTATGCTGTGACATCACCCTTATACACTGTGTAAAGCATACTTTTTAACTTGTTTTGGAACTGCTGCATCCTTTACGACTTCCGGTAATTCGGTAACATTTCAGCCACTTTCTGCTTATACTGGGGGTCTAGTAGCGTGGCCACCCAGTACAGGTCGTTCTCCTTCAGACTTTTTATACGAGGGGTCCCTCAACAGGCATGACAGCATGAAAGATCCCATTTGCAAAAGGTTGGATGCCGAGCTACTCATGTCCCGTTCGCTCGTCCTCACTGATCTCATTAAAGGTCTGTTCTTCCCCCCCAGCCACGTACAACACCACGAGTACCAGATAGGTGACAACGAGCACCCTGGGATGCCTGCTGTGGTTGGTCTTCCTCCTCCTCGAAACCACATTCCTCCTCTGACTCCTCTTCCAGCGTTGCCGCAGGTCCAGCAAGCGATGCTGATAAGGCTGTTTCTGGTGGTGATGGTGACCACAACTCTTCCTCTTCATGCTCATCTACGGCCTGATCCAGCACTCTTTGCAGGGCACGCTCCAGGAAGAAAACAAATGGGATGATGTCGCTGATGGTGCCTTCGGTGCGACTGACTAGGTTTGTCACCTCCTCAAAAGGATGCATGAGCCTACAGGCATTGCGCATGAGCGTCCAGTAACGTGGCAAAAAAATACCCAGCTCTGCAGAGGCGGTCCTAGCACCCCGGTCATACAAATACTCGTTGACGGCTTTTTCTTGTTGGAACAGGCGGTCGAACATTAGGAGTGTTGAATTCCAACGTGTCGGACTGTCGCAAATCAAGCGCCTCACTGGCATGTTGTTTCGCCGCTGAATATCTGAAAAGTGCGCCATGGCGATGTAGGAACACCTGAAATGGCCACACATGCTTGGCAGCCGTCAGCAGATTTACCCAATGCGCAGTGTACGTGATATACCTGCCCTGACCGTGCTTTGCAGAACAGGTATCAGTGGTCAGATGGACCCTTGCCCCAACACTGTGTGCCAGACATGCCATGACTTCCTTTTCCACAATAGAGTACAGATTGGGGATTGCCTTTTGTGAAAAAAAAAATTTGTCCGGGTACCTTCCACTGCAGTGTCCCAATAGCTAAACATTTTTTGAAGGCCTCCGACTCCACCAGCTTGTATGGTAAAAGCTGGCGGGCTAAGAGTTCCGACAAACCAGCTGTCAGACGCCGGGCAAGGGGGTGACTCTGTGACATTGGCTTCTTACGCTCAAACATGTCCTTGACAGACACCTGACTGTGGGCAGATGAGCAGGAACTGCTGAAGGTGAGAGGCGATATGGCGGGTGGTTGAGAGGGGGCAAGGAGGACAGCAGTGGTTGACGTTGCTGAAGATGCTGGACCAGGAGGAGGATGGTGGCTTTGAGTTTGTGTGCTGCTTGTACTCATCATGTGTTGATCCCATAGGCATTTGTGATGTGAGATCATGTGCCTTCGCAAAGCAGTTGTACCTATGTGGGTGTTGGACTTCCCATGACTCAGTTTCTTTTGGCACAGGTTGCAAATGGCATCGCTGTTATCAGAGACAGACACACAAAAAAAAATGCCACACTGCTGAGCTTTGCAATGACGGCATTCTGGTGGTGGCAACAGCATGCGTTGATTGGCGTGCTATCTGGCTGACCCCGGGTGCCGATACATGCTGTCTGACTGTGCCACTAGCTCCTTGCGACGACCTCCCCCTGCTTCCAACTCATCTCCTCCTCTTCTCTGTCTCCCCATCTGAACTTTCCCCCTGTTCTTCTTCTCTTCGAGCGGGCACCCACGTGACATCTACGGACACATCGTCATCATCAACCGCTTCACTTGTATCTGACAACTCAGCAAAGGAAGCAGCAGCGGGTACAACATCATCATCATCACACCGTACGTCCATGTGTGTAATGCTGCCTGCTACATCCTCTGGCAGTAATGGTTGCGTATCACTCATTTCTTCCAACTGATGTGTAAATAACTCCTCTGACAGATCAAGTGAAGCGGCTGTGGTGCTAGTATTGGTGGTGGCAGCAGGCGGGCGAGTGGTAACTTGAGAGGTGCCTAAAGCTGAGCTGGAGGAGGATGGTGCGTCAAGGTTCTGAGCGGAAGCTGTAGAAGATTTGGTGTCCTGTGTTTTCGAGTTCAGGGTACGTGGCCTCTGAACACTGGGCATTATTTTAGGGCCAAAGGAAATCACAGCACCACAACCACGACGGCCCCTGTGGGGTGGCCTGCCTCCGCCTGTCATTTTTTTTAGATTAGTGGTACTATGCATGCAAGCTACTGTGCCACCCAATATGAGTGGTGGGCAGTGGGCACAGTACAGTCTGTGGGCCTGACACACACTGGCAGGCAACTGCAATTATATTACAGAGAAAAAAATGTATTGCTTTTTATCTGCAAGGTACTGTGCCACCAGATATGAGTGGTGGGCACTGGCAGTGGGCACAATACACTCTGTGGGCCTGACCCACACTGGCAGGCAACTGCAATTGTATTACAGAGAACAAATTGTATTGGTTTTTTATCTGCAAGGTACTGTGCCACCAGATATGAGTGGTGGGCACTGGCAGTGGGCACAATACACTCTGTGGGCCTGACACACACTGGCAGGCAACTGCAATTGTATTACAGAGAAAAAATTGTATTGCTTTTTTATCTGCGAGGTACTGTGCCACCAGATATGAGTGGTGGGCACTGGCAGTGGGCACAATACACTCTGTGGGCCTGACACACACTGGCAGGCAACTGCAATTATATTACAGAGAAAAAATTGCATTGCTTTTTTATCTGCAAGGTACTGTGCCACCAGATATGAGTGGTGGGCACTGGCAGTGGCACAATACACTCTGTGGGCCTGACACACACTGGCAGGCAACTGCAATTATATTACAGAGAAAATTTTTTATTGCTTTTTTATCTGCAAGGTACTATGCCACCAGATATGAGTGGAGGGCACTGGCAGTGGCACAATACACTCTGTGGGCCTGACACACACTGGCAGGCAACTGCAATTATATTACAGAGAAAAAAATGTATTGCTTTTTTATCTGCAAGGTATTGTGCCACCAGATATGAGTGGTGGGCACTGGCAGTGGCACAATACACTCTGTGGGCCTGACACACACTGGCAGGCAACTGCAATTATATTACAGAGAAAAATTTTTATTGCTTTTTTATCTGCAAGGTACTATTCCACCAGATATGAGTGGAGGGCACTGGCAGTGGCACAATACACTCTGTGGGCCTGACACACACTGGCAGGCAACTGCAATTATATTACAGAGAAAAAAATGTATTGCTTTTTTATCTGCAAGGTATTGTGCCACCAGATATGAGTGGTGGGCACTGGCAGTGTACGCTCTGTGGGCCTGACACACACTGGCAGGCAACTGCAATTATATTACAGAGAAGACATTTTATTGCTTTTTTATCTCCAAGGTACTGTGCCACCAGATATAAGTGGTGGGCACTGGCAGTGGGCACAATACACTCTGTGGGTCTGACACACACTGGCAGGCAACTGCAATTATATTACAGAGAAAAAATTGTATTGCTTTTTTATCTGCAAGGTATTGTGCCACCAGATATGAGTGGTGGGCACTGGCAGTGTACACTCTGTGGGCCTGACACACACTGGCAGGCAAGTGGAAGGCTGAAAAGTCAGCCTGAATTTGTGGGAGGGGCATCTTACCTTTTTAGACCCCAGCCTCCAGCTCCTCAGGGCGCTTCTGTTCACATTCTGGATAAGGAGTCGCTTGCTCTGGAACTGCATCCGTGCACGTCGTGAGTAGCTTCATCTGGTTCGTTTCGCTTCGCCGTCTTACACTGCCGTCACGTCTTCTGAAGAGGTAATTCTGTGCTAACAATGCACCACAAGGGCTCAATCAGCCACGGTCACAAACTCCAGGCTCCCTGAGTTGGCATGCGTTCCAGCGTGGAACGCATGCCGATACACATTTCTGCCCCAAATTGTTTTTGTCTCCCTTTCCTTGGCTCCCTCCAGTGTTAACCTCCAACTCCCCCCCCCCAAGACAGCAGGGGGGGCAGGGTCTGGCCCGCGGGTCCCCCCCTCCACACGGCCCCCCCCGTCCTCACCTCAGGCTCCGCTGCAGGCCGGCGTGCGTTCCAGCGTGGAGCGCACGCCGGAAATCCGCCGCCAGGCCTGGCCCGGGTCACGTGGTCGGCGTGCGTTCCAGCTTGGAGCACACGCCGGAATCCCTCGGCCGGGCCTAGGCCTGGTCACGTGGTCGGCGTGCGTTCCGGCTTGGAGCGCACGCCGGAATCCCTCGGCCGGGCCTGGGCCTGGTCACGTGTTCGGCGTGCGTTCCGGTTTGGAGCGCACGCCGGAATCCCTCGGCCGGGCCTGGGCCTGGTCACGTGTTCGGCGTGCGTTCCAGCTTGGAGCGCACGCCAGAGTGCTTCCGCAAGGCCGGGGACCATGAATGTACATTAAAAGCCCTGTCAATAAAATCACCATACACCTGTCACGAGGGTGTCAAGAGCCACGTCTGACTCCGTTATACCCGGGGTCAGGAAGTCGCAGCGGGTGGCTGCGCGCTCTATGTCTAAAGATCACGGTGTTTCTTAGTGTTTGTTTTCTGTGTTTGCCTTGCTATCCTTTTTGTCTCACTCAGGGATCCGTAGCTTCTCCTCCTCAGCTGTTTCTTGTCTGCCACTCCCAAACTCCTTATATTCTCCTCTCACACTTCTCTTGTTGCCAGTTATAGAGCTTCCTGCCTGGACATCTATACTGACCCACTGGAGCTGTGAATCCTGGTTGTTGTTCCAGAGTGCTTCCCTCCGGATCCCTGTTGGGCTTTTGTTGTCTCCTGTTGTTGCCCACCTGGGATTATATGTTTAGTTTGTATTGTCTGTCCTCCCCTTGGTGTTTTCCTCTAGAGCTAGTGGTGCGGACTAGTGTTCCCACCGCCCTGTTCACTATCTAGGGCTCATCCTAGGGAAAGCCAGGGTTTTAGGCACGTGATCGGCGTACGGGTGAGGAACCCGTCTAGGGACGACAGGGCAGCCAGGTGCCAGACGCAAGGTGAGTCAGGGGTCACCACCTTCCCTCTCACTAGGGCAGGGCCTCCCTCTTTTCCTCCCTCCGTGTCACGTATGTGACAGTTACGCCGATCGTGATATTATAACTGGCCCTTATTTTTTGAGAAAAAAAAAAAAAAAAAAAAAAAAAAAAAAATATATATATATTTAATTTTTTTTTCTCTACTTAGAATCCAATATGGATCCTATTGCTGCTTTGGCAAAACAGCTTCAAGGCCTGTCTTTGGAGGTGGCAGGATTGAAGGCGTCTGTCCTCCAACAGCAGCAGCAAATGCAGCAGACCGTAAGCCCAGCGGTTGCTATGGGTAACCAGGTTGTTACAGAACCCAAGGTTGTTCTTCCTGACAGATTCTCTGGGGGAAGGGACAAATTTGTGTTGTTCCGTGAGGCCTGCAAATTATATTTTAAGCTGCGCCCTTACTCCTCAGGTAATGAAGAACAGCGGGTGGGGATTGTTATTTCCCTGCTTCAGGGAGACCCGCAATCCTGGGCGTTCTCGTTACCCCCTGGTTCCCAGGCTCTCCGGTCAGTGGAGGGATTTTTTGGGGCTTTGGGTCTCATATATGATGACCCTGACCGTGTCGCCCTGGCTGAGTCGAAGTTACGGAGACTCCTACAGGGAGAGCGGCCAGCAGAGGAATATTGCTCAGAGTTCCGCAGGTGGGCTACGGATACTCAGTGGAACGACCCGGCTCTCAGGAGTCAGTTCTGCTCTGGGTTATCTGAAAGGGTTAAGGATGCGCTGGCGCTGTATGAGACCCCCCTTTCCCTTGATGCTGTTATGTCCCTCTCTATCAGGATAGATAGACGTCTTAGGGAGAGATCGAAAATTCCTGAGCAATCGGTAACCTCTCCCAAGCAGCAGTTAGTCTGTACGGACTTGGATGAGCCTATGCAGCTAGGAGGAACTTCTCGTCAGGTCCGTCCTCCTGAGGTTCGCCGTAGGTGGGGGGCTTGTTTTTTCTGTGGGGGGATGGGTCATTTCATTAATGTCTGTCCCTCCTTTCCCAAAAACAAAAGACCGTCGGAAAACTACTAACCCCAGGCTGTGCGGAGGATGTCAGCCGGGGGGTATACGTTTCCTCCATACGAACATCTCAATTTGTGTTGCCAGCGGTTATTGTTTTTGGTGTTAAGACGGAGTCTATTTCTTTTTTTCTAGACAGTGGTGCAGGGGTAAATTTGATAGATGCCCATTTTGCCCGCACTATGGGTTTGTCTCTCTGTACGCTGCAGAGACCCATTCCCATATTCGCTATTGACTCTGCTCCTCTGTCTCAGAGAAACCTCACTCACGTTGTCCATAACTTACATCTTCGGGTAGGGGACCACCATAAGGAGCGTCTTTCATGTTACGTTCTGGAGGGCCTTCCCTCTCCTGTGGTATTGGGTCTTCCCTGGTTGGTAGCGCACAATCCAGTGGTGGATTGGCAGGCCAGGGAGATATTGGAGTGGAGTGAGCATTGCAGAGAGAATTGCTTAAATAACAATTGCTTAATCGCCTCCATAGCTTCCCTACCTACATTTATTTCGGACTTTGAGGACGTTTTTTCTGAAAAGGGTTGTCAGAAGCTACCACCTCATCGTCCTTATGATTGCCCGGTTAACCTGATTCCCGGTGCAAAATTACCCAAGTCCAGGTTGTATAATCTTTCGGGTCCCGAGAGACAAGCCATGAAAGATTATATCTCCGAGAGTCTGGCCAAGGGACACATCAGACCCTCTTCTTCACCCGTGGCTGCAGGGTTTTTCTTTGTTAAAAAGAAAGATGGGGGCCTGCGTCCTTGCCTAGATTTCCGTGAGCTAAACCGGATAACCGTCCGAGACCCATACCCTCTTCCTCTCATTCCTGACCTTTTTAATCAGATTGCGGGTGCTAGGTGGTTCTCCAGACTTGATCTTAGGGGGGCCTACAATCTGATTCGTATCAAGGAAGGGGATGAGTGGAAGACAGCTTTTAACACCCCTGAGGGGCATTACGAAAATTTAGTCATGCCTTTCGGTCTGACCAATGCCCCTGCTGTCTTCCAACATTTCGTTAATGATATTTTTAGTCATCTCATCGGCAGGTTTGTAGTCATATACCTAGATGATATCTTAATTTATTCGGCTGATCTGAAAACACATGAAGTACATGTCAGGCAAGTACTGCAGGTCCTACGGACGAATAAATTATATGCGAAAATTGAAAAATGTGTCTTTGCCGTTCAGGAAATACAATTCCTGGGATATCTATTATCTGCTTCAGGTTTCCGTATGGATCCTGGGAAGGTCCAGGCAATTTTAGATTGGGATCTTCCTGAGAACCTTAAAGCTCTACAACGGTTTTTGGGTTTCGCAAATTTCTACAGAAAGTTTATAAAAAATTATTCAGTGATCGTTAAACCCCTTACTGACATGACTAGGAAGGGGACTGATTTTTCTAAATGGTCTGACGCCGCTAAAATTGCATTTTCCTCTCTAAAAGAGAGATTTACCTCGGCACCTGTCCTAATTTAACCTGATGTCTCCCAGCCTTTTATTGTTGAAGTTGATGCGTCGGAGGTGGGAGTGGGGGCTGTATTGTCTCAGGGTCCGTCTCCTGGCAATTGGCGTCCTTGCGCTTTCTTTTCCAAAAAATTATCTGCAGCAGAAAAGAACTATGATATTGGAAATAGGGAACTGTTGGCGATTAAACTGGCGTTTGAAGAGTGGCGTCACTTCTTAGAGGGAGCAATCCACCCCGTCACGGTAATTACGGATCACAAAAACCTTCTGTACCTAGAATCGGCTAAGCGTCTCACCCCTAGACAAGCTAGGTGGTCGCTATTCTTTACCAGATTTAACTTTGTAATCACCTATCGTCCTGGGGCAAAAAATACCAAGGCAGACGCATTGTCCCGTAGTTTCCCTGGAGGGGGTAATGTTAGTGATCCGGTACCTATTTTACAAAGAGGAGTGGTTGTCTCGGCTGTACACTCTGTTCTAGAGGGAAAGGTGTTAGAGGCCCAGGGGGACGCCCCGGCCTCTTGCCCCTCAGAGAAATTGTTTGTACCGTTAAACCTGCGTCTTGAGTTATTGAAGGAACATCATAATTCGGCACTTGCTGGGCACCCAGGTAGTAAAGCAACCTTGGAGCTATTGTCTCGTCGTTTTTGGTGGCCAAGGTTGCGTCAGGATGTAATAGATTTCGTGTCTACTTGTTCTACTTGTGCACGCGCGAAAGTCTCTCATACACGTCCAGCAGGGTCTTTATTGCCACTTTTCATCCCCAATAGACCATGGACACATCTATCAATGGATTTCATCACTGACTTACCTTTGTCTGCGGGTAAAACAGTTATCTTGGTAGTAGTAGACAGGTTTAGCAAAATGGTACACTTTATTGCGCTACCCGCACTTCCTAATGCTAAGACTCTTGCTCAGGTGTTTATCAGTGAAATCGTGAAGCTTCACGGGGTCCCTTCCGATGTGGTTTCGGATCGGGGAACCCAGTTTATTTCTAAGTTTTGGAAAGCTTTTTGTACCCGTTTAGGGGTACACTTATCCTTTTCCTCAGCTTTCCATCCTCAGTCGAATGGACAGACTGAGCGTACCAACCAAAACCTAGAAACATATTTAAGGTGTTTTGCGTCTGAAAACCAAGAGGTGTGGTCATCATATTTACCGTTAGCCGAGTTTGCCATAAATAATCGCCGTCAGGAATCCACTGGCAAGTCACCATTTCTTGGTGCATATGGTTTTCATCCCCAATTTTGTACTTTCAAAGAGGGGGGGTCTTCTGGGGTTCCCGAAGAGGAACGGTTTTCTTCATCTCTTTCATCGGTATGGCAGAAGGTGCAAGCTAACTTGAAAAATATGAGTGGTAAATACAAATGCATGGCCGATAAGAAACGGTCGCCAGGTCCGCACCTAGGAGTGAATGACTATGTGTGGTTGTCTACTAGGAATATTAAGTTGAAGGTTCCCTCTTGGAAACTGGGTCCTAGGTTCATTGGTCCTTATAAAATTGTAGCCGTCATTAACCCTGTGGCTTTTCGCCTGGAGCTACCTCAGACTTTTAAGATCCATAACGTCTTCCATAAGTCGTTGCTCAAGAAGTATGTTCCACCTCTAGAACCATCACCGCTGCCACCTCCTCCTGTTGTTGTGGATGGTAATCTGGAGTTTCAAATATCCAGAATTGTTGATTCTCGTCGGGTCCGCCGCTCTCTTCAGTATCTGGTGCATTGGAGGGGTTACGGTCCCGAGGAAAGAATGTGGGTTCCAGCGTCAGAGGTAAACGCCAACAGGTTGATTCAGGCTTTCCATGTCTCTCATCCGGAGAGACCTGGTCCTGAGTGTCCGGAGGCCCCTCGTGAAAGGGGGGGTACTGTCACGAGGGTGTCAAGAGCCACGTCTGACTCCGTTATACCCGGGGTCAGGAAGTCGCAGCGGGTGGCTGCGCGCTCTATGTCTAAAGATCACGGTGTTTCTTAGTGTTTGTTTTCTGTGTTTGCCTTGCTATCCTTTTTGTCTCACTCAGGGATCCGTAGCTTCTCCTCCTCAGCTGTTTCTTGTCTGCCACTCCCAAACTCCTTATATTCTCCTCTCACACTTCTCTTGTTGCCAGTTATAGAGCTTCCTGCCTGGACATCTATACTGACCCACTGGAGCTGTGAATCCTGGTTGTTGTTCCAGAGTGCTTCCCTCCGGATCCCTGTTGGGCTTTTGTTGTCTCCTGTTGTTGCCCACCTGGGATTATATGTTTAGTTTGTATTGTCTGTCCTCCCCTTGGTGTTTTCCTCTAGAGCTAGTGGTGCGGACTAGTGTTCCCACCGCCCTGTTCACTATCTAGGGCTCATCCTAGGGAAAGCCAGGGTTTTAGGCACGTGATCGGCGTACGGGTGAGGAACCCGTCTAGGGACGACAGGGCAGCCAGGTGCCAGACGCAAGGTGAGTCAGGGGTCACCACCTTCCCTCTCACTAGGGCAGGGCCTCCCTCTTTTCCTCCCTCCGTGTCACGTATGTGACAGTTACGCCGATCGTGATAACACCATGACACCTTACAAAGAGATTAAAGCACAAGTCTATTGGGCCTCATTTTTCAGTGGATTCTCCCCCATGATAGACACAGGCTAGTAGCAGATGTTTGTTAATATATTTATATTCATAATGTGGAATGATTTCACCTTGGTCTACGGCACAGAAGCTTGTGTCCACGCTGCTGATATCTGTATCATGGAGCTTATATTTGAATGCACTTAGTGTTCCCATTAGGTCTACTGCCCCAGGCTGGCACCCCCGTCAAAGAGGCCACACGCGGCTAGCAGGGGTATCTAGCCCCCGGGCAACGACGGCCCATGCCCTCAAAAACAAACGAAAAAATTAAAAATTATAAAAAAAAAAAAAAAAAATTATAAAAAAAAAAAAAAGGGGGTCTCACCACAAGTAGGCCAGGCCATCATTGCAGGCCATACCCATTCAGCGGTCACCAAACGCGCACTGCTGCCATCTACTCTATGGGGGCGTCAGTGCCATGTGTTATATGTATGTATTTCACGTTATATACTGCTGTCTCATCTACTACCTACTTCCATCTCCTGGATCACTCAGGTTCATACCTACCTCTGCCTCCTGGATCGCCCAGGCACGCACCTACTTCTGCCTCCTGGATCGCCCAGGCACGCACCTACTTCTGCCTCCTGGATCGCCCAGGCACGCACCTACCTCTACCTCCTGGCTCCCAGGCTCAGAACTACCTCTGCCTCCTGGATCGCCCAGGCACGCACCTACTTCTGTCTCCTGGTCCGTCCAGGCTCACACCTACCTCTACCTCCTGGCTCCCAGGCTCATAACTACCTCTGCCTCCTGGATCGCCCAGGCACGCACCTACCTCTGCCTCCTGGATCGCCCAGGCACGCACCTACCTCTGTCTCCTGGTCCACCCAGGCACGCACCTACCTCTGTCTCCTGGTTCGTCCAGGCTCACACCTACCTCTACCTCCTGGATCGCCCAGGCACGCACCTACCTCTGTCTCCTGGTTCGTCCAGGCTCACACCTACCTCTGCCTCCTGGATCGCCCAGGCTCGCACCTTCTTCTGTCTCCTGGTTCGTCCAGGCTCACACCTACCTCTACCTCCTGGTCACCCAGTACCGGCGCACTCCTCAGTTATGTTCTCTTTTCCTTCCGAACTCACGAATTGCCTCTCAGGAACGTGTCCTGATCGTTCACCGTGCGACCGGTTTGGATCAAGGTCAGGTCACCCAACACATCGGTTCAGGTAGTAGCCTCTAAGCCAGGTACGTTGCCCAGACCGACTCAAGCCTTCTCGTAGGCACCAGTCGTTCTATGTTCTGATCACATATAGTTATTCGGGACCATTTCTTTCTTTACAGGTTCAAACATGTCACATAACTCTGACATAGAGGACACCATGTCTCTCCCTGGAACGTCCGTCTCAGGCCAGCCAGGCAACACGTCCCTGAGAAGCTGGACGGTTCCCAGACTGATCGCGGAACTCAATAGACGGGGCATTCCGCACCCGGCCTCTGCCCGCAAAGCAGAGTTGTACAAGTGGTTGATGACCACCCCGGGTCCGTCGGGCGTCCAGCCGGGCACCACGGACACCCAACAGTCTTTTAGGCATCTGCAAGCCACCATTGACTCCTTGGTCGGCATGGTGACTGATGCCCAGTCCAGGGTTTCGGTACTGGAGTCCCGGGCCCCGACCCCCCCCCCCCCCGGGCTTCCCAACCTCCGGCCGAGTCCGTGGTTCCTCAGTTGGCCTCCGTAGGTACGGCCATTTTCACTCCTAGAGTGGCCCCGGCTCATTTCATCCCGGACGGCATTAAGAAGGATATACTGGCGGGAAAGGACGTGAACTTGGCGTCCATTCTTATCGCCTCACAGGACCTCCCTGAGAACAGGGTCATAAACTGCGGTGACGTCTCCCTTGTCCTGAGGGCCAAGGACGCAAGGCTAAACCGAAAGCTCACCATCCCGGAATTTGTCTTGGCGTTCAGCCTGTTCAGGGATGTTGTGTGCTCGGCCCAACCAACAAGAAGGGAGGAACTGGATTCCTACCTCTATCTGGTCACCGATCTGGGGCATAAGTACGGTGGCGCGTCATTCTATGACTATCACCGCTCCTTCTCTGCGAAGGCTGCGGCTGCCCTGGTTCAATTCCAGTTCGTCACCAATTGGGCAAATATAGACATGGAGTTGTTCTGTCACCACTTCGCGGGTCTCAGGGCACCGTCCTGCGCAGGGTGCCAGTCCATCTTCCATTCCATGGACTGCTGTCCGAACGCGGTCAACCCTGTCCAGGATAGGTCCCTGCCTGGTCCCTCAGGTCTCCAACTGGGCACCCCCGGAGTGGACAAACTGGGCAGGCCCATCGTGTACCTGGGCAAGTCCCAGGTCTGTAATAACTACAACATGAACGGTTGCGGTTTCAACAGTTGCAGGGCCCTCCATGTCTGCTCCCAGTGCTTCAGGGCTCACCCGCGTTCCGCCTGTCCCAAGAGGTCGGCAAAGCAGCTATGACTAGCCGACATTGACCTTGACCTCCTTGGAATCCTTCTGCAGGACCACCCCGATTGGGGTTTTGTGCAATTCTTGCTATCCGGTTTCACAGAAGGATTTCACACGGGCCTCATCGCCCTGCCGCAGACGTCTTGGGAGGGCGGCAACCTGAGGTCGGCTTCTGAAGACCCGGCAGCAGTAGAGGAGTTGCTCCAAGCGGAAGTCGACAAAGGGTTCCTAATTGGTCCGTTTGAGTCGATACCATTTTCTTCCTGGCGCATCAACCCCATTGGTCTGGTGTCCAAAAAAAATACAAATAAAAAAAGGTTAATATACGACCTGTCCGCGCCTCATGCCTCTGCCGTCCCCAGTCTGAACTCGCTCATCCCATCCGAGGAATTCTCCATCAAATATTCCTCTATAGACGAAGCGATCAAAGAGATAGTAAACTCCGGCAGGGGCTCCTGGTTGGCGAAAACAGACATCTCGGACGCTTTCAAGCTCCTCCCCGTCAAACCGTACTTATGGGGTTACTACGGGCTTCAATGGGCCAATCGTTATTATTTTGCAAACAGGCTCACGTTTGGGTCAAAGAGTAGCCCTTGGTTGTTCGACCAATTTGCCAAGGCCCTGCACTGGATCCTCGTTCACCATGGCGGATTACCTTCGGTCATCCACTACCTCGATGACTTTCTGGTCATCGAGGGTCCACAAGGCGGGTCGGGCAACCTGGCTACTCTTCTCCAGATTTTTTCCTGTCTGCAGGTCCCGATAGCCCATGCAAAGACTGAGGGCCCCGCCCATCGGGTGACGTTCCTCGGTATCACCCTGGATTCCATCCGGATGGAGGCCAGCCTCCCGGGGGAAAAACTGACGAGTTGCCGTGCGGCAATTTCCCACGCCTTGTCCGTGGGCTATCTGTCTAGGGTGGAGCTCCAGTCCCTGCTGGGGCGTTTCAACTTCGCCTCCAGAATTATGCCCCAGGGCAGGGCTTTCACCTCCAGGTTGCTCCAGCTCCTGCCTTCGGCTCCTGACCAGAGCAGCATCGTCCACTTGGACAGCCATGCCAGGGCGGACTTGGCCATGTGGTCCCTGTTTCTATCCTCCTGGAACGGGATCTCCCTTTTTGTACCGTCATGGGCACCGTCATACCCCACCGTTTTCTCGGACGCCGCTGCGTCCCGGGGGTATGCCGCTATTTTTGGGTCCCATTGGATGGCTGGCCAGTGGCCCGTAGAAATCTGGTCAGTCGCCGAAAATCTGAATTCATCTTCCCTCCTGGAGCTCTACCCCATCGTGGCGGCAGCCCAGGTATGGGGTCATCGCTGGGCGAACACACCAGTGATGTTCATCACCGATAATCAAGCGTTGGTGGACATCATCACAAAAGGTCGGGCTAAACCCCCCAGGATCATGTCCCTCATGCGCAGACTAGTTTGGCTCTCCCTCACTCATAATTTCCATGTGTTCTGCAGTCATATCCCGGGGGTCGAGAACGTGGCGGCAGATGCCCTGTCCCTATTTAATTTCCCCCTCTTTTTTCAGGTGCTGCCAGGAGCGGACCCCGCGGGGTTCCCCCTTCCGGTTTTCCAGTCTCTAGTGATGGACTAGAGTCCCTCCTTGCCCACGCCAGGAACCTGGTTCAGCACTCCCTCTCCTCCAATACCGTCAGGAACTACCGAGCCGGCCTCAAGGTCTACGAAGATTTCGCCAGGTCCCACCCGCAAGGTGGCTTGGACGATGTCTCCTACACCCTGGCGTTCATAGCCCACTGTCACTGCAACCTTAGGCTGGCATTCAACACCATCAAGCTATACCTAGCGGGGGTACAGCACTGCGCTATGCTTCATAACCCAAATGGAGGTTCCATCTTTTCAGTGCAAGCAGTTAAAGCTGCCCTTAGGGGGATCCAGAAGTGTGAGGTCGTCCCTCCCGCCCGTAGGCAGCCTGTCTCCGGCGAGATGTTCAGGCGACTCTCGTCCGCGCTGGATGGTCTTCCTTTTGGCCACTCTCATAGTTTGATCATCAAGGCGGCTATGTATCTCGGTTTTTACGGGTTCCTCAGGCCAGGTGAGTTCACCAGCACCTCCCCTAAACAGCAGGGGTTGCAGGTGCGACAGTTGGCCTGGGCCCATGACCATTTTGTCCTCTGGCTCCCTTCCACGAAGGCCAATCAGCATGGTCCACCCTCGGAGGTCAGGTTCTTTACAACCTCCAACGATTGGTGCCCAGTCATGGTCCTCCGTCAACTGCTAGCCCTGTTGCAGGATGCCTCCCCAGAGGCCCCGCTGCTTCCTTGGCTTGGGGGGCCCCTGACGTCAATCCAGTTCGTGTCCCACATTAGATCACTGGCCTCAGGTCTCGGTTATGACCCGCTGGCCTTCACAGGTCACTCGCTCCGCATCGGGGCCGCGTCCTCAGCGTCGAAAAACGGGGTCCCGGCGCACATGATTAAATGCATGGGTAGGTGGCGCTCTTCTTGCTTCACGAGATACATCCCGAACCCGCATGTAGAGATTTCCCAGGCATTCTGTAACCTTGCTCTCTGAGGCAATTAAAGGCATTAAAGACTTCCGTCACTACTCTGCTCTCCTCGTTATTTTTGCCCACTACTAGGCTTACCCTCGCTCTTGGCTTCCGGCACAACACAGCCAGCTAGGTCAGGGGAAGCGCTTCACCCACTCGTCACAGTTAAGCCTCTCCCATAACTGCAATATATATTTAAATAAAAAGCAGACTGATGTACTAGCCCTAAAAAGGGCTTTTTGGGGTGATGTCAGTACGCTGTCCTTACAGCAGATCACATGAGTCTTTGAGGACTGGAGTGGACACAGAACACTGGCCTAGCTAACAATTTCCCTATTAAATCAGCAGCTGCACTCTCCCTGCTCTCACTAACACTGCAGCTTCAGAATGAATCTAAGATGGATGCTGTCCTTGCTTTTTGATAGGTGGTGGTAGGGTCTGGGAGGGAGGGTATGCTGATTGGCTGGAATGTGTCTGCTGACTGTGAGGTACAGGGTCAAAGTTTGCTCAATGATGACAAATAGGGGGCAGACCGAACATCACATATGTTAGGGGGGCGAATAGGGGGCGAATGTGAACAAGCGATGTTCGCCGGGAACTGTTCGTCGGTGAATAGTTCGGGACATCTCTAATGACAGGCAAATTTATAAGTTTAGGCACAGAGAGGCCAAACAAGTTAGAGGAGCTTCTAAACCGCAGGTAGAAGAGAAATTAGCTCAGTCAGTGAAAAAAGGCGATTAGACATTCTTCCTATACATAAATTAAAAAAGGAAACTAAAACAAGGAATTACCAAATTAAAAACAAAAGAAGGAAGGTATATGGAAGAAGATAAAGAACTAGCTGACTGCCTCAATGAATACTTCTGTTCATTTTTTAGAAAATTAAGGAAAAGGAGCTCAGTTAGGAAGGAAGACTAATGAATCTTTTGATGCATGTGTCTTTACAGAGGAAGAGGTTCTAAGTCAGCTGTCTAAAATTAATACAAATAAGTCACAGGGGCCTGATGGGATACACCCGAAGCTATTAAAAGAGCTTAGCGGTGAAATAGCAAAACCATTAACAGATTTATTTAACCAGAAGATTGGAAATTAGCAAATGTTGTGCCCATTCACAAGAAAGGTAGTAGGGAGGAATCGGGCAACTATAGGCCAGTAAGCCTGACATCAATAGTGGGGAAATTAATGGAAACCATACTCAAGGAGAGGATTGTGGAACATCTAAAATACCATGGATTGAAAGATGAAAAACAGCATCGGTTTACTTCAGGGAGATCATGTCAAACTAATCTTATAGATTTTTTTGATTGGGTGACTAAAATAATAGATGGCGGAGGTGCAGTAGACATCGCTTATCTAGACTTTAGTAAGGCTTTTGATACTGTGCCACATAGAAGGCTTATCAATAAATTGCAGTCTTTGGGCTTGGACTCCCATATTGTTGAATGGATCAGGCAGTGGCTGAGGGACAGACAACAGAGGGTTGTAGTCAATGGAGTATATTCAGACCATGGTCTTGTTACCAGTGGGGTACCTCAGGGATCTGTTCTGGGACTCATATTGTTTAATATCTTTATCAGCGACATTGCAGAAGGCCTCGATGGTAAGGTGTGTCTTTTTGCTGATGACACAAAGATTTGTAACAGGGTTGATGTTCCTGGAGGGATACACCAAATGGAAAAGGATTTAGAAAACTAGAGGAATGGTCAAAAATCTGTCAACTAAAATTTTATGTTGATAAGTGCAAGATAATGCACCTGGGGCGTAAAAACCCAAGAGCAGAATATAAAATCAGTGATACAGTCCTAACCTCAGTATCTGAGGAAAGGGATTTAGGGGTCATTATTTCAGAAGACTTAAAGGTAGGCAGACAATGTCATAGAGCAGCAGGAAATGCTAGCAGAATGCTTGGGTGTATAGGGAGAGGCATTACCAGTAGAAAGAGGGAGGTGCTCATGCCGCTCTACAGAGCACTAGTGAGACTTAATTTGGAGTATTGTGCGCAGTACTGGAGACCATATCTCTAGAAGGATATTGATACTTTGGAGAGAGTTCAGAGAAGAGCTACTAAACTAGTACATGGATTGCAGGATAAAACTTACTAGGAAAGATTGAAGGACCTTAACATGTATAGCTTGGAAGAAAGACGAGACAGAGGGGATATGATAGAAACTTTTAAATACATAAAGGGAATCAACAAGGTAAAAGAGGAGAGAATATTTAAAAGAAGAAAAACTGCTACAAGAGGACATAGTTTTAAAGTAGAGGGGCAAAGGTTTAAAAGTAATATCAGGAAGTATTACTTTACTGAGAGAGTAGTGGATGCATGGAATAGCCTTCCTGCAGAAGTGGTAGCTGCAAATACAGTGATGGAGTTTAAGCATGCATGGGATAGGCATAAGGCCATCCTTCATATAAGATAGGGCCAAGGGCTATTTATAGTATTCAGTATATTGGGCAGACTAGATGGGCCAAATGGTTCTTATCTGCCGACACATTCTATGTTTCTATTTTTCTATGTCTCATGTTACTCGATAAATTTGTCCTATCTTTAAACCTAACATTTTTGTCTAATGAAGCTACTCCAGTTTTCCTACTCCACTATTCTCCTTGAAGAAGATTGCAACTTTTTTGTGACATAAAAAAAAAAAGGTCTCAAAGATAAATCTGGAGTGAAACTCTTTAACCTAGCTAACCACACCCACCTTGCCACCTACATTACAATACTGAAGTGAGTGGTGCAAAAGGGCAAAATCACACAGGCGAGTGTGAGAAGTCTAAAAAGCCCTATTTCTGCTATTTTTTTATGCCAGAATTCTGGAATGAAGGTATGATAAATCAGGGACATATGTTATGCACCCAATGGCACCACATACCATCATAAAGCTTAAATTACCTACCCACCATGCAGCATAAAGTACCTCCCCAACAGCACAAAATAAATATCACAGTGCAGCACAAAACATCTCCTATCGGTGCCAAATATATACCACAATGGAGCTCGAAATACCCACAACACCATTGTCCCCTGACCTTACTCACTTACAGCAGTATTGTCCCCCTAAGCACCCCTCCCCCCCACTGGCAGGAACACTGTCCCCCCAACTCCCCCTAACCATTGCCTACACATTGGTCCTCTGGGAGTTCCTCATCAGCCTGAAGCGCCTTAAAAAGGCTAATCCACTTAACCGTTTTTTATATCTCTGTGTATTATCCTAGTCCTCAACTAGCACAATACCGCCTGCACACTGACCCTATAATAATGAATAGTTAAATTCAAATGAATGTCTTTCTGCACAAACACATTGAGAGGCAAACACCATAAGAATGTGGAGCATGTTTCATTGGATGCCGATCTGCAGCCCAGAATTGCCCAGTCAATGGAGACCCATAGCAATTTTATATGTTATATAGTGAAGATACACCATGTAATTTGGATCCATATACAGTAGGTTTAGTACAATAGTGGATTGTATTTTATATCATATCTATTAATATTGGAAGACATTAAAAACAAATCCAATATAGGACTTACAGGCATGGTAAAAAAAAACTTCATATGGATGGTGATATGCCTATTGTTTCTGGATGCAAATTAGCTCCAAGATCAATTCTACCTAGAAAAAAGAATTACCACTGCAAATACAGTTGATAAATGGAAAGGTCTGAAGTCAAAACCGAGCTCTTCATCACAATATAACTATATTCAAGGACGACGGTATGTACTTCCCTACTAATCTGAAGAAAAGCAAGGAAAAGATTAATCACAATATCCATGACCAATTTTGGGGTTAAGGGTAAATAATGTCCATTAATTTTAATAGTTATTTAGTCATCGTTGAGCAGGAAGTGTTTACTACCATGTTCCATATTCTTAGGCACAATTCTGTAAAACCACACATTTGCCTCATCCCATCCGTTACCGGCTTTCGCAGACACAGCTGCGTGACTTTTATGAGGAGCCGGGAGTGTTAAAAGTGATTTACAGTCCAAATGTTTGTCTGTGAGTCTCTTTGGTAGATTGTCAATGAGTTGTAATCTTTTATGGTGGTGGATGCAGGTGTATGGGTCATTTCAGCTGAGGCAATTAAGAAAAATAAGAAGGAAAAAAATTGGAAAAACGAGAGATGCAACCATTTCTTTAAGCCGTTCTGGAGCTAGAGCTCAATTGACCTTCAGCAACCTGAAATTAGGCAATGTGATTTTATAAACTTTTGTTCCAGGGATGTAGATGTTACTCGATATAATAGGAATCTACATATTATATGTAACTGGAGGGTGGATATTTTGAGACTAAGCAAGAGAACGTTTTGTGGCATTGTAAGTAATACCGGGATCTGTGGTGAGGGCATTTTGATTTACATTATGTGATATCCTGCCGTGCATCTGTCAAGGCGAGACGCTACAGTCAGCAGAGCTAGAGCAGCATGTAATGGAGGAGATGAAGAAGTGTTGACATCTAGTTCTTCCTCACCAAGAGAGCATTATGAGACAGCCACTGTGTGGAACCTCTCAACATTGCAGCCATATACGTACACCTGGACAATCTATTGTATTCTTCAGATTATACAAGCATGAGTGACACGTTAATGATAAAAGGGGTTTTCCGAGAGTTAAATAATGATGACCTCTTCTGCGTCAATATCCAAGCGATGCAGGTCTGACTCCCGGAACTTCTGTTGTTCAGTTGTTTGAAGGGTCTGCAGCACTTTGTGAGTGATGCAACCTCTTCATTGCCTGTGACATCCTGTCCACCGGTCACGGCCAAGTACAGTGCTCGGCTATCTCCAGCAGTTCCATAAAGTTTGAATAGAGTTGAAGTACACATGCTCAACCACTACACCATACAAATGGTGGATTGGTGGACACAAAAAACCTGCTCTGGTGATCTTACATACTTTATTTACTATCCTGTGGATAGATGATAAGTAGTGATTCTAAGAAAACCTTAAAGGGAGTCTGTCATCAGCATTTCACGTTTGTAACCCTTCCCATAGCTTTCTAGCATGCTTACAGTTAATAAAAACATTACCTTTAGCATCAATCCTGGACTTATAAAACCGTCAAAAAACATCTTTGTAGCATATGCAAATGAGGGCTTGCAAGTGCCCAGGGGCGACGTTACCCTCGTAGGTGCCCTGCTACACGCGCCTGCGCACTCAGTCGGCCGGCGCATGCGCACTGCGATGCCCATTCCTTGTACGGCATTACAGTAACTATTGCGCATGCGCCGGCTAACGGTGCAAAAACACAACAAAGGAGGCGGTCCATCGGCGCATGCGCATTAATTACTGTGATGCCGTACAAGGAATGGGCTTTGCAGTGCGCATGCACCGGCCGACGGACTGAGTGTGCAGGCGTGGGATCTCGGCGAAACAACAAGTTAGTAGATAGGTGGTCAGAGGGAAAGGATGGGCTGGCGGAGGGAAGGAAAGGGCGGGGGGAAGCGAAGAAAAGGCTGAGCTAGCAGGGCACCTACGAGGGTAACGCCGCCCCTGGGCACTTGTGAGCCCTCATTTGCATATGCTACAAAGATGTTTTTTGATGGTTTTATAAGTCCAGGATTGATGCTAAAGGTAACGTTTTTATTAACTGTAAGCATGCTAGAAAGCTATGGGAAGGGTTACAAACGTGAAATGCTAATGACAGACTCCCTTTAATATATGCACATTCACTCGGCAGATTTTAACACGTAATCAGCCTCAATGTCCTCCGGAAAATCACACCCGCTACACCGCTCATTGTTTCTCAATAGGTATCCATGCTGCCCTTCATGTATATTCCTGGCACAGTTTCCACTTGGATTAGACCCACTGAATAATGTTAACCTGCAGCCAAATCTGAAACATCTGGCTGACCCCGGATTTCTGCTGTAGATTCCACAGTGAATTCATGTTTTTTTTTTCCTAAAGTGTATTTTCTCTTATGTGATCATTTTCTTGGGCTTATTATAGATGGGCAATGGGTAGCACGGTGACTCAGTGGTTAGCACTGTAGCCTGGCAGAGCTGGGGTCCTGGATCCAACCAAGGTTGACATCTACTTGTGGTTAGTATGTTCTCCCTATGATTGCATGGATTTAATCTGGATGCTCCAGCTTCCTGCCAAAAACACACTGAGAGGTACATTTGGGATTTATTATGAACCCCAATAGAGGGCAGAGGGTAATGACAATGTCTGTACAGCACTGTATAAATTTTCAAAAATAGATATATTTTGTCTGGTTGAAATATTACTAGCTATTGCTTAGGCTACTTTCACATATGCGTTTTGGCATTTTGGTTTTGAGATCTGGTAAAGGATCTCAAAATCGAGATCCAGCTGCGGTTTTGTGTCTGGTCATCAAAACTGAACAAACCGGATCAGTCACTAAAAACAAAGTAAGTAATTGGCGACAGATCAGTTTTTTTAGGATCCCAAAAAAAAACAACGGATCCATCACCCATTGACTTTCAATGTATTTAGTGACAGATCCGATTTGTTCCGTTTCGATTTCATACAACCGCATTCTAATGGAACGGATGCATCCTGATGTGTAATCAAAACAGAACCGTTTTGGTTAGGTTTCGAGATCCTCTGCCAGATCTCAAAACCTGAAGCAAAAACATAAATGTGAAAGTAGCCTTGCAATCTATATTTTATAAGTGACATAAATTTACAATGGTCTTCATCTTTGTGAAAACTAATCATGTTGGTGTTGTCCATAGCATTTCAGTAACCATTTCTTTAGCCTAGGTTAGACTAAAGGTATGTTCACATGGTTAAACTACACCCCATTCAAATATGTTATGTATTTGGCTCAGGCTGGTTTCACACTAGCGGCAAGGAACTCCGGCATGTCGTACTTTTATTCTGGCCGCCTCTAGGCATGTTTGCCTTGCTGCCGCCGGAACTCCGGCCTGCCCCCCTTATAGTCAATAGGGCCCGAGCGGTAGTCCGACAGACCGGAACAGCCTGCTGGAGTTCCTTGCCGCTAGTGTGAAAGTACCCTCAGAATCATGGGGCTGATCCGCATGTGGACACCCACCACAGTTTCCACGTAAAGTAAAGGACATGTCTTTTCTTGACCTAGTTTTAAAATCCATGGCAGTATGACAGTGCAGATTCCCATTGAGCATCAATCATCAATGGGACTCGGAATACACATGGTTCTTACACCCTGAAATCCGCCATGTGAACATACCCATAGAAATCCAAGATCTGACTGCGATGTGCTGCACTAGCTTTCATCTATAACCCTGGGTTCACACCTGAGCGTTTCTGAGACGCGCGTTTTACGCGTGTTTTTATGCGCGTTTTTTGCAATAGTAAACGCGCGTTTGACGCGCATTTGTGTGATTGACTGCAGTGTTGTCCAATGAGTCTATGGGCCAAAACGCGCGACAAACGCCCAAAAAAAAGCTCAAGAACTTGTTTAGGCGTCGGGCGTTTTCACAGCGCGTTCAAACGCACTGTAAAACGCTCAAGTGTGAACCAGGGCCATAGGGAAGCATTGGTTTTCACGTGTTGAGCGTTTTACAGCGCGTTTGAACGCGCTGTAAAACGCTCAAGTGTGAACTTAGGGTAAGGCCGGGCCTTGGTGCACATGTAGTGGAGTGTATGGCATAATCTCATGTGGCCCACTTATTTCCACTCTGCCCTCTACAATCATTTGACTCTAGCAGGAAAATGACATCTATTTGCACTTTGTAGAGTTTTCTAATTAGAATGATGAGTAATGCTGAGATACCTCTTATTCATCTAAAATTAAATGTGTCTGCAGCCATGGCCTGTCATGAGTTTTTAATAAGTGAATCACATTTCTCTTTCCCTTATTTTAATGCACGGGGAGGAACTGAAATGTTATCACTCCATGCACATTCTAAAGTCGAGTTTTCTTCTTTTTCAGTTATCTATAGATGGTAAGACTGCCAATTAGCATTTTTAGATTATTAGACCTACATATCTATATGAACCTGACAATAAGATGCAGTCCCATTACCGTGTGGTATGGTATTGTAATATATACTGATAAGTAGGTGGTATTAACGGACACCTCACTAACCAAGGGCAGTCTACAATATTTGGCTGTCCAGTTTAGGCATAGTGCCAGCTACCTTTTTACACCAAGTTTTTTTAGCACAGTATGCCTTCAATTTAAAAAGAATCTGTCATAGCGAACGAAACGAGTCACAGCGCCTAGTAGAGGTGTGAAACACATTTGCAAATATAGCTATATTGATGAGGAGTGAAATCTAATTAGAGAGAAAATGAAGTATTATCTAATATGCAAATAAGACTGCAAGTGCCCAATCTCTCCTCTGTAGTACCTGCCTTATGCTTCCCCTTTTGTCTTGATTGACAGCCCTTTGCTGTCCAGCATCATTCTCTCTGCAGCTGTGAAATCTTGTGTGTGTGTAGCACATGTGTAGTGAAATGCATGTTCAGTACCCCTGAGCGGGCGCTACCATTCCTACAACCTGCTACTGTCTATAATGCCTTACCAATGCGTGACACCAGTATGCCTTTTGTTTCCAGGTCTGTTCAGAAAGTGCTTTGTAACTGTCATGTATTGTACTTCATGCACTGTGCCTGGTTTATCAGCAGGTGGCAGTGTGTCTGGCAGTGTGCTATAGGTAGAATGCGCAACGTGCCAGTACGCAGGGGTAGAACGCGTGAGGTTCACAGTGGGCCGAAGTGTACAAACAGTTCATCGGGCACTCGCGGTTTAGCAGACGCCTCCCTGGGCCAGCAGTGCAGTGAAGGCGAGAAAAGCACTGAATTCTCCGGGGCACACTCTATTATAGGGGACACCGGCCAGGTGGAGATTGAGGTGCCCTTGATGATGATTGGGTTTCTGAGTGCTTGTGCGGCTGGGCCCCTGACTTAGGTAGTGTTGTGATGCCAGCACCTTGGTGGTGCAAAATGTTGAGAGTGGTAGTAGTATAAAGTTAGAAGAAGGAGGCAGGTTTAAATCCAACTGAGAACTTTACTATAACCAGGCTCTTGATAACAGTTTACATCCAGTAATAAAGCAGTCTCTGATACACATGCAAGTTGGATGTGATGAATCCCAGTAACAGGCTGTACGTGTAGTAATGTCTTAGGCTAGGGTAGTTAGTTATGTACTCACTGATATTCAGCTCTTTGCCTGGTTCTGTTTCTCCAGCTCTTTAATGGTGAGGCTGCCAGAAGCTAATAAGTCCTTCACCTTGAATCCAAAGGTCCTTAAAGCCGGGTAAAATGGCTTTTTCCTTTAAACTGACTTCCATAAACCACAGCTAGCAGCTGCACTCTCACTCCTTCTCTCAACTGACTAACTAGGCCTGAACTGAGGTATATATACTGTGGTGCTGACCCCATCTAGTGGTGGAATGTATGTAGTGCACCTGACAGCCTGGCAACAGGGATTTCACATAAGGATGAAACACAGCATAATATTACAGATGACAAAACAAGCTTTTGCAGTGCCCACATACGCTAGTGGGATGCTGCAAATAGAACTAACCATTTCTTTCTTCCCCCAAGTGGGCTAGTTCTACTTCCTACCAAGGGAAGGGTTGCAGAAAGCTATAGTTGAGTTGAGAATTGGAGAGAGAGGAGACATGGTGCAGTGAGGGGAGCTTCCCCCTCCTGCAGTAGGAGTATTTCAGGGGCAGCTGTTCATAGAGCACCCCAACTTCTTGCAGTTTATAGACTGGGTTTTATGAGTGGGTCAATGGGCAAAGGCACCCCACTCAAAAGTACCATAAACTCTAGAAAGTCCAGATACCAGACCGAAGCCAGAGTTTAGTACAGCAGAAAAAGGCAAAGCAAAGTGTTCAAGTTCACCTGCCAGTACACCCCAAAACCTACTGCAGTCAGAGAAGGATATAGGAAATATTATCTGGATTCAAATTTATTCAAGTAAAACTGTTGAGCTTTTTCATGGCTGGACTCGGCTTATTCCTCCAGCTAAAGCTCCTTTGAATGCTACGGAGTGCCTAACCCTTGGGAGCCACGGTATCCAGGTAGGAGCAACCATGACACACAAAGTATTGAGGCCGCACCACCACTCGGCATTCCCTAAAAACCTGGGACACGATTGGCTCTGGGGGGTTGGCATGTTGCCCATGTGCCAATGCGATTTTAGCATGGCACACATACAGTAGATGTGATTTACATCACTTAAGAGGATACTGGAGACTACTGTGCATGCGCTGTCCTGTGATCGCATAGAACTGGATTTCAGTGTCAGGGATAGTGATGTTAGATAGCA
The DNA here is from genome assembly GCF_014858855.1 of Bufo gargarizans. Taxonomy (NCBI): domain Eukaryota; kingdom Metazoa; phylum Chordata; class Amphibia; order Anura; family Bufonidae; genus Bufo; species Bufo gargarizans. The sequence continues at coordinate 483,293,836 of NC_058083.1, forward strand.
AAGGGGCCATCATTCAACGTCATTCAAGACAGGGCATGGATTACACATGAGAACACGTTATTTGCCATGATTAGGGGCACCTTTTGAGGGTTGGAAACAGCTTTGTCCCTCTTAAGAAGGTATCCATACTCTGTTGCAGTTGTCACCTCATCTAAGTTGAACTGTTACATGATTAGAACAGTCCAAATTACTGGAGCTCCCCAGTAATGTATATATTTCATTATTGTTTATGAAATGCTATTATATTTTTCCACACTTTTAAGTGGTCCATGTGCAGCAACCCAGAGGGAACATGAATAGGAGTGTTCATGGTCACGATCCTCAGGTTGGGTCCTCCATCCTCATTTCCAGAGCTAGCACAGAAAGGGAGGGGACTGCAGGATAGGAGTAGTAGTAGTTTCTCCCATGGTACAACCTGTGTAGAGTCTCCTGGCCAGTAGAAACAAATGCCAGACATCATATAGTACATGGCAATCTATTTCTAACAAAGCTAGAACCAGCCCTGTACCTCACATGGATCCAGAGATCTCCAATTTCATTGCTCTGCTAGATTTATATCAAGCTGACAGCTCAGGGGAGTGTCTTTTCTGCTGCAGCCCAGGGGGCGTGTCCATGCTATGCCTATCACAGCTCAGGAGGCATTTGAAGGATGAAACTGAGCATGTGCAGCCATCTCAGTGAGCAGGTCAAAGAAATAAGAAAAAAAGAAACAGCAGGTGGCGCTATACAGATGCATTTTATTGAATATCTCAGTGGCTATACAACAGTTGTAATGCCCCCATTGTATGTGATGGGAATACACCTTTAACTTACACAGTGTTCAGACAATGAGAGCTGTTTCCCCATCTTACAGCAGCACTACCACTCAGTATTCAAAATGTAATTTAGGAAGTTTGCTAACACTCAGATATTTTACAGGAATTAACACAAAATGGAGGAAAAATTGCAGATTTTCCATTTTAGTCTGTTTTGTTCTGTAACCACATCAAAGAAAAATTAAACCTACCGTATGTGTTGCTCACCCACATCAGATCGTGCCGTACCTAGTCAGTTCACACAGTGCTCAGAAGGAAACCGAACACTCCTGTGTCAGCTCAGTTCCATCAGCAAAACGTTAAATCCCGGAATAATCCCTCGGCACGCATGTCTTTATTTATAGCACTTTAAAACCATCAAATAATACAAAAAAAGACATAAAATGCTACGCATTTCAAATGTAACAAAACATTCTTCGTCATGATTGCATCAGGGCATAGGTGGCTCATAAGTTTAGCAGCAATACCACTCAGTATTCAAAATGTAATTTAGGAAGTTTTTTTAACAATTAATTTTATTGATATACAAAGCAATATAATGAAAAAGCAAGTTACATAGTATATACACTCACCTAAAGAATTATTAGGAACACCATACTAATACGGTGTTGGACCCCATTTTGCCTTCAGAACTGCCTTAATTCTACGTGGCATTGATTCAACAAGGTGCTGATAGCATTCTTTAGAAATGTTTGCCCATATTGATAGGATAGCATCTTGCAGTTGATGGAGATTTGAGGGATGCACATCCAGGGCATGAAGCTCCTGTTCCACCACATCACAAAGATGCTCTATTGGGTTGAGATCTGGTGACTGTGGGGCCCTTTTAGTACAGTGAACTCATTGTCATGTTCAAGAAACCATTTTGAAATGATTCGAGCTTTGTGACCTGGTGCATTATCCTGCTGGAAGTAGAAAGAGGGGAAATTTTTAAAAGTTTTTTTTCTTTCTTCTTCTTCCCTAATGGGGGGAAAGGGCAGCTGGGGAATGAGGGTGGTCAACAGGGGCGTAGTTATAGGGAGTGCAGAGGTAGCAGTCGCTTCCGGGCCCAGGAGTCTGAGGGGGCCCAAACACCCTTGTGCCACATAAGAAAACACTAGTTCTACAGAAAGTGCATGCTGGTCAAGTTACACCTCTGGCTGGAAGTAAGGAGTTAGGTCAAGAATTTATCTTTTGCCATTACAATTTTTGCCTCAGGCAGTTATGTGCTTCCCTGGCCCTGGCCACAAAGCACTGAGGGAAGGGAGGCCCAAGATGAACTCTTGCACCAGGGCCCATGAGCCTTTAGCTATGCCCCTGGTGGTCAATATGTCACGGCGGGGCGTGGGGGAAACCCCCCACCGTGCGGTGTCAACGGGTAAAAGGGAATCAGCCTGGCCAAAAAGAGTAATAAGGGAGCAGGTCACCTCCTACAGCTTCCCTAATCCTCTCCCTGACTCCTCACCGTATGAGCGGACCCCGATGGTAGGACGACTCCTACTCAGGATTCCTAGAGACCCTAAGTCGCCCTGGTAATCCCTCACCAAGGAGGAGGGAAGAGATGACCTGTTCATCCCAGTCATGGAGGAACAGGAGTCTCTATCTGAGGCCAGGCTGCAAGGAGAGGGGAACACATACAGCATATGGAGATGGCAGGTAAGCAACACCCATAACACACTTACCTTCCACAGACACACTGACTGGAACCCGTGCACAAGTGCTGGTGTCCACAGCAACATAAAAGGACACAGCACACACCACAAACCACACAGGGACCCAGGACACCCATAGCTGCAATAAACATAAGACAGGGGAATGTTAAGTAAACATGACACGAAACAACACCAGACATGTAACACCAAACTAGACATACACCCTGAACTTAACCCACTCTATACAAATAGGGACAGGAAGGGAAGGATACACTGGGATAACATTGATGACCACAAGGGTGGCCCTCACTGGACAGATGGTAAAAGCCATGAACAGAGAACCACCAGCATACACCAAGGCTGGAGGAACCCACAGCTTTAGGCATCCAGCAGAGGCTAAATTGCCCAAGCAGCCACACCCACACACACAAACACAGTGTTCACAACCCCTCCAACACTAGACAGAGGAAGGAAGACACTTAAAGGGGAAGTGCACACACAAGCATGCCAAACCACACGTTACCACCGGCAACAGCATGTGTGGCAACCATGTCATGGCAATCACCCAGAAGGCCAAGACACTGCCACCGCATGCTCTTACAGCAACACGTTGCCGCGGGCAACCGCAAGTGTGGCAACAGTGTCACAGCGCTAACCAAAGGCCGTGACACAATATGTATAATTGCATATATGTTTGTTTGTAATATATTTAAGTGATATGCTGATTTATAATGTAATGAAATTAAGTGATTGTTGAAGATGTATGTAACTTGAAATAATAATAAAGATTAATTTATAAAAATAATAAAAAATAAAAAAAGCTAAACTTGACCACACACTAACCTTATGTGCGGTGGCAGGTCAGCCAAACCTACAAAGCATAAAGCCAAGGACAGTGACATCAGGATTTAATTCCCTGTGATGGAGCGAAGGAGAAGAAAAACAGCTTTCCAGAAGACGGAGACCAAAGGGCAGTCCCACCACACATGTTTGTATGTACCAACCAGCCCGCAATTTCTCCAACATTGAGGTGAGTATGTAGGGCTAATTTTGTTTATATCTGCTGCCGTAAGGTACCATCTGAGGAGGATCTTAAAGGCTGTCTCCCAGTGAGTAGCTCCCCTTGACACTTGCTTTACAATAGGGAAAGCCGTATACCAGCCATCTACAGAATGAGTTAATTGCCGTTGCCATTTAAGCACAAATGCAGGTTTCTCCGTTATATCTGGGGAAGATTGGATACTATAAAAGAAAGAGATGCCTTTAACAGATGTATTTAAAGATGAGACAAAGTTCTGAATTTGAGCCGGGAAATTTAAACTGGAAATGTCTGGCTGAGATAAGGCATGTCTGATCCTTAAATATTTGTAAAAATATCTTTGGGGAATAGAAAAACTTTAAGCTATATTTGCGAAGGTACGCAAGAGTGCCCCATCATATAGTTGATGGATATGACATAGACCCGCTGCTATCCAATTATCTAGGTGAATGTCAGGAATCCAGACATTTAGGAAATGTAAAAGGAGTTTCTCTAAAGTAGTTTTAGGCAATTTGGTCAAATAGGGAAGCATGTTTTTCCACGCTATCAATGAGGCTTTCACGCTCAACAGAAGTAACGGGGTTCTTGCTGTATTCTTGGGATTCATATCAAATCCCGCTATCAGGGGGCATCCAAAAGCAGTTGATTCTAGGTGTACCCATGTTATATCTATGTAAGTATAGTCACCCAGTAGTATTCTTTAACATCTAGGATGCTCATTCCTCCCTTAGCCCAGGGTCTACACATTGTGGTGAAGCGAATTCTGGGTTTTCTTCCCGCCCAGACAGCCTCTGTAAAGACTGAAAGTATGATACTGGATAGCCGGTACTGGAATTAATACTGTACGGAAGACATATAAGACAATTGGGAGCATCATCATTTTAATAATAGCTACTCTACAAGTGTTGGTAATTTGCTGAATAGAGATCTTTTCTGGAGTTAGTTAGGGTCATCCCCAGATATGTGAAGCCTTTCTCTTGCCAGCTAAATGGGTATTGGGGAACCAATTTTGCCCTAAGCGTGGGATCCATACCCACGGTAAAGACCTGCGTTTTGGACACATTAAGTTTATAATAAGAGACATTTTGGAAGACATCAATTACCTTTTGTACCCCTGGGAGAGAGGTCTCTGGACTAGAAAGCGACATTATGACATCATCAGCATATAAACCCAGAGTATTTGAAGTCCCGTCCACTGTGATGCCTGAGATATTAGGTGAACGACGTATGGTTTCTGCAAAAGGCTCCATCACCATAGCAAAAATAATGGGGGAGAGGGGACATTCTTGTCTGGTTCCGTTGGATATGGAAAACCTATCCGAAAGGAAACCAGATGTATATACACAGGTTGATGGGAATGAGTAAAGGGCAAGAATGGGCAATTTAATAAAACCTTGAAAGACGAATTATTCTAGGGTGGCTGTCAGGTAACCCCAATATACTCGATCGAACGCCTTCTCTGCATCCAAAGCCAAAAACAGAGAAGGTGTCCGAGATTTTTCAACCATTTTGATTAAAGGGAACCTGTCACTGGGATTTTGTGTATAGAGCTGAGGACATGGGTTGCTAGATGGCCGCTAGCACATCCGCAATACCCAGTCCCCATAGCTCTGTGTGCTTTTATTGTGTAAAAAACCCGATTTGATACATATGCAAATTAACCTGAGATGAGTCAGAGCTTGAAAATATGACTCTTCTCTGATCACACAAGTAAGATATGACTCTTTTATGTTAATTTGCATAAAAAGCGAGAAGTACAAACATGCTTTATACTTATTGAATTCGTCTGCAAATAAAATTAAAAGTGTAATTTATATGTTTAGGGTAACACAATGAACATTTAGAAACGCTCAGTGAGGGTAGCATAGTAGAGGTGACAGGTTCCCTTTAAGTAATAAACCTTCTCGTGCCATCCGATGTCTGCTTGCCTGCGACAAAGCCCACTTGATCAGGATGGATTAGTAGTGGGATAAAATTCAACAAACGCGTTGATAATATCTTTGCATACATTTTTACATCGGAGTTCAAGAGTGAAATAGGACGAAAGTTCGCTGGGCAGGTTTTGGCAAAGTTACATGAGCCATAAGCATTTCTGATGGGAATTTACCTTCTATTGCTGCCTTATTAAAAACTTTGACTAGTGTCGGTACTAGAATGGGAGAAAAGTGTTTATAGTATATATCAGTGTATCCATCCGGGCCTGGTGCTTTGTTCATTGGGAGCGATTTAATTGCTGATATAACTTCAGCATCCGTGACTGGTGATGATAAAATCTCAATTTTTTCTTGTGATAATTTAGGCAAATTGATAGAGTTAATAAAGGAGTCTATAGACTCTTTAGTGGGTTGTGCGGTCTGAGGATCATCCTTCAGGTTGTAAAGAGATTCATAATATATTCTAAATTGGTTCGCAATCTGTCTGGGGTCTATTATTTTATTGCCATGTTTGTCTAATAGATACCCTATACGCAAAGCAGCTTTAAGTTTTTGGGCTAAAAAGGCTCCCGCTTTATTACTTTGCATGTAACAATGTAATTTGAATCTTTAAAAAAAAAATTGTGTTGGGTTGCTAGTAGTGTTTGTAGGCGACGTCTGAGTTCCCCCAAAACTGTGGAATATGAGGGCGTGACAGTACTTTTATTTTGAGATTCTAAGCTCTGAATAGTCTGTAACCTCTTTATTCATTTTTTTTTTTTACTTGAGTGCAGCATTGGATGAAGATACCTCTCATAACCGCCTTGTGTGCATTCCACAGAATTTGTGGATCTATATCCGGGGTGTCATTGAGGTCAAAATATGAGGACAGATCATTCCACAGTTTATCTTTATAGTCTGGGTGATTCAATATCAAGTCGTTCAAACGCCATTGGGATGGTAGTGGGGATGAGAACTGCTCTGATAAGGTAAGAGTAATCGGGGCATGGTTGGACCAGGTGATAGTTTTAATACTAGTGGAACCTGCTTGAAGAAGTGACATTTTATTGACTAAAAAAAAGTCAATCCTCGAGTAAGATTGACAGGGTGAGCAACAGAACGTGTAGTCTCTCTCACCTCCATGCTGCCAATGCCACACATAATAGTAACCCTCCTCGGCCAGAGAAGTTTCTTGCGGTGGTAACCATCTCCCAGGGGCAGTGGTATCTAAATGTGCATATAGAATGGTATTGAAATCTCCTCCCATTATCAAAAGACCCTTGCTTGATGACTTTATCTTGGGCAGGAGAGACCTCCAGAATCGTATATGATGCCTGTTGGGAAAATAAACGTTAAAAAGAGTATATGTAACATTATTAATATCACTTGTGTTAGGCGCTTACGGTAGTACAGTGAAGAGCCCTGGAATGCAGGGAAAGAAATGCAGTCGGTTGTGGTGTGCCGAAACCGAGGATGAGGTAGGCCTAAGAAAGAAGAGGGCCCACCCAAAGAAAAGACATAAAAGAAATGAGTTGTAAAATGAGTGGAGTGGTGGGAGGGACAAAGCTCAGACCTCAGACGGTGCAGGAGCCAGGTAAGGGGGGTGCCCTAAATAGGCTGGAGGCGGACCTCAGCCCCTCCCACAAATCCAGGCAAATGCCTTAATACTTGTGTTAGGCGCTTACGGTAGTACAGTGAAGAGCCCTGGAATGCAGGGAAAGAAATGCAGTCGGTTGTGGTGTGCCGAAACCGAGGATGAGGTAGGCCTAAGAAAGAAGAGGGCAAAAATGGAAATAAACCAGTTTATTTGTAGCCAATAAATACATGAATAGCTCAACCCGTCATGCTTTGGAAAGCCACTCTCAACTCCTCTGCCGGATTGGGAATGTACCGTGCGTACGCGGACGACTTCCAACGCCCCAATTCCTTGATGACATGAGTAGGGATGTTGGCACTGGAGGCCGTGGATGCAGCTCCGATGCGAAAGGAGTGCCCTGAGTAGTTGGCTGCGTTGAGGCCCAGTTGGGAGAGAAATGACCTGACATGGATCATGAAGGTGGTAGTGGTGAGCACCGACCCATGAAGTTGAAGTAGCGGTTGAGAGGGTAGAAACTTGTGAAGCTGACTGTAGGTGTCCAGAACCCTTACTGGACACCATTTGTTGTGCGTGGGGTAGTATGAGATGTTGACGGGTGAATGCTGACTACTCTTGGAGTGAGGTATGGTCAGGATGTAGTGATCCAGGTGTTTCGATAAGTGGGAGACAAGAAGACAAGGTGAGGTTTGGGACGTGGAGGTTGTAGTAAATTCACCGGGCCTCAGGAACCCGTAGAAGGCTAAATAAATTGCTGTTTTGATGACTGCGTTGGTATCTGTATCAAAAGGCGTGGCGTCCAGCAAGTCGGATAATGCTTTGAAGACATGACTGTTGATGGGCAGCCTCTGGGCTGGACGTGCGGGTTCTGTCTTCTGAATGCCTCTGAGTATTGTTTTGATTTGGTGTGAGGCCATGAAGCTGATGTTGTTGGGATGCAAGATTAACATATGATGTTGAATGCCAGTAAGGTATAGTTTAATGGTGTTGTATGACATTTTGAGTTTGAGGTGGCAAAAAGAAGCAAACCCCAAAAGAGACGTCATGACGAAAGGGTGCGTGATGTTGTATTCCAACAGGAACCTGTTAAATAGTGTGAATGCTCTGTTGTACGTTCTTTGTGTATTGACTGACAGCGCTAAGTGGGACAAAGACTGGCTATGTCGCATGATGACCTCTAGTCCAGAACGAGTTGTTGAAATTACGGGGTGCTGGAGGCCGTGGATGATGCTGATGGGAGAGCCTGATGAAATGCCTGAAATTTGAAGCGAGACAAATTGTCAGCTGCCGAATTGCACACCCCCGGGACATGGAAACAATGCAAGAAGAAATTATTGCAGGCGGCCAGCCAAGTAAGTCTTCGCATGAACCTCATGATTGTGAGGGATTTGGAACGACCTTTGTTGATAATCTGGCAGGTTGCTTGGTTGTCTGAGTAGCACCGGACCGACATGTTTGCCCATAAATGACCCCACGCCACGGCAGCCGCTACGATGGGATAGATCTCAAAAAGCGCTGAGGTAGTGGAGAATCCCTCCAGACCCCGGACTGCAGGAGGCCAGCTGCCCCACAGCCAGTCATTCCCAAATATGGCCGCAAAGCCTGTGGTAGATGCCGCATCTGACCAGATAGAGGGGGAAGAGTCCGACAGCTGAGGGAGAAACAGGCTCCCGCCATTCCAGGTGGACAGAAATCTCCTCCACATGCCCAGATCCGCCGCAGCGTGGGAATCCAGGGACAATCTGTGCGAGTCGTGTAAGAACAAGGGGAAGAGGTGCAGAAGCCGTGAAATAAATGAGCGACCCTGGGGTATGATGCGCATGGCAAAGTTCAGGGAGCCCAGCAGGGACTGTAGTTCTTTGCGGTTGCAGGTGCCGAGCTGAAGATATCCGTCTATGTGGGTGAGAATATCCTGGATCTTCCCGGACGGCAAACTGGCTTGCATTGAAGCTGAATCCAACTGGATACCCAGGAAGGTGATGATCGTGTCCGGCCCCTCTGTTTTCTTGGTGGAGAGGGGTACCCCCAGTTCCTTGAACAGCTCGATGGTGGCTCTGAGGCTGGAAGGGGGGGAAGTGTTTTCTTCCACCAACAGGAAATCATCAAGGTAATGTAATACCAACGGGCACCTTGCCACATTCAAAAGCAACCAGCATAATGCTTCTGCAAACATGTCGAAGATGGCCGGGCTACTTTTGGAGCTGAAGGTCAACCGGGAGAAAAAATAATAATCCCCGGACCACTTGATGCCGTGCAGGTGCCACAGTGTAGGGTGAATCGGTAGCAATTTGAAGGCGTTGGTGATGTCGGTTTTACTGAGCCATGCCCCCACCCCTGCCTGTATGATGGCTGTGATGGCATGATCTATGGTGGTGTACTGCAGAGAGAATTCCTCCGAGGGAATGAGGGAGTTGAGACTGGGGTTGCCTGACCCGTGAGGCGCCGATAGGTCGATGATGAGCCTCTGTTTCTGGGAAGATTTTCCAGTGACGATGCCAATGGGGTTGGTGCGCCATGTGGCGAATGGGGGAGTTTTGAAAGGACCTAGCACGAAGCCCTCCGTTACTTCTTGGGCTATGAGGGCGTCAATGGCGGTGGGGTTGTGTAGAGCGGATAAAAGATTGGGACATTCCAGGGTGCCAGTTGGCATATACAGGATGCCCGTGTGGAAGCCTTCTGTCAACCCTGAAACGAGGAAATCTGAGAGATGCCTGGATGGGTGTTGTGACATGAACGCGGTAGAAACTGGCATGTTGATGGTTGTTAGATACGGTTTTGCAAACATTTTATTTGGACACATGGATTTGGCATGCGCCCGGAAACATTTGGTGCATATATGTAACAACTTGCACCCGCTGTAATTACAGGACCCCTCATTGAAATTATTGCAAATCATGGATTTGCCTAGAAATTTGATCGGCCGACCCAGCTTGTCCCGGGCCAACCTTTCCGGGACCCCGGAGGGACCAGCTGGTTGTGAGAGGGCCTGTCTGCTTGACGTGTTCGGGCAGAAATTGGTGGTGTGGGCCGTGGAGGAGCAGTGCGCACAGGCTGGGGTCCTAAGGCCTGCAAAGTGTCGGCAGAATATGACCGTGTTGATCCTCGCCCAGTTGGAGCGGACTCCGTACTGGGAGAAAGCCCCCGCCACTTTTGCCGAAAAAGACCTGTGATAGTCATAGAACGCTGACCCTCCATATTTGTTGCCCAAGTCCACCAGCTTGTGCATGTAGAGGTCGAATTCTTCCCTTCTGTTGGGGTAGACGGCACAGATGACCTCTCTATAGATTCCGAAAGCCAAAACGAATTCGGGAATGGTCAATTTCCTATTGAGCCGGGCATCCCTGGACTTGACCACAACTGAAACCTCGTCATAGGCATAAGTCGTGTTCTCGACCACATCCTGGGATGCAATCAGAAGGGAGCCCAGGTTTACATCCTTACCTTCCAGGATGTCCCATTTTAAATGTTCTGGTATCATATGCGCCGGGCTGACTTCCTGGTCCTCCACGCTAACGGATGGCGTGGCCACCGGTAACCCAGCTGGTGCCGGTGCTGCCGCCGGTGGCGGACCTGCCAAGGAAAGGGTCGTGGTGACCGATTCTAGCCTCTCCAACCTGTCGTTGACTGTCGCCATGGATGTCATCAGAGAGGCCAGCATGGCATGGATGTCCCCGGTGCCGGACTGGCTGGGTCCTTCCTCTGCATCCCTATTATCGGCTGATGCGCGCAGCAGCCGGAACAGTTCCGCTTTCCTTGCCGTGGCGGGGAAGGGAACATGCCGTTTCCTCAACTCCGCCGTGATGCGTGGAATTGTCCAGGACCGGATGGATGCTGGACTGGCTAGATCGTCTCCCAGGGTAGCAGTGACGGATCTAGCAGGGGTGCCAGGCAGGGAGAAGTTTCCTAACCCATCCAGAGACATACTAAAAATAGAAGAGTTGGTTAGCTTGAGGACATACGGGGACGTGCTGGCAGGCTAGCTAAGCCGTAAGGCGAAAAATTACACTTGCATGGTGACAGATGAGGCCCTGCTAATTTGCCAAGCGGCTTGAGAGGCTCTACCTATGATTTGGCGCGAGGGGTTGATGAGGCCACTTGTGGTAGTGGCAGGAGCGTTGGCCTCTCGGTGACTGTAAGACAGAACTAGGGGAAGGGAGTGACAGGTGAGGCCCTCTCTATGCAAGATGCGAGGCGGCTTACTAACGAGGTGGCGCGTTGGGTGGGAGCCTCTGTACGTTCGAGGTGGGGTGTCGGCCTCGCGGGACCACTAACTGCTGGCAAAGCCAAGAAGGGGTTAACCTAGTGGGATAAAGGTGCCCCTAAAGCCAGCACGCTGACCCTAACGGGACCATCCTAAATGTAAGGAAGATTTGTTAACGAGCAGGTGAACGTACCTGGTAGCAAGAAAAATTCTCTGGATACACGGTAGTGCAAAATACAATATGGTTTGACCGCCTGAAAAAGGGGGAGGGTAGACATGAAATGGGGTGATGAAAAGAGAAATGTGTATGGTACATGTGCATGACCCGGAGGATCATGACGGTTGTTGATGAAATTACAGTTGTGCCTGGCGTGAAAACAGACCGGTGCGTGCCGCATGCCTAGCCCAGGTGGGAACGTGCGGTTTGTGATCCAATGAAAGTGTTGGTTGTGTTTCCTTTTTATTCTTTTTTTTTTTTTTTTGAATAGCAACCGGCAGATCTTTCTTCCCCCCCCCCCCCCCCTTTTAAATTCCCCCTTTTTTTTATTTATTTTTTGAATAGCAACCGGCAGATCTTTCTTCCCCCCCCTTTAAATTCCCCTTTTTTTTTCTTTTTTTCTGGCAACTAGTAGATCTCTGAGCATGCTGCAAGGGATATTGGAGGGGCGTGCTGGAAGCTCCCCCTGCAGCCTGCGCAGGAGGGGCCTGCCATGTGACCGGCGCCCCCGGAGCACCGGCGACCAGCTGAGCCGGATTGCCCGACGGGGGGCCCCCGCCTCGAATGCGTCGCGAACGGCCGCCGGGACACCGCGCATGCGCCGAAAAATCGCCGCGCATGCGCCGTACCCCGGCCGCGCATGCGCAGACCAGGCACCAGGACGCGGCAGGAGGAGCGACAGAACAGGCAGGAGGCGGTGGGGAGGGGGCGCTCGTGCAGCGGCATGCCCAGTGAGTCGGACATGAATGGAGGGCGTGCCGGGTGCACCGTAGCCGGCCCTGTGGCCGTGCACATGAACATGAGAGAGGGGGGGAAAGGATGATGTGGGGTGTTTATGAACGACCCAGCAATGGGGAATAAGCCCGGAACCTCCAGGGGGCTGACCGGAGTGTTGGTGCTGTGGGAAGATGCCAGACTGAGACATGAGAGAAATGTAATGCGGTGATTGATGCGAGAAGCCGTGACAATGGTGCCGCGTGTATGATATAGACAACCAGAAATGGGGGGGTTAACCCAGGAACCATTGGCAGCCTGCTGCAGAGCTGTTGACCGAAATGGTGGTACGGTTGTGAACAATTGTGCATGAATAGACGAGACAGAAATGAATACTGGTGACTTTGTATAAATCCGTGACTTATGGTGAGCGTTTGATGACATGAAATGAACAGGAACCGGGGCAACCGTGAGGCCCCGGCTGTACCGTATGAACGAAGTTTTATAATATGCAAATCCGGTCTCTACCAGCAAGTAGGGTGTCTACTTGCTGGTAGCCGCCGCAGAAAACCGCCCCCTCGTCGTGTTGATTGACAGGGCCAGCCGTGATCTCCTCCTCCGGCCGGCCCTGTCAGTATTTCAAAAATCGCGCGCCTCTGTTCATTCGGCGCAGGCGCTCTGAGATGAGGAGGCTCGTCTCCTCAGAACTCCCTCAGTGCGCCTGCGCCGATGACATCACCGAAAGAGAAGACGTCATCGGCGCAGGCGCACTGAGGGAGTTCTGAGGAGACAAGCCTCCTCATCTCAGAGCGCCTGCGCCGAATGAACAGAGGCGCGCGATTTTTGAAATACTGACAGGGCCGGCCGGAGGAGGAGATCACGGCTGGCCCTGTCAATCAACACGACGAGGGGGCGGTTTTCTGCGGCGGCTACCAGCAAGTAGACACCCTACTTGCTGGTAGAGACCGGATTTGCATATTATAAAACTTCGTTTTCTCAAGAAACGGCCGCATGAAAGTAAGTGACAACATTATATTCTCATATATCGCGCTATAATGAATGTAACTAGCCCAAAAAAAAAAAATGACTGTTGTGGGGTGACAGAAGCCCTTTAAGAATCGGGCCTGTGCTAGGTGTTTCACTAAATTGTAAACAGTTATACCGCTGTGTATCTGCATCCCTGCTGCGCACGTGGACAATATGGCCGCCACTGGCGGTAAAGGCTCTGCCCCTACTAGGTAATATACACAGGTCTCCGTTCTGTCCCTGACCCTCTGAGAAAGTTAGCAGAGGGCGGCAGGAAGTAGTGAGGCTTACCGGAGAGGTATGGTTCTTCTGTTCTCCTCTCTTCAGAGCTGGGAGGATCTTCGCTGGTGGAGGAGGGCGGGAAGCAGCGGGGCGATGGAGCGGCCGAATCGGCTTCCGAGTGACCCTAACCGGTAGGCTTTGAAATGGGTGATGATCACTCACCCCTTGAGACGTTGGATGCAGGGAATAATGTGCTGTGCGAAGCGCAAAGATCAAGCGGCCAAGCTCTGCCCCCGTAATTTAGGAAGTTTGTTAAGACATGTTTACAGGAATTAACACAAAATGGAGGTAAAATAAAAAAAAAATCAGATTTTCCATTTTATAGCAAAACAAACTCAATATTTTGTACCATAATTCTTCTATTTGTAAAAATACCCAATATCTGGCTTAAGTGTGCTAAGTAACTCAAGCACACGGCTCAGAAATGAAGTAACACCTTCGAGATTTTGGCGCCCCATCTATTAATATATTTTTCAGGTACCCACCAAAAAACTCCTTTTTGGAAACTATGCCCCTTAAGTAATTCATCTAGAGGTGTGGTGATCATTTTAACCCCACTGGTGTTCCATAGAATTTATCAGAATTGGGCAGTGAAAAGGAAAAATAGTTTTTCTAGTGCTATTTGGGCTCAAGGCAGAGGTAAAAAGGGAAGGAGTGCTATTTGATATTTGCAGAGCTGATTTTTATGGAATGGTTTTCAGGTGCCATGTTGTGTTTGCAGAGCCTCTAAGACACCAGTACAGTTGAAAACTACAATTTCTTCTCAAATTTGCCATTTAAGTGCCAAATATATTTGACACAGCTTGTAAAGGGCATCCACCCCATAATTCTTTAAGCTGGTTCTCATGGGTACAGCAAGACCCCACATGTGGCTGTTATCTGTTGCCCGAGCACAATGCAGTGCTTAGATGGGAAATAGGGCATTTTGAGGCTTACTTGCTGATATTTACTGCAAAGTGCTAGAATTACAGAGGCTGAGAGGTGTTAAAATGTTAGAACCCCCCAAGAAGTGACCCATTTGAAAACTACACCCCATAATATATTCTAGGGGTACAGTGAGCACACTTACCCCACAGGTGTCATCCCAAAGTTAATGTACAGACGAAGGTGCAGACTGAAATTAGCAATAATTTGTTTTTCACTTTTTAGTGCCAAATATGTTGTCCAGCTTGTAGCAATTAGAGATATACACTTCATAAATTGTTATGCAGGATCTCTTGGCTACGACAATACCTCATATTTGTTGCCTGGCCACATGGCAGGGCTCAGAAGGGAAGGAGAGGAATGCTGCAGTTTGGGAGGTATAAACTGTGTGGAGCACATCAGGGTACATAAAAGGGGATTCAAGTAAATTAAAAATCAAGTGTCGATGAAATATGGAAGAAGTGGTTACTTTAGGGCTGGATAGATTGAGGATTTTTTATTTTTTTTGTTTTGTTTTGTTTATTACACGTCCCCCTCTCCCTTCCCATAAGGGTGGTAGGTGGGTGGGTAAATGGGGATTGAAGATATTTGTTTATGTATAGAAAAAACGAGTATGTTTTTGATAGACTAAAAATGTAACTTTTTCTTATTGATGTTGAAATGTTTTCTATTCTGTTGAGATGATGGAAATAAAGAGATATTTAAAAAAAAAAAAAAAAAAAAAGAAATGTGTGATAAACTTAGTCCCATTGATAAATGCTGTCCTTTCTCAACCCACTCTTGAATATACTCCACACCTTTTTTGGCTCTTCCCCTTCTTTTCAGTTTGGGGAACGTCACTGTGAATATGCATCCTCACTTCCAGAAGTACTACTTTTCTTGCTGGTCCACAAATTTTAGGGCCTTGATGACTATGCAGCTAGCTCCTAAGGAGTCAGTACAGAGGGTAGGAGTGGTAGTGGCCCTCTTTACCTATTGCAGAATTTACATTATAGCACATCTGCCGTGGCAGTATTAAGGGCAGATTATGGCACCAGATGAGGAGGTATGGTGGCAGGTTGAATAAAAATTGATTGGTACTAGCAGGCATTTGTGAATATAGTTGTCCATTGTAATACACGTTTGTCTGGCCTTGTGGTTGTTCTAGGTGATTGTGTCTGAGCCATAGTCCCTCACTTTGCAGCAGTGTCTGTAATTTCACTGATCACTCTGCTATCTTGACACACTGATCCTTTCTGGAAGCGATGTTCTGAGTTCTGATGGTCTCTCTGGAGCTTTGGTTACTCACAGGAGACTTGGATCTCATCATGTCCTGTGTGTTCATGGTTCATTATCATTAATGTCATTTCTGTATTGCATTATATTGCTGCATAAGTTTTTCCATCTTTTCTCCCTGTATGTTGCCCTGTTCTTGCTGCCCCCTCCTTCCTTATTGCCAGTAGTAACCATTTTATGCTATATCTGCACTGGTGTTTTCATGTGGTGCTCAACTCTGCCAAATTATCATATACTGTTTTGGTGCATAACTACAAGATTTCAGCTTGGACTCTGGATTCTTCACACATGCCTGAGCAGTTGAGTTGATTGCTGTGTGATGATGGTCTGAAGTAAGTACACAATTCAATACAGTCTGTCATTGTTACATGAAGCCATTGAGCACAACACTTATTGTCAGGATATTGAGTCAGAACAGATCTGGTTCCTAGGAGCAGGAGCTCTGACATATGTTTCCTCTCCCTTCTCTCTCTGCACTGGAATTCCCCCTTCTGGCAAGAAACAGGATCTGCTCACTCCTACCAAAAGGGGAGGGACAGGGTGGTTAGCCCTGTTCCTTGTGGATATGGAAACTTCAGCACTTCAATGAATATGTTAATATAAAAGTGTCTTGATTTTTAATTTTTCTTATGCAAGGCAACTCAAAGGTGACAGTGTGACGTTTCGGTCAACTTAGGCCTTTTTCAAACACAAGTTGCCAGAGAGAGATTAGGGAAAAAGGATGGAAGATGTATTGAGCTGGTAGACATGTGTATCCACACTATGAGTAACGCTGCGTTAACAAAAGTAATAGTGTGGTGCGCAAATGCTTCCAGCAAAGTAATAGTATGGTGCAGGGCAGGAAAGGTTTAAGACAACATAAGGACAGATGTACTATTGAAAATGCTTCAGTTTTTTGGTGCAATCTGCTCTAAAAAACTAGTGTACAGGCTTTGCACCGCATTGGTCTGACAATTGGCCATGGCTTTGTTCCAAAATTTTGTGCACATTTTTGGAGTAAAACTACGTCAAGTTAAAGGTACCAACCAACAAGAATAAACTGAGATTAAACGGGTATATCATCAAAAATAAATCCTTTATTGAATTAATGACACATAAAAACGAGACATAAAACAACAGATAAAAAATGGCTACATCTGAGGAGGTATGTTAACACAAATGAGACATGGGGGGGAGGGGTTTTGGAGTATGCAATGTACAAAAGGCGGTAGAAAAAAGGAGTACAATACCTCACTGATTTCTGTATGTATAACTGCAACCACAGATATAAAAATGCAAAAGTGCAAAAACTGAATGGCAAAACACCATATCAAAAAAGTGGTTGCAGATAACACCGCGACATATGGATGTCTGATGGTTCCAAGTTATGGGACCATATAACAGCCAACAGAAGGTTAAAGTGCAAGTGCATAAGAAGTCACCATATCAATGGTCAAATACCACAATTGCAGCTGTGGTGACAGCTTAAACCTCCAAATACATGCAAAACTGGCTCAGGTGCACAGTAAACATCCGCCTGTGGATAACCCAAGTGGGTATAGCTGAGCACCTAGAGCCAAAGAGCACATCCCTCAAAGTCCACAACAATATAGCATGTCTACATACCCATAGATGTGGGGATATACACCTCAGGAGAGCCACGTAACCCCGATGAAGCCTGATGAAAATGTGGTGTCCACATTGAAACACATTTCCTCTGTTTTAACCAATTAATCAGACCTTCATTTTATTGCATATATTGGCAGCCCTTGCTTTTTAGTTTTTTTAGTTTTCATTTTTACTAGCGGTGATTTTTGCCCTGATTATCTGCATAATTGTTGAGCTGCAGCCTCCATGATGTTTCATTCATGCCTCTCCCAGTTAGTGTTGATCGCGAATATTCCAAATTTTTATCGCGAATATTGGCACTTCGAGTATTTCGAAGATGTAGAATATAGTGCTATATATTCATTGTGGTCAGGGCGACGGCCCTTGAACGTACCACTCAGGGCTTACCGAAGGCTGGTTAATGCCGGGAGCCCGGAGCGAGGGTAGGCCTAAAAGGGGGCCTACCCCAACAGACCTAAAGAGAAAAGGGGAGGGAGGGGTACCTGGCTGCACGTCCCGTCTGTCACTCCCGCCGAGGCTTATAAAGGCAGAGGGGGCGTGGCCTCAGCCCCTCCCACAAATACAGGCTGCCCGGCAGCCTTAACCACTTGTGGTCAGGGCGACGGCCCTTGAACGTACCACTCAGGGCTTACCGAAGGCTGGTTAATGCCGGGAGCCCGGAGCGAGGGTAGGCCTAAAAGGGGCCAAAAAGGAGACATAACATACTGTCAAACACTTTACTGTAGCGTTACAGGGCTAGAGAACAGAACGCATCACAAATCTCGGATTGAGGATTTGGTACATATCTGGAGAAACAAGACGACCTCCACCGCCCCATACTCCTGATGACATGCAGTGGTACTTTGAGCCTAGAAGCGTCTGAGGCCGCCCCAATGCGAAAGGAGTGGCCCGAGATGGACTTGGGGTCCTGACCCAACCCTGCAACCAAGGAGCGGACATGGGACATGAACTGAGAGGTGGACAATGGACCCCCCTTAAAGGGAAGTAAAGGCCTATCTGGCGCCGCCGCCTGCAGCCCTGAAGACAATTGCTGCAGCGCCTTGACCGGGCACCAGTCGTTGTGCGAGGGGTAAATCCTCACCAGAGTAGGAGGTCCTGTCTGGGCGGTCTTGGTAGCCAGGATGCTTAGTAAGAAATGATCGTGATGCCAGGTCAAGTGCTGCTTCTGGAGATGACGGACGTTCCGGACGGAGGCAGTGAATTCCCCCGGACGAAGGAACCCGTAACACCCTAGGTAAAGGGCGGCTTTAATGATGGTGCTAACCAAGGGCCCAAAAAAGATCACCATCCAGAGCCAAGGACAACTGCCTAAACAAGGAGCCGGACGTGGGTTGCCGGACCACCGGCCTACTTGCACCGGCTTTCTCCATGCCCCGGAGCGTGGCCTTGATGGCCTGCGATGTAAAGAAAGAGATCCGGGCCGGATTGTCCAACGTGAACTGATGTTGCACCCCAGCCAAATACAGGCGGATGGTATTGTGAGCGAGTCCGAGGTTGGCATGCAATGCGCGATGAAGGCCCTAATGAATGACACGTCATCCACGTTGCCCTGTGGATGCCTCTCGGCAACTTTTCTATACAGATTCCAGCCCGTACGATAGTTCCTGACTGTATTTTCAGACAGGCTCTGGTGCGACAGGTCCTTTGCTCTGCTGATCAATGATGTTAGTCCCACCCCAGGTCGCTGTATGCCGGAACGCCTGCTCCCACTGCGTCTGCGAGTGGCATGTTCAGAAAGAAGATATCAACGTTAACCGGGACAGCGCATCAGCAGCAGTATTCTTGTAACCCTGAATGTGGGAGGAATACCACACCTGAGCAAAACAGGAACACCACACCCGAGCGAATCAGGAAACACAACACCTGAGCGACTCAGGGAACACACCAGACCTGAGCGATCCAGGGAACACACCAGACCTGAGCGATCCAGGGAACACACCAGACCTGAGCGATTCAGGGAACACACCAGACCTGAGCTATCCAGGGAACACACCAGACCTGAGCTATCCAGGGAACACACCAGACCTGAGCGATTCAGGGAACACACCAGACCTGAGCAATCCAGGGAACACACCAGACCTGAACTATCCAGGGAACCCACCAGACCTGAGCTATCCAGGGAACACCCAGACCTGAGCGATTCAGGAAACACACCAGACCTGAACTATCCAGGGAACACACCAGACCTGAGCTATCCAGGGAACACCCAGACCTGAGCGATTCAGGAAACACACCAGACCTGAGCGATTCAGGGAACACACCAGACCTGAGCAATTCAGGGAATACACCAGACCTGAGCGATTCAGGGAACACACCAGACCTGAGCGACTCAGGGAACACACCAGAACCCTGAGCCACTAAAGGAAGACATGACACATGCAATTTTGGGAACATGACACCTGTGAATTGGAGAAAACATAACCCTGAGTGATTCAGGGAAGACATGACACCTGCGATTTGGAGATAAACGTTACCCTGAGCGATTCAGGGGAGACATGACACATGCGATTTAGGGAACCTGACACCTGTCAATGGAGAAACATAACCCTGAGCGATTCAGGGAATACTTGACATCTGCGATTCTTGGGGACATGACACCTGCAATTTGGAGAAAACATAACCTGAGCGACTCAGGGAAGACATGACACATGCGATTTTGGGAACATGACACCTGTTAATGGAGAAACATAACCCTGAGCGATTCAGGGAATACTTGACATCTGCGATTCTTGGGGACATGACACCTGTGATTTGGAGAAAACATGACCTGAGCGATTCAGGGAAGACATGACACATGCGATTCTTGGGGACGTGAAACCTGTGATTCGGAGAAACATGACACCCGAGCGAATCAGGGAACAAAAACCTGAGTGATTCAGGGAAGCCAGACCACCGGCGTGCTTCAAGAAATACCACAAAACAAAAACACAAGTGCCTGAGCGGTTCAGGGGACGTATGGCCCCTGACTGATTCCAGGAATGCGCATACTGAAAGAACCCTGGAATAAAACACAAAACGTCCCTTGCGCAAATTGGCGATCTCAGTGCCTTGGGGACACCGGGCACTTTTTTTTATTTTTTTTGAGGCCATAGCTGGCCGGCAGAACCCACCCCCTGATCTGTGGGGGACAGAGGAGCGGCGCCCGCAGCGGGCCGGCTGGCAGAGGACTGTGACTCGCCGTGCCGCCTGCTAGCCACCCCAAGCTCCCCGGGAACAGCCTGCCCCCCCCCATGCTGACCCTTGGTGACAGGGACAGCTGCGGTGCTCGTGGAGGACCAGGCATGGCCAGCAGGAGCGGCGCAAGCCCAGGAAGACTGGGGGTGACCGGGACCCTGCCGCCTGACTGGATAGTTAGGATGCCATATCCACCGAGAACCTGTCCCTCACCTGAGGACCGCGGCGTCGACTAGTGCCCCTGTGCTGCCGTACCAACCTGTCACGGACGGTGTACAGGAAACAAGGAAAAGCAACATGTATGAATGACTCGCTGGATCCAAAAGCTAAGGAACCAAGGGAGACCCCTGCAGAAGACCTGGCACTTTCCCTGGCTGCTCAGCCTATGCAAAGATCCTAATGGTGGAGGTTTGCATATCCAGGAACCTTGACTATAAAGCCCTGAGCACTCTACAATAGTGAGGGGACACGACCACCGGCTCCCTACACAAGATACGGAGGGAGTCAGGGTCACCTGGGATCCAACAAACAGAAAATAACAGATAAAGGTACAACACTTACTTTCTAGCAAACAGGAGAACAAAGTCAGCATGCACACACACTCCAGGAAGAAGTATAAGCCGCCCAGAAAAGCATTTTGGGGAGGAATTTAAAGGGAAGCAATTAGTCCAACACATGACAGCTGAGAGAGGCTAACGAGAGGAGGAACTGAATACCACAACACAGAAACTCAAGGAGGAGATTCTGAAAGGCCTCTGTCAGAGCTTCTCAGCTGTCTGGTTGTGACAGTACCCCTCCCTCTACGAGTGGACTCCGGACACTCAGAACCCACCTTCTCAGGATGGGACCTATGGAAAGCCCTGATGAGACGAGAGGCCTTAATGTCCGTCACTGGGACCCACATCCTCTCCTCAGGACCATACCCCTCCCAATGAACAAGGTACTGAAGAGAACCGCGGACAAGACGAGAATCCACAATCCTATAGACCTGAAATTCAAGATTCCCATCAACCATAATCGGAGGAGGAGGCAAAGGCGAGGGTACAATGGGTTGAACATAAGGTTTCAATAAGGACTTATGAAAAACATTATGGATCTTCCAAGTCTGAGGAAGATCAAGACAGTATGCAACAGGATTGATGACAGACAGGATTTTGTAAGGCCCAATAAACCTAGGACCCAACTTCCAGGAGGGAACCTTCAATTTGATATTCTTGGTAGACAACCACACCAGATCACCAACATTTAGGTCCGGACCAAGCACACGTCTCTTATCTGCCACACGCTTATATCTCTCACTCATGCTCTTTAGATTATCCTGAATCTTTTGCCAAATAGATGACAAAGAGGAGGAGAATCTGTCCTCATCAGGTAAACCAGAAGACCCCTCTCCCGAGAAAGTCCCAAACTGGGGATGAAACCCATATGCACCAAAAAATGGTGACTTATCAGAGGACTCCTGACGACGGTTATTTAAAGCAAACTCAGCAAGGGACAAAAAAGAACACCAATCCTCTTGATTCTCCGCCACAAAACAGCGCAGATATGTCTCCAGATTCTGATTGACGCGCTCTGTCTGGCCATTCGACTGCGGGTGGAAAGCAGAAGAGAATGACAACCGAACCCCCAAGCGAGAACAGAAAGCCTTCCAGAATCTGGAAACAAACTGCGTGCCCCTATCAGAGACTATGTCTGAAGGAATACCGTGCAATTTGACAATGTGATCAATAAATGCCTGCGCCAGCGTCTTAGCATTGGGCAAACCAGGAAAAGGGATGAAATGCACCATTTTGCTAAAACGGTCCACCACCACCAGAATCACGGTCTTCCCCGAGGAACGAGGCAGGTCCGTTATGAAGTCCATGGACAGATGTGTCCAAGGACGGGAAGGAATGGGTAAGGGAAGGAGAGGACCTGATGGCCGTGAATGAGGGACTTTGGCACGAGCGCAAGTCTCGCAGGCTGCCACAAAACCCTCAACCGACTTACGAAGCGCAGGCCACCAGAATCTCTGAGCGATGAGATCCAGTGTGGCTCTTACCCCCGGGTGCCCAGCAAGGACCGTATCGTGGTGTTCTTTAAAAATCTTGTGTCTTAAAGCGAGAGGCACAAACAACCTCCCAGGAGGACAAAGATCAGGAGCCTCTGACTGGGCTGCCTGCACATCTGCCTCCAATTCAGGAAAAAGAGCAGAGACCACCACACCTTCAGCCAAAATGGGACCCGGGTCTTCAAAATTCCCGCCTCCCGGAAAACAACGTGACAGGGCATCTGCCTTCACATTCTTAACTCCAGGGCGGAACGTGACAACAAAATTAAACCTAGAAAAGAACAAAGACCATCTGGCCTGTCTCGGGTTCAGACGCTTGGCTGACTCCAAGTAGGCCAGATTTTTATGGTCAGTAAATACGGTAATAGGGTGTCTGGCTCCCTCTAGCCAATGGCGCCATTCCTCAAAAGCCAACTTGATGGCCAACAATTCCCTATCTCCCACATCGTAATTTCTCTCTGCGGAGGAGAGTTTTCTTGAGAAAAAGGCACACGGTCGCCAATTGGCAGGAGAGGAACCCTGAGACAAGACCGCCCCCACACCCACCTCAGAAGCATCAACCTTAACTATGAAGGGTAAAGAAACATCAGGTTGCACCAAGATGGGAGCGGAAGCAAAACTCTCCTTGATATCAGAAAAAGCCTTACGCGCCTCTACTGACCCAGAAGAAAAATCTACCCCCTTTCTGGTCATATCAGTGAGTGGTTTAACAATAGAAGAATAATTCAAAATGAACTTCCTGTAATAATTGGCAAAGCCCAAAAAACGCATCAGCGCCTTCTGATTCTCAGGAAGCTCCCACTCAAGCACAGCGCGGACCTTCTCGGGGTCCATGCGAAAACCAGAAGCGGAGAGAAGAAACCCCAGAAATTGAATTTCTGGAACC
The DNA here is from genome assembly GCF_014858855.1 of Bufo gargarizans. Lineage (NCBI taxonomy): Eukaryota > Metazoa > Chordata > Amphibia > Anura > Bufonidae > Bufo > Bufo gargarizans. The sequence goes on from NC_058083.1 coordinate 483,317,185, forward strand.
GCAAACACATATTTTTCCAGTTTCGCATATAATTTATTCTCCCGCAGGATGAGCAAGACCTGACGAAAATGTTCCTTATGAGTTTTGAAATCGGGAGAAAAAATCAAAATGTCTTCCAAATACACCAATACAAATTTTCCCATCAAATGATAAAAAATGCTGTTCACAAAATGCTGAAAAACGGCTGGGGCATTCATCAAACCAAAAGGCATAACCAAATTTTCAAAATGGCCCTCAGGGGTATTGAAGGCCGTCTTCTATTCGTCCCCTTCTCTGACCCTGACCAGGTTGTATGCCCCTCTTAGATCTAATTTGGAAAAGACTTTAGCCCCAACAACCTGGTTAAACAGGTCCGGGATCAGAGGAAGCGGATAAGGGTCACGAATTGTGATATTGTTCAGCTCCCTGAAATCCAGACAAGGTCTTAAAGAACCATCTTTTTTCTTAACAAAGAAAAAACCAGCGGCAACAGGTGACTTCGAGGGTCGTATGTGTCCTTTTCTCAGACTCTCAGAGATATAAGCACGCATAGCGATCCTCTCAGGTTGGGAAAGATTGTATAAACGAGATTTAGGCAGCTTGGCGTCTGGGATGAGATTAATAGGGCAATCATACTCCCTGTGCGGGGGCAAATCCTGAACTCCACTCTCAGAGAAGACATTCGAAAATTCAGAGAGAAAAGATGGTACAGTCTTAGTAGCAACCTCAGAAACAGATGTCATGAGGCAATTCTCTCTGCAAAAGTCTCGCTTGCCAATCAATGGTGGGGTTATGCTTAGTGAGCCAGGGCAGCCCCAACACCAGAGGGGTAGGTAAACCGCTAAGAACGAAACATGACACATCCTCAACATGAGCATCACTCACAATTAAACGGATATTGTGAACTATGCCCTTTAATGATTTTTGAGAAAGTGGAGCGGAATCAATAGCAAAAACAGGAATATCCTTTCCCAAAGTGCGCACCTGGAAACCATGAGTTCTCGCAAATTGATTATCAATGAGATTGACCGCTGCTCCACTATCCACAAAAATCTCACAAAAAATGTTCTTGCTCTCTAGCGCCACCCTAGCCGGCAGGACAAAACGGGAACTACAAGCAAATGGAAAACCTTCAATTTCCGCCTCAACTCTGCCAATAGTAACAGACAGAACATTTTTAAAAGATTTTTTCCTGTTTGTTTCTTTATTACTCCCAGAAAACTGCCTGAATCTCCTAGAGGGACAAATATTTGCCAAATGATTTATACCTCCACAACAAAAACAAACCCTCCCATGCGAGCTGAATCTTCTATTGTAAGAAGCAATCAACCCCAGCTGCATGGGCTCCTGCTCAGACGGGGCTGACGGCGACTGAGACCCCTGCGCACAGAATGGGACCGCTGCACTGTCCTGGGACTGAGTATGACAGGAAGGGGACATCTCTCCTCTCTCTCTAAGATGCCTGTCAATACGAACGGCCTGAGACATAGCAGAGTCCAAAGAAATAGGCCTCTCATGAAAGGCAAATGCATCTTTCAATCCCTCTGAAAGACCATGGCAAAATTGACTTCGGAGCGCAGCATCATTCCAACCAGTATCAACCGAAAATCTCCGAAATTCTGAACAGTATATTTCTGCGGATTGTTTACCCTGGCATAATAGACGTAGTTTAGACTCAGCCAGAGCAATACGATCCGGATCATCATATATCTGACCCAGGGCTAAAAAGAATTCATCCACTGAACGGAGAGGCCGTGCCCCCTCCGGCAGCGAAAAGACCCAGGACTGAGCGTTACCCCTGAGCAGCGATATAATGATCCCCACCCTCCGTTCCTCATCACCAGAGGAGTGGGGAAGAAGGCGAAAATGGAGTTTGCAAGCCTCTCTAAAACGCACAAAATTCTCACTACCCCCGGAGAACGTATCCGGGAGCGAGATCTTAGGCTCAGAACAAACTCCATGAACGCAAGCTGAACCGGTCATTTGAAGCTGCGAAAAAGTCTTACGGAGATCAGCTACCTCCAATGAAAGACCCTGGAAGCGTTCAGCCAAAAGTGAAACCGGATCCATGCTTGAGACGGTTATGGCGGCTTATAATGTCACGGACGGTGTACAGGAAACAAGGAAAAGCAACATGTATGAATGACTCGCTGGATCCAAAAGCTAAGGAACCAAGGGAGACCCCTGCAGAAGACCTGGCACTTTCCCTGGCTGCTCAGCCTATGCAAAGATCCTAATGGTGGAGGTTTGCATATCCAGGAACCTTGACTATAAAGCCCTGAGCACCCTACAATAGTGAGGGGACACGACCACCGGCTCCCTACACAAGATACGGAGGGAGTCAGGGTCACCTGGGATCCAACAAACAGAAAATAACAGATAAAGGTACAACACTTACTTTGTAGCAAACAGGAGAACAAAGTCAGCATGCACACACACTCCAGGAAGAAGTATAAGCCGCCCAGAAAAGCATTTTGGGGAGAAATTTAAAGGGAAGCAATTAGTCCAACACATGACAGCTGAGAGAGGCTAACGAGAGGAGGAACTGAATACCACAACACAGAAACTCAAGGAGGAGGTTCTGAAAGGCCTCTGTCAGAGCTTCTCAGCTGTCTGGTTGTGACACGACCCCCCCCCCCTGTACCAGTGAAGCCCAGCACCCGACGGAGGGGGGGGGGGGGAACGCAGGAGACGCCGTGCGGGTCCCACGACCGGACTTGCTCTAGTCTGCAGGGAGAGAAGCGGGGGTGCGTCCGCACTGCCAATAGGGCTCGGCTACCCAGCCGGGACCACTTACCGGAGGCGCCGCGGTCTGGATTCCACGAGGACGTGAAATCGGAAGTGGCATCACGGACGGGCAGGTAAGACCGACCCTAGACTATGGCCGGGCCTGACGGACCAGAATTGATACTCACCTGGTTATGGAGTTTGATGAAAATCGAATAGATACCGTACTGGAGGCCGGCACCACCGACCGAGGTGGAGGCCTTGTCTATGGAAGGCCGAAGGCACTGAGACCCCCCAACGTGCTGCCGTACAAACAAAGAACAATGTATGAAAATCTAAGTGCACTGGGAATATTACCAACCTGGTTGTGTCAGGCCGTGCAGTCTGCCCCTAATGGTAAAAGAAAACATGGCCTCAATGCTTCAGGCAAACAATGATGAGCCAACAAACCAGGATGACATGCCCCCCGGGCGTGCTGCTAGGTCATGCATGCTGCTATGGGCGGATGTGTGCCAAGATTGGTGAAAAAAAAACTAAAAAACCCTTGGACGTACTTAGACAGGACAGCATGCTGCCGGGGCGGCTGACGCGACATTGCCTGAACGCTTCAGACAGGCGTGCAACAACAGACGAGTAAGACAACCTGGACGTACCAGACAGGACCACGTGCCACCGGGGTGGCGGACGTAACATTTGCCCGAACGTTTCAAGCAGACGTGCAACAGGAGATGAAAATGACAACCTGGACGTTCCAGGCAGGACCACGTGCCACCGGTGTGGTAGACATACTTTGCCTGAACGCTTCAAGCAGATGTGCAACAGGAGACGAGTAAGACAACCTGGACGTTCCAGGCAGGACCACGTGCCACCGGCGTGGCAGACATACTTTGCCTGAACGCTACAAGCAGACGTGCAACAGGAGACGAGTATGACAACCTGGATGTTCCAGGCAGGACCACATGTCACCGGAGTGACCAACATAATAACGCCTGAACGCTTCAAGCGGACGTACCACATGAGACGAAAACGACACCCTGGATGATCCAGGCAGGACAATGTGCCACTGGAGTGGCGGACGCAACATTGCCTTAACGCTTCAAGCAGACGTACCACAATAAACAAAGCGACACCCTGGAGTTCCAGGCAGGACCAAATGCCACAGGAGTGGTGGACGTAACATTGCCTGAACGCTTCAAGCAGACGTACCACAATAGACAAAGTGACAACCTGGACGTTCCAGGCAGAATCATGTGTCACCGGGGTGGCTGACAGAATAGCGCCTGAACGTTTCAAGCAGATGAGCAACGAGAGAGAGACGAGGATGACAACACGGACGTGCTAAGAGGGACAACATGCCACCGGTGCGGCGGACATAACATATGGGAGACGTGTGAACATGCCTGTTTTTTTTTTTTTACTGGGCCAACCCAGCTTTCCCGCCGGAGCCAAAGACCGTAGGCCGTGCTCAAGTAAAACTCTAGGCTCAAGTAAGAACTATGACTGAAACAGACCGGCACTGGGCCAACTTCTATAACGTAATGCAAATGGTGGAATGGTAGTTATCACAGACTAAAAACAGAAAAACACCTTGCCATGAGAATATATGTATGAAGTTGTCCCGCCGCGTATGATCTTCCCATCAGTGTGAAGTGCTCATGTATGGTGGTCAGTGAAAACGCTATGTATGGCGGTCATTGCGACGTGCCCGTCTGTGCAGGGTGTTCTGCTCACATGTATGCAGCGGTCAGTGTAAGCAGTTGCGTATGGCGGTCAGCAAACATGCAGCAATCAGCGGGAAACGCTTGTGTATATGGTGGTCAGTGGGAAGTGCTTGTCTATATGGCAGTGTATAATGTGCCGTGTATACTGGTGTGGGGAAGGCCGCAGGTTGAATGTACCGCTGTGCTCATGAGGAAAAGGGGGAACAGGTGACAGAGGTGGCAGCTCCCATGAGGTTATGACCTGACACCAGGGGGCACATGCGGCGCTAACTGAGACATACCGGACGCCTCCGGCTGCAGGATGGATCCCTGTGACACGGAGCGAGTATGGCAGGGGGCGGAGCCGCCGGGCGTGCCTAGCAACCGGCCCCCGCAGCCGCCTCCAGCCCACGTGACCGGAACGAGAGCGGCCCTGCGCCATCCTGCCCACCCCGTGCCGCGAGCAGAGGCCCCTGGATCTCACTCTCTCCCACCCGACGGACCTCCGGCCCCCTGCACAGGGGTGAGTACGTATGTAGCTGCGTGCCCGCTGCTGCTGCCGCCGCCGCCGATGCCCGGCACCGGACTCCCTGCTTACCTCTGGCCGCATGACCTGCCGAACCGCCGACCTGCGATACTCACCTGGACCAGAACGCGATGGTGCGGTGACGTGCAGGGAAACCAGCATGGACGTGACCCGGAAGTACCTGGCTGCACGTCCCGTCTGTCACTCCCGCCGAGGCTTATAAAGGCAGAGGGGGCGCGGCCTCAGCCCCTCCCACAAATACAGGCTGCCCGGCAGCCTTAACCACTAATCGCGAATATTCTAGATTTTTTTTCATAAGTAACCTCCCTTCCTGCTTGTGGGCCAATGAGAAGGCTGCAATATCTTTGTCAGAGCTTAGCAACATCCCTAGCAACCAATAGGAAAGTTGCCTACCCCTTACTATATAAAAAACTCCCCAGCAGTCATTTTCTGCAGTTTGTTTGCAGTTATGAGAGAGACAGCAGTGACATTACTGTGCTCTATCCTTTGCTGAGTCATCTGGATCCTTATTTAATTACATTAGATAGTTAGATCATATATATAATACAGATAGTTAGTGGGAGATAGTCAGTGAAGGTTAGATAGTGATATAGTGTAGCTGGTTCCAGTGCAGGGTGTTAGGTAGTGTGATAGGAATTACTGTTTCTCTGCTGTCCATACATTCATACTACAGACATACTGCTGTGATGTCACAACAATACTTAGTGCACCAATCAGTAATATCTACTCCAACCTGATAAAATGTGAAGTTACATGTATTGCGCAAAAAATATGCTCATCATTAGTGCGCAATCGCTAAAATAATGACTGGAGATCACGAATTCTAGAATTCGTGAATTTCTTGCAAATATTATGCGACAAATTCACGAAATATCACGAAAACGAATATTGCCTATGCCGCTCATCACTACTCCCAGTGTCATGCTTGAGTCTGCACAGCTCTGTTGGGTGAGCAACCATTCTCTGGTCCCCCAGAAAATCTCTGGAATTGGTTGATCAGATGTGGCATTGTGTTTGTTTTCTTATAATTGCATATGCTTCTACCAGTCATGCCTAATAAGTTAAACGTATTCACCCCCCTTGACTTTTTCAATGTTTTGTTAGGCTACTTTCACACTAGCGTTCGGGTGTCCGCTTGTGAGCTCCGTTTAAAGGGGCTCACAAGCGGACCCGAACGCATCCGTACTGCCCTAATGCATTCTGAGTGGATGCGGATCCGCTCAGAATGCATCAGTCTGGCAGCGTTCAGCCTCCGCTCCGCTCAGCAGGCGGACACCTTGCAGCGTTCGGGTGTCCGACTGGCCGTGCGGAGGCGTACAATGTAAGTCAATGGGGACGGATCCGTTTGAAGATGACACACTAGCATTATAATGCAGACGGATCCGTACTGAACGGAGCCACCGTCTGCATTATATGAGCGGATCCGTCTCAGACGGATCCGCTCTGAACGCAAGTGTGAAAGTAGCCTAAATCTAAAAATTTATGTGATGGATCAGAACCCAATAGTCTAAGTTGGTGAAGTGAAATGAGAAAAATATATAAATAAAACTATTGTTTCGAAATAGAAAACAGAAAATTGGCATGTGCGTATGTATTCACCCCCTTTTTTAGGAAGACCATAAAAAACTCTGGTGCAACTAATTGCCTTCAGAAGTCACATAATTAGTGAAATGATGTCTGTGTGCAATCTAAGTGTCACATGATCAGTCATTACATATACACACCCTTTTTCAAAGGCCCCAGAGGCTGCAACACCTAAGCAAGAGACATCACTAACCAAACACTGCAATGAAGACCAAGGAACTCTCCAAACAAGTAAGGGACAATGTTGTCGAGAAGCACAAGTCAGGGTTAGGTTTAAAAAAAAATCCAAATCTTTGATGATCCCCAGGAGCACCATCAAATCTATCATAACCAAATGGAAAGAACATGGCACATAAGCAAACCTGCCAAGAGACGGCCGCTCACCAAAACTCACCGACCGGGCAAGGAGGGCAGTAATCAGAGAGGGAGCATAGAGACCTAAGATAACCCTGGAGGAGCTGCAGAGTTCCACAGCAGAGACTGGAGTATCTGTACATAGGATGACAATAAGCCGTATGCTCCATAGAGTTGGGCTTTATGGCAGAGTGGCCAGAAGAAAACCATTACTTTCAGCTAAAAACAAAAAGGCACGTTGTGAGTTTGCGAAAAGGCATGTGGGAGACTCCCAAAATGTATGGAGGAAGGTGCTCTGGTCTGATGAGACAAACATTGAACTTTTTAACCATCAAAGAAAACGCTATGTCTGGCACAAACCCAACACATCACATCACCAAAAGAACACCATCCCCACAGTGAAACATGGTGGTGGCAGCATCATGCTGTGGGGATGTTTTTCAACAGCTGGGACTGGGAAACTGGTCAGAGTTAGGGGAAAGATAGATGGTTCTAAATACAGGGATATTCTTGAGCAAAACCTTTACCACTCTGTGCGTGATTTGAGGCTAAGACGGAGGTTCACCTTCCAGCAGCACAATGACCCCAAACACATTGCTAAAGCAACACTTGAGGGGTTTAAGGGGAAACATGAAAATGCGTTGGAATGGCCTAGTTAAAGCCCAGATCTCAATCCAATAGAAAATCTGTGGTCAGACTTAAAGATTGCTGTTCACAAGCGCAAACCATTCAACTTGAAGGAGCTGGAGCAGTTTTGCAAGGAGGAATGGGCAAAAATCCCAGTGGTAAGATGTGGCAAGCTCATAGAGACTTTTCCAAAGCACTTGGAGCTGTGATTTCCACAAAAGGTGGCCCTACAAAGTATTGACTTTAGGGGGGTGAATAGTTATGCACATTGACTTTCTCTGTTACTTTGTCCTATTTGTTGTTTACTTCACAATAAAAGAAAAATAACATCTTCAAAGTTGTGGACATGTTCTGTAAATTAAATGATGCAAATCCTCAAACAATGCATGTTAATTCCAGGTTGTGAGGCACCAAAATACGGAAAAAAAGTCAAGTGGTGAATACTTTTGCAAGGCACTGTATTGCTCAAATGAATGCAGAATTTAAATCAGACAACTTTTTGGTCCACCCTAGACCTTTTTGAGTCATATGTGGAAGAGATAAGTGCAGTGTGTGGCAGAAGATCACCTCAATGGACAGGATTAAGTTACTCCTTATGAGTATATTAATAAATATATGAATGTATATTAGTAAGTTTAGAACTTTATACTATGGGTCCAAAAAGATCATGGAAAACCCCTTTAAGCAGCTTTACATTGTGGACAGTGCAAAGTTCATTTGGACCAGTAAGTGGTAAGTGTTACTGTACATACTGTACATGTATCTCACTGTTAAAAAAGCTAAATCGTTAACATCATGAAAGCCAGTGATCAGTTTCTGAGTATTGAGCTTGATCATTGGCAGACCTTAGTGACTGACTTTCTCACATTAAATCCCGAAGCATCATTGTTGTGCGCAAATCAATAATGGTAATCACTGTGTACAAATTTAATGAGTGTTTAAAGGAGATGAACTGTGTTACATTACTTAGTGATTAGTCAAAAAAAGTAGAATTGCAGCTCATCACCTCTGCATCTCAGCCGATATCTGTGTCTCTTTGATTTCAACGGATGCCCTTGGAGTTCCAGAGATAGTTGAACACTTGGCTATTTCTGGAACTTCCAAAGAGAGGAATGAAGCAGCAGTACACATGCTCGACCTGCCGATATGTTCATAGGGGTCCCCACGGGGTACAAGATCTCATGTTTAGTGGGGGTCCCATTGTTAGGACCCTCACTAATCTCAAAGTTATCCCCTATCTTGTGTGTATAGGGGATAAATTGTTGGAATAAATAGTTACAAGAATAGGTGCACTACTCTGGTTGATGCAAACAGTAACATCTGACTAAACCCTCACACTGATGTTAAAAATGAAACTTTAGCCAGTATATCCTTATATTAAGGACATACCTGAGCCCGCGCACCATGCCAAGGTTTCTCAAGTGGCACGGGACCTAATGCTAAATCTACCTGTACGGTATGGGTAGTACCAGGAGCTGGTGGGCAAATTACAGCAGCGTAAGTATGAGGTTTTAGTCAGATGTTACTGTTTGCATCCACCACAGTAGTGCACCTATTCTTGTAACTATTTATTCTAAATATCATTCCACATCCACACATTTTACCATCTGGTGTAGGATGTCTCTGTGGCACTTGCGGTCTGCTGCGGGCATCCTCCATTTTTTGCTGGGGATCGCTCTTAGCAACAGACCACAAGCGCAGTATCTGCTTCTCCGAGCATAAATACACAACTGCATTTGGGGTTGAGCATTTCCTGCCTTTTGAGACCATGCATTTGTGTCATATAAATGGGATAAATTGTTACAACCATTCGGCTACCCAAGCTTTCTATACCATCAACAACCTTTCTCTAGCTATACACCAGTAATTGTTGTACTGGAGATGTCAGTACAATTACCACTATTTTCTTCTATCTCTGTTGAATAAAGACCACCAACTCCCCCTTCATGATATCTGGCTCTAAGGACCATGGATTCTTTCCTGCAGGGCCATACATAGGCAGTCCACTCAACCCTTGAGAATTTGATTCAGAATCTATTAAATAATAGCAGAAGGACCCGGCTTCGCACGGGTATATTTAGTCTATTTCATTTAATGTTTCTGTGTGTCGTTAAAAGATATCGACAGTATCCACTATAACAGTGACATCTACAGTACCTCACCCTTTAACAGTGGCCTCGACAACAGCCTGCCCCCTTATAAGTAACATCCACAGCGCCCTCCCCTTTAACAGTGACCTCCACAACGGTGGCTCCCTATTAGTGACCTCCACAGTACACCGTCTCGTTAACAGTGATAACATGCACCCTTTTCAGTGACCTCTACAGAGCTCTGTTCCCTTAAAATGTGACCTCCACAGTACCTCGCCCCCTTAACAGTGACCTCTACAGCACCCTGCTACTTAACCCTGACCTCCATAGCGGACTGTCCTCTTAACTGTGACCTCCACAGTTACCTGTCCCCTTAAGGGTCCATTCACACGTCCGTGTGTGTTTTGCAGATCCACGGATCCGCAAAACACAGACATCGGCGATGTTCGTTACGCATTTTGCGGACCGCACATCGCCGGCACTTAATAGAAAATGCCTATTTTTGTCCGCAATTGCGGACAAGAATAGGACATGTTCTATTTTTTTCGGGATCGGAATTGCGGACCCCTTCGGATGCGGAGTGGGAGTGGGCGTGGCTTAGTGGGACCTGGGGGTGAGGTTTTTAAGTCCGTCTTTTGAGGGTGGCCTGAATGGCCACCCTACCTGACCCTGAACTTTGACCTCCACAGCACTCCGCTCCCTTAACAGTGTCATCCACAGCACCCTGCCCCTTTAAAGCTGAGCTACAGCAGTGAAAAAAAATGGCTGCGTTGTTATGGAAACCTGGTGTAAAACTCTGTGTATGTGGAGACTAAGGGCCTGCGATCTTTTATTGTCTGATAAGGGTCATGTGACCAGGCTTATATTGGCTAATGCATTTTTTGGGAATATCTCACGCAGGGATGTCCTTTTGAACAGCTCACTCTTAGATAGCAGCACTGTGCTGTCTATGCATGAGTTTCAGAGAGAAAGTCACCCTCCCTTTCACCCCTGCAGCTGACAGAAGTTTTTTTTTTACCCTCATTTTTTCAATCCCTGTCGCCTGCGGAGTGGGAGGGGGCGTGACCTAACTGTGTCGGGGCGTGGCTTAGCGGGACCTGGGGGTCCGTCTTTTGAAAGTGGTCTAAATGGCCACCCTACCTGCCCCCTGAACTGTGAGCTCCACAGCGATACGCTCCCTTAACAGTGTCATCCACAGCGCCCTGCCCCTTGAAAGCTAACCTGCAGCAGTGAAGAAAAATGGCTGGGTTGTTATGGAAATCTGGTGTAAAACTCTGGGTATGGGAAGACTAAGGATCTGCGAGCTTCTATTGGCTGATAAGGGACATGTGACCGTTTGTATGGCAGTTGGGATATATCGAGAAAGACCAGCAGGCTTCTATTGGCTAATGTAGGTCATGTGATGTGCCATATTTGAATTTTTGGGGAATATTTCAGGAACGGTACGTCCTAGAGAGCTGAGACCTGGTCTAAAACCTTCCCGGACACCTGATGTACCCGTGTGCCAAATTTTGTGATTGTAAATGCGACAGTGCGGATTCCTTTAGCGGACATACAGTACAGACCAAAAGTTTGGACACACCTTCTCATTCAAAGAGTTTTCTTTATTTTCATGACTATGAAAATTGTAGATTCACACTGAAGGCATCAAAACTATGAATTAACACATGTGGAATTATATACATAACAAAAAAGTGTGAAACAACTGAAAATGTCATATTCTAGGTTCTTCAAAGTAGCCACCTTTTGCTTTGATTACTGCTTTGCACACTCTTGGCATTCTCTTGATGAGCTTCAAGAGGTAGTCACCTGAAATGGTTTTCACTTCACAGGTGTGCCCTGTCAGGTTTAATAAGTGGGACTTCTTGCCTTATAAATGGGGTTGGGACCATCAGTTGCGTTGTGGAGAAGTCAGGTGGATACACAGCTGATAGTCCTACTGAATAGACTGTTAGAATTTGTATTATGGCAAGAAAAAAGCAGCTAAGTAAAGAAAAACGAGTGGCCATCATTACTTTAAGAAATTAAGGTCAGTCAGTCCGAAAAATTGGGAAAACTTTGAAAGTGTCCCCAAGTGCAGTCACAAAAACCATCAAGTACTACAAAGAAACTGGCTCACATGTGGACCGCCCCAGGAAAGGAAGACCAAGAGTCACCTCTGCTGCGGAGGATAAGTTCATCCGAGTCACCAGCCTCAGAAATCGCAGGTTAACAGCAGCTCAGATTAGAGACCAGGTCAATGCCACACAGAGTTCTAGCAGCAGACACATCTCTAGAACAACTGTTAAGAGGAGACTGTGTGAATCAGGCCTTCATGGTAGAATATCTGCTAGGAAACCACTGCTAAGGACAGGCAACAAGCAGAAGAGACTTGTTTGGGCTAAAGAATACAAGGAATGGACATTAGACCAGTGGAAATCTGTGCTTTGGTCTGATGAGTCCAAATTTGAGATCTTTGGTTCCAACCACCGTGTCTTTGTGTGACGCAGAAAAGGGTGAACGGATGGACTCTACATGCCTGGTTCCCGCCGTGAAGCATCGGGGAGGAGGTGTGATGGTGCTTTGCTGGTGACACTGTTGGGGATTTATTCCAAATTAAAGTCATACTGAACCAGCATGGCTACCACAGCATCTTGTAGCGGCATGCTAGTCCATCCGGTTTGCGTTTAGTTAGACCATCATTTATTTTTCAACAGGACAATGACCCCAAACACACCTCCAGGCTGTGTAAGGGCTATTTGACCATGAAGGAGAGTGATGGGGTGCTGCGCCAGATGACCTGGCCTCCACAGTCACGGACCTGAACCCAATCGAGATGGTTTGGGGTGAGCTGGACCGCATAGTGAAGGCAAAATGGCCAACAAGTGCTAAGCATCTCTGGAAACTCCTTCAAGACTGTTGGAAGACCATTTCAGATGACTACCTCTTGAAGCTCATCAAGAGAATGCCAAGAGTGTGCAAAGCAGTAATCAAAGCAAAAGGTGGCTACTTTGAAGAATCTAGAATATGACATATTTTCAGTTGTTTTACACTTTTTTGTTATGTATATAATTCCACATGTGTTAATTCATAGTTTTGATGCCTTCAGTGTGAATCTACAATTTTCATAGTCATGAAAATAAAGAAAACTCTTTGAATGAGAAGGTGTGTCCAATCTTTTGGTCTGTACTGTACATACACACATACATACACTCACACACATACACTCTTTATATATTCGATTTAGACAATTAATATGAGCCAACTAACTGTTCCATGAAGTATAGTGAAAGCTTTTGTGAAAATTCCTCATAGATAAAATCTGGTCTACATGGGGTCTTCTCAAAGAGGTGATCTTTTTACAGATTTCACTGTAGTCATCTTCATTGATATTCCAGAAGGTGAATCACAAGATTAGCTACAGATGTCGAAAGTGGTGGGGAATTAAAGAGTAACACTTTTTTCAATTTTTGATATGTCATAGGGACATATCAGAAGTGTTGATCGGCACAGGCTCATCTTGCCGTAAAAATGTAGAGATGGGACAAACCCTTTAAAAAGGTCTGTTAATATAGGCTTGACCAGAGGGTATCTCATTTTGGGATCTTCAGAGATTAATTGTAATGGAGGAACCTAAAACCAATTGATTGCAGTGCTACCTCAGGGCAAATTAAGCATTACATGGTGCCAGTTGAAATCAACAGCCTGCTTATGCAAAGCATATTCAGCCTGCGTTCTTTAAAGTGAGAGTTACTCTTTTTGGCCACTCTCCTCTTTGGCTAATCATTGCAGTGTAAAATGAGGAATATCTCTATTAACTCCATAAACAATTTGAAAATGGGTTTTCTACACAAATTCCACTGTAAGGCGGTGAAATGGCCACCTCCAGTTACCAGTATGTTCTGAACTGCTGCAGCTTATAGGCACCATTGCTATGCTGCGTTCTAGTGGCCAAAAAGCATTATTATTTGGTATTTTATTGTTACTTTATATGCCACAGGACCTGATGAACCTGATGTTCATTTATTGTACTTTATGTTTATGTTATTGTAAATAGTGGCTGTCCCTCAGGAAGCATTGTACTTTGTACTGTTGTTGCTGTAGCACAGCATGGCAGCAGGAAGGTATGGCCCAGGTGTCATGTTATGGGAGTCCGTCCTTCTAGACCTTTTTAATGGGAGTCCTGGGAGGAAGTACAGAGCCTGGAAGTGTAGCTACAAGATTTATTATAGGAGTTCTTTTGGTGTGAGATGTAGTAGAGCAAGTGGCCTTGTTCTACTTCCCACTTTTGCAGGTAGCAAAGTGAGCTTTTTTGATGTGTTTCAATTGCATGAGGCTGAGAACTGTGTTGAGGAAAGTCTGCAGAAGAGGAAGATCATGAAGGAGCTTGAAGCTGGAGCTAGTAGTGCTGAGTTGAGGGCTGAGAGTCATTGCAATGTCTGAGCAATAAGTTGGGGAAGAGCCACCCTGTGTAGAGCTGCATGGGAAACATTTGGCAGAAGTACAAGGTTCATCTGTGTAGAGGCCGAGGCACAATAGCTAGGAAATACTGCTGTTTCAGTGAGGAATAGTACTGTAAACTTGAAGAGAACCACCACAGCCATTGAAAATGCAATTATTTCAGTGAAAAGATCTGTTACTGATTTTATCCAGATGTTTGCTCCTTTTTTATGCATTGCCACTTGTTACCCTGCTCCACTCTGGAAATCGGTATTGGTCTCAGAGTTGGATATGCTATAAATTTCTAACATGGGAATATCCCTATAATGACATCTTCATTGCATTTGATTTTTATACTATAGGAAACAGATGAACTGATAATGACCTTATACACATTTCAGCAATGCTATTATTATACATTTTGTGATGGATCTAAGATCTTTTTATGGAATGTTCTACTTTATAAATGTTAGAAAGATAATTTGAAAAAGACTGGAAGCCATTTATCATGGAAGAAAAAACTGCTTTTTTATCTCAATCTTTTCACTTATTCTTTTAACCTAACTTGAACCAGTTGAACATCATAAATTATACATCTAAGATAAAGACTAAACAATTCTGACCTGCGGCAATTTCAGAAATAAAAGGTAAACAAACTTGATGACAATAAGCCACAAAAAGCCAGTTACGGAAATTGTAAGGTTATAAACGTTACTGTGAGAATTTGTTTACTCCCATGTAAAAAAGAAAGAAAGAAAGAAAAAAACTAAAAAAAGATAAACTAAAAAAATTAACTCATCTGAACCAATATCCAGAGACCTTTATCTCCTCCATGAAGGATTAACTTTTTTACATGAATCACTTCTTTCAATATTCTTTTTTTTTTCTATAATTATTATTTCACATTCCAATATCATAGAACAAACCTTCTGTCCCAAAAGGTAATTTCAGAAAAAAGTTCAAAATCTAATGATGACCAAACCCAACAATTTTAGTGGGATTGGCTGATCATCTACAGTACATTTTGAAAGTCTTTAGACCCTAAGTGATCCTACACTCGGATATTCTGAGGAGCTCTTTTCATCGTCATTCCTTGATTTGGCCCTCTCGCCAAGCCCGCTTGAAGAGGGACATGAGGAGATCTTGTGCACTGATTCCCAAACTCTTGAGCATCCACAGTCAGAAAAAGATGACGGTGGGGAATGGAAATTAGTGTTTCATGAGGTGGATGATGAGACGCAGTTGCCAATAAGTCAACAGCAATTAGTGTCTCAAGAGGTTCATGATGAGGATGAGACACAGTTGTCAATAAGTGAGGTTCTTGTTAGGTCAACAAGTCAGGAGGATGACCAGAGTGAGGAGGTGGAAGAGGAGGTGGTGGACGATGAAATCACTGACCCAACCTGGGAAGGTGCCAAACCGAGCAAGGACAGAAGCACAGAGGGGGAGGGATCCGTAGCACTGCAAAAAGCTGCAAGAGGCAGTGGGGTGGCAAAAAGAAGAAGGCGGGCTACTCCAAACAGGCCTGCAACTGTTCCCCAGAGCACCCCCTTGCGGCAATCTTCCTTGCCAAGGGGTAGGTGTTCCACAGTCTGGCTCTTTTTTGAGGAAAGTGCAGACGATAGCAACCTGTGCTGCACCAAAATGAGTAGGGGCGTGAACACTAGCAACCTCACCACCACTAGCATGATCCGCCACATGACATCAAAGCACCCTAATAGGTGGGCTGAACGCCTGGGTCCATAATCAGTGTCTGCGAGTCACACTAATGCCTCCTCTTCCCCTGTGTTACATGCTGGCCAATCCCCTGTCCAAGACACAGGCCCGGATGTCTCCCGCCCTGCACTTGGACCTTCACAAGCACCATCAGCTAGCATATCCACTTCTGTGTCCCAGTGCAGCGTACAGATGTCCATACCCCACGCAAATACCCCGCCACCCACCCGCAGGCCATAGCACTAAATGTGCACCTTTCCAAATTGCTAACCCTGGAAATGTTGCCATTTAGGCTTGTTGACACTGTGGCTTTCTGCAGCCTGATGGCGGCGGCGGTCCCTCGTTACTCAGTCCCCAGCCGCCACAATTTTTACCGGTGTGCCGTCCCCACCTTACCCCAGCATGTGTCCCGTAACATCACCCGTGCCCTGACCAATGCAGTTATTGGGAAGGTCCATTTAAAGACTGACACATGGACAAGTGCTTTTGGCCAGGGATGCTACATTTCCCTGATGGCACACTGGGTGAACGGTGTGGAGGCCGGGAGCGAGTCATACCCTGGGATGGCACAGGTGCTACCGGTGCCAAGGATTGCGGGCTCTACTTCCATCAGGATTTCCGCCACCACCTACATTAGTGGCTGCAACTCCCCCTTCTCCTCCTCCACCTCCTCCTCCACTTCCACCTCGGAATTCTCATCTTGCAGCACCAGTCAGCCATCAGTCAGTAGCTGGAAGCAGTATAGCACTGCAGTGGGGAAGCTGCAACAAGCCGTGCTGAAACTAATTTGCTTAGGTGACAAACAGCACACCACCGCAGAGCTGTGGCAGGGTATAAGGGACCAGACTGAGCTGTGGCTCTCGCCACTCAACCTAGGCATGGTTGTGTCTGATAATGGCCGTAACTTGGTGGCGGCTTTGGAGCTCGGCAAGCTCACACACATACAATGCCTAGCCCACGTGTTCAACTTAGTGGTTCAGCAGTTTCTCAAAACCCCAATTTGCCTGAGCTACTGGTGAAGGTGCGCCGCATGTGTGCCCATTTCCGAAAGTCATCTCCAGCTGCCGCCGTTCTGGCAACGCTGCATAAGCGCTTGCAATTGCCAGCTCACCGACTGTTGTGCGACGCGAGCACACGCTGGAACTCAACGTTCCACATGTTGGCCAGGCTTTGTGAGCAGCAGAGGGCAGTAGTGGAATACCAGCTGCAACATGGTCATCGCCTTCCCAGTCAGCTTCCACTCTTCACAAGCGACTAGAGGGCATGGATGTCTGACCTCTTCTGAGGTTTTACTCAAGTTTGAGGAATCAGCACAGATGTTGAGCGGCGATGCCGCTATTACTAGCGTAACCATCCCACTTCTGTGTCTATTGATACGCTCGCTGCTCACAATGAAGGTGGACGCTTTGCATGTGGAAGAGGTGGAAATGGGGTAAGTCAGTACACAAGGTGATAGCCATACCACCCTAAGTTTGTCTTCTCAGCCCGAATTGGATGATGATGATGATGATTAGGAGGAGGAGCTGGAGACGGTTGCCTCCACTACAGAGGGTAGTACCCATAGCAGGTTTATTCCATCTGTTCAGGGTGGATGGGCTTAAGAGGAGGAAGAGGATGAGGAGATTGAGAGTCATCCTCCTGACGAGGACAGCAAAGTCTTGTCTGTTGGGACTCTGGCACACATGGCTGACTTTATGTTATGCTGCCTTTCCCGTGACCCTCGCGTTATACACATTTTGGCCAACACAGATTACTGGTTTTTCACCCTTCTCAACCCCTGCTACAAAGAGAACTTCTCATCTCTCATTCCTGTGGTGGAGAGGACTAGCAAAATGGTGCAATACAGAAGGTCTTTGTGGAAAAATTGATCCAATAATTTCCAGCTGACAACACTGGCGGCAGAATATGTAGTTCCTTGGGCAAACGAGGAGGGGAGACGAGTGGAACACACAGCAGTTCCAACAGAGGCAGGGCAACACTCTTCAAGGCCTGGGACAGTTTCATGACACCCCGGCAGCACCCTCACCCTGATGCGCGGCCTAGTGTCACAAGGAGGGAACATTTTTGGAAGATGGTGAAGGAGTACGTAGCAGGCCGTGTCAGTGTCCTCAGTGATCCCTCTGTGCCTTACAACTATTGGGTGTCCAAGCTGGACACGTGGCACGAACTGGCGTTCTACGCCTGGGAGGTGCTGGCCTGCCCTGCTGCCAGCGTTTTGTCAGAGCGGGTATTTAGTGCTGCTGGGGGCATAATAACTGATAAGTGCATCCGACTGTCAACTGAAAATGCTGACAGGTTGACTCTTATCAAAATGAACAAGGCCTGGATTGCCCCTTTCTTTTCTACTCCACCAGAGGAAAGCAGCTGAACATAAAGGCAATTTAAATGGGGCTTTTATGGTGTATTGAATACAATGTATTCCCATGCACCCCTTCCACCACAAAAAAAGGGTATATGGTTCAATCTTCCTTTTCTCGTCCATCATATCAACATACTTATTAGGCTGCCCTCGCTCCTAATGTTTTAGAGGGTCAGCTTAGCAGCAGGCCCTCGCTCCTAATGTTTTAGAGGGTCAGCTCAGCAGAAGACCCTCACCCCTAATATTTTAGAGGGTCACCAGCAGGCCCTCGCCCATAATGTTTTAGATGGTCAGATCAACAGCAGGCCCTCGCCCCAAATGTTTTAGCGCGTCAGCTCAGCAGCAGACCCTCACCCCTAATTTTTAAGATGGTCAGATCAGCAGCAGGCCCTCGTCCCTAATGTTTTAGATGGTCAGATCAGCATCAGACCCTCACCCCTAATTTTTTATATGGTCAGCTTAGCAGCAGACCCTCACCCCTAATTTTTTATATGGTCAGATCAGCAGCAGGTCCTCGTCCCTAATGATTTAGATGGTCAGCTCAGCAGCAGACCCTCGCCCCTAATGTTTTAGAAGGTCAGATCAGCAGCAGACCCTAACCCCTAATGTTTTAGAAGGTCAGATCAGCAGCAGACCCTCCCCCTAATTTTTTAGATAGTCAGCTCAGCAGCAGACCCTCAGCCCTAATTTTTTAGATGGTCAAATCAGCAGCAGGCCCTCACCCCTAATGTTTTAGATGGTCAGCTCAGCAGCAGATCCTTACCCCTAATTTTTTAGATGGTCAGCTCAGCAGCAGACCCTCATCCCTAATTTTTTAGATGGTCAGATCAGCAGCAGGCCCTCGCCCCTAATGTTTTAGAGGGTCACCAGCAGGCCCTTGCTCCTAATGTTTTTGAGGGTCACCAGCAGGCCATCAATCATACTTTTTTAAGGGTGTGTATCATGCCCTCCTTTATGTGTAACAAAGGGTGTATTGAAGTGCCGGTTCCATTTTTGGCAGCCCTTTCACTTAGTGCATAGGCTTTATGAGTGTAGGAGTCCCACTACCTGAACAATTGTACAACAATGTGAATTAGGCCCTCCTTTATGTGATATACAGGTTGTATCGGAGTGCCTCTTCCTTGTAATTTTTGGCTGCACTTGCACTTTATATACAAGTAAATATACAGGAAAGAATGTTTCCTAACAAGTTTTCCTCTAAAATCGATTTTATCTTCGGTTTAGTGCGTATTACTGTCAGTCTGTAAAAGTGGCGTACTATTTAGACAACATCGTTCCCAGCAGTGTCCTGGGAGTTCAAGATGCATCCAGACATCCTCCCAATGCTGTTCCCGAACAATTTCAGTGGTGTTTCCATCAATTTCTGTCCTTTTTCGGTGAACCAGGCACCCTAACCCTCTTCAGAGCAGGGGGTGCCTGGTTTAATGCCTGGTTCTCCCCGTTGACTTCCATCGAGCATCCCAAAGTGTTTTACTCGAGCACCCGAGTACTTTGGTGATCGATCAACACTAGTACACGAGTATTTAGACAAGAGATTACCTTTGCTGGTTACTAGCAACTAGAAAACCTCAAAGCTCATGAGGTGGATCCACAGTCAAGCTAACTATGGAGACTCATTAGTAGTGTTGAGCATGAATATTCGAATTGCGAATTTTTTTCTCGAATATCGCAATTTCGAGATTTCGCAAATATTTAGAATATCGTTCTATATATTCGCGAAATCGAATATTCTTTTTTTTTTTTTTATTGTTATATTTTTTTCTTTCCCACTTCCCTAAAGTTGCTCTTACCTGTCCTTTGGATTCCTGGCTTCCTGGCTGCTCCAGTCAGTGCCCGTTGCCGCTTCTGCCGACTTCCGTACTCATGGAGCGTCCCCATTACCATGGGAACGTCTCCATATCCTAGAATGTACTGAGAATTACGTTGAAATCGCAATCTGATTAATTCAAGTTATAATAATCGAATTGCGATTTCAACTTAACACTGCTATATTCCATATTCGTTAATTCTAGCCTAATATGGAATATAGCAGTGCTAAATTGAAATCGCCATGCGATTACTTCGAGTTATATTAATCGCATCGCGATTTCAACTTTTTACGTATATTCTTAATATTGCTGTAACTTCGTCTTTTAGAATATTACGAATATTCTAAAAGACGAAGTTAGCGCAATATTACGAATATTCTAAAAGACGAAGTTAGAGCAATATTACGAATATTCTAAAAGACGAAGTTAGAGCAATATTACGAAATTTCGTAAAATACCCATATAGATTGTAATTTAGCTAATATACTGCTATAGTAATTTTTTTAATAGTGTACATATTTCAGTTCAGAAGAGGCAAAAAAATAGAGAAAAAAAAAAGGATTATAGCACTATATTAGCTAAATTACAATCTATATGTGTATTTTACGAAATTTCGTAATATTGCTCTAACTTCGTCTTTTAGGATATTCGTAATATTCTAAAAGACGAAGTTAGAGCAATATTACGAAATTTCGTAAAATACACATATTAGCCTAGCCATAGTCAATTAGTCATAGGAACGTTGCCTTATACTATCAAAGGAAAAATCGCAATACGCGATTAATTAAATCGCATATTATTCGCGATCATTGGAATAATTACGAATATTCGATTTCGACGAATATAACACGAATATTCAATCGAATATTCGCGAAATATCGCGAAATCGAATATGGCACAATGCTGAAGAAAAGTTCACTGAGGAGTACTCCAAATTCATACAGGGAGAGTAGAACAATGTTCGCTCATGGAACAGCAAGACACCATCATGCTTCACTGTAACAATGATATTGGGCAAGTGATGAGCAGGGTCTTATTTCCTCCATATATAATGCTTAGAATTGTGACCAAAAAGTTCACTCTTGGTTTCATCAGACCAGAAAACCAAGTTCTCCTAATCTGAGAGTCCTTTAGGTGCTTTTTTTTTTTTTTTTTACAAACTCCAGATGTCCATTTAATGTCCATTTTACTGGTGAGAGGCTTCTTTGTACCATAAAGCCCAGATTGGTGGAGTGCTGCAGTGATCTTCTGCAAGTTTCTTGTATCTGTACATAGGATCTTTGGAGCTCAGCCAGAGTGATCATTAGGTTTTGGTCACCTATCTTAACTAGGCCCTTATACCCTGATTACTTATTTTGGTGGGGCCGCCAACTGTAGGAAGAGTCCTGGTTATTTCAAATTTCCTCCATTTAAGAATTATGGAGGCCACTGTGCTTTTCCAGTGCAGCAGAAATGTTTTTGTACCCTTCATCAGATTTTGTCACCGCCAGTTCTGTGAGAAGGTCTGGCAGACGTCCTTCTCTACCTCTTGCATGACATTCTTTGTTTTGGTTTCACTTTGTCATCTCCTTTCCTTCTCCCAGGTGTCACCTATTTAGACTAATCGTCTCCCTTTATATTCCCTCCCATACTGCCTCACTTTGCGGTTTATACTACTTCCTGGATTAAGTGTTCACTGCTGGAGGCTGCTGCTGCTGTTTGCTCAGATAAGTCTTTTTATGTATTGTGTTTCCTTGCTGGCTTGATTCTAGGTGACCCTGACTCCGTCCGTATTAAGTGCAGGGAGCTGGTGGTCGTGTCCCCTCACTATTATAGGGTTTTCAGGTGTCACACAGTCTTAGGTACGTGGGCATGCAATCGTCTACCATTGAGACCCTTGCATGGGCACAGCAGTCAGGGAGAGCTCTTAGGGTTTTATAGGGCTCACCTATATGCTCCTTAGTTTGGGATCAAGCCAGTCGGACGTTTATTCATAAGTTCCAGCTATCTGCAACATCATCCGTGACAGATTTGTGCCCCCACACAATCCTGCCTCTGAGTTCTACAAGTAATTGTTTCTTCCTGATGGCTTGGTTTTTGTTCTGATATGCATTGGCAGCTGTGAGACCTTATGCAGACAGTGGTGCGTCTTTCTAAATCATGTCCAATAAACTGAATTTACCACATATGTACTCCAATTAAGGTGTAGAAACATCTCAAACATTTTTCACTTTCTCATTATGGGTTATTGAGTGAAGATTGATGAGCAAAACTTTATTATTTTTTTATTTTAGCACAAGACTGCAACATAACAAAATGTGAAAAAGTGAAAAGGTCAGAAGACTTTCTGAATGCACTGTATTGTGTATTTACTTATTGTGTATGGAACTGTCAAGCCTCTGCCCTAACATCAGATGTTGGGGAGATAAAGATTGGGCAGTTGAATTTCAGGCAGATAATCCACAGAGGCAGTGGCTTTCTTCCCTCTCTCTATTATGGACAAATGCATGCCCAGCTGAGGATATAGGAGTCAGAAGAGACAGTTGTTTGGCCAACAGCTATCTAACGTGTATGGACAGCCTAATAGACCCTTTTAGGCTTTTTAAAAAGAGGGTTTCAAGGGTTTTAATGTTTATGGTGAAGACAATAAATTGACCATCAGTTATAATTTGTACAAAGATACTTTATACAAGACAACCTTCTATACACATTACATAAGATATTTTTACATACAGTGGATTAGGGGTATATGATAGCGCTCCTGTAATATTCTTCATGGTTTATTGTGGTATATTTGTCTGAAGATCTGGGGTGGAACCAAATTTTTTTTGGTGAAGGGGTAATAGAGGTGGTCTAGGACAGGAAGGGGTATTTAAAATTTAATATTATTCCATTTTAATATGTGTACAGTTTATTATAAATTGTTGCCTAAATGACTTAAAAGTTTACTTACTGAAGCAAGTACTTACCTATAACAAGGGATCATCGACAAGCAAATGACGATAAGATGGTGGAACAAATCATTTTCAGGTATATGAATCACTAAATCACTAGACTTAGGCAAAATTTAATCAACTAAGGAAGTTTTCTTTTTGGGACTGGCCAATATAGCATCCCTAGGCCCAGTGGCGGATTATAATAGGGACGTTTAGGTCGGCAGCCCCGGGCCCAGCATCGCTGGGGGGCCCAATGTCGACCCGAGGGCGGGGCACGGGAGCACATAGTTCCTTTCCCCACTTCCTATGACTGCCATAGGCTTCAAGCCTAGTAGGCCTGAGGCCTATGTGGTAGTAAAAGCCCAGCGCAGGCGTGGGTGATGACGTCATCAAATGCGATGACGTCATCGCACGCCTGTGCCGGGGCGCCGAGCATGATGTATGTGCGCCAGCGTCACCATCAGAGACACAGGCAAGTATTAGCCTTTACCTTTTTTTTTTTGTGTGTGCCAACTTTGGGAGACAGAATAAAGAGCGTCAAACAGAGCGATTCTTGCTTCAAATGACCCAGCCTGTTCACATATTACATTGGCTACCATTCATTAAAATTTGTAAGATATGCTGTAATGTGACCCCTTGCCTCTGTGAAATATAAAGCTCTCCATAACTGGTTCTGTATACGCTAGGCATTCTAAAGCTGGGCCCCCAGAGATCAACAAATTGCCAGTTCAGCTTCAATAAAAAAAAGTCACTGTCATGGAGAGACAGATCCTTTAAAGGGGTTATGCCATGATTGATGTAAAAAATTAAACCACACATCATATAGCACATGACAATAGCTTTCTAACAAAACTAGAACCAGCCCTGTACTGCACATGGGTCAAGAGATCTCATTCATTGCTCCAATTGTTCTGCTAGATTATCTTCAGGCTGATAGTTCAATGGATGTGTCCTTTCTGCTGCAGCTCTCGCCTTGTAACTGCCACAGCTCCTAACAGAACATAGGTCTGGTGGCAGTTGAAGATTTAAACTGAGCACGTTCGACCAGCTTAGTGAGATGGACAAAAAGTAAGTAAGGAAAAGAACAAACAACAGGTGGCGCTATGCATTTTACTGAATAGCTCGCTGGCTATACTATATTTTTTATTACATGCAATTACGCAAGTATTCAGATCCAGGTGCCGGTTTGAAAAATGCTGAATATGTGACACAACCCCTTTAAGTTGAAGCTGTTTCGTATAATGGGAATCAATATTTATGAAGAAGTTAAATTAACAGTACAGAGCCATATAAAATGTGAGGTCTATACAAATAGAGGCTAAGAATTGACGTTTACATTGAAATCAGCACAACGGTTCCCAGGCGACATAATAAAATATTAATTTATTCAGAATTAGAGTATGATTGTAGGCTGCCTTGAATCAATTTACTTCACTTTAAGTTTCCTCTATGTGCAAATATGTTTCTTTATAAGCTATATAACAAAGCCATGCTTCATTGCTTTACTGGAAGACGTCAGCTGCATTTGTGGTAATAATACAAAAATACCAATGACCTTGCCGTGGCAGATTGCCTGGGCTGTTGTCACTTTTTATAAATGATAGTTTATTTGATTTACTGATTGTAATTTAAGCATAAGTTGATATATTATTTTACAGATTATTTCAGTTGAGAAAGTAACAATGGGGGAGATTTATCAAGACTGGCGCTTTATCCCCTGCTCTGCCGAAGGATGTACTTAATTTATGACTAGGCGCATGTTTCGTCATAAATTAGGCGCATCCTCCTGCAGTCTGTGCGCCTAACCAGAAATCTACCACAGCCCAGAGCTGCTGTAGATTTCTGGCTTCATTTGCACCAGAAAACTGACGTCAATGAAGATACATTTGTAAGAAGGCAATTGGCCATGCCACCTTCCCAGCCCTTGCCGCACTCCCTTTTAGAAAATTGGTGAGAACAGTGGAAAAAAGTAAGATGCGACAATAAAAAAAAATTATTGCAGTTAAAAAATAGTCACACCTACGACTTTTCAGGTGCACAGGGAATGATAAATCTTCTCCTATATGCTTTCTTTGATATTTTTCTTCAGGCATTTAATTTTTTTCACATTTTATTTTGCGGCCTTGTGCTAAAATAAAAATAAATAAATAAAGTTTACCCCCATCAGTCTGTACTCAATTCCCCATAGTGACAAAGTCAACACAGAACTTTAGAAATCTTTGCTAAGGGAAAAACAAAAATGTTCATATTCTTTAGGCAGCATAAGCACAAACGGGTTAGGCTACTTTCACATCTGCATCGTGCTGTCCGGTTTTGAGATCCAACACAGGGTCTCAAAACCACAGCACAATGCTTCAGTTTTGTCCCCATTGTAGACAAAACTGAACAAAACGGAACGGAGTGCACCAGAATGCATTCCGTTCCAGTTTGTTGCGTTCCCATGCTAGAGACAAAATTGCTGTAAGCAGCGTTACTGTGTGTGGCATGGGAAACAGAAGAAGCCGGATCTGGGACCAAAAACCATGTAAGTCAGTGGTGTCGGATCTGTTTTTTACAAACATGAATAAAAAAGGATCTGACACCCATTGACTTACAATGGTTTAGTGCCAGATGCAGTTTCTTTATTTTTGATATAATACAACCTTAACCGTTCTGATCAGATGCAGCCGGTTGTATTATTATAACGGAAGCGTTTTGCTGTAGTTTTGAGATCCCATGCCAGATCTCAAAACTGGACAGCAAAAGTAGCAGCAATGCTCAATCAAGCAATTAACCAATCACTATTGACCCTATAAAGCTGAGCAGATGGAAGGAGCACTAATTTTATAGAGCAATATTAAATGTATTAGGAAGGAAAAGTTGTGCTGCCTACGGACTACAGGAAATAAAAATTTTGGCAAGTACATTTTTGTGTTCCTGGATGACTTATGGCAGCACAAGCACAAATAGGATTTGTAAAGTACTATTCAAGTGGGTGGGATAAAAGACACCATTTCAACCACTCTTGCCAAAATTAGAGCTTTGGGGTGAGGATGTTCAGCCTGTAGTTCTTTATTAAAGGTGAGGATGTTGACCACGTGGCAGAGTTATACGTTCGTTCCAGTGGAATATGCTCCTGTTTGGTCCATGAGGTGGCAGTGGAATCGGTACAATGCACTCTTACAGGAAGGGGAGACTGAAGAGACACATATCAATAGTACCCCTGATTGATTGAGATAGTAGCATTACTTTTTCTCTGGCTCTTATTTAGCCCTTGATGTTGAAGAAATGGGTCCTCAGATTTTCTGGAGGTATCTGTTTTTTAGGTACCTGTACATAGTAAGACAGGCCTTCTAACATCGAGGGAGTGCCATTCCTCCTGTGAGAGGATAACGACTACCATCACAAACAAACAGGGATACTGCAGCCCTAAACTGCCTGGACCCAGTATCCCTTCCTCTTTGGACAGTCACCCTGGGCAGTGACCCCACAACTGAATGGCAGTCCTTATACTGCAATATGTGAATGAGAGACACACAAACAGGGAAAAGCAAGAGAGTCATTGTACAGAAAAAGGGTCAAATGACAGTCGGACAATGCAGTAGAAGATACTCCAGAGGCAAACGAGAAAACCAAGTATGCCAAAAAGTCCGAACCAGGATATCAATACAATACCAAAACGTCAGGAGCCAAAAACGTAGTCACAATACCAAATCCAGAAATCCAAGCCAAAGGAGTCTTCAATAAATGCAAGGGACCAGTAGGGGAGCCAGAGGACCAGAAATTCACAGGCACCTGCACACGCAGGTGCCACCTTTTATACTGCTGGCCATGCGCACTGATGCTTGGGAGCCCCTGGCGTACCTCATTATTGGCCCAGGACTTCGATGTCAGCAGAGGCCGACCCGCAGTCCTGGTTCCCCTGGCAACCGGACGCTGCTGCCGAACTGGGGGCAAAAGTGGCTGGGGGAACCGTGACATCCTGTTCATAACCTTATGAATCTGGAAACAAAGACAGGACAATCTCCAGGGTAACATACTTAGTTTGTGGAACTTTAGACAGGAAACCAGGCATGGTTCATAATATAATCAGATAATCCTTAGATCTCTGTGATAAGGTACCTTGTATTATAACAATATGATTTTGAAAATTATGGTTCTGAGAGAAGAGTACTCTAATGTCTTAAATTGATGTTTAGTCAGGGAAGCTAGCACTATAGAACCACAAGAAGGTGCAGGGCAATGAAATGCTGAACTGAGAATCTTTAAATGATAACTGTCATATTTTTTTTATTTGCTAGTTTATTAGAGCTAGGCATGTATACCTGAATTAGTCTGTCAATAATTGCCAAAAGATCTGTAATTACCTTATAATAACAGCTATCATTAATGTCTCCTGTCCCTTTCCACTGCTCCCTTAAAAGACCGTTGCTATGGCTCATCTGTCTCCGGCTAGGAAGACAGAGGGGCGGTGTCACCACCAGACATCTGAGAAGCTCTGACAGACGTCCTTCAGAACCTCCTCCTTGAGGTTCCTTTTGTTTTGCTTTCATTTTTTCATCTCGTTAGCCTCTCTCAGCTGTCATGTAGTTGCACTGATTGCATCCCTTTAAATCCCTCCCCATACTGCATCACTTTGCGGTTTATATTACTTCCTGGAGTGTGTGCATGCTGAACCTACTACTGAGTCTTCTACAGATAAGTTTTGTTCGTTCATTTGTGTTTTTCTGTTTGCTGGATCCCAGGTGACCCTGACTTCCTCCGTATCAAGTGTAGGGAGCCGGTGGTCGTGTCCCCTCACTATTATAGGGTGTTCAGGTGTTATACAGTCGAGGTACGAGGATATGCGATCATCTACCATTGGGATTTTCGCATAGGCTGAGCAGTTAGGGAGAGAGCCAGGTCTGATGCAGGGCTCTCCTTTTTGTTCCTTAGTTTTGGATCCAGTCAGTCGGATCTTAATTTTGTGTCTTCTAGTTTTCTGTACACCTTTCGTGACATTATAAACCGCCAAAACCGTCTCAAGCATGGACCCGGTTTCACTTTTGACTGAACGCATGCAGGGTCTTTTATTGGAGGTAGCAGATCTCCGTAAGACTCTTTCTCAGTTTCAGGTGACCGGTTCAGCTTGCGTTCATGGAGTTTGTTCTGAGCCTAAGATCTCGCTCCCGGATATGTTCTCCGGGGGTAGTGAGAATTTTGTTAGTTTTAGAGCGGCTTGCAAACTCCATTTTTGCCTACTTCCACATTCCTCTGGTGATGAGGAGCGGAGGGTGGGGATCATCATCTCGCTGCTCAGGGATAACACTCAGTCCTGGGCCTTTTCGCTGCCGGTGGGGGCACGGCCCCGCCATTCAGTGGATGAATTCTTTTTAGCCATGGGTCAGATATATGATGATCCGGATCGTATTGCTCTGGCTGAGTCTAGACTACGTCTTTTATGTCAGGGTAAACAATCCACAGAGATATACTGCTCAGAATTTCGGAGATGGGCAGCTGATACTGGTTGGAATGATGCTGCACTCCGAAGTCAATTTTGCCATGGTCTTTCAGAGAGATTGAAAGATGCATTTGCCTTTCATGAGAGACCTACCTCCTTGGACTCTGCCATGTCTCGGGCCGTTCGTATTGACAGGCGTCTTAGAGAGAGAGGAGAGATCACTCCTTCCTGTCATACTCAGTCAAAGGACAGTGCGGCGGTCTCATTCAGTGCACAGGGGTCTCAGTCGCTCTCAATCCCTTCTGAGCAGGGGCCCATGCAGCTGGGTTTGCTTGCCTCTGACAATAGAGGATTCAGCTCTCATAGGAAGGTTTGTTTCTGTTGTGGAGGTATAAATCATTTGGCAAATGTTTGTCCCTCTAGGAGATTCAGGCAGTTTTATGAGAGTAATAAAGTAACAAAAATAAAAAAATCCTCTAAAAACGTTCCATATGTTACTATTGGCAAGGTTGATGCGGAAATTGAAGGTTTTCCGTTTGCTTGTAGTTCCCATTTTGTCCTACCTGCCAGGGTGGCACTAGAGAGCAAGAACATTTTTTGTGAGATTTTTGTAGATAGTGGAGCAGCTGTCAATCTCATTGATAGTCAATTTGCTATAACTCATGGTTTCCAGGTATGCACTTTGGAAAAGGATATACCTGTTTTTGCTATTGATTCCGTTCCACTTTCTCAGAAATCGTTAAAGGGCATAGTTCACAATATCCGTTTGATTGTGAGTGATACTCATGTTGAGGATGTGTCATGTTTTGTCCTAAGCGGGTTGCCTACTCCTCTAGTGTTGGGGTTACCCTGGCTCACTAAACATAACCCCACCATTGATTGGCAAGCGAGGCAAATAAATGGTTGGAGTGACTTTTGCTGAGAGAATTGCCTCACAACACCTGTTTCTGAGGTTTCTACTAAGACTGTACCATCTTTTCTCTCGGAATTTTCGGATGTGTTCTCTGAGAGTGGTGTTCAGGACTTGCCCCTGCACAGGGAGTACGATTGCCCTATTAATCTCACCCCAGGCGCCAAGCTGCCTAAATCTCGTTTATACAATCTCTCCCAACCTGAAAGGGTCGCTATGCGTGCTTATATCTCTGAGAGTCTGAGAAAGGGACACATACGACCCTCGAAGTCACCTGTTGCCGCTGGTTTTTTCTTTGTTAAGAAAAAAGATGGTTCTTTAAGACCATGTCTGGATTTCAGGGAGCTGAACAGTATCACAATTCGCGACCCTTATCCGCTTCCTCTGATCCCGGACCTGTTTAACCAGATTGTTGGGGCTAAAGTTTTTTCCAAGTTGGATCTAAGAGGGGCATACAACTTGGTCAGGGTCAGAGAAGGAGACGAATGGAAGACGGCCTTCAATACCCCTGAGGGCCATTTTGAGAATTTGGTTATGCCTTTTGGTTTGATAAATGCTCCAGCCGTCTTTCAGCATTTTGTGAACAGCATTTTTTATCATTTAATGGGGAAATTTGTATTAGTGTATCTAGATGACATTTTGATTTTTTTTCCTGATTTCAAAACTCATAAGGAACACTTACGTCAGGTCTTGCTCATCCTGCGGGAGAATAAATTGTACGCTAAACTGAAAAAATGTGTTTGCGGTTCCAGAAATTCAATTTCTGGGGTTTCTTCTCTCCGCTTCTGGTTTTCGCATGGACCCCGAGAAGGTCCGCGCTGTGCTTGAGTGGGAGCTTCCTGAGAATCAGAAGGCGCTGATGCGTTTTTTGGGTTTTGCCAATTATTACAGGAAGTTTATTTTGAATTATTCCTCTGTTGTTAAACCACTCACTGATATGACTAGAAAGGGGGTAGATTTTTCCTCCTGGTCGGTAGAGGCACGTAAGGCCTTTTCTAATATCAAGGAGAGTTTTGCTTCCGCTCCCATCTTGGTACAACCTGATATTTCTCTACCCTTCATAGTTGAGGTTGATGCTTCTGAGGTAGGTGTGGGTGCGGTCTTGTCTCAGGGTCCCTCTCCTGCCAAATGGCGACCGTGTGCCTTTTTCTCGAAGAAACTCTCCTCCGCATAGAGAAATTACGATGTGGGAGATAGGGAGTTGTTGGCCATCAAGTTAGCTTTTGAGGAATGGCGCCATTGGCTAGAGGGAGCCAGACACCCTATTACCGTGTTTACTGACCATAAGAATCTGGCTTACTTGGAGTCAGCCAAGCGTCTGAACCCGAGACAGGCCAGATGGTCTTTGTTCTTTTCAAGGTTTAATTTTGTTGTCACGTTCCGCCCTGGGGTTAAGAATGTGAAGGCGGATGCCCTGTCACGTTGTTTTCCAGGAGGTGGAAATTTTGAAGACCTGGGTCCCATTTTGGCTGAAGGTGTGGTGGTCTCTGCTCTTTATCCTGAATTGGAGGCAGAGGTTCAGGTAGCCCAGTCAGAGGCTCCTGATCTTTGTCCTCCTGGGAGGTTGTTTGTGCCTCTCGCTTTAAGACACAAGATTTTTAAGGAACACCACGTAACTGTCCTTGCTGGGCACCCGGGGGCAAGAGCCACAGTGGATCTCATCGCTCGAAGATTCTGGTGGCCGGCGCTTCGTAAGTCGGTTGAGGGTTTTGTGGCAGCCTGCGAGACCTACGCTCGTGCCAAAGTCCCTCATTCACGGCCATCAGGTCCTCTCCTTCCGTTACCCATTCCTTCCCGTCCTTGGACACATCTGTCCATGGACTTCATTACGGACCTGCCTCGTTCCTCGGGGAAGACTGTGATTCTGGTGGTGGGGGACCGTTTTAGCAAAATGGTGCATTTCATTCCTTTTCCTGGCTTGCCCAATGCTAAGATGCTGGCGCAGGCATTTATTGATCACATTGTCAAATTGCATGGTATTCCTTCAGACATAGTCTCTGATAGGGGCACACAGTTTGTTTCCAGATTCTGGAAGGCTTTCTGTTCTCGCTTGGGGGTTCGGTTGTCATTCTCTTCTGCTTTCCACCCGCAGTCGAATGGTCAGACAGAGCGCGTCAATCAGAATCTGGAGACATATCTGCGCTGTTTTGTGGCGGAGAATCAGGAGGATTGGTGTTCTTTTTTGTCCCTTGCTGAGTTTGCTTTAAATAACCGTCGTCAGGAGTCCTCTGATAAGTCACCATTTTTTGGTGCATATTGGTTTCATCCGCAGTTTGGGACATTCTCTGGAGAGGGGTATTCTGGTTTACCTGATGAGGACAGATTCTCCTCGTCTTTGTCATCTATTTGGCAAAAGATTCAGGATAATCTAAAGAGCATGAGTGAGAGATATAAGCATGTGGCGGATAAGAGACGTGTGCCTGGTCTGGACCTGAATGTTGGTGATCTGTTGTGGTTGTCTACTAAGAATATCAAATTGAAGGTTCCCTCCTGGAAGTTGGGTCCTAAGTTTATTGGGCCTTACAAAATCTTGTCCGTCATCAATCCTGTTGCCTACCGTCTTGATCTTCCTCAAACTTGGAAGATCCATAATGTTTTTCATAAGTCCTTATTAAAACCTTATGTCCAACGCATTGTACCCTCGTCTTTGCCTCCTCTTCCGATTGTGGTTGATGGTAATCTTGAATTTCAGGTCTCTAGGATTGTAGATTCTCGTGTTGTCCGCGGTTCTCTCCAGTACCTCGTTCATTGGGAGGGTTATGGTCCTGAGGAGAGGATGTGGGTCCCAGTGACGGACATTAAGGCCACTCGTCTCATCAGGGCTTTCCATAGGTCCCATCCTGAGAAGGTGGGCTCTGAGTGTCCGTAGTCCACTCGTAGAAGAAGGGGTACTGTCACCACCAGACATCTGAGAAGCTCTGACAGACGTCCTTCAGAACCTCCTCCTTGAGGTTCCTTTCGTTTTGCTTTCATTTTCTCATCTCGTTAGCCTCTCTCAGCTGTCATGTAGTTGCACTGATTGCATCCCTTTAAATCCCTCCCCATACTGCATCACTTTGTGGTTTATATTACTTCCTGGAGTGTGTGCATGCTGAACCTACTACTGAGTCTTCTACAGATAAGTTTTGTTCGTTCATTTGTGTTTTCCTGTTTGCTGGATCCCAGATGACCCTGACTCCCTCCGTATCAAGTGTAGGGAGCCGGTGGTCGTGTCCTCTCACTATTATAGGGTGTTCAGGTGTTATACAGTCGAGGTACGAGGATATGCGATCATCTACCATTGGGATTTTTGCATAGGCTGAGCAGTTAGGGAGAGAGCCAGGTCTGATGCAGGGCTCTCCCTTTTGTTCCTTAGTTTTGGATCCAGTCAGTCGGATCTTAATTTTGTGTCTTCTAGTTTTCTGTACACCTTCCGTGACAGGCGGTCCTTCACACTGCATGCCTGCATTAGGCTTCAGAGTGAGGAGGCGTGTCTCTCAGTAATCCAATCTGATTGGCTGGCAGGAAGCTGTTTGCTACAGCAAGTTTGTATGTGACCTGAGGGAATGCAGTTTTGGCCTCAGAGGACTGGCAGAGGGACCATTATGAGAAGATCCTCATAATGTAGGATTCAAAACAGCCGTAACTAAGGGGAAAACTCAAGGAAAACAGTGTTAGGCCTCATGCACACGACAGTTTTTTTTCACGGCCCGCAAAAACGGGGTCCGTGGGTCCGTGATCCGTGACCGTTTTTTCATCCGTGGGTCTTCCTTGATTTTTGGAGGATCCACGGACATGAAAAAAAAGTCGTTTTGGCGTCCGCCTGGCCGTGCGGAGCCAAACGGATCCGTCCTGAATTACAATGCAAGTCAATGGGGACGGATCCGTTTGATGTTGACACAATATGGTGCCATTTCAAACGGATCCGTCCCCATTGACTTTCAATGTAAAGTCTGGAGTTCTTTTATACCATCGGATTGGAGTTTTCTCCAATCCGATGGTATATTTTAACTTGAAGCGTCCCCATCACCATGGGAACGCCTCTATGTTAGAATATACTGTCGGATATGAGCTACTTCGTGAACCTCAGATCCGACAGTATATTCTAACACAGAGGCGTTCCCATGGTGATGGGGACGCTTCAGGTTAGAATACACTACAAACTTTGTACAAGACTGCCCCCTGCTGCCTGGCAGCACCCGATCTCTTACTGGGGGATATGATAGCACAATTAACCCCTTTAGGTGCGGCACCTAAAGGGGTTAATTGTACTATCATATTCCCCTGTAGGAGATCAGGGCTGCCAGGCAGCAGGGGGCAGCCCCCCCCCCTCCCCAGTTTGAATATCGTTGGTGGCACAGTGTGCCAACCACCATCGGCCCCCCCTCCCTCCCTCTATTGTATTAAATCGTTGGTGGCACAGTGTGCCAACCACCATCGCCCCCCCCCTCCCTCTATAGCAGTAACATTGGTGGCAGTGTGCGGTCTCAACAGTAGAAGATTCATACTTACCGGCTTGCTGCTGCGATGTCTGTGTCCGGCCGGGAGCTCCTCCTACTGGTAAGTGAAAGGTCTGTGCGGCGCATTGCTAAAGAACTGTCACTTACCAGTAGGAGGAGCTCCCGGCCGTTCACAGACATCGCAGCAGCAAGCAGGTAAGTATGAATCTTCTACTGTTGAGACCGCACACTGCCACCAATGTTACTGCTATAGAGGGAGTGGGGGGTGGCGGGGGGGGGGCGATGGTGGTTGGCACACTGTGCCACCAACGATTTAATACAATAGAGGGAGGGAGGGGGGCCGATGGTGGTTGGCACACTGTGCCACCAACGATTTAATACAATAGAGGGAGGGAGGGGGGGGGGCGATGGTGGTTGGCACACTGTGCCACCAACGATATTCAAACTGGGGAGGGGGGGGGGTCTGCCCCCTGCTGCCTGGCAGCCCTGATCTCTTACAGGGGAATATGATAGTACAATTAACCCCTTTAGGTGCCACACCTGAAGGGGTTAATTGTGCTATCATATCCCCCTGTAAGAGATCGGGTGCTGCCAGGCAGCAGGGGGCAGTCTTGTACAAAGTTTGCAGTGTATTCTAACTAGAAGCGTCCCCATCACCATGGGAACGCTTCTGTGTTAGAATATACTGTCGGATCTGAGTTTTCACGAAGTGAAAACTTAGATCAGAAAAAGCTTTTATGCAGACGGATCTTCGGATCCGTCTGTATGAAAGCAACCTACGGCCACGGATCACGGACACGGATGCCAATCTTGTGTGCATCCGTGTTCTTTCACGGACCCATTGACTTGAATGGGCCCGTGAACCGTTGGCCGTGAAAAAAATAGGACAGGTTATATTTTTTTCACGGCCTCGAAACACGGGTCACGGGCGCGGTGTAAAAACGGTGCACAAGCCGAGTTTTCTACGGCCCCATTGAAAGTCAATGGAGCCGCAGAAAAAAACGGAAAACGGCACAACGGCCACGGGTGCACACAACGGTCGTGTGCATGAGGCCTTAAGTGAAGAAACTAAAGATTGCTTTATGCATAATGCTGCTGCAGCAGTAACATATGCTAACATTGATTTTTTTTAATGAAAATATCCTTTAAAGTTCTGAATAAACTCCTGACAAGATAGTATTTAGGATCCTTGCTTTTTCACTGTACCTTTATGGTGGTGAATTGCACCTTGAGTGCCTCCATGCTGTGAGATGCAACTTGTGTGGATGAGGGAAAATAATCCTCTTCTAGGGTAGAAGGTCCAGAAAACCTGGCAGTCACCCATACCTGCACTGTGAGGGGATTTTTCTTAGGGCTCATTCACACGACCGTATGAACGGGTCCGCATCCATTCTGCAATTTTCCGGAACGGGTGCGGACCCATTTATTTCAATGTGGACAGCACACGTTGATTTGTTCGATGGCCCTGGAATAAAAGATAGAACATGCTTTATTCTTGTTCGTTTTGGGGACAATAATAGGCATTTCTATAACGGGACGCTTGTTCCGCAAATTGTGGAACGCACACGGGCGGCATTCGTGTTCTGCGGACTGCATAACACGGTGCGGTTATGAGAATGAGCCCTAATTGTGAGGACAGCCAAGTGTCTGATGGTGTTCTGGACCATACTAAAGTGTCCTTCCTCAGGCCAGTACACTTCTGCGCATAATTAAGTGCTTTACAGGGCTTATACAGGCAGAGAACTCAGCTTGCATAGGGCTCCTGTGCTCTGTATTCTGATACAAGCCGTCCTGTGTACAGTAATTAGGACGGATTCCATGCTTAGTAATCTAACAGCAGCCATTTTAAATTATTCACTGATTGCTCCTAGATAAAATGAGCCATTATAAATAATTAAAGACAATCAAGTACCCACAACTTGGGATATATATATATCATTTTTTTTATAATAAAGTAAGAAATCTAGGTCCTAATGAACTTGTCTAATGAATCGACCATAGCAACATCCTGAAGCATCGCCGGAAGCCATACCTCCGAACTTTTGAAAATGGCAAAGTGGGACAATATATGTGCATCACAGAATTTTTTTTCATACTAGGCCACACCTCTAACGCCACCCATAGAATAATTAGCGACGCAGTGATGCAGTAGCTGGGGATCGGTTATAGGTGAGTATAAGTTCCATTATTTTTTTACAGCATGTGGAGCCCCTGGGACAATTTTTTTTCTTGCACTTCAACATTCATTTAAAAATTAGCTCATAAATCATTGGATTATAGATATTAGAAGGTTAAACCAAACAGATAGTTTACTAAGGAGCAATTTAGTAAATTTATGTATTAATTCCCCTGGTCAAAAAGAGGGACATTTAAGGGTCAAAGGGGGACAGAGGGACTTGGGTCAAAAAGAAGGACTGTCCCTCCAAAAGAGGGACACTTGGGAGGCATGCCGGAAGCTGCCAGAATGCCTGATGGCCCATTGACTATAATGAGGACCAGAGGAGATCTGGCAGCAACCTGGCAAATAACGCAGTGGTTTTAGTCCGGCTGATTCTCTGTATATTTGCTGGGTTGCGGCCGGATCTCTGCTGGTCCCCATTATTGTAAATGGGGTTGGCGGGCATAAGGTAGCATCCAGCAATGCCGGATCCAGAGAGGTCCGATAGGCTGTTTCCTGCTGTGAAAGCCTGCTGGAGCTCTTAAAGGGAACCTGTCACCGGGATTTTGGGTATAGAGCTGAGGACATGGGTTGCTAGATGGCCGATAGCACATCCGCAATACCCAGTCCCCATAGCTCTGTGTGCTTTCATTGTGTAAAAAAAAAACACGATTTGATACATATTCAAATTAACACAAAAGAGTCATATCTTACTTGTGTGACCAGAGAAGAGTCATATTTTCAAGCTCTGACTCATCTCAGGTTAATTTGTATATGTATAAAATCGTTTTTTTATCCACAATAAAAGCACACAGAGCTATGGGGACTGGGTATTGCGAATGTGCTAGTGGCCATCTAGCAACCCATGTCCTCAGCTCTATACACAAAATCCCGGTGACAGGTTCCCTTTAAACTCTAGTGTGAAATTAGACTTGGACCTCGTCAACATTTCTGTGTCAGTGACACGTCTGCAAAAAAAGTGTACATGTTTCATCCGTGAAGACGTCCGTAATTCACTGATGT
Source organism: Bufo gargarizans (assembly GCF_014858855.1). Classification (NCBI taxonomy): domain Eukaryota; kingdom Metazoa; phylum Chordata; class Amphibia; order Anura; family Bufonidae; genus Bufo; species Bufo gargarizans. Next base: position 483,353,959 of record NC_058083.1, read on the forward strand.
TGCTCAGCTGAAAATTATTTTCCAAAGAATCTCCTATCAGTCTTCAGTGAAAAACAGGCCGTCCGTGGTGTGTCCGTGATTTTCACTGACCCATAGACTTCTATAGGCATGCTTGGTCCGCATCACAGATCAAAGTAGTGCATGTCTCTGTGATTTTTTTTTACTGACCCAGTAAAAAAAATACTGAAATGTGAACAGACACATTTAATTCAATGGGTACATGTGCTGTCCATAAAATGCGGACAGCAGACGTCAGTTGAAAATGGAAATTTAGACGAAAAACAGGCCGTCCGTGGTGTGTCCGTGATTTTCACTGACCCATAGACTTCTATAGGCATGCTTGGTCCGCATCACAGATCAAAGTAGTGCATGTCTCTGTGATTTTTTTTTACTGACCCAGTAAAAAAAATACTGAAATGTGAACAGACACATTTAATTCAATGGGTACATGTGCTGTCCATAAAATGCGGACAGCAGACGTCAGTTGATTGTAGCCTTAGGCTACAATCACACGACCATATTTGTTTTGAGGTCCGCAAATTGTGCTAAAAACAAACAGATGACGTCCGTATGGCATCTGTTTTTTTTGCGGATCCATTGTAACAATGCCTATCCTTATCCGCAAAACGGACAAGAATAGAACATGTTCTACATTTTTGTGGGGCTACGGAACGGACATACGGATGCGGATAACACATGATGTGCTGTCCGCATTTTTTGTGGACCCATTGAAATGAATGGGTCTGCATCCTAGCCGCAAAAAATCTGCTCTTACAGTATAGAATCTATCCATGTTCTCTATCTATCTGTGCAATTGTTGCCACCATAAAAACTAACATGGCGAAAGTACAGCTGAACACAAGTGTGCACAGGGCCTTACTTAGGTTTGTCTTCTTTGTATCGTACTTTCTTGGTTAGTCTGCTGTACATCCCTTACAGGTATAAGCCGCCTCTACCAATGTGAATGGAAGGTGCTTATGGAATGATAATAATGTACCACCCAAACCATCATTCTCTACAGATTGTGACATTTCAACAGCGGTTAAATATCCTTTTCCTAATGATTGATGATCCACTCATGGGAACACATCCATACTGCAACTACAAAACGGCATTTCAGAAATGTGACAGGATAGGCCCGGAGGAAATTGCCTTCTGAATCGGCAGGAGGATCCAGTCCGTTACATGTGTAAGACAATACAGTAGCTTACTAAGTTTATACATGTGCACACAAATTACTCTGCTATAAAAGCAGTGATTGGTAGGGTAGTGCCCAGAAGCTGATACTATACTGTTGGTTGTTTTTCACAATATTATGTAGAGGCATTTTTTATCTTTGTCATGTAACGAAAACAAATTCCTATACACTAATGGTATGCATTTATATATCAGAATAGTACTGATGTGCATGCTTACTTCGCCCAACACCAGGGCTGTCTCATCTTCCCTTCAGCCACTTACCTTATAGGGAATCTAGGGAATCTAGTCACTAGGAAACTCAATGTCTTGTAGGGCTAGCTCCACTGACTGTAATGATACCTTTCACTTAGTGATCTGTTGCTTTATTTTGATGAACAAGTACTATACTTTGTATCTATATGCAAATGAGCAGTTAAGAGCACCAAGGGCGGGCCCAATGAACTCTGTGCACTCTTGCTCCTCCTGCTTCCTTTGCCAGCCCCTCTCTTGGCTTGAATGGCAGGACCAGGTTCCTGCCTAGTTATCTCACCTGACTCTGTCAATCAAGATGAAGAAGGAAGGGCTGGTAGAGGAAGTAGGAGGAGCAAGGGTGCACACATTGGCTTGGGTCCGCCCTCAGTGCACTTAATTGCTCATTTGTATATAAATTAAAAGTGCTTTTTCTCTGGAAAGAACCAACAGTGGAAGGTATTATTATAGCCAGCTGAGCTAGCTCTACAAGGCGTTGTACCTAGTTTAACAGTAGTGATAGATTCCCTGTAATGGGTCTGAGTGCAAAGAGTGCATATTTAACGTACAGGTACACTGAGTATTCTTAGGACTCTCTACTGTGCCACATCCTGATCCCGTTTGACCACCTGTGACTTGACTCTAGGCTCTTCTGACTATCCTCATGCCCATACGTTTCTAGTTCCGTTCCCTGTTGTCGATGTCCGGGAAAACAGCATCTCCATCTTCTGTATACCAATTTTGTCTGTTCCACTTCTACTAGACAAGGAATCTACCACAGCACGCTTGGGACCTTGAGCCAAACTGAAGTTGTGGACAAGCGTGGTGTTATAGATGGTGCCATCTGGTAGATCGTTTTCCTGGGTATCACAGAACTCACACCATTACAAATATAAAATCCACAATAAATACTTATATGTTTCTTACTGCCATGGGCGTATTGGTAATATAGGTAGCAGGGTGAAATTGCATAGATCTGCTGGGTATGACATCAACTTTTCTTTTTATTTAATTGCGTTTACTTAAAATATTGCTCATACATCATGGAAGCTATCTCGTGACTGTTGTGTTTTTTTTTGTAGCAAGTTGTCTGATACTCATGCTAAGAATGTTCATTAATTTGTTATGCTCCCTTTTATGTCTGAAGCTGCATATTTAATATCTTGGCAGATGGTGTTCAGACGCTTATGAATGTTACACCCCAAGATCCCTTGATGCCAGGGGGGTATGTCTTTTATGTAGCACATTTTTTGCTGTCTTATTATACCATATTGCATTTTTAACATCAAGCTAATTTTGTATCCTGCTCTTTCTTTTAATTAAAATTTTAGAATCATATCATTGCAAAAGTGCTTTCTGCCTGCAACGTGTCTGAATAGAAAACCATATGTATATGTACAAACATTGCATTGTCAAGATAGGGTGATGATCTGTAGGGAAAATCAGCTTCTGAAACACATTGGTTTACTAAAAGTTTAAACATATCCATGAAACCAGTAAGGGTGGGTTCACACTAGCGTTAGGGATTCCATTATGGCTTACCGTTATAACATGGTTATAACGGAAAATAACGGAATGCCCAGACAGGACTTTGTCGACAGGACTTTGCTTTCCGTCTTGCATAACGGGACCCAGACGGATCCGTTTTGATTCCCATAGACTTCTATTAGGACGGAAATCAAATTGAATGCCTTTTAAAGGCTTCCATTTTGCATTCTGTCATAATACAAGTCTATGGGCAGAAGAACGGATCTGTCCTTCCGTTTTATGGTTTCCGTTATTTTCCGTTATAACGGAAAACTATAACGGAATCCCTAATGCTAGTGAGAATCCACCCTAACATAAATTTATTATAAAATGTTTGTCATGGAACCATGAACCAGACGTACAACAAGAGATAAGTGGAAATAAGAAGGCTTTATTGAAAATCAAGCTGTAAGCAAAAGTCCAAACGGATGGCTAAACCGAAGCAGGGTCTTGCGTAGACAGAGGTCAGGAACCAGAAGGGTAGTCAGACGAAGCCTGGATCAGGAACCAGCAGGGTAGTCAGACGAAGCCAGGATCAGGAACCAACGGGGTAGTCAGACGAAGCCAGGATCAGGAACCAACGGGGTAGTCAGACGAGGCCAGGATCAGGAACCAGAAGCAGCAGCAGTCTTAGAAGCATGTGAACACAGGAGGACCAAGCAAGGAACTGAAGCCACAGACCTACTATATATATGAGCTAGGCATCCAGCTCCTCCCAGTGGGAAGGAGAAGCCGCAGGGTGGGAGGCTACAAGAAACCCAGAAACCAAGATGGCCACCAGCACATGTCAAACGAAGGAGAACAGTAAGAAGGTAAGACCATGACAATGTTATGCTAGAAAATGATATTTGAATTATCTAAAACAAAAGGTACTGAAAAAAGAGATCTTAGCTGCAACACCACATTTAACCCATTTAACCCATGGACAAGAGTGGCACTGTTTGGGAATAAAAATAGACTTTTTTTTCTAATTGTGTGCAACCCTACCTGTTGGAGGCCAAAAACTATATACAAACGAAAGAAATGATGAGGTTCCAGGACATTCAATAAAGCAAGAGAGCAAGGCAAACAGCTCTCTTGTTTACTCTTTTAGTGCTGATGGCCTATCCTCAGTATAAGACATCAGTATCTGATCACCAGCAGTCAGGCATACCCTTGACCCACACCAATGACAGCTGTTTCAGAGTAGCTTTGGGCCATAATTCGGCATCTGAACTACACAGCTTAATCCATTGGGTAGTGGACAAAGCTGGTTACATAGTTACATAGTTAATACGGTTGAAAAAAGACATAAGTCCATCTAGTTCAACCAATGGATAGGTGGGGACGCGAATCCCAGAAAGAAGTGAGACTCAGATTTCTACACCTTTTCATAAGCATTAATTTCATTTACTTTTAAGAATTCATCTAAACCCTTTGGTTACTTCAGCGCTGCTCCTTGTGAAGTGAATGGGGGCAGTGCTGCAGATACAATCTCATTCCACTGCCCAATGGAAGGAGTTGTCTAGTTCTGGCACTGGAGCTAATCTGAAATAGCTGATTGGAGGACATGTGGGGTGTCAAATTCCCACCAATTAGGTATTGATGGCCTATCCTAACCTTTATGAGACTGCTGGGGATAGTTAAGTATAACACTCTGCTATTTCAGGAACTCCCAAAGAGATGAAGAATGGCAGTGTGCATGCTTGACCTACTGCTCCATATTACGGGACCCTGCAGGTTACAGAGCCCCCATTCTCGTAATTGGTGAAGTCCTAGTGGTATGACCCCCAAACAATTCAATAGTTATGCTCTATCATGTGGAGCACTTTCTTCTCTGCATTACTATGTTGCCATAATGTCTGTATGCATGTATCACCAAGCAGTGTCCAGCATTCCTTCTTGAAGTCACTGAGGAGGAGCCTCTATTAGGGTCTTGTGGGCTGGTGACAGTAACCTCCTGGGCCAATTTTTTTTTTTTTTTATTTAAATCTTTTTATTTCCATTTCGTACAATAAATACTTCCGTAACACAACATTATCCCAACAATACATATGAAAAAGTTATTAACAAATGGTGGTTACTGTTCATCTTTCATTTCTATTCTTTTTCTTTCTTTCACCCCATTCCCAACCACCTCCTGGCACCCACCCTCCCATTACCCCCCGCGTGGAGAGAGAGAAAAAAAAAAAAAAAAAAAAAAAAAAAAAGAAAAGAAAAGAAAAAAAAACTAGAGTACCCAATTTTTCCAGACCTGGTCGAGATTTGAAAACTTTTTAATATAATTCTTCATCCCACCTTCTTCTTTAATTAACTTGTCTATTGTTTTCCTCCACTGTTCCACCGTCGGTGGATCTACCTTTATCCATTTTCTAAGTATCAGGATTCTAGCCTGGAATAATACTTTATTTAAAACCAATCGTATATTTTTATTTAATTTCAAGTGTTCAGTTGCCCCTAAAATACAAATTACTGGGTCATTTGGTACTCGGACCTTCAGTAACAAAAACACAGTTTCCATAATTTCTGTCCAGTATCTATGAAGCTTGGGACACCTCCAAAAACAGTGTATCAAATCAGCTCTCTCTTCCCGACATTTTAAACATTTGTCTGTTGGTCTCACCCCCATTCTTTTTAACATCCATGGAGACCGATGCAGTCTGTGTATTATAAAAAATTGTGAGATCTTATGCGAACCCCTATCCGAAATTGTCGCGTAATTTCTAAGGGCATCGCTCCATTTTTCCTCTGTGAAGGATACTAAGTCTTTCTGCCATTTCTTCGCGGCAAGCATTGTAATTGTTTTTCTTTTTTCCTCCATCAAGATCTTATATCTTCTTGCAGTTATTCCAGCTCCTTCCCCTGCTGCAATAAACTTATCTAACGTATCTGATGTTTCCCTTCGGTATCTATCCCCCTGTACCGCTATCCGCAATGCATTCCTAAGCTGGAAATATTTATACAAGTCCCTATGGGGGATCCCAAATTCCGACACCATTATATTAAAGTCCTTCAGCTTATCTCCCACAAAAATCTGTTCTAGGTATTTCACTCTTTCTTTCTTTTCACATTTTTTCCCAATCTATATAATCCCTTATTGTTTCCAATTCCTTTAAATTAAGATTTTTCCATATCGGTGTATATTTCAAAAACCCTTTAATCTCCAATAGTCTCTCAAAGTTAGTAGTTGGTTACAGTACCAGCACTGCATATTGCTTGAATGACTGCAGGGTAAAATTCTTGTCTGCATAACTAAAACAGTTTGTCCCATAGCTCCTGCAAAACATCTGTCATTTCTTTGGCAAAATCATTTTATACAGTTATGGTCTCGTAAGCAGATTGGAATTAGTGGTTGTTCTCCAAGTGCAGCCACAGTAGTGCTCTCTTCATCCTCCAGATGATGGTCAATGGCCTCCTAGATAATCTCAGCAAGAGTGATGTGTCTGTCTACCCAGATGTAATATTTCAAGACCTGATGAAGGGAATGGCTTTTTAGTCCTGCTACGAACTGGTCCCAAATCACCTGAGTCTGGAGTGGCAGCAGAATTATCTGGATCCTTATAGAAAAGTTTTTCCACAGACTTGGACTTACTGAAAACTGTTGTATTGTCTCTGCATCCAGTCTCCATGTTCTCTACCACTCAACCACAGATCATTAGACCGCTGAAGAAGGTCCGCATGGCTCGAAATGTCCGGTCAATCATTGATAGAGAGTGGCTATCCGTTTTTCAATTCATTAATTCTGTAACTGGATCATGAATTCTCTTTATTTGATGTAAATATAAATAATACTAATTGCATGGGAACATTCTGAGTGCCGCAATTTTATACTTCTGCATCACACTGGTCCGGAGTTCTGTGGCTGGAGTACAGAACCTCTAGTCTTCGTAAGTAGGGATGAGCGAACTCGAACTGTATAGTTCGGGTTCGTACCGAATTTTGGGGTGTCCGTGACACGGACCCGAACCCGGACATTTTCGTAAAAGTCCGGGTTCGGGTTCGGTGTTCGTCGCTTTCTTCGCGCTTTTGTGACGCTTTCTTGGCGCTTTTTGAAAGGCTGCAAAGCAGCCAATCAACAAGCGTCATACTACTTGCCCCAAGAGGCCATCACAGCCATGCCTACTATTGGCATGGCTGTGATTGGCCAGAGCACCATGTGACCCAGCCTCTATTTAAGCTGGAGTCACATAGCGCCGCCCGTCACTCTGCTCTGATTAGCGTAGGGAGAGGTTGCGGCTGCGACAGTAGGGCGAGATTAGGCAGATTAACTCCTCCAAAGGACTTGATTAACTGATCGATCTGCAGCTGTGGATCATTGAGCTGCTGATCCTCAATTGCTCACTGTTTTTAGGCTGCACAGACCGTTTGTCAGTCTCATTTTTCTGGGGTGATCGGCGGCCATTTTGTGTCTTGTGGTGCGCCAGCACAAGCTGCGACCAAGTGCATTTAACCCTCAATGGTGTGGTTGTTTTTTGGCTAAAGCCTACATCAGGGTGAAGCTGTCACACCAAGTGCATTTATCCAGCAATAGTCTGTTCATTTTTTGGCCATATACAAAATCAGGGGCAAGCTGCGCCTGTCACCAAGTGCATTTAACCCTCAATGGTGTGGTTGTTTTTTGGCTAAAGCCTACATCAGGGTGAAGCTGTGACACCAAGTGCATTTAACCAGCAATAGTCTGTTCATTTTTTGGCCATATACAAAATCAGGGGCAAGCTGCGCCTGTCACCAAGTGCATTTAACCCTCAATGGTGTGGTTGTTTTTTGGCTAAAGCCTACATCAGGGTGAAGCTGTCACACCAAGTGCATTTAACCAGCAATAGTCTGTTCATTTTTTGGCCATATACAAAATCAGGGGCAAGCTGCGCCTGTCACCAAGTGCATTTAACCCTCAATGGTGTGGTTGTTTTTTGGCTAAAGCCTACATCAGGGTGAAGCTGTCACACCAAGTGCATTTAACCAGCAATAGTCTGTTTATTTTTTGGCCATATCCCAGTCTAATTCTGTCACTAAATCCATACCGGTCACCCAGCGCCTAAATACTAGGCCTCAAATTTATATCCAGCTAAATCTGTCCCTAGTGCTGTAGCTGGGCGAGTTATTTAGTGTCCGTTCAAGCACATTTCTTGTTCTGGGTTGAAATACAATTCCCAATTTAGCAATTTCATAATTTAGTGGTTCCTGCTATATCAGAGCTATTTGAAATCTATCCCAAAAAGGGTATATAATATTGAAGGTGCACATTGGGTCATTCAGAATAACTTCACACACACCCGCTACTGTGTATTTCCAAGTCTAATTCTGTCACTAAACCCATACCTGTCACCCAGCGCCTAAATACTAGGCCTCAAATTTAAATCCCTCTAAATCTCTCGTTACCCACCGCTGTACTGTTGTTGCTGGGCAAGATATTTAGTGTCCGTCAAAGCACATTTTTTGTTCTGGGTTGAAGTACAATTCCCAATTTAGCAATTTCATAATTTAGTGGTTTCTGCTATATCAGAGCTATTTGAAATCTATCCCTAAAAGGGTATATAATATTGAAGGTGCACATAGGGTCATTCAGAATAACTTCACACACACGCTTCTGTGCATTTCCAAGTCTAATTCTGTCACTAAATCCATACCGGTGACCCAGCGCCTAAATACTAGGCCTCAAATTTAAATCCCTCTAAATCTCTCGTTACCCACCGCTGTACTGTTGTTGCTGGGCAAGATATTTAGTGTCCGTCAAAGCACATTTTTTGTTCTGGGTTGAAGTACAATTCCCAATTTAGCAATTTCATAATTTAGTGGTTTCTGCTATATCAGAGCTATTTGAAATCTATCCCTAAAAGGGTATATAATATTGAAGGTGCACATAGGGTCATTCAGAATAACTTCACACACACGCTTCTGTGCATTTCCAAGTCTAATTCTGTCACTAAATCCATACCGGTGACCCAGCGCCTAAATACTAGGCCTCAAATTTAAATCCCTCTAAATCTCTCGTTACCCACCGCTGTACTGTTGTTGCTGGGCAAGATATTTAGTGTCCGTCAAAGCACATTTTTTGTTCTGGGTTGAAGTACAATTCCCAATTTAGCAATTTCATAATTTAGTGGTTTCTGCTATATCAGAGCTATTTGAAATCTATCCCTAAAAGGGTATATAATATTGAAGGTGCACATAGGGTCATTCAGAATAACTTCACACACACGCTTCTGTGCATTTCCAAGTCTAATTCTGTCACTAAATCCATACCGGTGACCCAGCGCCTAAATACTAGGCCTCAAATTTAAATCCCTCTAAATCTCTCGTTACCCACCGCTGTACTGTTGTTGCTGGGCAAGATATTTAGTGTCCGTCAAAGCAAATTTTTTGTTCTGGGTTGAAGTACAATTCCCAATTTAGCAATTTCATAATTTAGTGGTTTCTGCTATATCAGAGCTATTTGAAATCTATCCCTAAAAGGGTATATAATATTGAAGGTGCACATAGGGTCATTCAGAATAACTTCACACACACGCTTCTGTGCATTTCCAAGTCTAATTCTGTCACTAAATCCATACCGGTGACCCAGCGCCTAAATACTAGGCCTCAAATTTAAATCCCTCTAAATCTCTCGTTACCCACCGCTGTACTGTTGTTGCTGGGCAAGATATTTAGTGTCCGTCAAAGCACATTTTTTGTTCTGGGTTGAAGTACAATTCCCAATTTAGCAATTTCATAATTTAGTGGTTTCTGCTATATCAGAGCTATTTGAAATCTATCCCTAAAAGGGTATATAATATTGAAGGTGCACATAGGGTCATTCAGAATAACTTCACACACACGCTTCTGTGCATTTCCAAGTCTAATTCTGTCACTAAATCCATACCGGTGACCCAGCGCCTAAATACTAGGCCTCAAATTTAAATCCCTCTAAATCTCTCGTTACCCACCGCTGTACTGTTGTTGCTGGGCAAGATATTTAGTGTCCGTCAAAGCACATTTTTTGTTCTGGGTTGAAGTACAATTCCCAATTTAGCAATTTCATAATTTAGTGGTTTCTGCTATATCAGAGCTATTTGAAATCTATCCCTAAAAGGGTATATAATATTGAAGGTGCACATAGGGTCATTCAGAATAACTTCACACACACGCTTCTGTGCATTTCCAAGTCTAATTCTGTCACTAAATCCATACCGGTGACCCAGCGCCTAAATACTAGGCCTCAAATTTAAATCCCTCTAAATCTCTCGTTACCCACCGCTGTACTGTTGTTGCTGGGCAAGATATTTAGTGTCCGTCAAAGCACATTTTTTGTTCTGGGTTGAAGTACAATTCCCAATTTAGCAATTTCATAATTTAGTGGTTTCTGCTATATCAGAGCTATTTGAAATCTATCCCTAAAAGGGTATATAATATTGAAGGTGCACATAGGGTCATTCAGAATAACTTCACACACACGCTTCTGTGCATTTCCAAGTCTAATTCTGTCACTAAATCCATACCGGTGACCCAGCGCCTAAATACTAGGCCTCAAATTTAAATCCCTCTAAATCTCTCGTTACCCACCGCTGTACTGTTGTTGCTGGGCAAGATATTTAGTGTCCGTCAAAGCACATTTTTTGTTCTGGGTTGAAGTACAATTCCCAATTTAGCAATTTCATAATTTAGTGGTTTCTGCTATATCAGAGCTATTTGAAATCTATCCCTAAAAGGGTATATAATATTGAAGGTGCACATAGGGTCATTCAGAATAACTTCACACACACGCTTCTGTGCATTTCCAAGTCTAATTCTGTCACTAAATCCATACCGGTGACCCAGCGCCTAAATACTAGGCCTCAAATTTAAATCCCTCTAAATCTCTCGTTACCCACCGCTGTACTGTTGTTGCTGGGCAAGATATTTAGTGTCCGTCAAAGCACATTTTTTGTTCTGGGTTGAAGTACAATTCCCAATTTAGCAATTTCATAATTTAGTGGTTTCTGCTATATCAGAGCTATTTGAAATCTATCCCTAAAAGGGTATATAATATTCAAGGTGCACATTGGGTCATTCAGAATAACTTCACACACACGCTTCTGTGCATTTCCAAGTCTAATTCTGTCACTAAATCCATACCGGTCACCCAGCGCCTAAATACTAGGCCTCAAATTTATATCCCGCTGAATTTGAATACAATACATTGGGCCAAATAATATATTTGTTGTTGTGGTGAACCATAACAATGAGAAAAACATCTAGTAAGGGACGCGGACGTGGACATGGTCGTGGTGGTGTTAGTGGACCCTCTGGTGCTGGGAGAGGACGTGGCCGTTCTGCCACATCCACACGTCCTAGTGTACCAACTACCTCAGGTCCCAGTAGCCGCCAGAATTTACAGCGATATATGGTGGGGCCCAATGCCGTTCTAAGGATGGTAAGGCCTGAGCAGGTACAGGCATTAGTCAATTGGGTGGCCGACAGTGGATCCAGCACGTTCACATTATCTCCCACCCAGTCTTCTGCAGAAAGCGCACAGATGGCGCCTGAAAACCAACCCCATCAGTCTGTCACATCACCCCCATGCATACCAGGGAAACTGTCTCAGCCTCAAGTTATGCAGCAGTCTCTTATGCTGTTTGAAGACTCCGCTGGCAGGGTTTCCCAAGGGCATCCACCTAGCCCTTCCCCAGCGGTGAAAGACATAGAATGCACTGACGCACAACCACTTATGTTTCCTGATGATGAGGACATGGGAATACCACCTCAGCATGTCTCTGATGATGACGAAACACAGGTGCCAACTGCTGCGTCTTTCTGCAGTGTGCAGACTGAACAGGAGGTCAGGGATCAAGACTGGGTGGAAGACGATGCAGGGGACGATGAGGTCCTAGACCCCACATGGAATGAAGGTCGTGCCACTGACTTTCACAGTTCGGAGGAAGAGGCAGTGGTGAGACCGAGCCAACAGCGTAGCAAAAGAGGGAGCAGTGGGCAAAAGCAGAACACCCGCCGCCAAGAGACTCCGCCTGCTACTGACCGCCGCCATCTGGGACCGAGCACCCCAAAGGCAGCTTCAAGGAGTTCCCTGGCATGGCACTTCTTCAAACAATGTGCTGACGACAAGACCCGAGTGGTTTGCACGCTGTGCCATCAGAGCCTGAAGCGAGGCATTAACGTTCTGAACCTGAGCACAACCTGCATGACCAGGCACCTGCATGCAAAGCATGAACTGCAGTGGAGTAAACACCTTAAAACCAAGGAAGTCACTCAGGCTCCCCCTGCTACCTCTTCTGCTGCTGCCGCCTCGGCCTATTCTGCTGCTGCCGCCTCGGCCTCTTCCTCCGCCTCTGGAGGAACGTTGGCACCTGCCGCCCAGCAAACAGGGGATGTACCACCAACACCACCACCACCACCTCCGTCACCAAGCGTCTCAACCATGTCACACGCCAGCGTTCAGCTCTCCATCTCACAAACATTTGATAGAAAGCGTAAATTCCCACCTAGCCACCCTCGATCCCTGGCCCTGAATGCCAGCATTTCTAAACTACTGGCCTATGAAATGCTGTCATTTAGGCTGGTGGACACAGACAGCTTCAAACAGCTCATGTCGCTTGCTGTCCCACAGTATGTTGTTCCCAGCCGGCACTACTTCTCCAAGAGAGCCGTGCCTTCCCTGCACAACCAAGTATCCGATAAAATCAAGTGTGCACTGCGCAACGCCATCTGTGGCAAGGTCCACCTAACCACAGATACGTGGACCAGTAAGCACGGCCAGGGACGCTATATCTCCCTAACTGCACACTGGGTAAATGTAGTGGCAGCTGGGCCCCAGGCGGAGAGCTGTTTGGCGCACGTCCTTCCGCCGCCAAGGATCGCAGGGCAACATTCTTTGCCTCCTGTTGCCACCTCCTCCTTCTCGGCTTCCTCCTCCTCTTCTTCCACCTGCTCATCCAGTCAGCCACACACCTTCACCACCAACTTCAGCACAGCCCGGGGTAAACGTCAGCAGGCCATTCTGAAACTCATATGTTTGGGGGACAGGCCCCACACCGCACAGGAGTTGTGGCGGGGTATAGAACAACAGACCGACGAGTGGTTGCTGCCGGTGAGCCTCAAGCCCGGCCTGGTGGTGTGTGATAATGGGCGAAATCTCGTTGCAGCTCTGGGACTAGCCAATTTGACGCACATCCCTTGCTTGGCGCATGTGCTGAATTTGGTGGTGCAGAAGTTCATTCACAACTACCCCGACATGTCAGAGCTGCTGCATAAAGTGCGGGCCGTCTGTTCGCGCTTCCGGCGTTCACATCCTGCCGCTGCTCGCCTGTCTGCGCTACAGCGTAACTTCGGCCTTCCCGCTCACCGCCTCATATGCGACGTGCCCACCAGGTGGAACTCCACCTTGCACATGCTGGACAGACTGTGCGAGCAGCAGCAGGCCATAGTGGAGTTTCAGCTGCAGCACGCACGGGTCAGTCGCACTACAGAACAGCACCACTTCACCACCAATGACTGGGCCTCCATGCGAGACCTGTGTGCCCTGTTGCGCTGTTTCGAGTACTCCACCAACATGGCCAGTGGCGATGACACCGTTATCAGCGTTACAATACCACTTCTATGTCTCCTTGAGAAAACACTTAGGGCGATGATGGAACAGGAGGTGGCCCAGGAGGAGGAGGAGGAGGATGAGGAAGAGGGGTCATTTTTAGCACTTTCAGGCCAGTCTCTTCGAAGTGACTCAGAGGGAGGTTTTTTGCAACAGCAGAGGCCAGGTACAAATGTGGCCAGCCAGGGCCCACTACTGGAGGACGAGGAGGACGAGGATGAGGAGGAGGTGGAGGAGGATGAGGATGAAGCATGGTCACAGCGGGGTGGCACCCAACGCAGCTCGGGTCCATCACTGGTGCGTGGCTGGGGGGAAAGGCAGGACGATGACGATACGCCTCCCACAGAGGACAGCTTGTCCTTACCCCTGGGCAGCCTGGCACACATGAGCGACTACATGCTGCAGTGCCTGCGCAACGACAGCAGAGTTGCCCACATTTTAACCTGTGCGGACTACTGGGTTGCCACCCTGCTGGATCCACGCTACAAAGACAATGTGCCCACCTTACTTCCTGCACTGGAGCGTGATAGGAAGATGCGCGAGTACAAGCGCACGTTGGTAGACGCGCTACTGAGAGCATTCCCAAATGTCACAGGGGAACAAGTGGAAGCCCAAGGCCAAGGCAGAGGAGGAGCAAGAGGTCGCCAAGGCAGCTGTGTCACGGCCAGCTCCTCTGAGGGCAGGGTTAGCATGGCAGAGAAGTGGAAAACTTTTGTCAACACGCCACAGCTAACTGCACCACCACCTGATACGCAACGTGTTAGCAGGAGGCAACATTTCACTAACATGGTGGAACAGTACGTGTGCACACCCCTCCACGTACTGACTGATGGTTCGGCCCCATTCAACTTCTGGGTCTCTAAATTGTCCACGTGGCCAGAGCTAGCCTTTTATGCCTTGGAGGTGCTGGCCTGCCCGGCAGCCAGCGTTTTGTCTGAACGTGTATTCAGCACGGCAGGGGGCGTCATTACAGACAAACGCAGCCGCCTGTCTACAGCCAATGTGGACAAGCTGACGTTCATAAAAATGAACCAGGCATGGATCCCACAGGACCTGTCCGTCCCTTGTCCAGATTAGACATTAACTACCTCCCCATAACCATATATTATTGGACTCCAGGGCACTTCCTCATTCAATCCTATTTTTATTTTCATTTTACCATTATATTGCGATGCTACCCAAAGTTGAATGAACCTCTCCTCTGCCTGTGTGCTAGGCCTAAATATATGCCAATGGACTGTTGCAGTGGTGGCTGACATGAAGCCTGATTCTCTGCTATGACATGCAGACTAATTCTCTGCTGACATGAAGCCAGATTGTCTGTTACGGGACCTCTCTCCTCTGCCTGGGTGCTGGGCCTAAATTTATGACAATGGACTGTTGCAGTGGTGGCTGACGTGAAGCCTCATTCTCTGCTATGACATGCAGACTGATTCTCTGCTGACATGAAGCCAGATTGTCTGTTACGGGACCTCTCTCCTCTGCCTGTGTGCTAGGCCTAAATATATGCCAATGGACTGTTGCAGTGGTGGCTGACGTGAAGCCTCATTCTCTGCTATGACATGCAGACTGATTCTCTGCTGACATGAAGCCAGATCCTCTGTTACGGGACCTCTCTCCTCTGCCTGTGTGTGTGCTGGGCCTAAATATATGCCAATGGACTGTTGCAGTGGTGGCTGACGTGAAGCCTCATTCTCTGCTATGACATGCAGACTAATTCTCTGCTGACATGAAGACAGATTCTCTGTTACGGGACCTCCCTCCTCTGCCTGGGTGCTGGGCCTAAATATATGCCAATGGACTGTTGCAGTGGTGGCTGACGTGAAGCCTGATTCTCTGCTATGACATGCAGACTGATTCTCTGCTGACATGAAGCCAGATCCTCTGTTACGGGACCTCTCTCCTCTGCCTGTGTGTGTGCTGGGCCTAAATATATGCCAATGGACTGTTGCAGTGGTGGCTGACGTGAAGCCTCATTCTCTGCTATGACATGCAGACTAATTCTCTGCTGACATGAAGCCAGATTGTCTGTTACGGGACCTCTCTCCTCTGCCTGGGTGCTGGGCCTAAATTTATGACAATGGACTGTTGCAGTGGTGGCTGACGTGAAGCCTGATTCTCTGCTATGACATGCAGACTGATTCTCTGCTGACATGAAGCCAGATCCTCTGTTACGGGACCTCTCTCCTCTGCCTGTGTGTGTGCTGGGCCTAAATATATGCCAATGGACTGTTGCAGTGGTGGCTGACGTGAAGCCTCATTCTCTGCTATGACATGCAGACTGATTCTCTGCTGACATGAAGCCAGATTCTCTGTTACGGGACCTCTCTCCTCTGCCTGTGTGTGTGCTGGGCCTAAATATATGCCAATGGACTGTTGCAGTGGTGGCTGACGTGAAGCCTCATTCTCTGCTATGACATGCAGACTAATTCTCTGCTGACATGAAGACAGATTCTCTGTTACGGGACCTCTCTCCTCTGCCTGTGTGTGTGCTGGGCCTAAATATATGCCAATGGACTGTTGCAGTGGTGGCTGACGTGAAGCCTCATTCTCTGCTATGACATGCAGACTAATTCTCTGCTGACATGAAGACAGATTCTCTGTTACGGGACCTCTCTCCTCTGCCTGGGTGCCGGGGCCTAAATATCTGAGAATGGACTGTTCCAGTGGTGGGTGACGGGAAGCCAGATTCTCTGCTATGGAACCTCTCTCCAATTGATTTTGGTTAATTTTTATTTATTTAATTTTTAATTTAATTCATTTCCCTATCCACATTTGTTTGCAGGGGATTTACCTACATGTTGCTGCCTTTTGCAGCCCTCTAGCTCTTTCCTGGGCTGTTTTACAGCCTTTTTAGTGCCGAAAAGTTCGGGTCCCCATTGACTTCAATGGGGTTCGGGTTCGGGACGAAGTTCGGATCGGGTTCGGATCCCGAACCCGAACATTTCCGGGATGTTCGGCCGAACTTCTCGAACCCGAACATCCAGGTGTTCGCTCAACTCTATTCGTAAGCTATCATGTATACTCCGGTGCTGTTCATTGGGTAGCATCATTACTGCCTAAAAAGCATTTCCTTCCACTGTGTTCAGAACCAGGCCTGTTTGATGGGCCACTGGTACTTGGCACAATCTGTCTGTGATATGAACCCTCTCTAATCTATTGAATCAGACATAGGCAGGTTCTTGCCATTAAATTTGGGCACATTGGCTAGAGAAACATCAACTGGGATGAGAACAGGAATGGTGGAACCTACTGACATGTTGGCACCACTGTTTGGAGCATCCCTGTTAGAGTGTGACATGGTTGATCCTGTTCATGATGCTAAATGTGAATATAGATGAATATATGTAATAGCCAAAAGTTTTTAAGTCCATTAAAATGTGGCAAACCTTTTTGGCATTTGAAACTATTATCCAGTCACTGTATTGTTATTTTCCGCAGATCTAAGGATGAGCATATTTCTCAAAATTCATATTCTTCCAAATTGTCCAAATTCACAAAGAATTTCAACTCTACCTGATTCAAAATAAGAAGAAACTGAGGCCCCTTATAGAGAGAACTTAGTAGGCGAGCAGAGTCTGATAGGTCAGGAAGGTGGAGCTGTGTGCCTTTACATGTGGGGGAAAAATCCACCAGGCGCAGTGAGTGAAGGACGCTCTCCTGCTGCCGGCTTCACTCATTGCACCTGCGCCAAATACTAAACGGGACGGCGCAGGCGAGGGATTTACGGGCACAGAGGAGAACTAGGATGTCAATCAACTGGACGTGGGCGTGCCAGTGGGTGAGAAGACGGAGCCTCTAGATACTGCAGCAACGCCCCCACTAGATCCTAGAGGCTCATTAGCATATTATAAAAGTCTTTATTTTGAGGGAACGGCGGCAGGCAGGGAGTTAAAAATTATACAGTTATGTTCTGCTGACATTAACACATCACTAATGTCAAACAGCTACATAATGATTTTTCTGATGACAGGAACCCTTTAAAGCTACATACATTATGGTGCCCAAATAACATGTACAATAAGCTGTACACTGGCAACATTCTGGTCTTACAGGTGAAACTCAAAAAATTTGAATATCGTGCAAAAGTCCATTTATTTCGGTAATGCAAATTAAAAGGAATTGCATTAATGCAGCCTAAAATTAGAATTTTGTGAAAAGGTTCAATATTCTAGGCTCAAAGTGTCCCACTCTAGTCAGCTAATTAATCCATATCCCCTGAGCAAAGGGGACCTCAAAATTGAGACTTTGGGGTTTCATAAGCAGTAAGCCATAATCATCCAAATGATAACGAATAAAGGCTTGAAATATATCGCTTTGCATGTAATGAGTCTCATATGTTAGTTTCACCTTTTAAGTTGCATTAGTGAAATAAATGAACTTTGCACGATATTCTAATTTTTCCAGTTTCACCTGTAGATTGGCAAAACTAATAATCTAATAATAGTAACCCTTATTTACTGGCTTTGCATGATACTTCTTTGTATTTAGATGATTCAGATTATTCCGAGTGAAAGAAAAAGACAAAGAAGAGGCGAATGCTAATGACAGGCAGTTACCAGTTTACTGCACTTTACGTTCCCATTGAATCAATATATGCTTTATTTTATAGAATAATATCTGTTTGCAATATAACGCATCGTATTTCTCACATCTTTGCATAGTTCTTTCCTCATCTGAAATTAATGACCTGACTCCTTGTGATGACATATACCCCATAAATGTGGATTGTATATTGTATACCAGAATATTTATTGTGTTAATTATTTATATGTTGACTCTTAATTTATATTAAAATATTTATAGGCACTTTCCTGGCAGCAAATTTTAAATAAAGATAGGGCTGATGTTAAGCACATGGATCAAGGTTGTATTCTCCGAGATAGTAATAACAAACCTGAGCGGAATAAAAAATTGCATCACTGCAGAAAAATATGAATATTACATTCATGAAAATAGGAGAAATGTGAAATATAGAAACACTGCCCCTGGTATACAGATCACTGGCTGTGCCTTTCCCTGATTGTCAGCTAGTGCTGCCCTTTGCCAACTTTCATAGCTATATACAATGTTAGGGTTTATGGTGCAACCCCTCTCCCACCTAAATGGATGCCCTAGGTCTGTTCCTCAGACTAAATACTCCAAAGCATGAATGCACAATAGTCAGGTAAATCACTGTTTCCTCCTATAACATTTTTGACTCAGTATAGGCAAACAGCAATGACCCCTATTGCTTGAAACTCTCTGCAGGTACTGCATGTAGAGAGCACTGACCGGGGCATGTTTGCATGCATCAGTGTGTGCTTTCTTTTGTGTGTGTGTATATGCATGCACATCTATCTGTGCCCCTCCTGACAAAACCTGCCTACCCATTGTCAACATTAGTGTTGATCGCAAATATTCTAATTGCAAATTTTTATTGCGAATATCGGCACTTCAAGAATTTGCAAAGATGTAGACTATAGTGCTATATATTCGTAATTGCGAATATTCTAGATTTTCTTTTCATCAGTAACCTCCCTTCTTGCTTGTGGGCCAATGAGAAGGGTGCAATGTCTTTGTCTGAGCTTAGCAACATCCCTAGCAACCAATAGGAAAGTTGCCTACCCCTTATATATAAGAAACTCCCCAGCAGCCATTTTCTGCTGTTTTTTTGCAGTGACATTGCTGTGCTCTGTGCTTTCATCTGGATCCTTTTCCCTATCCAATTACATTACATAGTAAGTTAGGTCATAAATATAATACAGATAGTTAGTGGGAGATAGTCAGTGTAGGTTAGATAGTGATATAGTGTAGCTGATAGGTTCCAGTGCAGGGTGTTAGGTAGTGTGATAGGAATTACTGTTTCTCTGCTGTCCATACATACATGCCTCAGACATACTGCTGTGATGTCACAACAATACTTAGTGCGCCAATCAGTAAAACCTACTGTGACACAGTGAGAGGTTTGGTCTGGGAAAACAGGTATTTTCCTCCCAGCATGTGCTGCTGGGCTGATTTACAGCCAGGTGAGGTCTAATAACAGACCGGATTTTAAGTGCCGGTCTGGGTTTTGGCAGCACCGGCTGTCTATAAATAGGCAGCTGGGCTCAGAAGCCATGTCTCTGTGTTGGGATCTGGGAGCCTTGTGTCTGGATGAAGGCTTGCTACCTGTTTGGCGTGAAAACAGGTTGGTGCTGCTATGCTAAAGGACTCTTTGAGGCAGAATTGCCGCATTGTGTGAATTACCACCAACACCACAAGGTGACTTCTTGCTTGATCATGACTGCTTGTTTTGTCACTTGCCTGAAGTGTGAATAAAACACGGACCTGTTTGATCTAAAGAACTTGTTTTTGCCTCTATACTGCGTCCGTTAATCCTGTCTACCAGAGTGAAACCCCACAATTGGTGGAGGACGCAGGCAGAAGCAGTGAGGCTGGCGTGAACGCCGATATTTTTGGTTTCTGCATTTTTCATGCACGGTTGTATGTCGTACATTAAACCAGCTGCATTACAACCAGTGCCCCACGACAAAATGGAGGCTGTTGTGAAGGCCCTCATTGAGGCTAATCTGCAGCAGCAAGAGACAAACCTGCAGCAACGAGAGGCTAATAAGCAGCAGCAGGAGACTAACCAGTTGCTGCGACAACACATGATGGTTTTGCAGACAGCAGGAGCAACCCCGAGCCCGGAAAGCAGTCCGTGCCGCGATTTTTAAGATGACCCCCACAGACGACATTGAAACCTACCTGACGATGTACG
Organism: Bufo gargarizans; assembly: GCF_014858855.1. Taxonomy (NCBI): domain Eukaryota; kingdom Metazoa; phylum Chordata; class Amphibia; order Anura; family Bufonidae; genus Bufo; species Bufo gargarizans. The sequence goes on from NC_058083.1 coordinate 483,374,193, forward strand.
AGAAAGTGTCCATCAGGAAAAAGCTACCCCGTGACCAGTGGGCTGAGGTCGTCGCTCCGTTCCTGGCATCCAATTCCCAGCGGGTGTATTTCGACTTGCCGGGCGATCAAGCGGCCGACTACAAGAAAGTCAAGGGTGAGATTCTGGCAAGACGTGGGGTGAATGTGTTGGTCTGGGTCCAGCGGCTGAGCCTGCAAGACGCCAGTATTATAACTTACTCTTGCAAAAGACGTGCTAAGTCCCATTGCTATGCTGGATCGTCTGTTAGCCGATATGTTCTAAAGGGCTTTGCCATACCCTCTCCAGCACTGGATCGGTCAGGGGTCTCCTGGCAATGCCCTTGAGATTGTGGACCTGGTGGAACGCTATGAAGCTACCAGGAATCTAAAGGAGGGTTCTGTTGGGAGGGGAGGCGGCAAACCCCGGAAATCTCCACCCCAGGCCTGGAGATTTGAGCCGACAATACCCGCCTGGGATGTACCCACGGCGGACCTGGCTCCAATAGTCTGCTGGCGGTGTCAGGAGCCTGGCCATGTAAGGGCTGACTGTCCCCATCAGGTTGAGCCCATGGACACTAACTATTGCTACCGTCAGTCACTATATGCCAGGAGGCTGTGTGCAACAGGTACCCCAGAGTCTCTAGATCACTTGTGCCAGGTGGAAGTGGGAGACACTCCCGTGGAGGCTCTGCTGGACTCAGGGAGTCTGGTGACCCTGGTAAGGGCTACTCTGTCCGGAAACTCAGGATCGTATACTGTCCGGAAAGTCAGTGTGATGTGCATCCACGGAGACTTAAAATACTACCACACTGGCCTGGTGTCTCTAACTGGCCAGTAGATGGACCCACGAGGCGGCTGTTGCCACAGATCTACATTATTAAATTATAATAGGGAGAGACTTCCCAGCACTGTGGCATGTTATGAGAGTGACTGATATACATGAGACAGGGGTAACCCTAGCAAAGTGGCCGGCTCAGTGGGGATACCAGAACCCTGGGAACCTGAGACCAAAGGGCCAGTGGTAGAGGTGACTACCACTTCGGTGGGAGAGGGGGAGACAACCCTGCTAAGTGTGATGGTGGGAGACATGGAGGACTTGCCACTGGGTCCTTAATTGACATACCTCAATGTCTCCGGGGATAATTTTGGTACTGCCCAATGTCGGGACCCAACCCTATCCCGCGCCTTGGAAAATGTGTTAATAGTAGATAGTGAACCACAACAACCTGGGGCAGAGTCAGTGTTTTCCCATTTTTGGGTTCATCAGGATATGTTGTATCGGGTAAACCAATTACAGGGTGAGCCACCTGAACAGTTGGTGGTCCTCAAGGCTTATTGCAAGCTTGTGTTAGATCTAACCCACCAACTCTCGGTGGTCATCTGGGACTGTAGAAAACTCAGGATCGTATTTTACAGCGGTTTTACTGGCCCAGCATATTCAAAGAAGTGGATGAGTTTTGTTAGTCTTGCCCGACCTGCCAGATAACTAGTCCCCAGCCACATTTCCGTAGTCCCCTAGTACCTCTTCCATCTATTGAAGTACCATTTGACTAAATAGCTATGGACCTCATAGGCCCAGTACCGAAGTCCGCCAGAGGGCATCAACACATCTTTTTCATTCTAGACTACGCCACTCGGTACCCGGAGGCGGTGCCACTGCGACATACCTCGGCCAAACTCATAGCTAAGGAGTTAATGGAGATGTTTTCCCGAGTGGGACTACCTAAAGAGGTTCTGACCGACCAAGGGACCCCTTTTATGTCCAAGGTGATGAGGGAACTACGGACGTCCGTTTACCATCTGCAAACGGACGGTCTGGTAGAACGGTTTAACCAAACATTAAAAAATATGTTGAAAAAGGTAGTGTCTAAAGATGAGAAGGACTGGGACCTCCTTCTGCCCTATTTCATGTTCGCAGTGTGAGAGGTACCCCAGGCCTCTACTGGGTTCTCGCCCTTCGAACTGCTATATGGCAGACACCCTCACGGTCTCTTGGACGTGGCCAAAGAAGCATGAGAACAACAACCCACTCCACATAAAAGTGTCATTGAGTATGTTACCCAGATGCAAGATCTGATAGAGACAGTGTTGCCTCTTGTTAGGAAGCATATGGAGGCAGCTTACTGAGCCCAGAGTCGGGTCTATAATTGGCAGACTTGGATCCGGATCTTTAACCCGGGTGATCGGGTTTTGGTTCTGGTGCTGACCGTGGACAGTAAGTTCCTGGCTAGGTGGTAGGGGCCCTATGAGGTATTCGAGAAAATTGGAGATGTAAACTACAAGGTACATCAGCCAGGGCGGCAAAAGCCAGAGCAGGTTTACCATGTGAATTTACTTAAAGCATGGAAATAAAGGGAAACCTGTACAGAAGACAGCCCGCGGCCAGGTTTTCTAGGAGAAGAGATACCGGCCCCTCTGTCTGATGCAAGAGAGGCAGCTGCCACAGTAAATATTGTGGACAGCCTCTCCTCTAAACAGACTCAGGAGGCCAGGGAGTTTGTTAGTCAGAACACGGACCTCCCTGGACGCACTTCCATAATCCAGCAGGACATTGTCACTGAGCCTCAGGCAAAAGTCAAATTAAAACTACACTGGGTACCTGAGGCTCAGTGACAAGCCATATCGGAGGAGGTGCAGCCAATGTTGCAGCTAGACGTCATTGAGGAGTCAAAAAGTGAGTGGGCCAGTCCTATAGTATTGATACCTAAGCCGGACAGCACGTTGCGGTTTTGTAACGACTTTCGAAAAATGTATGAGTCTTCCAAATTCAATGCATATTTCGTGCCCCGGGTGGATGAGCTCATCGAGAGGTTAGGAAAAGCCCAGTATTTTTCTGTTTTGGACCTCACGAAAGGTTTCTGGCAGGTGCCCTTAACGGAGGCTGCCAAAGAGAAAACTGCCTTCATCACGCCTGAGGGGCTGTATCAATATAAGGTCTTACCCTTTGGTCTGCATGGCGCCTGGTGACTGACCACTCCCCTCTCAAGTGGAGGAGCCAGGCCAAGGACAGAAATGCCATGGTCACCCGATGGTTTCTCTCCCAACAAAACTACGTTTTTGGTGGAACACAGGGCAGGCCGACTACAGGGAAACGCGGATGCCCTGTCCTGGGTACACTGTCTGGCGTGTGTTCACCCCCTCAGGGTTGAACAAAAGGAGGGGGGGTATGTGACACAGTGAGAGGTTTGGTCTGGGAAAACAGGCATTTTTCTCCCAGCATGTGCTGCTGGGCTGATTTACAGCCAGGTGAGGTCAAATACCGGACCGGATTTTAAGTGGCTGTCTGGGTTTTGGCAGCACCTGGCTGTCCTTAAATAGGCAGCTGGGCTCAGAAGACATTTCTCTGTGTTGGGAGCCTTGTATTTGGATGAAGTCTTGCTACCTGTTTGGAGTGAAACCAGGTTGGTGCTGCTATGCTCAAGTTCTGTTTGATGCAGAATTTCCGCCTGGCGTGAATTACCACCAACACCGCAAGGTGAATTTTTGCTTGATTATGACTGCTTGTTTTGTCACTTGCCTAAAGTGTGAATAAAACACTGAACTGTTTGATCTAAAGAACTTGTTGTTGCCTCTGTACTGCGTCCGCTAATCCTGTCTACCAGAGCGAAACCCCACACTACTCAGATCTGATAAAATGTGAAGTTGCATTTATTGGGCAACAAACATGCGCATTATTTGTCCCGATTTGCGCAATTGCAAAAATAATGATGCGAAAACGAATATTGCCTATACAGCTCATCACTATTCAACATTGCTTCCTGGTGAGCAATTGTTGAACATTGTTCTTAGGGGTAACTTGTAACTCCTGGGCACCAATGATAAGTCCATGAAAGACTTATAACAAGCCCCACACAACAAGCCTTTAGGCCCCCTCAGGCTTCAGGGCTTGCATGTGACTGCTATCTCTGAACCCACTATAGCAACGCCCTAAATGTTCTCCTGCGTAAGAATGTTGCAGCATGTATGAAATGAAAAACTAGCCACTGCAGGTAAGAGCTGTGCCATAGGTCTCTGATGCTTGACCAATGGCAATCAGCTGATTGAAAAGGGATAGCAGTCAATGTAAGACTTGGGTTGTTTAGGCCCACAATAGGAAATTATTCTCAAGGCCCAACTCCTATATAATTAATAAAGTTTAATGGGGTTTGAATCAAAGAAATAGACCCAAGTGATTGGCTCAAAAGGCAGCCAGATTGATTTTTTTGCTTTTGGAGCTTTGGGGCCCGTTATGGTATCAGAGCCTGGGCCCACCAGAGGATCCTCTGGTACTCTGGTGGGCTAATCTGACCATGTTTGTCATGACAAGCACTTTAGTTCCCTTTGCTTTTGTAATAATCGAAAATGCCGGCTAATACTTTATAATTTTGTACAAATTAGTTAAGCAGAACCTCCAGGCTTTCAAACACTTTAGTAATAATTTGAAAAATCACAGGCTTGTTAGTTTTTACATTTATTTGCTGGAAAAGGTGTATTTCTTTGTGTTTAACTAAGTAATTTATGGTGTTGTTTGGCTAGAGAGAGCTCTGGTCAAACACAGTTTATAGAAATCTATGATCTGCAAATGGTTTTTGTTCTAGGGAACGAACAGCCACCTAACAACAGCTAAAGGGTACTGGTGGCAGTCTACAACTGCCTTTGAGAAAGCGTGAGATCTCACAAGCATTCAAGTGCTCGAGTAAGATTTGTCTACGAAACTCTTGTGAGAGCTGGACTATTCTCAGAATTATTTTCCCTAGATGTGTGACTATCTTCTCCATGTCAACCTGAGATTATAGCTAGTATTAATAAAAACACCATTAGATTTAAACAGTTTCAAGAGTTTAATACTGTCATTCTTAGTGGAGTTTTCTGGTCCTTAATCGATTCGTGGATCATCGGGTATTAAGACTTGGAAGGTCATAATGGGTACGCTATCACCATATGTAGGACTTTGTCCGCTTGAATTTTCACAATTATTTAAGAGAAAAGAGATGGGGGAGGAAAAGCATATTGGTTCCTCAGTTTGGACAAAGGAAAGGAGAACGCATCCACTCTCCATGCTCCTTGAGATCATGTTCTTGCTACAAATTTTGTTGCATGAGATAAGGTTGCTATTGCAAACAGGTCTATTTCCCTTGTTCCAAATATTTGATTTATTTTTGCAAATAGGTGGTCAACAGGGAATTGGCTACTTTGTTGGATTGTCCAGGGACATATTGTGCTCTTTGGTCTAGATTTCGTATCTCCATATCTGTAGGACTTCTATACAAAGGTTTCTTGATTTTGTACTCCGATATTGTTTACATATGGTGTATGATACCGCCATTTTGTTGTCCATCTGTAACAGGACTGAACAGTGGTGGGGTGACAGGGAAATCAGTCAAAGCCAGATTCGCATTTATGAAACCTTCCATTTCCCTTTCACTGCTGTCTGTTGTGAGAATGATCCCATTCTGTTAGCAAGACATCTGAAGTTATGGTAATATGTGCCTTTTCTTGTCTTATAGAACAAGAAGTTGAAAAAAAAAGTTGTATTAAATTGCTCACTTCCCTCCTTATTCCTGGGATTGTGTTTTACCGACATCCATGTCTCAGCAATTTTCCTAACCAAATCTGAGTCTTGTGACACAGTAGTGGTCCGGTTTTGAATGTTTATTGCATGGCTACTAAATTCCCTATTATGCTGGCTATTGATTTTAGGGACACCGTTTTTTATTTTGTTAATACAGTGGGATGCGAAAGTTTGGGCAACCTTGTTAATCGTCATGATTTTCCTGTATAAATCGTATAATATATCATATAGGAGACACACACAGTGATATTTGAGAAGTGAAATGAAGTTTATTGGATTTACAGAAAGTGTGCTATAATTGTTTAAACAAAATTAGGCAGGTGCATAAATTTGGGCACCACAAAAAAGAAATTAAATCAAAATTTAGTAGATCCTCCTTTTGCAGAAATTACAGCCTCTAAACGCTTCCTGTAGGTTCCAATGAGAGTCTGGATTCTGGTTGAAGGTATTTTGGACCATTCCTCTTTACAAAATATCTTTAGTTCATTCAGGTTTGATGGCTTCCGAGCATGGACAGCTCTCTTTAAGTCACACCACAGATTTTCAATGATATTCAGGTCTGGGGACTGAGATGGCCATTCCAGAACGTTGTACTTGTTCCTCTGCATAAATGCCTTAGTGGATTTTGATCAGTGTTTAGGGTTGTTGTCTTGTTGAAAGATCCAGCCTCGGCGCAGCTTCAGCTTTGTCACTGATTCCTGTACATTCGTCTCCAGAATCTGCTGATACTGAGTGGAATCCATGGTCCCTTAACTTTGACAAGATTCCCAGTCCCTGCACTGGCCACACAGCCCCACAGCATGATGGAACCACCACCATATTTTACTGTAGGGAGCAGGTGTTTTTCCTGGAATGCTGTGTTATTTTTCCTCCATGCATAACGCCCCTTGTTATGGCCAAATAACTAAATTTTAGTTTCATCAGTCCACCTTATTCCAAAATGAAGCTGGCTTGTCCAAATGTGCTTTAGCCCACCTCAAGCGGCACTTTTTGTGCTGTGGGCGGAGAAAAGTCTTCCTCTGCATCACTCTCGCATACAGCATCTCCTTGTGTAAAGTGCGCCGAATGGTTGAACGATGCACAGTGACTCCATCTGCAGCAAGATGATGTTGTAGGTCTTTGGTGCTGGCCTGTGGGTTGACTCTGACTGTTCTCACCATTCGTCGCTTCTGTCTATCCGAGATTTTTCTTGGTCTGCCACTTCGAGCCTTAACTTGAACTGAGCCTGTGGTCTTCCATTTCCTGAATATGTTCCTAACTGTGGAAACAGACAGCTGAAATCTCTGAGACAGCTTTCTGTATCCTTCCCCTAAACCATGATGGGGAACAATCTTTGTCTTCAGGTCATTTGAGAGTTGTTTTGAGACCCCCATGTTGCTACTCTTCAGAGAAAATTAAAAGAGGAGGGAAACTTACAATTGACCCCCTTAAATACTCTTTCTCATAATTGGATTCACCTGTGTATGTAGGTCAGGGGTTACTGAGCTTACCAAGCCAATTTGAGTTCCAATAATTAGTTCTAAAGGTTTTGGAATCGATAAAATGACAACAGTGCCCAAATTTATGCACCTGCCAAATTTTGTTTAAACAATTATAGCACACTTTCTGTAAATCCAATAAACTTCATTTCACTTCTCAAATATCACTGTGTGTGTCTCCTATATGATATATTTAACTGACATATTTTATCATTACAACCAACCGATTTATACAGGAAAATCATGACGATCAACAAGGTTGCCCAAACTTTCGCATCCCACTGTATGTGTTCCACTGGTTTTTCTGTTGGGACATCTATGGTGAAAGCTTTGGTATCTATTGAATAACCTAGAAAGGTTAAGCACTTTGTTGGGGCCAGTATAGACTTTTCCATATTTACACAATATGCTGCTTTTACAAACAGCTGTAGGATTTAGTCTTTTGGACAAATAAACAGTTCCGATCCACATTTGCAAGATTGTCTAGATGGATTATGCAAGTTATTCCTGTCGTTCTTAGATGAGAGATTAGAACCGTCACTTCATGGGTGAAAGTGCAAGGGAAATTGGAGATGCCAAACACCATGAAATTCCAATGATAAATCTCTCCCTTCCATTTGAATTGGAGAAGACGTCTATGCTTTTGACCTATGTATATCGCATGGTAGGAATCTTTTACGTCTATTTTATTACATACATGTCTTTTTGGAGGAAGTAACATAAGTCAGTCATACTATCCATACAGAATTTATTTGGCTTCAAAAATTAGTCTAATACCTTTATATTTAGGACTGGTCTGAGGGACCCATCTGTAAAAATATGACTTATCCAGCCCTTTTTTGTCCATATTCGTCTTTGGATATTTTCCCTTGAGTGAGGGCGGTCTCTAAAACACTGTCCAAAAAACGAATTGTCTGAAAAGGAGGAAATGTTTTTTTTAAATAGAACGATTTTAGTGGTTAGTGTTAGGCCATTTTTTCAATCACATTAATGACCCAACAGTCTGTAGAAATCATTTCCCATTTTACATATGAAGGGGAAGGAATGGATAAAATTGATACCTCCATGTTTATCTGGATAGGGCTTCTTGTAAGGACTAGGTTTTGTTGAATCTCCTTTTCTTGCACTGGGCAGGTCTGAGAAGTATTTTGGGGACCGTTACCTGATACATATTGGGCTTCTTTGAATCATTTGGGGATATCCCCACAGACATAAATGCTGCTACTGAACAAGCATCTTGCTTTTGCATTTCCACCGGAAAAAAATTCTGAGGAAAATTCTCACTCTCGCGAGATTTTCCCAGCAAGATGCCAGTTGAACGCTTCAATGCTCACGAGATATCACTCTTTTTTATGGCAGATGGAGGTGGCCCCCACCACCCATTTGCTGGTGCTAGGTGGCTGTCTTCCCACCGAGCAAAAAAGATTCTTCACATGAAAAGTTCTTGCAAGTATAAAGAGTATTTCCTAGCAGGAATCAAATGTGCTTTATGAACATTGCCACTTTGTGTGACTCGTTCTGTTCTATATTTCAAAGCTGATCTATTTTCTAGTCTATCACGTAAAACATTGGCATCTACAAAAGCATTTTCATGATGACAGTATTTGTAGATGTGGCTGTGCTGCTAGCTTTCATTGGATTTTGATTTTCTATTTTACAGCCACAGAATATGCTTAAGTCTAACATAAAGCAGTAGATCTTTGTAAATGAGATGTATAGGAAACGAGGGGAGATTTAAATCTTAGCCAAAAGATCATTGCACCCTCATTTATTGACTTGAGTACATTTTAAAATATATTTTTCGCAAAATTAAGGTAAATCTTGATTTTTATAGCTTAACCCTTTCACTAACAAAAAGAAAAATCACATCGCTCACCAATACATTAGATAGCAGATTGATATTTTAGGTGTCTCTCAAATGTTTAAGTACTGTAGATCTTCTTAGTGTGCAATCAATCAATCAATGATCACACTGCTCATTGAGGTCTCATTCCTCCAAATTTCACTTGAATACCCATACAAAGGGGGATGGATAAAGGACAAACACACCAAGGATAAGCAAACACATGCAAGATTTATTATACTCACAGGGTAAAAGATATAAAATTGCCTGTAAAAAAATTATCTCAATTGGGACCAAGCCCCAGATGCTTCGACAGGGGCACATAGTACCATAGTATACCACTGCTCACCTACTTCCTGGTGGACGTGATTAATTCACATCTTACTAAAACAAACACTTCTCGTTCAGAAATAAATAATCATACATAATCCCAACATACATACATCATTAAAATTTACGCAAAACATATATAAAATACTATAGGACCGCTCACACTATCCATTCCCAGTCACATGATCAGAATCCACCAATCATAGGTAGGGCTCCCGTTCTCCAGCTATACCACAATGTCCAAACTAGGGCAGAATGGCCAATGGGACATCATATGGTAACATATTCATGATCAGCCACTAATATCTGGGATTCCCATTAATTGAAAAAGGTTACCCCACCAAACACGGTTTTTAGATCCAAGACTGTGTTCGGACCTTGGGGATGAAGTGTTTATAATAAATATATCCCAAAAATCTCCCTGCGGATGATGAAATCTACGTGGCTACTAGTGTTGAGCGCGAATATTCGAATAGCGAATTTTTTTCGCGAATATCGGCACTTCGCTAATTCGCGAATATTTCGAATATGGTGATATAAATTCGATATTTCGAATATTCGTTTTTTTTTTTATATATATATTTTTTTCTTTCCCACTTCCCTAAAGTTGTTCTACCTGTCCCTTGGATTCCGGGCTTCCTGGCTGCTCCAGTCAGTGCCCGTTGCCGCTTCTGCCGACTTGCGTGCTCATGGAGCGTCCCCATCACCATGGGAACGTCTCCATATACTAGAATGTACTGTCGGATTTGAGAATTACGTTGAAATCGCAATTCGATTATTTCACGTTATAAAAATCGAATTTCGATTTTTAACTTAGCACTGCTATATTCCATATTCGTTAATTCTAGCCTAATATGGACTATAGCAGTGCTAAGTTAAAATCGAAATTCGATTATTATAAGTTGAATTAATCGAATTGCGATTTCAACTTGGACCTGGTTTACCATGGTTGGCTTGGTAGAATTAGCGAATATGACGAATATATTCGTTATATTCCACAAAACGAATATGGCGAATGTATTCGTTATATTCCACAAAACGAAGATAACGAAATATTCTCCATCTCTAGCTAGCTACCTACCTATCCATCAACTTCGCTAATTCTAGCAATCATATAGCAAAGTTTACTATAGAGACAGCTAAGTTTAATTCGCTATTCGATTATATTATATATTTTTTTTAAAATAAATACAATAATTATGATAATTATCAGGTATTATAATTATTCTATTTACTTTTCTAAAAAAATCAAAGTAATTTTCGCATAGCGAATTAAACTTAGCTGTCTCTATAGTAAACTTTCCTATGATTGCTAGAATTAGCGAAGTTGATGAATATGGAGCTAAAACGAAGATGCTGAATACTTCGTTATCATCGTTTTGTGGAATATAACGAATATATTCGTCATATTCGCTAATTCTACCAAGCCAACCATAGTAAACCAGGTCCAAGTTGAAATCGCAATTCGATTAATATAACTCGAAGGAATCGCATTGCGATTTCAACTTAGAAGTAATGCTATATTCCATATTCGTTAATACTAACCTAATGTATTTTGCTAAATCGTAATGCGATTACTTCAAGTTATATTAATCGCATTGCGATTTATATTTGATGCTGCTGCTGCTGGGTCTTTAATGGAATGGGTCTAGAATTAACGAACTTTAACTGATATTGAATCTTGCAGTGGTAATTTTTAATCACAATGTGATAATATTTTCTATCATTAGTAACCACATTGTGAATCCAAATTTTATAATGCACTATTCTGACATACAGTAATATATTTGTTTTATTAGTTAATTCTACCAATACCACCTATAGCAAAATCTCCAAAGCAGGAATTGCAATGCAATAAAAATGTGTTGCATTTTGAATTCAACACTATTTCTAAAATATTCGTATTGCTGGTATTGTTATAGTTAACAAGTCACCACTACATCTTATGGGTTAAGATGTCCACCATCGGTATTACTGGTGGTCACGCACATTAGCCGTGGGTGTATGCAGCCACACAAAGCAGGTGGCCACTGCGACCGCATAAGTATTAATCCATGTTTAAACCATGGGTGTGAAGCGGTAAATGATTATGTCACAAATTATGGTGGTTACATCACACTACAATGTCTGTAACATGTATGTATGGAGAGCAGACAAATGTCTCTCATAAGCACATAGCACCTCTATTTACGTGCTACACACTGTATATCCAACGCTATAAAATCCACACCAACCCCACCTCCCCCCTTAAACCCTCCACCACCTTAAACCCCCCTCCATCATGTCCCCCCCCCCCACCTCCTCACTCACACATACACAGTTTATGAGAAGTAAAGATTGACCTCCAGTATTTCAGTATTCGCTGGTTCATTTACCATAACCCAGGGTGCACAGCGTAGAGGCGAACCAGATGTACACCCCATACCGTACCGTCACCTCACTACACAGGTACACCTCTCCTTAGATGACCATTGGCCAATACCCCATTGCTCATACCCCACACACAATGGAATGTTCTAACGGTAACCTAAAATCAATTTTTCTTCATTCATATATTTTTTTTTAATTTTGATGACATGATCACATTAAGTACAAATACTTGTATTTCCAAAGTTTTTGATTACATGTATGCATGTTGTGCAAGGTCTATGATTGGACCTGGTCCCATCACGCGTGTTGCTAAGAGCGCCACAGTCCGCAGTATTCGGTTTGAATTGTGGCACATACCTGACCACCGGCACAAGAAAATAGTCATAGTGAATAAGTGGTGCGACCATAAGCGGCGCCATGTCTATTACCCTGTTTCCATGTAACGGCGGCTGCTGTATGTAATGATAATGAATTATTACTTTGGCCCAGACTAAATTGTCCGTACTCTAACCCCATTGGTTAAAATAAAACAAAACACAATAAATGAGATAGTCAATAAATTTTTCGAAAACAATCTTTAAATAATGAAAAATATTATTAACAAATAACAGAAGTAACGTACAAAAATAAAATGAAAAAAATTATGGAAGCCTTTTCATGTCTATCAGCTCTTGGATCCCTTCCTCAAAGGCCTTTTGGTTGGTCATCTCCATCACCGTTATCTCATGTGAGAATTGTAGCTTCAGCTCCCTCATCCTCCTCATTTGATTTGCCCTCAATTGCTTCATCCTCTCGAGCTGCTCCTGCCTCATCTTTTGAAATTTCCGTATACACCTGTTAAGCTCTGTAAAAGTAAAGGAAATGTACATTTTAAATCTACTTTAAAAGACAATCATTGATTGGTGTATAAAGCAGATGAATTCCTGTCTGACCCAGTAAGAAGTACATCAGCGACTTAAAAAGATTAAAATAGACAAATCGCCAGGACCGGATGGCATACACCCCCGTATCCTAATGGAATTAAGCAATGTCATAGCCAGACCCTTATTTCTGATATTTGCGGACTCTATACTGACAGGGAATGTCCCACAGGATTGGCACATGGCAAATGTGGTGCCAATATTCAACAAGGGTCTAAAAACAGAGCCTGGAAACTATAGGCCGGTAAGTTTAACATCTGTTGTGGGTAAACTGTTTGAAGGTTTTCTGAGAGATGCTATGTTAGAGCATCTTAACAGAAATAAGCAGATAACGCCATATCAGCATGGCTTCGTGAGGGATCGGTCATGTCAGACTAATTTAATCAGTTTCTATGAGGAGGTAAGTTCTAGACTTGACAGCGGCGAATCAATGGATGTCGTGTATCTGGACTTCTCCAAAGCATTTGACACTGTACCGCATGAAAGGCTAGTATATAAAATGAGAATGCTCGGACTGGGAGAAAACGTCTGTACGTGGGTAAGTAACTGGCTCAGTGATAGAAAGGGGTGGTTATTAACGGTACACACTCAGATTGGGTCACTGTCACTAGTGGGGTACCTCAGGGGTCAGTACTGGAGGGGTCACTGTCACTAGTGGGGTACCTCAGGGGTCAGTACTGGAGGGGTCACTGTCACTAGTGGGGTACCCCAGGGGTCAGTATTGGGCCCTATTCTCTTCAATATATTTATTAATGATCTTGTAGAAGGCTTGCATAGTAAAATATCAATTTTCATAGAACACACTAAACTGTGTAAAGTAATTAACACTGAAGAGGACAGTATACTGTATATATACTACAGAGGACATTATACTGTATATATACTACCGAGGACAGTATACTGCTACAGAGTGATCTGGATAGATTGGAGGCTTGGGCAGATAAGTGGCAGATGAGGTCTAACACTGACAAATGTAAGGTTATGCACATGGGAAGGAATAATGAAAGTCACCCGTACATAGTAAATGGTAAAACACTCGGTAACACTGACATGGAAAAGGATGAATGAATTTTAATAAACAGCAAACTAAGCTGCAAAAACCAATATCAGGCAGCTGCTGCAGAGGCCAATAAGATAATGGGTTGCATCAGAAGGGGCATAGATGCCCGTGATGAGAACATAGTCCTACCACTTTACAAATCATTAGTCAGACCACACATGGAGTACTGTGTACAGTTCTGGGCTCCTGTGAACAAGGCAGACATAGCAGAGCTGGAGAGGGTCCAGAGGAGGGCAACTAAGGTAAAAACTGGAATGGGGGGCGGTGGGCACACACACGACTACAGTACCCTTAAAGATTATGAAAATTAGGGTTATTCACTTTATAAAAAAGACGACTGAGGGGAGATCTAATTACTATGTATAAATATATCAAGGGTCAGTACAGAGATCTATCCCATCAGCTATTTATCCCCAGGACTGTGACTGTGACGAGGGGACATTTTCTGCGTCTGGAGGAAAGAAGGTTTGTACACAAACATAGAATAGGATTCTTTACGGTAAGAGCAGTGAGACTATGGACTCTATACTGTAAGAGCAGTGAGACTATGGACTCTTTACGGTAAGAGCAGTGAGACTATGGACTCTATACTGTAAGAGCAGTGAGACTATGGACTCTTTACTGTAAGAGCAGTGAGACTATGGACTCTATACTGTAAGAGCAGTGAGACTATGGACTCTTTACTGTAAAAACAGTGAGACTATGGACTCTATACTGTAAGAGCAGTGAGACTATGGACTCTATACTGTAAGAGCAGTGAGACTATGGACTCTGTACTGTAAGAGCAGTGAGACTATGGACTCTGTACTGTAAGAGCAGTGAGACTATGGAAGTCTCTGCCTGAGGAGGTGGTGATGGTGAGTACAATAAAGGAATTCAAGAGGGGCCTGGATGTATTTCTGGAGTGTAATAATATTACAGGCTATAGCTACTAGAGAGGGGTCGTTCATCCAGGGAGTTATTTTGATTGCCTGTTTTGAGTTGGGCTCGGAATTTTTTATTCCCCTAAAGTGAGGAAAATTGGCTTCTACCTCACCTTTTTTTTTTTTTTTGCCTTCCTCTGGATCAACCTGCAGGATAACAGGCCGAACTGGATGGACAAATGACTTTATTCGGCCTTATGTACCATGTTACTATTTTAATCCATTATATATTGGTTTAGTTAGGATTAATAATAGTTCATTAGACTTTATGGTTATGGACTTATTAGTTAAGTTAATGCTTTTTATGTATATTAATTACTTTATAGTGTTCATGTTTTATATTACTGTTGTGTGTTGTACGTTCTTTGTTGACATTTTTTTATATAAATATTAATATTGTTTTGTGCACTTTCATTTTTTAGTCTAAGAAAATTTTTATATTTTGGATGTTCGTTACAGCCATTATTAAACAGTATGCCTCATTTAGATACTTTACGGAAATCAGTACACCAGTAACATCAGCTAGCTGTAAAAAAAAAAAATTACTAGTATTTAATTAGGGTCCGTGTTTTTGGACTGAGTGCCCAGACAGATATAGTGGCACAGGTCACTCCCATACTCCATCAAGCCTTTTTAATAAAGTTTGTTTTAAAAATGCTGTTCTTTTCAAGTGTGGACAGGAGATGTGAAAACTTAACCTGCGGAGAAATAAGCATGGTCTCTGACAGACCCTAAAGACTGGTGATATACTAATATTGTTGTTACACTGCTTGGAGCGAACGCAAAGTGGAGGACTTTAGGTTATGCAATATCTGAAGTCTGAATAAGAATTAGAGGTTTAACTTGAACTTGTTTAAAATTGTTTTCTTGACTAAAATCTGCCTGTGGTGAAGACTAAACTGACACCTGTATGTGTGTGGGGACATTTTTTGAATTAAAACAACAGAATGTATTTACCCTCCTGGTGGGGGGTGGTCACCACCTCGTCTTGTTCCTCCTCCTCCTCATTCTCCTGGACCTCATCTGCCTCCGGTGGGCTATGGGCCTGATGCCCCGATGGTCCTGCCTGCTCCTGTTCCTGCTCCTCATCCTCCTCATCCTCCTCATCCTCCATCAGCTCCTCTTCCACCACCACCACCTTCATCTTATTGGAGCGCTTAGGGCGCACTTTAGGAAGAGTAGCCCCTGTAATGAACAAATGTTACAAAAATTCCAAAATAAACAAGCAAAGCAAAAAAAAAAAAAAGCTACCGGTACACAAATGAATCTATGGTGTGATCTCGATGGGATGATGATTACCCCTATGTTTGATTTCACATGATTTGGTGTTTGATGAAACTATGAATGAAGTCTTTCAGATGGTTTACAGTTGAGTACGTTAAGAGCTAGGATGAGGTACCGGGGGGGTATTTGTTTGTAAGGTACTGTTGCAGGGTTATTGAAATGAGGTGGACCAAGTCAACTGTTTTGACATTGGATAAGGGTTTACATCATATATCTGTATCTCGCTGTCAGTGTATGTATATATTGTAAATATCAGCTACGTGTCCCACCATGTACTAAATCCGTGCTGGAGAACTTTTAGGCAGAAGAGAAACCCAACTAAATTATTTATTGCAAATTTCCAGCGTTCCCATTGTACCCGATACCAGTATAGTCTGTCCTCTACACAATTCTCATTTTGCTGTAACAGCTGCTTACATTCAATATGCTGACTGTGCTGTTAATAGTGTGCCTGCCAAGCTGTATGGTAGGAAAGGTCTAAAGGCGATTAGCACCTTAGACCTTTTCAAGGGTATGCGGCCCACAGAGAGGGCTCTGAGTGCTGCCTCTAGCACCCGTCCCATCGGTTCGACACCACTCAACTAAGTTATCAGTTGTAAAGGGATAGAAATACTTATTTGACTAACTGAACACATAAATAACAATAGGTGGGTGATAGAAAATTAATGTAAGCATCATACCTGGACAGTTCCTGTCTCTGACCTCTTTGATAAATGGCATTTTGTGCCTCTTCAGGTCGGACCATTTTTTTAAGTAGGCATTCTTTGAATGCCTCCTTGAGTTCAAGTTAAACAGGTGCTGGGCAATTCGCCTCAGAATCACCTGCTTCTCTAGCCGTGAAGTTCTTTCATCATACTTTTTCTCCAACATTTTCTGCAATATAACAATTAAATGATGTAATCCCAAAATTCTAAAATCCAATTATTAGTAATTATAGTCATCTCAACCATTAAAAAATATAATTTAATATGAAAAAGGTAAACGAGTACATATTTATATAGTTCACTATGGAACTATATGAAAGTAAAGTAATAATTTTTTTTTTTTATTAAAAGCAAATATACAAAATAAACTTCACATTGGACGCCACTTTAACAGTGACTTTCAACAATGGCCTCCCATGTAACAGTGACCTTGACAGAGTCCGCCCTTTTGATAATGACTTTGACAAAGACCTCACCTTTAACAGTGACTTCCCCTTTAAGAGTGACTTGAACAGCTGCTTCCCATTTAAGAGTGAGCTGTAACAGTGGCCGCACCTATAACAGTGACTAGAACAGTGGCCGCCCCTTTAAGAGTGACTTGGAACAGTGGCTGCACTTTGGACTTGGACAACAGCACAGTGACCGCCCCTTTAACAGTGACTTGGAACAGTGACCGCCCCTTTAAAAGTGACTTTGAACAGTGGCCGCACCTATAACAGTCAATAGACTAGTGACCGCCCCTTTAACAGTGACTTGGAACAGTGGCCGCCCCTTTAAAAGTGACTTGGAAACTGGCCGCACCTATAACAGTCAATAGACTAGTGACCGCCCCTTTAAAAGTGACTTGGAACAATGGCCGCACCTATAACAGTCAATAGACTAGTGACCGCCCCTTTAAAAGTGACTTGGAACAGTGGCCGCCCCTTTAAAAGTGACTTGGAAACTGGCCGCACCTATAACAGTCAATAGACTAGTGACCGCCCCTTTAAAAGTGAATTTAAACAGTGGCCGCACCTATAACAGTCAATAGACTAGTGACCGCCCCTTTAAAAGTGACTTTGAACAATGGCCGCACCTATAACAGTCAATAGACTAGTGACCGCCCCTTTAAAAGTGACTTGGAACAGTGGCCGCCCCTTTAAAAGTGTCTTGGAAACTGGCCGCACCTATAACAGTCAATAGACTAGTGACCGCCCCTTTAAAAGTGACTTGGAACAGTGGCCGCCCCTTTAAAAGTGACTTGGAACAATGGTCGCACCTATAACAGTCAATAGACTAGTGACCGCCCCTTTAAAAGTGACTTGGAACAATGGCCGCCCCTTTAAAAGTGACTTGGAAACTGGCCGCACCTATAACAGTCAATAGACTAGTGACCGCCCCTTTAAAAGTGACTTGGAACAATGGCCGCCCCTTTAAAAGTGACTTGGAAAATGGTTGCACCTATAACAGTCAATAGACTAGTGACCGCCCCTTTAAAAGTGACTTGGAACAATGGCCGCACCTATAACAGTCAATAGACTAGTGACCGCCCCTTTAAAAGTGACTTGGAACAATGGCCGCACCTATAACAGTCAATAGACTAGTGACCGCCCCTTTAAAAGTGACTTGGAACAGTGGCCGCCCCTTTAAAAGTGACTTGGAAACTGGCCGCACCTATAACAGTCAATAGACTAGTGACCGCCCCTTTAAAAGTGAATTTAAACAGTGGCCGCACCTATAACAGTCAATAGACTAGTGACCGCCCCTTTAAAAGTGACTTGGAACAATGGCCGCACCTATAACAGTCAATAGACTAGTGACCGCCCCTTTAAAAGTGACTTGGAACAGTGGCCGCCCCTTTAAAAGTGTCTTGGAAACTGGCCGCACCTATAACAGTCAATAGACTAGTGACCGCCCCTTTAAAAGTGACTTGGAACAGTGGCCGCCCCTTTAAAAGTGACTTGGAACAATGGTCGCACCTATAACAGTCAATAGACTAGTGACCGCCCCTTTAAAAGTGACTTGGAACAATGGCCGCCCCTTTAAAAGTGACTTGGAAACTGGCCGCACCTATAACAGTCAATAGACTAGTGACCGCCCCTTTAAAAGTGACTTGGAACAATGGCCGCCCCTTTAAAAGTGACTTGGAAAATGGTCGCACCTATAACAGTCAATAGACTAGTGACCGCCCCTTTAAAAGTGACTTGGAACAATGGCCGCACCTATAACAGTCAATAGACTAGTGACCGCCCCTTTAAAAGTGACTTGGAACAGTGGCCGCCCCTTAAAAAGTGACTTGGAAAATGGTCGCACCTATAACAGTCAATAGACTAGTGACCGCCCCTTTAAAAGTGACTTGGAACAATGGCCGCCCCTTTAAAAGTGACTTGGAAAATGGTCGCACCTATAACAGTCAATAGACTAGTGACCGCCCCTTTAAAAGTGACTTGGAACAATGGCCGCACCTATAACAGTCAATAGACTAGTGACCGCCCCTTTAAAAGTGACTTGGAACAATGGCCGCACCTATAACAGTCAATAGACTAGTGACCGCCCCTTTAAAAGTGACTTGGAACAATGGCCGCACCTATAACAGTCAATAGACTAGTGACCGCCCCTTTAAAAGTGACTTGGAACAGTGGCCGCACTTTGGACTTGGACAACAGCACAGTGACTTGGAACAGTGGCCGCACTTTGGACTTGGACAACAGCACAGTGACTTGGAACAATGGCTGCACCTATAACAGTCACTAGACCATTGACCGCCCCTTTAAAAGTGACTTGGAACAGTTGCCGCACTTTGGACTTGGACAACAGCACAGTGACATACTTTTTCGAGTCGAATTACTTACAGTGATGAAATACTCCAGCTCCTCATCTGTAAAATTGCTTCGCGACATCTTTGTTCCGTCTATCTCCACTCACTACTCGATCCCAGACACGCCCCTACAGACGCAGGCAGTGGCACGCACAGACGCACGATGATTTAAATGACGTTTTTTCGAGATAACGAACCAAACATAGTAGACTGTATAGGCAGGCAAATATCATATTGGTACCTTGCTCTAAGTTGTATTCGAGTGCGAATGTAACTTTTTTATATTGAGCCATAGACTATTACATTAGACAAATAGCGCTAATGTTCCATTCGAACTCGATCCAAACTTATAGTGGGGGACTAATTGGAAAATTGAATAATGTGAACAATTGACTTTTAGATTTAACAAATAAGAAAATAGAGCAGGATTCATTGGTTGGTTAGGTTCAATCTGGACAGTAGTAAGTTAAAATAGCAATGCTAATAATTTAAGTTAAAATAATAGCATTGCGTAAAGACCTTATTATTAGCAGGATTAGATATCAATTCAACCTATTGGGTGAATCGAAAGTATTTACTAGCACTATTAGCATTGATAATCCAACTGCTATAATGCACTATTCATACATATAGTCATATATCAATTCTATTTGTTAACCCCTTAGGGACTGGTCTATTTATCACCATAAGGCTATTTTTGCAATATCGGAACAGTGTCACTTTAAGTGGAGGTAACTTTAAAACGCTTTGATTTATCCAGGCCATTCTGAGATTTCTCCCCCCCCTCACCCCCTCACATATTGTACTTTATGATACTGTTAAAATGAAGTATAAATAATTAATTTTTATATATAAAATAATACCAAATTTAACCAATTTTTTTTTAAATTAACAAATTTTAAAGATTCAATTTCTTTACTTCTATAATACATATTAAGGCCTCAATAAAATAGTTATTACTTTACATCCCCAATATGTCCAATTAATTTTTAGTTGATTTTGTGAATGATATATAATTTTTTAACGTTGTTACAAGGCTTAGAAGTTTAGAAGCCAATCTTGAATTTTTCCTAAATTTTCACAAAACTAATTTTTAGGTACCAATTCTGTTCTGAAGTCACTTTGTGATTAGAGTTGAGCGAACACCTGGCTGTTCGGGTTTGAGAAGTTCTGCAGAACTTCCCAGAAATGTTCTGGTTCGGGATCCAAATCCGACCCTAACTTCGTCACGAACCCGAACCCCATTGAAGTCAATGGGGACCCAAACTTTTCGGCATTAAAAAGGGTGTAAAAAAGCCCAGGAAAGGGCTAGAGGGCTGCAAAAGGCAGCAACATGTAGGTAAATCCCCTGCAAAGAAATGTTGATAGGGAAATAAATTAAAATTAAAATAAAATAAATAAAAATTAACCAATATCAATTGGAGAGAGGACCCATAGCAGAGAATCAGGCTTCATGTCAGCCACCACTGTAACAGTCCATTGTCAGATATTTAGGCCCCGGCACCCAGGCAGAGGAGAGATGTCCCGTAACAGAGAATCAGGCTTCACGTCAGCCACCACTGCAACAGTCTATTGTCAGATATTTAGGTAGTTAATTTCTATTCTGGACAAGGGATGGACAGGTCCTGTGGGATCCATGCCTGGTTCATTTTTATGAACGTCAGCTTGTCCACATTGGCTGTAGACAGGCGGCTGCGTTTGTCTGTAATGACGCCCCCTGCCGTGCTGAATACACGCTCAGACAAAACGCTGGCCGCCGGGCAGGCCAGCACCTCCAAGGCATAAAAGGCTAGCTCTGGCCACGTGGACTATTTAGAGACCCAGTAGTTGAATGGGGCCAAACCATCAGTCAGTACGTGGAGGGGTGTGCACACGTACTGTTCCACCATGTTAGTGAAATGTTGCCTCCTGCTAACACGTTGCGTATCAGGTGGTGGTGCAGTTAGCTGTGGCGTGTTGACCAAACGTTTCCACATCTCTGCCATGCTAACCCTGCCCTCAGAGGAGCTGGCCGTGACACAGCTGCCTTGGCGACCTCTTGCTCCTCCTCTGCCTTGGCCTTGGGCTTCCACTTGTTCCCCTGTGACATTTGGGAATGCTCTCAGTAGCTCGTCTACCAACGTGCGCTTGTACTCGCGCATCTTCCTATCACGCTCCAGTGCAGGAAGTAAGGTGGGCACATTGTCTTTGTAGCGTGGATCCAGCAGGGTGGCAACCCAGTAGTCCGCACAGGTTAAAATGTGGGCAACTCTGCTGTCGTTGCGCAGGCACTGCAGCATGTAGTCGCTCATGTGTGCCAGGCTGCCCAGGGGTAAGGGCAAGCTGTCCTCTGCGGGAGGCGTATCGTCATCGTCCTGCCTTTCCCCCCAGCCACGCACCAGTGATGGGCCAGAGCTGCGTTGGGTGCCACCCCGCTGTGACCATGCTTCATCCTCATCCTCCTCCACCTCCTCCTCATCCTCGTCCTCCTCGTCCTCCAGTAGTGGGGCCTGGCTGGCCACATTTGTACCTGGCCTCTGCTGTTGCCAAAAACCTCCCTCTGAGTCACTTCGAAGAGACTGGCCTGAAAGTGCTAAAAACGACCCCTCTTCCTCCTCCTCCTCCTCCTGGGCCACCTCCTCTTCCATCATCGCCCTAAGTGTTTTCTCAAGCAGACATAGAAGTGGTATTGTAACGCTGATAACGGCGTCATCGCCACTGGCCATGTTGGTGCAGTACTCAAAACAGCGCAACAGGGCACACAGGTCTCGCATGGAGGCCCAGTCATTGGTGGTGAAGTGGTGCTGTTCTGTAGTGCGACTGACCCGTGCATGCTGCAGCTGAAACTCCACTATGGCCTGCTGCTGCTCGCACAGTCTGTCCAGCATGTGCAAGGTGGAGTTCCACCTGGTGTGCACGTCGCATATGAGGCGGTGAGCGGGAAGGCCGAAGTTACGCTTTAGCGCAGACAAGCGAGCAGCGGCAGGAACTGAACGGCGGAAGCGCGCACAGACGGCCCGCACTGACATGTCAGGGTAGTTGTGAATGAACTTCTGCACCACCAAATTCAGCACATGCGCCAAGCATGTGCTTGAAACTGGCTAGTCCCAGAGCTGCAACGAGATTTCGCCCATTATTATTAGAATGGCATTGGGCCCCACCAAATATCGCTGTAAATTCGGGCGGCTACTGGGACCTAGGGTATTTGGTACACTAGGACGTCTGGCTGTGGCAGAACGGCCACGTCCTCTCCCAGCACCAGAGGGTCCACTAACACCACCACGACCATGTCCGCGTCCTTTACTGGATGTTTTCCTCATTGTTACCGTTCACCACAATAAGAAAAATATTAACATAGAAACATAGAATGTGTCGGCAGATAAGAACCATTTGGCCCATCTAGTCTGCCCAATATATCTGAATCCTATGAATAGTCCCTGGCCCTATCTTATATGAAGGATAGCCTTATGCCTATCCCATGCATGCTTAAACTCCTTCACTGTATTTGCCGCTACCACTTCTGCAGGAAGGCTATTCCATGCATCCACTACTCTCTCAGTAAAGTAATACTTCCTGATATTACTTTTAAACCTTTGCCCCTCTAATTTAAAACTGTGTCCTCTTGTGGTAGTTTTTCTTCTTTTAAATATGCTCTCCTCCTTTACCGAGTTGATTCCCTTTATGTATTTAGCAGTTGCTATCATATCCCCTCTGTCTCTTCTTTCTTCCAAGCTATACATGTTAAGGTCCTTTAATCTTTCCTGGTAAGTTTTATCCTGCAATCCATGTACTAGTTTAGTAGCTCTTCTCTGAACTCTCTCTAGAGTATCTATATCCTTCTGGAGATATGGCCTCCAGTACTGAGCACAATACTCCAAGTGAGGTCTCACCAGTGTTCTGTACAGCGGCATAAGCACTTCACTCTTTCTACTGCTTATACCTCTCCCTATACATCCAAGCATTCTGCTGGCATTTCATGCTGCTTTATTACATTGTCTTCCCACCTTTAAGTCTTCTGAAATAATTACTCCTAAATCCCTTTCCTCAGATACTGAGGTCAGGACTGTGTCAAATATTCTATATTCTGCCCTTGGGTTTTTACGCCCCAGGTGCATTATCTTGCACTTATCCACATTAAATTTCAGTTGCCAGAGTTCTGACCATTCTTCTAGTTTTCCTAAATCCTTTTGCATTTGGCGTGTCCCTCCAGGAACATCAACCCTGTTACATATCTTTGTGTCATCAGCAAAAAGACACACCTTACCATCGAGGCCTTTTGCAATATCACTTATGAAGATATTAAACAAAATTGGTCCCAGTACAGATCCCTGTGGAACCCCACTGGTAACATGACCTTGTTTTGAATGTTCTCCAATGTATTGAATTCAAATTCAGGCCTTTTCTTAAAGACAACTAACACTATCTGGCTATCTATTTAGGTACCGTATTACACTAATACAGGCACAGCAGTAACCACAGATTTAGCTGAATATAAATTTGAGGCCTAGTACTTAGGCGCTGGGTGACAGGTATAGGTTTACAGACAGAATTAGACTGGGATATGCACAGTAGCGTGTGTGTGAAGTTATTCCGAATGACCCTATGTGCACCTTGAATATTATATACCCTTTAAGGGATAGATTTCAAATAGGTCTGATACAGCAGAAACAACTAAATTCTGAAATTGCTAATTTGGGAATTGTATTTCAACCCTGAACAAAAATATATCCTTTGCCAGACAGTATTACAATTGGCTGGCCACAGCTGAAACACCCGATTTAGGGAACTGCTATTTTGGCAATTGTATTTCACCCCTCAATAAAATAGCAAGCACAGCCTAGCCCCTGATGTAGGATATAGACAACAAATAACCACCCTATTGATGGTTAAATGCACTTGGTGACAGCTTGCCCCTGATGTAGGATATAGACAACAAATAACCACCCTATTGATGGTTAAATGAACTTGGTGGCAGTTTGTGCTGGCGCACCACAAGAGACAAAATGGCCGCCAATTACCATAGAAAAAAGTGACTGAAAAACACTCTGGGCAGCCTAAAAACAGTGAGCAATTGAATAGCAGCAGTTCAATCATCCACAGCTGCAGATCGATCACTGAATTAAGTCTTTTGGATGAGTTAAGCACTGCCTAATCTCGCCCTAACGCCGCAGCTGCAACCTCTCCCTACACTGATCAGAGCAGAGTGACGTGCGGCGCTACGTGACTCCAGCTTAAATAGAGGCTGGATCACATGGTGCTCTGGCCAATCACAGCCATGCCAATAGTAGGCATGGCTGTGACGGCCTCTTGTGGCAAGTAGTATGACGCTTGTTGATTGTCTGCTTTGTACTCTTTCAAAAAGTGCCAAGAAAGCGATGAACAACGAACACCGAACCCGGACTTTTAAGAAAAAGTTAGGGTTCTGTTGCGTGTCACGGACAACCAAAAATTCGGTGCGAACCAAAACTATACATTTCGGCTTCGCTCATCCCTATTTGTGAGGCTTACCTAATAGAAACCATGCAAAAATGAGACCATTATAAAAAACTACACCCCTCAAGGTATTTGAAACTGATTTTGAAAATATTGTTAACCCGTCCGGTGTCCCACAGGAATTAATTGAAAATAGAGATACAATATTTAAATTTCTATTTTTTGTAAGATTTACCATTTTATTTATTTATTTCCAGTTCCAAAGCAATGGTTAACTGTCAAACCAAACTCAATATTTATTGAGAACTGTTTTTTTTTTTCACCGTGTCCTATTTGAAGCCCCCCTGATGCATCCCTAGAGTAGAAACTTGAAAAAATAGGCCCATTTTACAAACTACGGGATAGGGTGGCAGTATTGTTGGCAATAGTTTAGGGTACATATGTTTTTTGGTTGCTCTATATTAAACTTTTTGTGAGTGAAGTTAACCAAAAATAGCTGTTTTATCACCGTTTTTATTTTTTGTTATTTACAACATTCATCTGACAGGTTAGATTGTTATTTTTTTTTTCATAGACTTGGTTGTCACGGATACCTAATAGGTATCATTTTTAATTTCTGAACTTTTTACACAATGATTTATTATTAGAAACCAAACAATCGTGTTCTATTGTTTACATAGTCGGAGAACCATAATTTGTTAATTTGTTTTGGCGATTAACTTGGTTAGGGTATTGTAATGCTGCAGAACCACAAGCAACCAGGCAAAGATCTGAACAAACGTGGATTTATGGAAAACACAGCAGTAAAGTCCAAGCCAGAAATCATACAGAAATAACGTAGACCAAATAATAACCTCTGTGGGAAAACGTCAGAGAAAAGCCAGACCAGGCTAAAGTTCATAAAGAAGAGTCTGTGAAACCAGGTACCTAAGGATGAGACGGTGAAGTATCCAAGGTCTGATCCGAGGCCACACACGGTGCAACTGTAGAGTAGAGACTAGGTTTCCAGAGGCATTCACTTGATAGAGACAAACAGAGTTCATGCATGGAACAAACTTAGTGAACCTGAAACAGCATACTCCCAGGTTGTAGAGACAACAGTGAGCACTGATCACACAGGGAGATCACCTTTTAAACACCTGCTGGTCAATCACAGAGTTCTGTATTTTCCGAACCTCATAGGTCATGCGATGATCCTACTCATTAGCACCTGTGCATCAAATCCCTAATCAACTTTGAATTTGTGCACAGATGCGTTTCCTGCCAGTGACCGACGTAGCGCATTTCTTTACAAATAACCCCTCGGGCGTGCACGCGTACGCCCAACACACTTGGCACGGGCACTGTATTGTGCCAGCATGGACGCCGGAACGGAACTCTCAGGAGACACCGGAGCCAGGACCGGCCGCAACGTATTGCCATCAGCCCAGCAATTCTGCCACAGAGATCCCCGCGGCCCTCCCCTCCGGCGCCCATGCGGACGCCTCACTGTATCTGCCGGCAAGGGAACCAAAACCGCAGAGTCCCTTACAGGTATGATTTTAGCTGGATTTATTGGCACTTGAATTGGCTCTATATACCTATTATGTATTTTTTTTTTTGCATAGTAATTTTTGGTGTATTTTGTTTAAATTTATTTGGTGAGAAATACTGTATTTTGACATGGAACATTTTTTTTGGATGGTTGACCAAAAAATTTTTCCAACTTTATTTTTACCTTAATTTATTTTTGGCAATTTAGAACTTCAACTTTTGGGGGTCTAATCCCCTTTACAATGCATTCCAATACTTCAGTATTGGAATACATTGGCTTTATGAATAATACTTTGTCGATTACTCATACAGTTCCCGTGGCCTGTGACATCCAGAGGGCTGGATCTCACAGGCTCATCACCGGAAGGCAGTGCAATGTGCAATGGGCAGTGCAGTGTTATAGTTAACAAGTTACCACTGCATCTTATGGTTTAAATGTCCACCATCAGTATTAGTGACGATCACAGACATCAGACGCAGAAGTATAGCTATGTCATTAGGTGTGAAGCTGTTTGATTATGGCACAAATTAAAGTGGTTACATCACACTACAATGTCTGTAAGATGTATGTATGGAGAGCAGACAAATATCTCTTATATGCACATCTCACCTTTAATAACGTGCTACACACTATATATCCCACGCTATAAAACCCACACCAACCCCACATCCCCCCTTAAACCCTTTACCACCTTAAACCCGCCTCCATCAACTATTCCCCCCCCCCCCCACCTCACTCTCACTCAAACACACATACACAGTTTAGGAGAAGTAATGATCGACCTCCAGTATTTCAGTATTTGCTGGTTCATTTAGCGTTACCCAGGATGCACCACGTGGAGGCGAACCAGCTGTGCACCCCATACCGTACCGTCAATTCACTAGACAGGTACACCTCTCCTCAGATGGCTAATACACCATTCCTCATACACCACAAACATACATTTTAAATTCAATGAAATATTCTAACAGTAACCTAAAATCAAACATTTTACATTAATTGAACTAAATTTTTGCTTATTTTGGTGACATGATCACATTAATTACTAAGACTTGCATTAAATTTTTTTGGCATTACATGTATACATGTTGTACAATGTCTATGATTGGACCTGGTCCCGTCACGCGTGCTGCTATGAGCGCCACAGTACGCAGTATTCGGTTTGAATTGTGGCACACACATGACCACCGGCACAAGAAAATAGTCATAGTGAATAATTTTTCCAACCATATGCTGGACCATGTCAATGGATCTTGTCGATCAGAACAAAATAATGTCCCGGTACAATGCTGACATAACATCGCCAACACTCAGTAATGTACATGTTCTCTTATGAAAGTATTTATTTATATTCGTCTCAAAATGTTTACTTTCTACATGGTTACAAACGTAGCAAATAATTCATTTTACATATATATATATATCTATATCAAATGTACCATATGTATGTCTGTGCCTCAAAAACTCCAAAAAAACAACAATTGATTTCAATGAAACTTTGAACACAGATTCATTGCTAACAGGAAAGAATTGTTGTGGTGTTCTATGGACGTACTATCCTGAGACATACACAAATAAATTACAGTATGATAGCCAATACAAGCCTAACAGCAACACAACTGTTGTCTTATCAGTTAATACAAACTCGCTGGTCCTATTCCCGGTTGCAATAAGCACTGATCTCAACTTTTGACCTGTTTTAAGCTCCTGAAATATTCAGTCATATGACGGATGATGGCACAACCACACAGCGATATGCTTTGAGTTAGGTCTTACGCAATGTCATGTCCCTATCCGGATCTGAATCATAAATATTTGGAGGAGTATAATCAGGCTGTTAATGTAAAATAAGAATATTAAGAATATTAAGCCAGGGAGCATGACGTTCATATGACCGCACCTGTAGCCTCTGAAGACAACAGACCCTAATAAACATCTGCTGAGATCACCTCACACCTCATGCAGCTTCATAAGGAAACCTCAGACTGTATGTCTCCTGTTGCTATTCTTAGGCACCCAAACTAAAGACATGCTTATTAACCCTACCTTTATGCCTGGTTAATTTACAACTCAGACATGCCGAGAACTGGTATGGAGGATTAGCATAATGAGACATGCCTGTATTGAGGATAGGAGATAGAACCTAGATATGAAAATGCTGGGGCCTCACTCACATGATAAATGTGGTGACGGTCTCCTGTAAGGCAGAGGGGTGGCGTGTAATTGTTCCTCATAAATCCATGTGGGACCCAGCACAAGCACAGGATTTTTCATAACAATTGCACAGTCAAAGATATGGGCCATCTTTGCCAAATTATAGAAAATTAGCCTTTTCGCCATTATTAGTATACTGTTTATTTCATTTAATGACCCATTGAAACATGAAATAATTAAATAACAATGAAATATACCAGCGCGAATCATGGTCCTTCTTCTAGAGTAAATATATATATTTTTTTCTACATATACACTCACATAGTTAAAGATATATTATTTAACCTATTTCCAAATAAAATGTATATTTATTTATTTCTAAATTTAAATCATCCAGTCAGTAACAGCAATAGTACCTTCCCCCCCCCAAAAAAAATTACCTTAATTGAGATATTAAGTTAGTCTATTTTAAAATATCTTTAACCCTTTTTTTGTAATTTGTTTTTAATCCGAAATAAGCACAATAAAACATTGATATAATAATTATTCTATACAGAACCCATCATATAATAATTTTTTGACGTAAAAATTGGTTATGCTTTAACATTTAAAAAATAAATAATTATCTGTTATTTTAAAGCAATTTATTCTTTATAATTTCCTTTTCAGAACTCCATTAAAAAATGTGTTGGAGTCTAATTTCAGTGTGGAGGAACAAGAGCAGGCGGTACCATTGGGCCATATTTCAGACTCGAGCCCACCAGATGTGGGTAAGAGGTGAAGCTGTACCCTCTCACCAACCACCTTCATTACCCTTATAGTCACTGGAGGAAGTCGAGGAGTAGGATGACGACAATGTTTTTACCACCACCATCATGGAGTCAAAATATTTTTGAGTGTATTTCATAAATTATTCACTGTCCACACACAGGTGTCAGTTTAGTCTTCACCACAGGCAGATTTTGCTCTAGCCAAAACTAATAAACCAGTTGCATTTCTAACTTTGATTTCTCTGATAAACTACACATGTTGTTTTATTTTGGAGGATTTGAATTCACTCCAAGCAGGGTTGATATACAGTAGTATCTATCCACTCTTAATGGTTCTCCTGATAACAAGTTTGAACTGACAGCCCCTTCCGCTTTTCTATTTCCTGACTACATTTCATAAGCGCATCTGGCATATTATATATTTTATATAATATACCTTTTTAGGGCTAAATTAACTTGTATAAACCAAAAAATAAAATTTAATTTTTAAATTGTTTCTTTAAAGAACTGTAAGCTATTTTTTTTCTGAAGTTTTGCACAGTAGTCAAGTAGTGCAAAAACGTAATAGTGCAAAGTACTAATTACATTTAAAAATTATAATTATTTGACCCAAAAAATAAATTACTACGTGTGTGAACAAAATTCCGCTAAATTATGAATTTATCAATATATCAAATAGTATAATAATAAAATATTTTAAAATAGAAATTAATACAGTGTGTTAATTAATAACTAATAAAACTGTATGTGCATTTATTTTTTTCATGTCATTTAAAAATTACATTTATGTCATAATTTTTTTTTTAATTTTCAAACAAAAAAAATATATATTGTTAGAAGAAAAAACCAGCATGGATTAGAAATTTTATAAGTGATTACGCAAATTTCATTGTTGGAGCATTTCAACCTCATTAACAAAAGAAAACCGGGATGAATTTAGTGCAATCCCACAAAAAATGTTGACATGATTTCTATAATAATCAGGTGATAATTTTCATTACATATATTCTTTAACAAAATTAATAATGTGTATAGCTACATCAAAATGTGCCAATAATTCTACATTCACAAAACCGGATTACCACACGGCTGCGTATGACGCCAGTCACACAAAACCATGTAGAGAGAGGCCAACACGGAAGTCAGACATCCCTCCCAGGATGACTGACGACACCATGTTTGAACCTCGATCCTTTTATAAAATAAATATAAATAATAAAATAATAAACTTTTTTTGTGTTTATCAATCAGTCCTGTACAGTTTTAACTGCACAACAACTGCTGACAATGGAAGTCCAGGTGCAGTCCCCACCTTTTACAGTGACAACCACAACTAGGCTCACCCAAACACAATTTTTTAAAAATAACAAACTAAAATAAAAAATTAAATCAAATTAAAAAAATTTGTGAATGTTGATTATTAACACTTAAAATAAATATTTTTTTTTTAAATATTATCTTAATCATTGATTATACATAATGAGCATATCACATGTCAGAATAGCAAATATGACCACCAATTTCTGAGAAATGCAATACTATTTACTAGAGTAACTACAATTGTAAATAAGTGGTCCATGCTGGTTGTCTCCAAACAATATTGACAGACTGCTTAAACAAGTATTTTTTTTGTAATGTAATACAAGGATCAATCATAATTTAGCAGAATAATGTCAGACAGTAGAATTTAAATACTAAAGCTACAGAACAAGGGCTACCCTTTGATCTGCGTAACCCAGCACTGTCATGACAGGCATCAGCTTATAAATGATAACTCTTCACTAAAAGCACTGCAAATTTTTTCACACAACTACGCAGGCATGATACATAAACACAAAATCTTATAAATGTCAACGCTATAGTGTAAGTTCTACACATACATAGGACTAAATATTCAGATTAAATACAGGAAATGGCACTATAAGATTAACTTTATTGGTCAAAGTTCTACAACTAAGTTAACAGCACCAAGACACACTGCAGCATCAGCAGGTAGAATTAGGATTGCAGTATAAGGCCTATAAATATCTCGGCCTAACTGCGCAGGACGGGCGGGCATCAGCAGCAAACTTTGTTTTAAATGTCATACAGACAATTCAACGTGAGGTAGATCAGCAGCAGCATTGACAGCAGCTAGAAGTAGGATTGCAGTATAAGGCCTATAAATATCTCGGCCTAACTGCGCAGGACGGGGCATCAGCAGCAAACTTTGTTTTAAATGTCATACAGACAATTCAACGTGAGGTAGATCAGCAGCAGCATTGACAGCAGGTAGAAGTAGGATTGCAGTATAAGGCCTATAAATATCTCGGCCTAACTGCGCAGGACGGGCATCAGCAGCAAACTTTGTTTTAAAAGTCATACAGACAATTCAACGTGAGGTAGATCAGCAGCAGCATTGACAGCAGGTAGAAGTAGGATTGCAGTATAAGGCCTATAAATATCTCGGCCTAACTGCGCAGGACGGGCATCAGCAGCAAACTTTGTTTTAAATGTCATACAGACAATTCAACGTGAGGTAGATCAGCAGCAGCATTGACAGCAGGTAGAAGTAGGATTGCAGTATAAGGCCTATAAATATCTCGGCCTAACTGCGCAGGACGGGCGGGCATCAGCAGCAAACTTTGTTTTAAATGTCATACAGACAATTCAACGTGAGGTCGATCAACAGCAGCATTGACAGCAGGTAGAAGTAGGATTGCAGTATAAGGCCTATAAATATCTCGGCCTAACTGCGCAGGACGGCGGGCATCAGCAGCAAACTTTGTTTTAAATGTCATACAGACAATTCAACGTGAGGTCGATCAACAGCAGCATTGACAGCAGGTAGAAGTAGGATTGCAGTATAAGGCCTATAAATATCTCGGCCTAACTGCGCAGGACGGGGCATCAGCAGCAAACTTTGTTTTAAATGTCATACAGACAATTCAACGTGAGGTAGATCAGCAGCAGCATTGACAGCAGGTAGAAGTAGGATTGCAGTATAAGGCCTATAAATATCTCGGCCTAACTGCGCAGGACGGGCGTGCATCAGCAGCAAACTTTGTTTTAAATGTCATACAGACAATTCAACGTGAGGTAGATCAGCAGCAGCATTGACAGCAGCTAGAAGTAGGATTGCAGTATAAGGCCTATAAATATCTCGGCCTAACTGCGCAGGACGGGCATCAGCAGCAAACTTTGTTTTAAATGTCATACAGACAATTCAACGTGAGGTAGATCAGCAGCAGCATTGACAGCAGCTAGAAGTAGGATTGCAGTATAAGGCCTATAAATATCTCGGCCTAACTGCGCAGGACGGGCGGGCATCAGCAGCAAACTTTGTTTTAAAAGTCATACAGACAATTCAACGTGAGGTAGATCAGCAGCAGCATTGACAGCAGGTAGAAGTAGGATTGCAGTATAAGGCCTATAAATATCTCGGCCTAACTGCGCAGGACGGGCATCAGCAGCAAACTTTGTTTTAAAAGTCATACAGACAATTCAACGTGAGGTAGATCAGCAGCAGCATTGACAGCAGGTAGAAGTAGGATTGCAGTATAAGGCCTATAAATATCTCGGCCTAACTGCGCAGGACGGGCATCAGCAGCAAACTTTGTTTTAAATGTCATACAGACAATTCAACGTGAGGTCGATCAACAGCAGCATTGACAGCAGCTAGAAGTAGGATTGCAGTATAAGGCCTATAAATATCTCGGCCTAACTGCGCAGGACGGGCATCAGCAGCAAACTTTGTTTTAAAAGTCATACAGACAATTCAACGTGAGGTCGATCAGCAGCAGCATTGACAGCAGGTAGAAGTAGGATTGCAGTATAAGGCCTATAAATATCTCGGCCTAACTGCGCAGGACGGGCGGGCATCAGCAGCAAACTTTGTTTTAAATGTCATACAGACAATTCAACGTGAGGTCGATCAGCAGCAGCATTGACAGCAGCTAGAAGTAGGATTGCAGTATAAGGCCTATAAATATCTCGGCCTAACTGCGCAGGACGGGCATCAGCAGCAAACTTTGTTTTAAATGTCATACAGACAATTCAACGTGAGGTCGATCAACAGCAGCATTGACAGCAGCTAGAAGTAGGATTGCAGTATAAGGCCTATAAATATCTCGGCCTAACTGCGCAGGACGGGCATCAGCAGCAAACTTTGTTTTAAAAGTCATACAGACAATTCAACGTGAGGTAGATCAGCAGCAGCATTGACAGCAGCTAGAAGTAGGATTGCAGTATAAGGCCTATAAATATCTCGGCCTAACTGCGCAGGACGGGCGGGCATCAGCAGCAAACTTTGTTTTAAATGTCATACAGACAATTCAACGTGAGGTCGATCAACAGCAGCATTGACAGCAGCTAGAAGTAGGATTGCAGTATAAGGCCTATAAATATCTCGGCCTAACTGCGCAGGACGGGGCATCAGCAGCAAACTTTGTTTTAAATGTCATACAGACAATTCAACGTGAGGTCGATCAACAGCAGCATTGACAGCAGCTAGAAGTAGGATTGCAGTATAAGGCCTATAAATATCTCGGCCTAACTGCGCAGGACGGGCATCAGCAGCAAACTTTGTTTTAAATGTCATACAGACAATTCAACGTGAGGTCGATCAACAGCAGCATTGACAGCAGGTAGAAGTAGGATTGCAGTATAAGGCCTATAAATATCTCGGCCTAACTGCGCAGGACGGGCGGGCATCAGCAGCAAACTTTGTTTTAAAAGTCATACAGACAATTCAACGTGAGGTCGATCAACAGGAGCATTAACAGCAGCTAGAAGTAGGATTGCAGTATAAGGCCTATAAATATCTCGGCCTAACTGCGCAGGACGGGCGGGCATCAGCAGCAAACTTTGTTTTAAATGTCATACAGACAATTCAACGTGAGGTCGATCAACAGCAGCATTAACAGCAGCTAGAAGTAGGATTGCAGTATAAGGCCTATAAATATCTCGGCCTAACTGCGCAGGACGGGCATCAGCAGGCAATGTGTGGGCAGCAGCGGTGTGATCCCGGGAATGGGCCCCCACCAGACCCGGGCAACAACATACATCCACTGAGACAGATTGAGATTAATTATATACATTATAGATATGCATAAAATGTATGTAAATATATAAAGGAATTAACATGTACATATAGAACAAGATATCTCATTTTACATATCATGCACATGGAAAGTGCAGCGGAAATTTTTTTTATCCGTTACAACGACATCATGTGTTTTCTTGAAGCCAGGGGGCTGTGGAAGTGTCGGTGTTTAGCAGCGGCTCTTTCGTTCCTCCTCATGTCTGTGAGGAGGAATGTGTCCCGACGCTCCACCAACCCATACACGATCAGTATCGCACACACGCTAGTCTACATCCAACTGCTACACCCATCCCTCATGTGCCTGTGTGAGCACCGAAGGCAGTGATGAGTCAAGTTTCATCGGCCGGAGTCTGGAAGCGTTCCGTCATGATCCGACGGGGGCAACGCAAAATCGATTTGGCGATGATGCAGCGTTGTTCCAAAGCTGATGGAAGTGTCCACATTGGGGGTTCCACCAGTGAGCAACCTGCATGATCTCTTGCCGGTCATAGGGCATAATGATCCATTTTAAGAGGCTATTTTGAACAAACGTGGTATTGATGTCAGGCGCAAAGGGTGCATACATCAGCATGGCACAGCGGATCGCCAACACTGTCATCCAGCACAGTGCATTTTTCATTCTGTTAAGAGGGCAACAAATGTTCTTCACTTACATAAACTGTTTGTGCTTTATTAATCACGGTTATGGTTTAATTAAGTATTTTATATAATTAAAAATTATTTTTAGTTTATGTTCTATATCTATGTGCAGTAATACGGTCCAATAGAATGCTGATATCAGCACTATTACAAAATTTTATTGCTTCTGTGCTGAAATGGGTGAGATAGATATATTAATATTGCATTATAGACAACATCTATATATTTAGCTACCACATATGATCTATTTAAGTGTTGATTTTTTTTACTCCTCCGTACAACCGCATTTTAGAGGACCGTATTAATGTACATTTATATAAATCCTGAAAGAATACTATTTTATGAAATTAGATAAAAAATAAATTTCTTTCTCACGGGCGATCTAAACACGCGGTAGGAATGCGTTATGTGAACGCATAGCACACGCACTTCATCATGAGCCATTATTTTTTATGGGTCTGTGTACATGAGCTTTTATTTTTCACGCATCAGTTGTGTGTTACTTAAAAAATGCAGCTTGCTTTTTATCCAGCATTTTTAAAGCAAGACACGGCCCATAGAAGTTAATGGGGTTGGGTGAAAAATGCATCGCATCCTCAAGCAGGTGTGGGCACGTTTTTCAATGATGGTTGTTAAGATATGTTCTTAATAAATCTGATTATTTTTAACTGAGGCGTGAAAAGCGCATCACAACGCATTGAACCAACGTTGAAAATAAATAAATGACTTAGCACAATCGCAGATCAAAGTCATTAACTTTGCTTGGAAGATCACATCATTTTACATGAAAGCTCACGCGACGCATTCGGACCATATGTGCGTCGCCCATGTAAAAGTATCCAAGCTGCTAATCGTTATGCACAAACAGTTTAGTGTCAGTTCTATGTAAGTGAAGAACATTTGTTGCCCTCTTAACAGAATGAAAAATGCACTGTGCTGGATGACAGTGTTGGCGATCCGCTGTGCCATGCTGATGTATGCACCCTTTGCGCCTGACATCAATACCACGTTTGTTCAAAATAGCCTCTTAAAATGGATCATTATGCCCTATGACCGGCAAGAGATCATGCAGGTTGCTCACTGGTGGAACCCCCAATGTGGACACTTCCATCAGCTTTGGAACAACGCTGCATCATCGCCAAATCGATTTTGCGTTGCCCCCGTCGGATCATGACGGAACGCTTCCAGACTCCGGCCGATGAAACTTGACTCATCACTGCCTTCGGTGCTCACACAGGCACATGAGGGATGGGTGTAGCAGTTGGATGTAGACTAGCGTGTGTGCGATACTGATCGTGTATGGGTTGGTGGAGCGTCGGGACACATTCCTCCTCACAGACATGAGGAGGAACGAAAGAGCCGCTGCTAAACACCGACACTTCCACAGCCCCCTGGCTTCAAGAAAACACATGATGTCGTTTTAAGTGAAAAGACAGTGTTCTGCTGCATCTTCCATGTGCCTTGATCAGGAAACCTGGCGTAGACTATTGAGGTCAGATTGTGTGCTGTGTGGGCATGCACAGTAATTACTTAAAATAATAAATTATGTCAGATTTTTTTAAAAATATATGCCAAATCATAAATAAATATATGTTTAATAAATGTAAAATAAAATAAAAAATCAATAAATTAATAACTAAATTGATCAAAAAGAAATTCAGTTTAATTCATTAATAATTCAATTCATATTTAAATATAAATAAATAATTTAATAAATAATTAAAAATATCAATAAATAAGTTAAAAAGATTAAAAAACAACGGATTTTGGGAGGGAGAGAAAAGGAGAGTGATGGACAAGGGACCTCTCAACGGCCTGAACCGACAGCGGGGGCCAAGAAGTCACTGCCGATCCAGGACTCGTTCATCTTGATGAAGGTGAGTCTGTCCACGGAGTCAGTGGACAGACGGGTCCTCTTGTCCGTGACCACCCCACCTGCCGCGCTGAAGGTCCGCTCAGACAGTACGCTGGAGGGGGGGCAACACAGTAGCTCCAGCGCATACTGAGCGAGCTCACGGCAGGTGTCCAGCCTGGCGACCCAGTACTCCATGGGGTCGTCGGTGCTCATGCTGTCGGAAGCACCGACTGACCCCATGTAGTCAGCCACCATGCGGGCCAGCCGCTGGTGGTGACTGCTGCTGCTGCTGCTACTGGGTCGCGCAGACTGGTAGAACTGCCTCATCTCACCCATAAGGTCACCAACTCGGCTGGTGCTGCTGGGACCAGCCGTTGGCTGGGTGAGATGGGCGGGGAGAGCTGGAGCCTGAGGCCGCGGGTTAGCCTCCTCCAGCCGTTTGATGAGACAGGCCCGCAGTTTTTCCATCCGGGCCTGTCTCCGGCTGGTTGGGATGAACTGCTCCAGCTTCCCCTTGCATCTAGGGTCTAAAAGGGTGGCCAACCAGAAATCATCACTCTCCTTCAGTTTCCTGATCCGGGGGTCCCTCCTAAGGCAGCGTAGCATGTGGGCAGCCATAGGGAACAGGACAGCTCGCTGTGCCTCATCATGGCTGCCAGGGACCATGACATCCTGGTCCTCAAGCTGCTGTTCATGGTGGTCCCTGTTGCTGCTGCCCCACCCCCGGACTAACGGTGCCCCCAACACCGTCTCTCCCTCCTGACCAGGCACAGACTCCTGGACGTCGTGAATGTCTTCCTCCTCCTCCACGTCGTCCTGGGCCTGGTCCTGGTGGAGCAAGGCCGCCTCATCTTGCTCCACCAAGGCACTCTCCCCAGCCTCGAGCAGGCGATCTAGTGTCCTGTCCAGCAGGAACACTAAGGGGAGCACGTCATTGAGGCCGACATGCTCCCCGCTGACCATCTTGGTCGCCTGCTCGAATGGGGCCAACACATGGCAGACCTGCTGTATCTGCCCCCACTCCACATTAGTGATGTATGGAAGTGGGTTGGTTGGCCCTGGAGTGCCTAGGTCAAGCAGGTATTCCCTCACCGCCCTTCTCTGCTCCCACAACCTCTCCAGCATGTGGAGGGTGGAGTTCCACCGCGTCACGCTGTCGACAAGCAGCCTGTGAGGGGGCAGGCTGTTGTCCCGCTGCAGTCTGGACAGGGACGCGGAGGCAGTTGGGGAGCGTCGGAAGTGGCTGGCAATCCGACGGACACGTTGCACAATGTCACTCAACCCTGGAAATGTCCGTAGGTATTTCTGGACAACCAGGTTGAGGACATGTGCCATGCAGGGGACGTGTGTCAGACTGCCAGCATGGAGGGCGGCGAGGAGGTTGCTGCCGTTGTCACAGACAACCATACCTGCCTGGAGCCTTCGGGGTGTCAGCCACTTCTGGACCTGATCCTGTAGTGCTGATAGAACATCAGGTCCAGTGTGTCTCCGTTCCCCTAAGCTAACAAGCTGGAGCACGGCCTGGCAGCGGACGTGCCCCACACTTGCGTAGCTACGGGGACGCTTGCTGGGGGGCTCAGCAGCTGTGGAGACAGTGGCTTGAGGAAGGCTAGTGTTTCCACCCTGGACACCCCGTGGCGGCACCACAAAGTCTGATGCCGCTGTTCCCTCCCCGGCGCCTCGGAGGGACACCCAATGGGCGGTAAAACTAATGTAGCGCCCCTGCCCATGCCTGCTGGTCCAGGCATCCATGGTCAGATGCACCCTGTTGCTGACAGCATGATCCAGCGACAGGGAGACATTCTGCACCACATGCTGGTGGAGGGCAGGGACGCCGGTCCTGGCGAAGAAATGGCGGCTGGGGACACGCCATCTAGGTTGGGCCTGCTCCAACATCTGCCTGAATGGATTGCTATCCACAAGGTTGAAGGGCAGCAGATGTTGGGCAATAACCCTTGCCAGGAGCCCATTGAGAGAACGCACACGTCTGTCCCCGGGGGTGTAGGGCGCGGTGCGTTCCAAAGCCTCAGCAATTGAGGGCTGGCGCCGGACGGCAGAGGAGGAGGACTTGGAGGAGGGTGCAGTGGAGGCAGAGGTATGGCTGCCGGTACCAATACCTCTAGGAGAGGGAGTGGTGGAGTGGGACTGAGTCTGCGGTTGCTGCTGAACAGTGGCAGGAGGTGCTGTCCCCTGCACACTGGTGGTGGCGCTGCTGCTACTACCACCACGCATCTCTTCCCACTCCCGCCAGTGATTGACTCTAAGGTGCTGGGTCAGGGCACTGGTACCCAGCCGAGACAAACACCTCCCTCTCCTCACCCTGGCATGGCATAGCTGACAGATGCCAATTGTGACATCATCTGCTGCCAGGGTGAAATAGGCCCAAACAGGCGACTTCCGCCCCAACCTCTGGTCAGATGGGGCGGAGGATACCTGCGCCTGTTCAGGCTCGGTGCGCACAGTAGGAGCTGGCTGCTGCTGCCTGCCGCTCTTACCAGTGGAGCCCCTGACACTGGGCTCCCTGGTGACCTGGCGCACCATTTGCCTGGCCTGCCTACCTTCGTCAGTGCTGGTATCACGTGACGAAGGAGGTGGCACACACTCTGTGTGACCCTCCTCCTCAGACTCAAGGCCCCCATGTGATGGACCGAGAGGACCAGCAAACATGGAGCCCCTGCCATGGCTCTGCTGTCCCCTCACTGACACCTGAGTCTGACTAGGTGCGGGAGTAGTGTGGCTGACCCCACACGCACCAGTTGGAAGGGATGTGACTGGGGTACTCACAGGAGGTACCCCCTCCTCCTCCTCTATCCCTTCCATAAGGTCCTGACCATAAGGTGGACTGAATTCAAGATCACCCTCCTGCATTAAGTCCCCCAAGATGTCCCTCTCACTCTCGCTAAACAGGAGCAGGGTAGCATCTTGGGGACTGGGGGGTGGTGAAGCAGGAGGAGGAGTTGCCCCATCGCTGCTGATGCTGCTGCTCCTGCTGCGAGCCTGGGCGGATGAATCGGTGGCGCTAGATTGTGCCACATATGCCACAATTGCATCCGCCTCGTCCGAACCAATTGGGCGGCTGCAATGCCCAAAAAAATCTGGGATCAGGCGTGCTCCACTGACTGCTGGCTGCTGTCCTGCGGCGTTCCTTCGCCTGCCCCTACTGCTCTGGCTGCGTGCCTCACTTTTGTGGCTCATTTTTTTTCTCTTTAACGGAACAAACAAAAAGACGGAAGGACGGATGGACGGACGGACTAAGACAAAATAAACACAACAGTCAAATTTTTTTTGTTTTTTTGTTTTTTTTTCTCCTAACTAACTACAACGGAACAAACACAAAGACGGACGGACGGACGGACGGACTAAAACAAAATGAACACAAGTAACGGTCAAACTTTTTTTTTTTTTTTTTTTTTTTTTTTCTACTAACTAACTACAACGGAACAAACACAAAGACGGACGGACGGACGAAGAAAAAACAAACACAATTAACAGTAAAACTTTTTTTTGGTTTTTTGTTTTTTTTTCTACTAACTAACTACAACGGAACAAACACAAAGACGGACGGACGGACGGACGAAGACAAAACAAACACAATTAACAGTAAAACTTTTTTTTGTTTTTTTGTTTTTTTTTCTACTAACTAACTACAACGGAACAAACACAAAGACGGACGGACGGACGGACTAAGACAAAACAAACACAATTAACAGTAAAACTTTTTTTGTTTTTTTGTTTTTTTTTCTACTAACTAACTACAACGGAACAAACACAAAGACGGACGGACGGACGAAGACAAAACAAACACAATTAACAGTAAAACTTTTTTTTTGTTTTTTGTTTTTTTTTCTACTAACTAACTACAACGGAACAAACACAAAGACGGACGGACGGACGGACGAAGACAAAACAAACACAATTAACAGTAAAACTTTTTTTGTTTTTTTTTCTACTAACTAACTACAACGGAACAAACACAAAGACGGACGGACGGACTAAGACAAAACAAACACAATTAACAGTAAAACTTTTTTTGTTTTTTTGTTTTTTTTTCTACTAACTAACTACAACGGAACAAACACAAAGACGGACGGACGGACGAAGACAAAACAAACACAATTAACAGTAAAACTTTTTTTTTTGTTTTTTGTTTTTTTTTCTACTAACTAACTACAACGGAACAAACACAAAGACGGACGGACGGACGGACGAAGACAAAACAAACACAATTAACAGTAAAACTTTTTTTGTTTTTTTTTTTTCTACTAACTAACTACAACGGAACAAACACAAAGACGGACGGACGGACGGACTAAGACAAAACAAACACAATTAACAGTAAAACTTTTTTTGTTTTTTTGTTTTTTTTTCTACTAACTAACTACAACGGAACAAACACAAAGACGGACGGACGGACGGACGAAGACAAAACAAACACAATTAACAGTAAAACTTTTTTTTTGTTTTTTGTTTTTTTTTCTACTAACTAACTACAACGGAACAAACACAAAGACGGACGGACGGACTAAGACAAAACAAACACAACAGTAAAACTTTTTTTTGATTTTTTTCTACTAACTAACTACAACGGAACAAACACAAAGACGGACGGACGGACTAAGACAAAACGAACAAACTACAAATTTATACGGAAGGACACTAAACTAAGACCCTACACTAAGCTAATATATCAGAAGTTAATCTAAACCCTAACTCTATCTAAGCTAAGTGATACTGAAAATACTATCTAATTCCCTATCTGTATTTAATCAAATCAAACTAACTAGTCCCTACTCTACACTGAACTTTATATTAAATGAGCCCTAACACTGCCTAAACTAACTAACTTTCTGAACTATCCTGCAAACTATCTAATTAATCAATTCCCTAATCCCTATCTATCTAATAAACTATGATTTAGATCAATGCACAATTAGATCAATGGAAAATTCAATTGACAAACAATCAAGCTCCTCTCACTTCAACAACTAAACCCACAAAATGGCAACCGGGCGGTGTCTTGATTTATATAGTGAAGGGGCAGGCTACTAACCGATTGGTTGCTATGGATGTTGCTAAGGTGTGACAGGCCATTCCCATTGGCTATTCAAGGTAGGAGAGGGGAGGGTTGACGATTCTACTCTGTCAGTTTGAAAAAAAAAAAAAATGCGATTTTATCGCTAATTTAAAATCGCATTTCGATTTTCATGCCCAGTGCTGAGGTAAATCTCCCGCCATTTATTTTTCTTGTGACATTTTAGCTTATTTTAACGCATGTAGTATACCAACTATATCCAACACTGTTTAATAAATTGTATGTAAAGAGAATTTTATGATTGAAAGATTCAAAACGCTATACTCGATATCGGAAAAATAAAAAATAAATCGGCTTACTCGATAATTACGTAGTTGTCATTATCGCGTAATGCGATTGTAACTTTATTATGGTGTTAAGCTAACTTTTGTGCAGCATGATTATGCATACAAAGATAAATCGGCTTACTCGATAATTACGTAGTTGTCATTATCGCGTAATGCGATTGTAACTTTATTATGGTGTTAAGCTAACTTTTGTGCAGCATGATTATGCATACAAAGATAAATCGGCTTACTCGATAATTACGTAGTTGTCATTATCGCGTAATGCGATTGTAACTTTATTATGGTGTTAAGCTAACTTTTGTGCAGCATGATTATGCATACAAAGATAAATCGGCT
The DNA here is from genome assembly GCF_014858855.1 of Bufo gargarizans. Taxonomy (NCBI): domain Eukaryota; kingdom Metazoa; phylum Chordata; class Amphibia; order Anura; family Bufonidae; genus Bufo; species Bufo gargarizans. The sequence continues at coordinate 483,416,614 of NC_058083.1, forward strand.
TACTCGATAATTACGTAGTTGTCATTATCGCGTAATGCGATTGTAACTTTATTATGGTGTTAAGCTAACTTTTGTGCAGCATGATTATGCATACAAAGATAAATCGGCTTACTCGATAATTACGTAGTTGTCATTATCGCGTAATGCGATTGTAACTTTATTATGGTGTTAAGCTAACTTTTGTGCAGCATGATTATGCATACAAAGATAAATCGGCTTACTCGATAATTACGTAGTTGTCATTATCGCGTAATGCGATTGTAACTTTATTATGGTGTTAAGCTAACTTTTGTGCAGCATGATTATGCATACAAAGATAAATCGGCTTACTCGATAATTACGTAGTTGTCATTATCGCGTAATGCGATTGGAACTTGTATTCCATATTCGTTAATTCTATCCTAATATGGAGTATTCCATATTCCATAGCAGGTAAAGTTGAAATCGCCATGCGATTCCTTCGAGTTATATTAATCGCATGGCGATTTCAACTTGACCAGGTTTACCATGGTTGGCTTGGTAGAAATAGCGAATATGACGAATATATTCGTCATATACCATAAAAAGAATATAGCGAATGTATTCGTCATATTCCACAAAAGGAATATAACGAATATATTCGTCATATTCCACAAAACGAAGATAATGAAGTATTCTGCATCTTCATTTTAGCTACCTATTCATCAATTTCGCTAATTCTAGCAATGATATAGGAAAGTTGACTATAGAGACAGCTAAGTATAATTCGCTATGCGATTATATGACTGTTTTTTTTATAAATAGTATAATTATAATAATTATCAGGTATTATAATTATTCTATTTATTTAAAAAAAAGTCATATAATCGCATAGCGAATTATACTTAGCTGTCTCTATAGTCAACTTTCCTATATCATTGCTAGAATTAGCAAAATTGATGAATAGGTAGCTAAAATGAAGATGCAGAATACTTCGTTATCTTTGTTTTGTGGAATATGACGAATACATTCGTTATATTCCTTTTGTGGAATATGACGAATACATTCGTTATATTCCTTTTGTGGAATAAAACGAATATATTCGTCAATTCGCTAATTCTACCAAGCCATTGAAGCCATATTCCATGCTTATGGAGCGTCCCCATCACCATGGGAACGACTCCATATACTAGAATGTACTGTCGGATTTGAGAATTACGTTGAAATCGCAATTCGATTTTTTTTAAGTTATAATAATCGAATTTCGATTTTAACTTTAATATGACATATAGCAGTGCTAAGTTAAAATCGAAATTCGAATTTTATAACTTGAAAAAATCGAATTGCAATTTCAATAGGAGAGTAGCCTTTAAGTTAAAATCGAAATTCGATTATTTAAATCGCATATTAATCGCGATAACAAGAATAATGACGAATATTCGATTTCGACGAATATAAAACGAATATTCTATCGAATATTCGCGAATTTCGTCGAAATCGAATATGGCACCTGCCGCTCATCACTAGTGGCTACCTTCTTGCCACTTGTTTTTGACTAGTTCCAGCCCACAAAAGTTGAAGGAGTTATCCCACAAAAAATATTCAACATTTTTCAAACCATCACCTGAATGTGAACACTTTTGGGGCATGTAATTAAAATTGTATTATAGCCACTGAGTTATTCACTGAAATGTATTTGTATAGCGCCACCTGCTGTTTGCCCTTTTTCTAAATTCTCTGTCCCTCTCATTGTGGTTGACATACATGTTTATTTCCACCAGCTGCAGCAAAAAGGGCATACCACCTGAGTTGTTAGCTTGAAATGAATCTAGCAGAGTAATAAATGGGGAGATCTCTAGATCCATGTGAGGTACAGGGCTGGTTCTAGCTTTGTTAGAAAAAGACTCTCATGTACATACTATATGATGTCTGATTTTCATTTTTTTTTATTCCTCAGTGGATTACCCCTTTAAAACTTAAAGTAGGTCTACACACTATGCTTTTCCAACATTACCTTGATGTTATACATATGCCTTTCAGCGATGTGGATGCTGGCGAGCGAGGTAAGTACAACCTCTGTGAGGGGCCAGGGCATATGGGGAGGCATTATAGAACTTGGATAACCCATCTACTGCTGAAATTAGTTATGTCACTAATAAGTTAAAATTACTTTAAGTCACCTAAGTGTCTATATATTTAATTTTTGGTAGGATTTTTCCAATTTTAAAGGGGATATGCAGGATAGGTTATTTATATATGATTGGTGGGAATATCTGATTGGTGGGGGTCTGACTCCCGGGAACCACCACTGATCACCCGTTTGAAAAGGCAGCACCATGAGCACTGTGGCCTCTTCCTGCCAGTCATGTCACGTTCATCAGTAACGTGGGCTAGGCACAGCTCAGTCTCATTCAAGTGAATGGGGCTGAGCTGCAATATCACGCACAGTTGTTACCCAATAGACAGCTGTGCTTGGTGAGCTGCAAGAAGGATGCTGCTCTCACTAGAGGCTCGCTGCTCTCTTCAAACAGCTGATCAGTGGGGGTACCGGGTGTCAGACTTCCACTGATCAGATATTAATGAGCTTTCCTTAGGGTAGGTCATCAATATTAAAAACCCAGGAAAACCCCTTTAATGTGACTGTTAGGGGGGCTAATAAACTCATTTTTTGCATTCTATGAGCCTCTACAATTTTTTCACAAGTCTAATACTATACATATTTTTTGAAAACAGCATTTTGTCATCTTCTTTCACATTATATCGGCGCGTCAAAAATGATTTAGCTTTGTTTACTCATTATTGATTGTTGTCCTTGTATATATTACTCAGCTGAACTGTTCTGCATTCATATTAATGGACGTTAAATATTTAGCTTTGCTCTGTATCAGACTTGTTGATTTATTAGCAATGATATCCTTCCAAAGCTGACATAAATTTGCATTAGTGCTTTCAAAATCGCCAAACTGGGATTTATTGTGTAGTTAATAGTGGTCATTCATTCCTGAGTGAAATGGGTGAAGCTTCGCCAAAAACTTACAGAATATGGTTGTTCTAGATGGGGTGTGATCATTACTTAGTGATGACATAAAGTAACACGTGTCTTTGGGAAGTAGATTCCGTTTTGATTATGCTAAAGCGTTTTTTATTCCCTATATAAGAGCTCATGCGACGACAGTGTGCCGACCATGTCACAATCCGGAAGATACCAAGCAGTGTGGAACTACTTTTTTGCGGTGCGGTCTGTCGGATGCAGATCGAGGACACCATTCACGTGCCAGTGCATTACAGACCGCAATTTGCGGTCCGCAGAATGTGCATGGCTGGTACACATGATACGCATGATCCCTAAGGCTGAGCAATCGTATTAATCCGTTTTAAGACAAGGTGAGTTGGCCTTGAAGTCAGGTGAGTTGGACTTGAAGTTCATGTCCACTTCCACAACCAACATTACGTTATTGCTCCAATTCACCTGAAATTGGAAATAAATACATTTTGTAAGAAATCTTGATTACAAGTAGTCTACTGTTTTGTATTTTCATCTCTTATGCAGAACTACGTATGTGTCTCCATAGTTACAGGTCACAAAAAAACCTTGTGTAGACTGAATCTGCAAGCATACAGACTTTCATCTGTCCATTACTTCTTACTAACCAAATGTAAGCTAGCAACAAGTATGGGAGAAATTTCACTGCTGTTTGTTTTCCATGGATGTCTGTCTCCAATTTTCCTTTTTCTCCTACTTTGATCATTAAATCCAAGAAATATATTTTACGTGATGCCTTTTTAATTCCTTGTATATTATCATTCTGGAAAATGATCCTTTTCCAAGCTCCTAGAAAGAGGCTTGCGTAGGACAGGGCACAGGTGGCCCTTATGGCCACTCCTTGTAATTGTAGATAATATTTATCTTTTAAAAATTCTGCAACTGCTCTCAGGCCATCCTCATGTCTTATACTTGTATAGAGGGATTCCACGTCCGCTGTGACAATCAACATTTCATCATCAATTTGTACATTTTCCAATCTATTCAACGCTGCCGTGGTATCCTGCAACTATATGCCTTCCCGGTGGATCTAGGCTGTTTTTATAGATTTTTTGGAATTATATAGAAGGTCGGAATCTTTGTATATGTCACAGTTAACATTTCCATAATTTTTTTAGAAATTAAGTTTTCTTCTTGTGCCTGATCCAAGATGTCATTCAACTCCCTTTTTTTTATCATCTTTTTCAATTGCCAGGTGCAATATTTTTAAAGCCTCCCTTTCTTCCTCTGTATTAAAAAGATCCTCCCCATGATTTTTTCTGTGTAATTTGTTTAAAAGCTATTTCCTCGCGAATAAATGCACATTTTTCGTCACTGCAAGGTGTCTTCTTTTCCTTTTTTATTTTCCGTTTTGTCTTCTATTTTTCGTTTACCTCCTTGGTTTCCAGCGGTCCAGTGGGTTTTCGGCCTTACAGATTTCTGTTTGTTGTTATCCCCATTTCTAGAGCTTCTTTCTATGGATGAACTCACTGACGAAAATGATGACGTTCTTGAAAGCAGACCTTCTCCCTCAGTCTTTTTTTTTGCCATCTGAAGAACCTTTTATTATTGTAGTCTGTGACATCACTTTGACATTTTTTAACTTTCTGTGTTGTTATTATTCATTTCTTCCTCAGACTTATGTATAGCATCTTCTGTTAAACCCCCTTCCATTTGTTTTTGTAAAACTTCAATCTCATTTTCCAAGCTAGTTAGTTTCCTACTATTAGCTTTCATGATTAAATCTAGAAAATTCAAGGGAACATCTCACTGCTATTTCTTCCCATTTTTCTTTCAAATCTTCTAATCCAAAGCTAGGGAATTTTTGAATTCTCAATCTTCGTGGGATAATCCTTTTATTTTTATAATTATCTTAGGATGCTTTATTCCACCCGCCAAACCTTAGTTTTTTTTATGGCAAAGGTTTTTTTATAATTTCTAATTATTTCTTTACCCTTCAATGTGGTGTCGTTTAAAACCTGATTTGTTTCCATACTGAAAACGTTATTGGCTTGTGTGAGCCATGTCTGGCTCCTCTATCCATATTTCGGATCTTAACCTGACTGACGGTGTCCCCCCAACGCGCATTTCTCATATTGCTTCTTCAGGAGGAGAGTATGGGGAAAATGTAAGGAGTTCAACTTCATGGTCAGACTACACAGGGTTGGTTTGTAGTCTGTAACCATGGAAACACATACGCCAGTTATGTTAGAATATTTTTAATCAGGACTGCTTCATTTTCTATTTTAGAGCACTGGAACAATAGAAATCATGGTTGCAAAAGTGGACATAGCATTTAATAGTAGAAGCCCTGCTCTCAAGCACTGTGAGGCTACATTCACACGGCCGTGCCGTGTTTTGCGGTCCGCAACTTGCAGATCTGACAAACGCGGATGCAGCCTGTGTGCGTTCTTTAATTTGCGGAACAGGCCACCCATCATATAAATGCCTTTTTTTGTCCACAAAAGGGACAAGAATAGGACATGTTCTATTTTTTTGCCTTTTTAGTGCTGTCCGCATCTTTTGCGGTTCCTTTGAAATGAATGGGTCCGCACCCAAGGGACAAAAAATGCGGCTCGGATGCAGACCAAAACAACGGCCGTGTGAATGTAGCCTAAAACGCAACAAGGACTTCTCACAACAGAAGGTATTAGTATAGCTCACCTTTATTACTAGTTCTGCTTGAATCAAAGTGAATCAAATTGACTTTGATTATAATTTCAGGAAAAATTCGATTTGCTATGAATTTCTCACTCTTCGTGGTAATAAATATTTTTTTTCCTAAAATGCCAGCAACGCATGTTACAAAGTGAAAGTAAGAAGCCTGGGAATGCGATATGACCCATAATACAGTACAGCTAGCCAATCAGCAGATAGCCACCACCTGTGATGTCACGGCCATATAAAAGCCTATATTGGTTAGGGACAGTGCAGGACACAGTATATTGGATAGGGACAGTGTAGAGACAACGTAGGGAGAGTTTTTAGACACTGTAGGGAGAGCATAGGGAGACTGCAGGGACTGCTGAGTGTCTGCCTTGTGCATCTTGTTCACCTGCTGAGCCATTCATATTTAATCTGTTCTGTTATACATATACTTACTGTGTATCAGACTCAGCGTCAACAGGAGGTCTAATATATAGGTGCATTTACCTAGTTCATTTGTTGTGCCATTAATACTTAATCTGTTCTGTTGCAGATAGACACATTGGGGGAGATTTATCAAACTGGTGTAAAGTATAACTGGCTTATTTACCCATAGCAACCAATCTGATTCCACCTTTTATTTTCCAAAAGAGCTCTGAAAAATGAAAGGTGAAATCTGATTGGTTGCTATGGGCAACTAAGCCAGTTCTACTTTACATCAGTTTGATAGATCTCCACCCATTGATTAATAGATAAGCAATTCTATTAGGCCCTGATTCACAAATTAGGGTGATACACCAGTCTCATTCTATTGTTTGTGGTGTGTCCACATTGATTAATAGATAAGCAATTCTATTAGGCCCTGATTCCCAGATTAGTGTGATACACCTGTCTCATTCTACCGTTTGTGGTGTGTCCACATTGACATTTAACTGCTTCTGTTAGCCATACAGTTACATTGATTTAGTGTCACAGAGCAGTCTTATTTGACACCCTGTGGGCAATGCAACTAAATCAGTGGAGCGCGTGTGCAGCATCGGATAGTTAGTGCTGAACACCACTTGGCCCTCCGGTAAGTTGGACGCGTAATGCCCGGGGTCAAATAAGTGCATTAGGGTTAATGGGCTGAATTTGCTGGATGGATGAAATGGCAGCTGGATTATTGCCATACAGAAGGAGTCATTGTTATCGGAATGAACCACACAAATCATTCCACCAACCAGACCCAAATTCATCATAGCTAATACATTCTTTAAGTAAAAATATTAGTCTGTGTTGTTACTACACTCTGACAGCCATGACAAATTTTAAACAAATTCTACGTCACTGGGCAGTGTAACTAAATTTTAACCCTTCTATGCTATGAACATAATTTTATTTTGCTTTCAACAGTATTTGGGTTAAAACAAGATGGGCCGAACTTGCTGGATGGATCAAACCTGCCAGCTGGATTATTGCCATACGGGAGGAGTGTCGTTGGTTATTGAAATAAACCACACAAATCACTCCACCAACTTGACTCAAATTCATCGTAGCTAATATATTCTTTTAGTCAGTGTTTGGTCAATGTTTTGCATCAGTATTTGATCAGAATTAGTAAGCCAAAAGCAGGAGTGGGTCCAAAACACAGATGAAATGCAAATAATTCTATTACATTTTATCTCTGTTTTGGACCCCATCCTGTTTTTGGCTTACAATTACTGATCAAATATGATGCAAAACACTGACAAGATACTGACTGTGTGAAAGAGGCTGTCATGTTCAGGTGTGGGAAGGAAACACCACACTGAACATAGGAGGGAAAGGGGTGAGGGAATAAGGCCTGGAAACTAGGAAAAGGAGATGGACACCTCCTAGTAAAACCCTAATCAAAGTTCTGACTAACTACCAGTATGAACAGACCCCAGAGATAGGTGAGTTCATACATAGGAATGCCTAATGTCCTATCTCACCCTATAGGACCCTGGTACTAATTTCAGGATTGAGACAACCTGTTCCTCCAAAAGGAAGGACGAACAGGAGTCTCCCTCAGGTCTTAATACAAATGACAGGAAAATGCAACACACAAAATAACCCAAACAAAATACAAAAGGGAAAGAAAACACTTAACTTCAAGTGGCTATGGCAGCACCAGGAACTCAGCCGATATCCACACACCAGCTATCCACAACTCAAACTGAAGCTTTAAACCGCATAGCAAAGTGGGGGAAACAACAATAAATAGAGAAGGTTAAATGACCATAATAGCCACACCTGGGGAAAGAAGGTGTGGCAAGCACCAGAAACAACACAGACGTCATTTGATCCAAACGCAAAACATGTCAGATCAAACCACATGTTGCTAGTCTCACCGATCTCCTGCCACCTGTCACGGGAACGTCCGTGACAGAGGCTTTATGGATACTCAGAATACAGGATTGCTGTTTTTTTTTTGTTTCATGTTCTTCTGATGGATCAGAAGAATTAAAACATAAACAGTGATATTAATACAGCCTTACTGCCACTGCTGCTGCCACCCCCCACTCTGTCATGGGGATACTTTTGTCACGTTTACTACCACTGCTACTGCTGCCGCCACTCTGTCATGGGGTCACTGTTGTAACAGTTACTGCCACTGCTGCTGCTGCCACCACAGTCTCCACTCTGTCATGGGTCCACTACTTGAATCTTGGGGCATTGCATGGTTAAAGGGATTGTCTCATCACAAACAATGGGGGCATATTGCTAGGTAGGATATGCCCCCATTGTCTTTCTATATTGGGAAAGGAGCCCTGCAAAGTGGTGGCTGGAGGACTCCGGTCCGGCCATAACCAAGCGCGCTCCCTATAGAAGTGAATGGGAGCACACCACTCATGACCGGCCGCCGCTCCAATTCCCTTTTATGGGCTTGGGTATTTTCAGTGGCCCCATAGAAAATGAATGGAAGGCGGCTCCGCATGTGTAATGCTCCCTCCAACACTTTCGGGGCTCCGTTCTCAATATACAGTTACGGATGTAGTAGAGTTAACACTCATGATTTATGAGAAGTGTTATCTAAACTAAATGCGTTAAGCAAACACCTTCAATTGCTTTTCAATGGCTTTTTTTTCAAGATAACGCAAAGAGCTTGAGTGCTATCCCTGCTACATGTGCAGTAAAGGCCTGGCAGAGCATTAAAAAAGGAGGAAACACAGCATCTGGTGATGTCCATGAGCTCAAGACTTCAGGCAGTCATTGCCAACAAAGGTTTTTCAACCAAGTATTAGAAATTAACGTTTTATGTACAACTTTAATTTGTCCAATTACATTTAAGCCCCTGAAATGAAGGGGTTGAGTTTAAAAATTGCTTTAGTTCCTCACATTTTTATGCAACCAATTTGTTCAACCCACTAAATTAAAGCTGAAAGTCTAAACTACAACTGCATCTGTTTAAGACATCTATCTGACGCAGAAACTTATAAGATACTTAAGGGAGACCCGACCGTTTCTTTTAAAGAAAAACTATTAGATTATAGTACCAAAGGGCTAAATTTAGAAATCCTCACTAAGACAGAATTCAATTTTATTATGGGGACATCAGGTAGTCTTCCAGTGCTGTATTGCCTACCTAAGGTTCATAAAGATGCCACTTGTCCACCAGGCCATCCCATAATATCCAGGATTGGATCTTTAACTGCTAATCTCTCAAAATATATAGATTCGTGGTTACAACCTCTAGTTAAAAAAACGAAATCATACATAAAGGATACCATGGAAATCATTGAAGTTTTAGAGAAATTAAAAGTAGAAGATAATTGGATCTTAGCTACTCTGGACATAAAATCATTGTACACAGTGATCAATCATGATCAAGGCCTTTATGCCCTTAAAGCTCAACTAGAAAAGGAAAGTTTCAAACTAGAACAATTAGAATTTATTACAGAAGGAGTAAAACATATATTGGAACACAATTATTTCTTTTTTGAAAACAACTACTACCTCCAGATCAAGGGGACCGCCATGGGCACCAGGTTTGCCCCCAGCTACGCAAATTTATTTCTAGCCCATTGGGAAGAAATGTTTATTGATCCACATGTAGGGGGCAACCTGGTGCTCTGGCGTAGATACATTGACGATGTTATCCTGATCTGGAGGGGAGATGAAACCAGTTTCTACTCCTTCATTTCAGAAATAAACAATAATATCTACAACTTAAATTTTACCGCAAAAATCAATCAGTTAGAAACTGAATTTCTAGATTTAAACATAACGAAAAGGGGAGATAGATATATATGCCACACTTTCCACAAAATGACGGCAAAAAATAGTTATATACTTTATTCAAGTTGCCATTTGCCACACTGGCTGATGAACGTACCGTTCGGACAATTTCGCCGTCTAAAAAGAAATTGCACCGAGAAATTGCAATATGAAAGAGAGGCCGAATTGCTAAAAGACAAATTTATAGAGAAAAGATATCCCACACATATTCTAGAAACAGCACTGCAGAAAGTAAGCGAAATACCGAGGGAAACCTTTTTTATGAAAGACTCAAAAAACCTAAGCAATTGCACAATTAACACAAAAATTGACAAAACAACAGATTTTAGGATTATATTACCTTTTTCCACTCAATATAAGAAAATTGAACGAATTATTAAAAATTATTGGCACTTACTAACACAGGACAAAATTATCGGTCCACTTTTACCACCAAAACCACAAATCACATATACACAAGCACAAAATTTAGGTCTTAAAATTGCACCTTCAATAAAACACAACTTTAAAAAACAGCTTTAACCGGAAATTGGATGAGTCTCAAAGGTTTTTATAGATGCGGGAAATGTCAAGGATGTAAGATAACAAAGTTTCCAAAAAGAACTGTTGAAATAAACTCAACTCAAAACAATTTTTCCATGACTGTCAAGAGTTTTCTAAACTGCAATACTTCCAGTGTAGTTTATCTTATCCAATGTCCGTGTGGAAAACAATACATCGGCAGGACAAAACGGTGTTTGAAAACAAGGATAAGTGAGCATCTACGTAACATCAGAAATGGATATCTAAAACATTCATTATCAAAGCATTTCAAAGAGGTCCATAACAAAGACCCAAAGGGCATATTTTTTATGGCACTACAAAAGATTGATACCCACTGGCGAGGAGGCAAACACATAGATAGGATGTCCAGGGCTGAATCACGTTTGATATTTGATTTTGGAAGCTTGATCCCGATGGGTTTAAATGCCGATCTAGAAATCTTCGGCTTTTTATAGATATGGGTTGCATGTCCGTTCTTTGACGGAGAGCCTCATGTCAGGCTGTTTACCAGCACTGAGTCTCTCCCTTAGAGTCGGACATGCACCCCTTTAACCATCTTGCAATGTCCTTCACAGCAGACGAACATTAGAACCAATTTACATAGAGGCGACTATTATATGTATCAACATTATTTTTATCTTTATTCATGTCTTTTTATTCATATCATTTATTTTTATGATCTCTGTTTGTATATATATATATATATATATATATATATATATATATATATATATTTATTATTTATTTTATCTGGCTATAATGTGCTCTGATTGAAAACATTGTTGCTACTACCAATAACACTCTTTGTGTGGCCAAAAAGCCGCAGTATTTATTAACCTGTTTGACTATTTTGAACTGTATACCAGATTTGGTAAAATCGATAATCAAAATGCAAAACAGCGTATCAAAACCACACATAAAAAGATAAATGAAAACTAAAAGAAAAAAAGAAAAAAGAAAATTTGATCTAAAAAAAGAAAATTTGATCTAGAATCCAGACCACTTTTTAGATCTCACTGTGCAACCTATAATCCAGACCACCTTTTAGACCATACCGAATGGTGTATATAAAGTCAGCACAAATTTAGGAGATCAGCTGCCACTGAGGAAGGGGCAAGAGGACCCCGAAACGCGTCTGGCGTGATTAAGCTGATAACTCCTATTTTCACCAAGGCCTTTGTATAGAGGACACAGATGATACAAAACCTGTGAACACTCTGTTTTAATATTTGGAGCGCTCCAAAGAAATAAAGAAAAAAACTTCATATACAGATATCGTAAAGCGAAGTTCCCGTGAGATCTGACTATAGCTACGGACCAGGAGCACGTCAGTTCCCGCGATACCTCGCTACAGTCTTCAAACTAGAGGTACGTCACAGACCACGTCACAGACCACGTGAGACGCGGGTGCCCTGGGATACAGGCAACTTGCCGGAAACTGAGAGTCTACCATAGACCACGCGATTCTAGCGTCTGGCCTCAACAGTACGGAACTTCGCTCACTCTATTTGTCAGGTAAGCGGCACCTACCCTGACTCCAAACTACCATCCAGGCCGAGGTAAGATATACCGTTTCCTCTACCTCTGAGCACACAGCACTTTACTTATATATTAAATCAAGTCGTGATCAAAGATATTTCTGGGAACTAAACTCTACTCATAGTGCTCTTTATTTGTGGACAACATCTAAAATAACTAAATCATATGATACCCACCTGTTTTCATATAGACATTATTGAGTGAAAGGACATATCTTCTTTGATCTTGTTTTCCCAACCAAAGAAATTATATACAAGAAGAACCTTTTCTTGGATCTATTTGATTATTGAATTTTACAGGTCTGGATGATTTTATGAATTAATACTGCTGTTGTAATCTTTTATTTTATATCTATCTATTTTTTGAATGTGTTTTTATATATACACACCAGGATGTATTTTTAACATGTTTTTATTTTTAACATGTTTTTATTTCACCTACTGTATTATTATTTTATCCATATTATTCCACGCATACAGAGTGCCAGTCCTACCTATCCATTTATTTCAATACAACTGCATCCTAACTGTTTTGTTCAAAATCCATTGTCGTAATGTACAAAATTTTTGCTGTCCAAATATATATATGGTGCTAACTGCAGGTGCAGGTCCCAACAGTAGGACCCTCAACTATAAGGCAGTAGGGGCATTTCCTAGCGATATGCCCCCATTGTCTGTGATGAGACAACCCCTTTAAGTCCACAGCGATAAACTAGACCTGAGACTTTTATTTACCCGTAATACTGACACACAGTAATTCCACAGCTAACAGAAGGGATTAGCTATGAATCTTGGTGCCCTGCACAGTGATATAGATGACGATAAATTACAACTGCCTGTAATACTGATGGCACAGTGCCTACAGAATGGATTAACTATGAATGTGGGTGCACTAGAATGTAATTCACACGGCGATACATTCTCCCTGCACTGTTCCAGTTTAAGTTCCAAGCCTTCACACTGAGATTGGGATACATATGATTAGGCAGAGTGGCCTGGGTATACCAGATTTATCGTGATTTGTGCCGAATTAATTTGAAACAAATTGAATTTCTTGAAGAACTTTTTCAAACTTTGCTCATCTCTATTTATTACATATCCAAAAGACAAGAGGTTAATTAACCACTTGCTTACTGCCGCATGACTTTATACATCAGGGCGGTAAGCTGTTAAAGGGAATGTGTCATCAGAAAATAATCTATTGTTTAAATCACTTTTTATGTTTAACATACAGTATTTTTAAGAATTTTTGATAATTTTCTATATCAATATCTATTATTAAACAAAAAACATAAAATCCTGCAGTTTTCGCACTGGCCACTAAAAGTAATAGGCACCACTTCTTGGTCTGTACAGATCACTTTACTACGGTTATATATTATTCTAAACCTTTCTATAATGATATCACCTCTATGTATAAATAAGACAGGATCCACAATCCACAATAGGTGGTTGTCAAAGCAAAACTATCCTTTCCTTGTACAATGACCTCTGTACAGGTCACAGAGTATGCTTAGAAAACTCTCCCATAGAAGTCAATGAGGTCCTCTCCTGTCTGGTTTTAACTGCAACCTACCATGTAAGGCTGGGTTCAGACCTGAGCGTTTTACAGCGCGTTCCTACAGGCAAGAACCAATGATTCCCTATGGGAATGGTTCTCACCTGAGCGTTTTACAGCGCGTACGATCGAGCTGTAAAACGCCCGACGCCCCAAGAAGTACATGAGCTTCTTTGGGGCGTCTTGTCGCGCGTTTCCGTACATAGACTTTAGCGGGAACGCGCGACAATGGGCGTTCGCTTGTCTCTGTATGTGCGATTGCAAACGCCCGTACAATTGCGCATACAGAGCGCTCCATCGCAAACGCTCAGGTCTGAACCCAGCGTAAAAGCGATCCTGTTGTCTATGAATTAACCCCTTCCTGTTTAAAAAAAAGTTAAAAGTAAAAGTAAAAAAATTAAATAAAAAAAATTAAAAGTGAAATAAAAAATTAAAGGTTATATTTATTAGTTTTAGCAATAGTGTAGCAGACAACATACACACATTTTTTCCTTTTTTTTCTTCATAAAAAAGAAAAAATATATTTATTACTTTTAGTAGTAGCATAGTGGAAGTTTTATGTGTAAAATATTCTATCATAATTTTTTTTAAAGATACAGGTATTCGTTTAGCTATATTTAGTATAGCATTTTTTGTGAGCGTAAAAAAAATATCTCTTTGAAGAAGTTTGAAGGGTTTATGTGAATCACATCTGTTTCCAATATGTGTGGATGTATGTGTATAAAGAGGCTGGATACTCAGAATTAAATCAGAACTGTTTTAGGGACATACCATCTGTGTGTATCATTGAGATAGTTCTCCAGGTGCCTGTCTGTGGAGACGGAGGAGAAATCAGGGTGCATTCAGAAGCAGATTACTTTCAGAGTTTCTAATGCTTTGGCACTGTACATCTGTTCTGGCAGTACGCTGCCATAGAGCCAGCGATAGAAAAATAAGCTACCAAAATCCAAAATATGCTCCATTCCTTTGAAATCTGTGAGCCCAGCCAGTAGATACATTTTAACAAGTAGCATTAATTTCACAATACAAACATACAGTAGTGGTTTTAGAAATATTTTGTCTTGACATCTTTTGCAACAGAAAAATATTGATTATTATAGAAAGGAAAAATATAAATTTTTTCTTAATTTTCAGTTTTTCCTTAAATTTTTTGGCATAAAAAGAAAGGTCTAGTGTTTCCTGTGAAAAATAATATCAAATATATGTACGTTGGCTCAAAAATTGAATAGTTATTTTCAGTTAGATAGGCTCATTATGAAAATTGAAAAATTGGCCTTGTAAGGAAAGTGGGTAAACACTCTAGTAATGAAGCCATTAAAGGGAGTCTGTCAACAGGAAATTCACTGATAAACCACCCCTTGTGGGGCTAGTTCTCATGGATGTAATGATACCTTTCACTTGTTTCACTTGTTTTATTATTGAAAAAAGTAACTTTTTGTTTCTTAAGCAGTTAAGTGCACTGTGGGTGGGTCCAAGCTACTCTGTGCACCCTTGTGCCTTCTGCTTCGCATCCACCTTTCCCTACTTGATTTTAAGGGTCTGGTTCCTGTCATCTTGCGTAGCTTCGTCAATTAAGGAGATACAGGGGCTGCAGAGGAAGTAGGTGGAGCTAAGGTCTACAGAGTGGCGTATGCCTGCCCGCTGTATACTTAACTGCTCATTTGCATATGGATAAAAGGTAATTATTCTCCAGAATAAAGCAATGGATTACTAGTGAAATGTATCATTTCATTCAGCTGAATTATCCCTATAAGGCAGTGTGCAATTTTTGCTGCCTGATGGCTATTGGGGCAGGAGTTCAAGTGTCTAGTTTCTTACAACAGAAAGATTAGTAGGGGAGAGCTCCTGCTAATCTCAACTGCCTTACAGGTATGCGAGGAACAGAGAAATGACTGACCTTCTTTATATAAAAATTCATCATACAAGTCTTTGATTCTGGGAACTGCCGGGATTTTGTTGTGTACTTTCTACATACTTCTTGCTAATCTTCCAAACTTGTTTACGGGACAGTAGGTGACAAATGTAAGGGAATGTGGATTAGGATCAGACCACACAGAGTTTCTTTAAGGACAGTTACCATGGAGACACATACAATTTTTTTTTTTTTTTAAAGACCTACTGCAAAATAGCTTTTTTTATTTTAGATACATTGGAACAGAAGATAAAATGGTTGTGAACGTGGACATAGAACTTGTTTTCCAACTTTCATACAGCTATTTCAAAAAGCCGTGGGCAGAAAGGAGATATTTCAATCGAAATAGTGTTTGCACAGCGTCCAGTATTCATGTTAATTATATTGATGTGATGCAATTATCTTCTTTTGGCATATGGTTGCTCCTCGACTTTTAAGATGTGTAATTATACTATATACAAGGCATGCAGAAAGTCTTTTTTAACATTTTACGTTACGGCATTGTGCTAAAATAAATGCAAGTTTTCCACATCAATCTGTACTCAGTACCCCATAATAAGAAAGTGAAAACAGAATTTTAGACATTTTTGCTAATTTATTAAAAAGAATAAACTAAACTTTCGCATGGACATAAGTATTTAGACCCTTTGTTATGACACTTGAAATTTAGCACTGGGATCCTCCCACTTCTCTTGATAATCTTTGAGATGTTTCTACACCTTAAGTGGAGTCCGCTTGTGGAAAATTCAGTTGACTAATTATGATTTGCAAAGACACAACTCTGGCCATATGAGGTGCTACAGCTGATAATGCATGTGATGAGGAGGAAAAAACTGCCTGTATAACCTAGAGACAGTCACAGGTCTGTAGAAGGGTACAAAAAGTTCTGATGCACTGAAAGAGAAGAGTGGCCTCCATAACTCTAAAATGGAAGGTGTTTGGAACAAGAAGGACTATTCCTAGATCTGGCCACTGCATCAGAAAAAGTAATTGGGGAAAAGGACTTTGGTAATAGAGGTTACCAAGAACCCAATGGTCACTCTGTCTGAGCGCCAAAGATCATGTGTTCAGATGGGAGAAATTTACAGAAGATCAACCATCACTGCAGCACTCCATTAATCTTGGCTTTTTTAGCAGAGTGGCCAGAAAGAAGACTTTTCTCAGTAAAATACATAAAAGCCCACCTAGAGTTTGCAAAAATAACCCAAAGGACTCTAAGACTGCGAGAAATTAGATACTTTGATCTTTTGAAACCAAAACTGAACTTTATAGCCTCAATTTTAAGTGTTATGTTTGGAGAAAACCAGGCCCTGCTAATTACTTGCCCAATAACATCGCTACAGTGACGCAAGGTGGTGGTTTCAACATCATGTTGTGGGGGTGTTTTTCAGTGGCTGGGACAGGGATATAGGTGAGAGTTGAGAGAAAGTTGAATGGGGCAAAATACAGAGGAATTTTTAAAGAAAACCGGAGTCAGAGTGCTCTGGACTTCAGACTAGGCTGACGGTTTGCCTTCCAACAAGACACTGACCCTAAGCTCACAGCCAAGACAACACAGGAGTAGCTTAGGTGCAACTCTGTTAATGTCTTTGAGTGACCCAGCCAGAGTGCTCACTTGAATCCAATCAAATATCTCTGGAGGGACCTGGAAATGGCTGTACACCAACGGTCCCCATCCTACCTGACAGGGCTGAGGATCTGAAGAGAAGAATGGCAGAAAATGCCCAAATCCAGGTGTGCAAATCTTGTGGCATCATACCCAAGAAGACTGGAAGCTGTATTCTCTGCCAAAGGTGCTTCAATTAAGTCCTGAGTAAAAGGTCTAAATATTTATATCACTGCAAGATTTAAAGCAAACCTTTCACCTCAATTTCACTAAATAAACTAGCAACAGTACCTTATAGATCATCTTCAGTGTGTTATTATACATCCTTGTGCCGCTTTCATGCGATGTATATGCCTGAAAAAATCGTCTTATAAAGTAATCTTTTCCTGCTCCAACAGTCACGCTAGAAGTCAAGGGGGTAGCCCTGCCCTAACCCCGCCTCTATGCACTGTAATTGACACCCGGCTCAGTTGCCGGGACCGCGCTTGTACAGGCGGCGCATGCGCCGTTGGCCTCAGTAGCAGCGCAATCTCGTCTATCGCGCGGACTCAAGCGCGATCCTGTAACTGAATTACAGGATCGCGCTTAAGTCCGCGCGATAGACGGGATCGCGCTGCTACTGAGGCTGACAGCCCATGCGCCGCCTGTACAAGCGCGGTCCCGGCGACTTAGCCGGGTGTCAATTACAGTGCATAGAGGCGGGGTTAGGGCAGGGGAGGTACAGCCTGAAGTGAGGGAAGGGCTACCCGCTTGACTTCTAGCGTGACTGTTGGAGCAGGAAAAGATTACTTTATAAGACGATTTTTTCAGGCATATACATCGCATGAAGGCGGCACAAGGATGTATAATAACACACCGAAAATGATCTATAAGGTACTGTTGCTAGTTTATTTAGTGAAATTGAGGTGAAAGGTTCGCTTTAAGGTTTTCCCTCCTTTTTAATTAATTAGCAAATATATTGAACATTCTTTTTTCACATTCTCATTATACAGTATCGAGGACAGAATGAAGAGGAAAACATTTTTTTTTTTTATTTCAGCACAAGGCCATGACATAAGAAAATGTGAAAAAAGTAATAGGCTCGGAATACTTCACAAATGCATTGTTTCATACTCATTGACAAGAAGGAGTTGTTTGAATTGAATGAAACATTGTATGTGTAAATGTAATATGTAAGTAATTACAATATCAGAGAGAAAGGATATGTTTATTAAGGACAACTGTACAATTAAAATGAGACTCTAGGATCCTGTTGGGCCACCTCTAGTCTGGATGTAAGATGGGATGTGGTTTAATAGAGACATACAGTTTTTGTATTGTATCCTATAGCACTTTTGCCAAAGCTCATGTCCCAGCTGGACCCATAAATACATGATTGGTGATAAATCCAGGCTAATAGGGGTGTGCAACCCTTGCGGTTTGAGGGGGAGCATTATCCTACTGAAAATGCCACTTGGAATCCCTGCCATGATGCTGACATTTCTATCTGGATGTGTTATTTTTTGTTATCCTGCTGAACCTTCACAAGCCTGTCATGGTAAGATGCCGGCTAAGCTATGCACATGAGATACAGCTCAGCAGGTAGAATGGCAGAATCCTATACACCATAATAGAGTTCTAGTATGATGAATGGGATAAGGGATTAAAAGATCCCATGTTCTAGCTCCCTGAGGAGGAAGGGGGTCTATGTTATTGTTAAAAAAAAAAATATATATATATTAAAAGTTTAAATCACACATCTTTCCTAATTTTACATATAAAAATAAAACCTTAACAGTGATCAAACGGTTGTATGCACCCCAACAATGGTACCGATAACAACTACAGTTCATTCCACAAAAAATAAGCCCCTTTGCAGCTCTGTGGATAGAAATATAAAAAAAGTTATGGCTGTCAGATGGCGATGCAAAGAAAATTTATTTATATTTTTTTAAAAGGTAGTAAAAAAAATATACAAATTTGGTATCACCATAATCATATTTAGCCGCAGAATAAGGATGTCATGTCATTTATAATGCAAAGTTAATGCGATAATTTTAAAACCCTAAAAACCGTGTCAGAATTGTGAGTTTTTTTCAGTTGAACCCCACAAATAATTTTTTCCCGTTTTCCAAAAAAAGGCATGGTACACTAAATGGTACCATTAAAAAATAGAACTTATACAACAGAAAGCCCTCATATGGCTATATGAACAGAAAAAAAAAAAAAAAAAAATGGCTATTGGAAGGTGGGGGGTTAAAAGGAAACTGTCAGCATGAATATGCAAAATGATCTGCAGGCAGCATATAGAGCAGGAGGAGCTGAGCAGATTGATGTATAGTTTTATGGGAAAAGATTCAGTATAACTTGTATTTTATTAATTTAAGTTTCTGCTGATTCTGGGCTTTGAAGTCCAGGAGGCGGTCCTATCAGTGATTGACAGCTATCTCTGTATACACAGTCATAGAGGGAAGGCTGTCAATCACTTATAGGACCGCCTCCTGGACTTCAAAGCCCAGAATCAGCAGGAATATAAATGAATAAAATACAAGTTTTACTGAATCTTTTCCCATAAAACTTTATATCAGTCTGCTCAGCAAATCCTTCTCTATAACATGCTGCCTGCAGATCAGACACCATGTTCAATGTGACAGGTTCCCTTTAACTGTTCAATAACTAAGCCAGCCCCTTTTAATCACGTAAGTGTTTTTGGTACCCTCTGTTGTAACATGAGTATGACATGAGAAGGATGGGCAGCAGTTCTCAGTCACGTGGGGATGTGTGCACATGTCACAAAAAAGAAATAAAGTAAAAGGCTTCTGGGAACATGTGTCTGCATACTTTAAAATAAGTTATAAAATGAATGCTTAAAGTGCTTGTTTTAGTAATTACTTGCATTACTTACATCTATTCTTATGGCTCTATCTTGTGCCATTCCTTTATTATCTCTGCTAGAAGTTTATAAATTAATTACTGGCATCTTACAGTAAAGGTACAAATGGGTGTTGCCAGTCGGGTGTGTGTCCAGGGGTGGGATTCAAATTTTTAACAACAGGTTCCCTACTCAACGGCAGACACGCGGCATTATGACACATGTTTACATATACATAGACCATATTTAGGGTACTTTCACACTATCGTTTTTGTTTTCCGATATTGAGTTCCGTTACAGGAGCTTAATACCGGAAAAAAAACTGATCAGTTTTATCCTAATGCATTCTGAATGGAGAGCATTCCGTTTAGGATGCATCAGTTCAGTCCCCGTTACGTTGTTTGGACGGGGAAAGTACCGCAGCATGCTGCAGTTTTCTCTCCGCCCAAAAATATTGAACACTTGCCGGAATGCCGGATCCGGCATTAATTTACATCGAAGTGTATTGGTGCCTGATCCGGCATCAAGTGTTCCGGCAAAACGGATCTGCAAGCGCAGACCTTTAAAAATGCAAAAAAAAAAAGAATACCGGATCCGTTTTTCCAGATGACACCAGAGAGACGGATTCTGTATTTCAATGCATATGCGGATCCGTCTGACAAATGCCATCAGTTTGCGTCCGGATTGCCGGAACTCCCTGCCGGAATCCTCTGCCGCAAGTGTGAAAGTACCCTTATGTAACACACATAAATACACCATATACATGGTACACGTACATAGATACACCATATATACACTACACACACACATACCACTTAACTTTTAAAAACAGTATCAATTAGTATACTGGGCACTCACACTATAGGTAGAACCGTAAATAGAATAGCAAAATGTCTTATTGATCAAATGGATAGTTTTATTAGTGACTTGCTGCTTCTAATGATAAAATAAAATACAATAATAAAATACAATATTAATACAGTACACTGGAATATTTATCGGTCAATAGGATACATTAGTATAAATGCACTAGACATTAGACTACAAATATCTAAAAGTGAATAAATTATATAAATACACAATGATAAGGGTAGATATTCAAGAATCGCAAATTTAATGGCACTGGCTGATATGTCCTAAACAGGTAAGTACTGGCCAAGGAAATGAAGAATGATACTGGGACGAAGTCTCCAAAAAGACCAAAGTCCGATGGTGCAATGTGAAGCAATGTACTGGTACAGTGAGAGTTTTAGTGCGGCGTCCCGCTTCTACTCACTGTTCGGTGATTGCTGGTATAGATTACGCTGCTGCAATTCCGGTTCTCTGTGTCACCTAATGCTCCTTCTCAGGTTAGCTCCGCTGCCGGTTTAAGTGGCTCTGGGCATCGCTCCGTAAGTTTAAAGAGCCGATGTCCTCCAAGCCTGTGTTAGCCTGCTTCCACGCTGCATCTGATATACGGTCACAGAGTGGAAATGTGCTCGCTCTCCGACTGCAAGAGGTTCGAGCTTCCAGTGAATCAGCGTGGCAGGTTCTCCCAGATGATGTTCCGGCTTCTCAGCGTCAACCTAGAGGGATTTTTTTTCAATGCTAGGTGCAACAAGAGTTCATGTAGAAATACGCTGGGACACTTTGGTGCAACTGGAGAGCTATGTCTATCAAAAGAGGGGTAATAACAAAAAGTTTAACAAAATATGGTATACTTGGATTGAACATTTCCATCTCACTGTTTAATACAACTGAGCGAGAAGGGAAAGAGATAAGGCAGTTATAGGTGGTAATAAAGGAATATGAGAATAATATAACGTAAGGTGCCTTATAAAAAGGCAATAAGTAGAAGCTGCTGTGTGAGTGGCGTGAATGCGCATTGGATTGTGATCTGCAATACGCTGTGGACTCTTTTCTTTTTTCAGGGATCAACTGCACCTGGACTTCGGGGACGGGGAAGGGGGGGAGGGGTTTGGGGTGGGTTTCTGTGTGTTTTTGCTTTTGTTCACATGAAAAATGAGAAAATCGGTCTTAAATAAAAAGATTTGATCAAAAAAAAAAGAAATACGCTGGGGGTCTTGAATCAAACGCGTTTCGGGGCTTCACGTTGCCCCTTCCTCAGTGATAAACAATCCCCCTTACGAAAGGCCTTTTTATTTAAAATGTTGTGCTGATTCCAATTGTCCAATTTGCGATTACTCCTCCTATTTTTCACATTCTGATACCAATCAGTGCGATGTAAGCTGGGGAGTCTTTGTTACGTTTATCAAGATATATCTCTTTTCTCTTATTCACATTTCTCATTTTACCTTCCGATTCTATGTATGTGCCGCTATTTAATCCATACATCAAAGAGCATTAGTGCAAAACAAAGAGCATATCTCGACACAAATATCCAGGAAATAATGTTCACTTTCTTTATAAACATATATATATATATATATATATATATATATATATGTATAGATGTAACAACCATATAGATATAAATATAAATAAACAAAAAAGACAAATTTCATTAATATCCTCATTATCCATATAGTTAATTTTCTGTTCTATTGCATTAAATGATATAAAAATATATAAACGAGGATGTATTTTATAAAAAGCAAAAAAAAATAAAAAAATATATATATATAAAAATATATACAAATATATAAATACAAATAACAATCATCATATTTTTTTAATTTTTTTTTTTATAATCTTTCACCACTTTAAAATGCCACAAAAAATCTTTATAAAATTATTTTTAAAAATATTTAATTATTTAAGCTCCTTCTTTCATCTTTCTAGCCATTTATCATTGATTGTTTCTAGCAGTTTTTAGTTTTGACAGTTCACTCGTATTCCTTCTTGTCAAGAGTGGTGATGGGGGATTCCATAATCTTTGGCTTTGACGGTGTGGTTAGAGGTGGATGTGCCTCGCGAACGGCCGAACCCCCCAGAGTATATACACTGGGAAGGGTTTTGCCGTCCGCGGGGGACACCCCCCTCAACTTACAGAAATCCGAACAGCTCGAATTCTGCATTCAATCCACCCGGCATTAATGTGTTCAGTTCATAAATTCTTTGCGTTTCTAGCCTTGACATCTTACTTATATGGTCTCCGCCCCTCCATCCTTTCTCCACTTTGTCTATAGCTGCGAAT
Source organism: Bufo gargarizans (assembly GCF_014858855.1). Lineage (NCBI taxonomy): Eukaryota > Metazoa > Chordata > Amphibia > Anura > Bufonidae > Bufo > Bufo gargarizans. Next base: position 483,439,623 of record NC_058083.1, read on the forward strand.
ATTAGTCCTTTTGGGTTCTTATCATGTTTTAATTTAAAATGTTTAGACAGAGCATGTGTGTCCAAACCTTTCTTAATGTTCGCAAGATGTTCAGAAATGCGTTTTTTTAAAGTTCTTTTGGTTCTTCCCACATATTGACGACCGCATGGGCACTCAATAATATAGATAACGTTTTCTGAGTTACAAGTAAGAAATTCTTTTATTATATGTTTGTAATTATTTGTCCTAGACGTAACTTCTTTAATTTTGCGGGGAAATGTGGTTTCCTTGCAATTTCCGCACTTACCGCATCTATGGAAACCCTCCATATTAAGCCATTTTTGTATACTTTTATTATTTGTATCCTTTCTTTTTATCGTTGGTGCTACCAAAGTACTTAAGCTAGGGGCTTTAGTGAAGGAGATTTGTGGTTTCTTTGGAATTAGAGAGCCTATTGCTTTATCCTTTTGGAGTAAATGCCAATGTTTGCCTATAATTTTTTGTATCTTTTTATATTCCTCATTGAAGGGCAAGATGATTCTCAATTCTTCTTTTTCTCCTTCTTTATGCTTTTTGTTTTCTAAGAAAAATTCCTCTCTTTTCATACTCCTAACTTTATTCAAGGATCTGTTAACTATTTCCTCAGGATAATCCTTCTCCAAAAATGCCTTTTTCATTTCTTTAGCTTCTTCCTCAAAATTAACTTCTGTTGTACAATTACGCTTTATTCTGCGGAATTGGCCCTGCGGAATGTTTATTAGCCAGTTTGGTAAATGACAGCTACTATATAAAATGTAGCTGTTCCTAGTTGTGGGTTTTATATAGGTACAACTTTCTAAAGCTCTGTCTTTTACAAAAATGTTAAAATCTAAAAATTCCACTAGTTCTTTATTAATATTTTGAGTAAAATTTAAGTTAAAATCATTAACATTAATCTCTAATAAAAATTTATCCAATGATTCCCTACCTGACTTCCAAATAAAAAACACGTCATCAATGTACCTTTGCCATAGGACCAGGTCCACCCCTAGTCGGAGGGTGATGTTACGTTCCTCCCACTCTGCCATAAACAAATTGGCATAACTAGGGGCGAACCTGGTACCCATGGCCGTACCTCGTGTCTGTAGATAAAAATCTGATTCAAAATTAAAATAATTGTGAGTTAATATAAAATCTATACTCTGTATTAAAAACTCTATTTGTCCTTCTTGCATTCTTCCTTCCTTCCTCAATTGTGTATCCACTGCCTGTTTTCCTTGTTCATGTCTTATAATTGTATATAACGATTGTACATCTAGGGTACCCATCCACCATTCCTCCTCAAATTTCAAATTTTCTATGATGTTAATTATTTGTGTGGAGTCTTTGGTATATGATGGGATTTTCTTAACCGTGGGTTGTAATAAGGCGTCAATATATTTCGACAGATTGCATGTTAATGACTGGATACCAGAAACAATGGGGCGACCGAGTGGATTAGTAATATCTTTATGTATCTTTGGTATGCAATAGAATACCGGCAATCTTGGGTATCTATTTAATATAAAGTTATACTCATCATTCGACCTCTTCCACTAGATTAGTTAATTCTATAAAGAACTCCTCTGTGGGATCTTTATTTAATTTCTGGTATGTGTCGACGTCTGTCAATTGTCTATAACACTCTAGATTGTATTTGTCTGTATCTTGTACTACTATTGACCCCCCTTTATCAGCGGGGCGAATGATGATATTGTTGTCTTTTTGTAATTGTTTTAAAACTTCGATTTCTTTTTTTGCTAGATTTTTTCGTCTATATTTGTTAGTATCTTTCACTTTACGTATATCATTTGTGACATTCTCTTTAAATGTTGCCATTTCTTGGCTCATTTCACCTCTTGGGTACTTTTTAGAACGTTTTTTTAGCTGAGTGTGTGTATATTTTGCACAATGTATGCTATCCATTACTTGTTTTTCAATTGGGTTTTTAGCAAAATATTTCTTGAGGCATAGCCTCCGTACAAACTTCTCCACCCCTATAAAGGTCGCAAATTTGTTTAGTTTCTCTGTAGGAGCAAATTTGAGACCTTTATTAAGGAGTTGTTTCTGGACGTCTGATAGTATGGTTGAGCTTAAATTTATAATGGAGTCATTGGATATTGGAGGATCCACTATCTGTGATGGTGTCGTTCCCTTCCTCCTTCCTCTTCGTATCTTCCTCTTACTTCTTTGTGATATTGCGTGTTGAATTGTGTGTTGTGATTGTGTTCTTTGTGTTGCTGGTGATATCTCCCTGTTTGTTGGGACCTGTGTTCCTGTGGTGTTCTGTGTGGCTGTGGCCTGTCTCTCAAATTGTACCAGTGATCTGCTTGAAATTCGTGTTGTATTTTCTGTGCTCCCCTCTGTGGTGAAACTTGTCTGGTACGTATCCGGTGGTGGGGTGGAGTCCGATCTAAAAAAGACTCTCTATCCTCAAAAATTTCAAACCTATTTTGAATAGGTATACTAAAATTAGTGTGTCTATTTGTGTCTATATGGATAACGAGGATATTAATGAAATTTGTCTTTTTTGTTTATTTATATTTATATCTATATGGTTGTTACATCTATACATATATATATATATATATATATATATATGTTTATAAAGAAAGTGAACATTATTTCCTGGATATTTGTGTCGAGATATGCTCTTTGTTTTGCACTAATGCTCTTTGATGTATGAATTAAATAGCGGCACATACATAGAATCGGAAGGTAAAATGAGAAATGTGAATAAGAGAAAAGAGATATATCTTGATAAACGTAACAAAGACTCCCCAGCTTACATCGCACTGATTGGTATCAGAATGTGAAAAATAGGAGGAGTAATCGCAAATTGGACAATTGGAATCAGCACAACATTTTAAATAAAAAGGCCTTTCGTAAGGGGGATTGTTTATCACTGAGGAAGGGGCAACGTGAAGCCCCGAAACGCGTTTGATTCAAGACCCCCAGCGTATTTCTACATGAACTCTTGTTGCACCTAGCATTGAAAAAAATCCCTCTAGGTTGACGCTGAGAAGCCGGAACATCATCTGGGAGAACCTGCCACGCTGATTCACTGGAAGCTCGAACCTCTTGCAGTCGGAGAGCGAGCACATTTCCACTCTGTGACCGTATATCAGATGCAGCGTGGAAGCAGGCTAACACAGGCTTGGAGGACATCGGCTCTTTAAACTTACGGAGCGATGCCCAGAGCCACTTAAACCGGCAGCGGAGCTAACCTGAGAAGGAGCATTAGGTGACACAGAGAACCGGAATTGCAGCAGCGTAATCTATACCAGCAATCACCGAACAGTGAGTAGAAGCGGGACGCCGCACTAAAACTCTCACTGTACCAGTACATTGCTTCACATTGCACCATCGGACTTTGGTCTTTTTGGAGACTTCGTCCAAGTATCATTCTTCATTTCCTTGGCCAGTACTTACCTGTTTAGGACATATCAGCAAGTGCCATTAAATTCGCGATTCTTGAATATCTACCCTTATCATTGTGTATTTATATAATTTATTCACTTTTAGATATTTGTAGTCTAATGTCTAGTGCATTTATACTAATGTATCCTATTGACCGATAAATATTCCAGTGTACTGTATTAATATTGTATTTTATTATTGTATTTTATTTTATCATTAGAAGCAGCAAGTCACTAATAAAACTATCCATTTGATCAATAAGACATTTTGCTATTCTATTTACGGTTCTACCTATAGTGTGAGTGCCCAGTATACTAATTGATACTGTTTTTACTTGTAAAGGAGGGGCGAATCCTTTTTACTGTGAGCACCTCCTTCTGTGGCTTCACTCACTCCTGTGCGTCTCATAACAGTATTGAATTAACTTTTAAAAAGCCTATGGCGCAAACTCTGAAATGGAAGCGCTCATCTCCAGCTGCTGTAATTTTAACAACCAGATCTGGAGAACCTGAGGGAACTGGCTGAATCCCATGCCTGGGTGTGTCCCTTCACAGTCTGACAAGAACAGCACTGATTGGACACACCACCTATTACAGCAGACTGCTGGCAATTTATTTGTAAACTTGTAGCAGGTATAATAAAGGAATGGCACAGCAGAGTCATAAGAATAGATGCTTCTGCTGGAACAGCTGGGCGTTACCAATAGGTAGTGTGTCAGACTATACAGTCGTGGCCAAAAGTTTTGAGAATTACATAAATATTGGAAATTGGAAAAGTTGCTGCTTAAGTTTTTATAATAGCAATTTGCATATACTCCAGAATGTTATGAAGAGTGATCAGATGAATTGCATAGTCCTTCTTTGCCATGAAAATTAACTTAATCCCCAAAAAAAACTTTCCACTGCATTTCATTGCTATCATTAAGCTGCTGAGATCATTTCAGTAATCATCTTGTTAACTCAGGTAAGAATGTTGATGAGCACAAGGCTGGAGATCATTATGTCTTTATGTCATTTTACTGAGAGAGTAGTGGATGCATGGAATAGCCTTCCTGCAGAAGTGGTAGCTGCAAATACAGTGAAGGAGTTTAAGCATGCATGGGATAGGCATAAGGCCATCCTTCATATAAGATAGGGCCAGGGGCTATCCATAGTACTTAGTATATTGGGCAGACTAGATGGGCCAAATGGTTCTTATCTGCCGACACATTCTATGTTTCTATGTTTCTATGTCAGGCTGATTGGGTTAAAATGGCAGACTTGACCTGTTAAAAGGAGGGTGATGCTTAAAATCATTCTTCTTCCATTGTTAACCATGGTGACCTGCAAAGAAACGCGTGCAGCCATCATTGCGTTGCATAAAAATGGCTTCGCAGGCAAGGATATTGTGGCTACTAAGATTGCACCTCAATCAACAATTTATAGGATCATCAAGGAAAGAGGTTAAATTCTTGTTAAGAAGGCTTCAGGGCATCCAATAAAGTCCAGCAAGCACCAGGATCTTCTCCTAAAGAGGATTCAGCTGCAGGATCGGAGTGCCACCAGTGCAGAGCTTGCTCAGGAATGGCAGCAGGCAGGTGTGGGCGCATCTGCACACATCAGGGACAGATTGATCGTCTGCAGAAAATATGGTGAATGGACTGCTGAGGACTGGGGCAAAGTCATATTCTCCGATGAAGCCTCTTTCCGATTGTTTGGGGCATCAGGAAAAAGGCTTGTCCGGAGAAGAAAAGGTGAGCGCTACCATCAGTCCTGTGTCATGCCAACAGTAAAGCATCCTGAGACCATTCATGTGTGGGGTTGCTTCTCATCCAAGGGAGTGGGCTCACTCACAATTTTGCCCAAAAACACAGCCATGAATAAAGAATGGTACCAAAACACCCTCCAACAGCAACTTCTTGCAACAATCCAACAACAGTTTGGTGAAGAACAATGCATTTTCCAGCACGATGGAGCACCGTGCCATAATGCAAAAGTGATGACTAAGTGGCTCGGGGACCAAAACGTTGAAATTTTGGGTCCATGACTTGGAAACTCCCCAGATCTTAATCCCATTGAGAATTTGTGGTCAATCCTCAAGAGGCGGGTGGACAAACAAAAACCCACTAATTCTGACAAACTCCAAGAAGTGATTATGAAAGAATGGGTTGCTATCAGTCAGGAATTGGCCCAGAAGTTGATTGAGAGCATGCCCAGTCGAATTGCAGAGGTCCTGAAAAAGAAGGGCCAACACTGCAAAGACTCTTTGCACAACTGTTATGTAATTGTCGATAAAAGCCTTTGAAACGTATGAAGTGTGTGTAATTACATTTCACTACATCACAGAAACAACTGAAACAAAGATCTAAAAGCAGTTTAGCAGCAAACTTTGTGAAAACTAATATTTGTGTCATTCTCAAAACTTTTGGCCACGACTGTACAGGGACACCCCCGACTGGCAACAACCATCTGTACCTTTACTGCAAGCTGCTGACAATTGATTCATAAACTTCTAGTCGCACATCAAGTTCAATCCCACCACCTCAGCCCTGATATGTCAAGTTAAGATCCAGTACATCAGATCTGCGGAATAATTGACAATCTACCATAAATTTGTCTTGGATACAAACAACCCCAAACTGTATCTCTATTAGTAGTTATTACTTGTAGCCCACCTGAAAATTCTGTCTCTCTGTTAGCATTGCTCCTATAATGCCCCCTGAATGCCCACCATGTCCACCCTAGTCCTAATAGTATTCTTTCACATCTCATGCCTACAAATGATTCCCGTTGTTGCTTAGCACACAAATCAGAATTATCGCTGTACTGAGATTTTACTCAGACAATAAGTGCAGGCAGTCTCTGAATAGCCTCCTGAGATCAGGTGCTTAGGAAGATATGTGAAGAGTCTAATGGTGAAGGAGCAGCTGCTCCGTAAATACTCGCTGGAATATAAAACCCACTGTAATGATATATTTCAAGTAAAATGATTCAGCAGCATAACCTGTAATCCAAAAACCTACAGTAGCATCTAAACCTGCGGTGCATGCACACCAGGGGGGATGCACACCGTGTCTCTAGGGGGTACTTGCCCTGCGCTCATACTGTGCCTTTTAATGAGTGTAGCACAGTGAGCGATCATAGCATTGGCTGTGCTTCTATGTCATTTATTTGAGTAAGGGGTACTTGGCTTGGGCGTGTTCGGAAATGCATGATGTCAGTGTAGGTTTTTACCACTAAAAGTTCTTCACATAGCATAAAAAGCTCTTCTCGAGCAAAAATATATGCTGAATATACTGTTTGCATGTCTATGATAGTATCGTAGTCTGGAGCACCAAATACCTGAACTGTGACTGAAACCGTTGGACACCAGAGAAGTAAAAGGGGTTGTCTCATCATAGACAATGGGGGCATATTGCTAGGATATGCCCCCATTGTCTTATAGGTGCAGGTCCCACTGCTGGGACCCGCACCTATATCAAGAACGGAGCCCTGTAAGGTGGTGGCTGGAGGACTCTGGTCTGCCCACTACCAAGCCGGCTCCCCATAAAAGTGAATGGGAGCTTACCGCGCATGCGTCGCCCCCACTCCCATTCATTTCTATGGGGCCGACTTTCTATGGGGCCGACCAGCATTCGGCTATTTTCGCAGGCCCCATAGAAAATTTATGGAGGGTGGCTGCTCATGCACAGTGTGCCCTCCTTCACTTGCGGGGCTCCATTCTCGATATAGGTGCGGATCCCAGCGGTGGGACCCGCACCTATAAGACAATGGGGGCATTGTTATCAGAATTATTTGATATCCATTTCAAAATGGATCCAGCAGACATTTCAGTAGCTGATGCAAGTTTGTTATAAATGGAAACCATACTACTTGTGTGAACACAAAGCTATCTCATCCCTCTTTCCATCTCTGTAAATTTTGTTACTTCATCTCCATTAGTTATGTATTTATGACTCATGACTCTCGCTTTTGTGACTCATGATTTCCAATATTTATTTCAAAAGAAGATATGTCCAAACTTCCAGATGACAGTCCACATGCACCATGTGGCCGACTCCTCATATGATAAATATGCAGTCAGCCCCTGAGGAGCCAGAGCAGAGGATGGAAGTGGTAGTGCCCATGATGATGTGTCACGGTGTACTACCTCCTCAGGTCATTGCTCCCAGGGATCAGTGCAATGAAGGAGGGCCATCCTGTCTTCCCTCCGGGCACTCCCTGTAGCATTGGGCACCTGCCTGATGGTAGTGTCGACTGCCATTGATGGTAAATGTCCATGTGGGTGCAATGCAGGGCATGAAATGGTGCAATGGCCAGCGTGTGGTGTTAGGAGAGTCAGTAACCAGGACAGATTGAACTTACAGGGGTTATCCAATATCATAAACTGCCCCCCTATATGCCAGGCCCCTCACAGTGAATATACTTACCCCGCTCCTGGTCCCAGCACCGCCGCTGATGCTTCTCCCTGTACACGGATGAAAACATCCGGTGTCGGAGGGAGCAGCCAATGGGAGGCTGGAATGGGGACGATCCTCCCTAGCGTCACCCGCAATGTTAGGGAGGCTCATCTTCGTCACCACCTGCCATTGACTGGTTCCCCCCCCCCCCGACACCAGATGTTTTCAACTGCGCACAGTGAGAAGCAGCAGTGGCGGTGGAGGGACCAGGAGCGGCCCGGGGATAGGGGTAAGTATATTCCCTTTGCGGGGCCCGGCACATGTGGGGGGCAGTTTATGATATTGGATAACCCCTTTAACAAAAGTATATGTCCAAGCATGAACTACAATGGCCCTCAGGTTACTGTTTCTCTGTCTACAGTCTCTAATATTGGAATCTCTTGCCAACAACCGTAATCTGTCACAATGTCTGAAATTTGCACAACAGCATGCGGTTCCAATAAAACGACTGGCCAAAATGCTGTACGCTGATCACCGTGTGAGCTAAAACATTGTAGCCTCTGTGTTCCTTTGTGTAGGGTGCATAGGGTATTGTAACTTGTTTCCCCTTTGCAGAATCAAACTCTGTAATGCTTTACGCTGGTTACCTTGCTGACTCTCACACTGTAGCCATGAAGTGTCTTCAAAATTTGTTCTCTCCCTCTCTGATTGACACACATGATCTGTTAGTCTCCAGAAGTATTGAAGCTATAGAAGAGGAGCACATAATGTCTGCTCCCTGTCCCCTTCAGGACTATCCTCATACTTCCTACTCATAGAAGAACTAGAATCTTCTGGGACTAAGGGGAGGCGCCAGTCCACACCCTTAGCTCCAGTGAGGGCTGGGCCAGGTTTGTGAGACCTCATATCTGGGTTCTGCTGGAACATTGTGAGCAGACAGTGTATTATATTACATGAAGTACACAACATTACCTTAAAAAGGTTTTTCAAGACATTACAACTGATAACCGACATCCGGGACCCCCGTCGATCAGCTGTTTTAAAAGGCACTGGCATTCCTGTGAGTGAGTGCTGCAGCCTTTTCCCCGCTTAACAAGTACAGCGCCGTACATTGGACAGCGGCTGTGCTTGGGTCTGAGCTGAGTCTAGGCCATGTGACCGATGAACATGTTGTCACTGGCCTAGGAAAGGCTGAGAGAAGGCTGTGGCGCTACTGCGAGCACTGCTGCCTTCTCAAACAGCTAAACAGGGGGGGTCCCAGGTGTCGGACACCTACCAATCAGATACTGATGTCCTATTCAGATTAGGTTGTCAGAATTAAAGAAAGTCTCGGAAAAAACCCTTTACCATGACATTATCAAATAATTTCAGATACCCCTTTCCACTGGGGTACTGCACATATACCACTGGAAAATGAAGATTAAGCTGAACGTATAATCTGCTAGGGGTGCTTGGTCAATGATCGCACAATCAAGCTGGTAAACCCTTTATTTTGGTTTCTGCAGCAGGGTATATGTTGAGGCAGGGTCACATTAATACTAGGTGGTATCTCTTCTTGCTGTAATAGTGGCTGTCACTCTGACATGGAAGTTGACATTAAAAATTGTGGATATTCTCCTTGAGCCAAGGTGGTTGTTGGCTGCTGTGCGTGGGAGATCCTTTGGCCCATCCAATCCCAGACATGCTCAGTGGGGGAACGATCTGGCGAGGTTACTCTAAAGAGTATGATGTATAGTGTGGGCAGTGTGCATGGGCAGGTGTATCTTGTTGTAACACTACATCTCCTAACTGGGACCAAAAAAAGAGAATGATTGGTTCCACAATGCCATAGACATACCCAAGTCTGGTTAGTCCCTCCATAAATACCAGATGGGAACGGGTATGGTAGCTAATGGCACACCGCACCATGACACCTGATATTGTTTCTTTGTGCCTCTGCACTATGGGGCTGGGTGTGACTCAATAAGGTCCTGGTAGGTTATCACAGGTATCTGGAGTGATGCTGAGTGCAGTGCATCCCACAGCTGCTGTGTTCTTCCAGCAGTGGTTGCAGTGTGTTTGTTCTCTGAACATTCCACCGTTTGTTGAAGCAGAAAGCATGACTCATCGGGGAAGGCAAAACTTTGCCAAACAGCGGAGGTTCTATTTCAATACCGCCGTAAAAATTAAGGCAACTGTTAGCAGAGGTGCAGTGATCATCAGTCTGCTTCGGAGCCCCAAATGTAGTAAGGTTCACCAAACTGTCCGGTAGACTCCTGGTTCATTATGATGGTGAGCTTCTCCACTGCAGCATGTTAGTTCACCCCCCACACCTTCGTAGCCAATGTTCACTTCTCAGATGAATGGCACGTGGTGCTCCGCAGTTTCCATGCCACTTATTCACAATTGTGCCACTTGTCCAATCATGATACACTTTCACCACAGCAGAATGCCAACAGTTTCAGAAATACTGCCACCCTTGGCCCGAAAAAAACTATAGTTTTCCTTTTTTTGAAACTCTGATAAATCAGCCCTTTTACCCATGACAGCAATAAGAAATATGTGTGCAGACAGCCTATGGCATATCTCATATACCCACCAAGCCAGCTCACGACTCAAATGTGTATATGCAAACACACAACCATATTTCTTTCTAAAAGAAAAAAACAGGAATGTTTGTTCTTTGTAAAGAATTACAATATAAAATATTAATACCATGAAAACAGAAAACAAATAGAGAAATAAAGCAAGACTTCTAAGAGTTCTATGATTTAATGGAAAATTCAATATAAATGGCTTATTTTATAGTGGTAGAAGCAGGGGACTTCAGTAACAAATTTAAGTTGCAGTAAAGTGAATCCACACGTCAGTATCCAATAAAAGCCAGATTACACTAATAAATAAATATTACTCATAACACTTTATGCAGAGGCATAATGTGAAGCTCCTGGCCCTAATGCAAAATATATAACATCATTCCCACCTACCATGATCAATTTATACTACTTCTTCTAAGGCAGAGGGGCCTTTAAGCCCCCTCAGGCACCAAGGTCTTAGTCGGTGAAGACTTCTACCTCTGTAGGCTCCATAGCTTTATATGCTTAAAGGATATTTGGATATTTGAGTATAATCTAACTAATTATATACAATCATTAACTACTAAAAAGTGCCTTAGATGTAGTCACTTACTGGTGTGACAGATGGTTACCTCATAATATACACACAAAGATGCCACATGCTAATGAGCTGATTTGAGTCCAGCGTGATGTCATTGAGTCCAGCGTTTATTTAATTAACAGCTATAGCCACTCCCCTGCCCACCTGCTGATGATTCATATGGAAAATAACTGTCAACCAGCAGCAGGTGGGCGGGGAGAGTCAGGAGCTCATGAATATTCAGGACTCATCATTATCAGCTGGAGCTTTTCAATACAAGATGTTGGTAGATTGATGTTGGTAGAGGACATTCTGAAAACACAGCCATGTTCTCTATTAATTTTTGCTAGAAAAACTATAATCCATTTGCAAACCGACACTATTGTAATAAATCACCAGACTAATAATTGCCATGAGTAGTGTTGAGCGAATAAAAGTAGTCAAAGTGGACTACTAAACATCAGGAAAAAAGTGATTTGCCACGAAGCCAAATTTCCTTGTGCTTTGTGGTAACTAATCAATTTTTCCTGAAATGGCGTTAAAACCACGCAAAAAAACATATTCCCCTCATCCATTTGAGCGTAAAGAAGCCGCAGTTATCTTGTTTAAAGATCACATGCAAAATCTTGTGTGAGGCGATGCATGACGTCACCACGCTGGCCAGCGCGATGATGTCATCACACACCGCGCAAGATTTTGAGCAGTATCTTCAATTAAGATGGCCACGGCAGCCTCTTCACACTCAAGTGGAGAAGGTGAGCATTATTTATATATATTTTTTTATCGGATTAACCCCTGAAAGCCCTCACTATTATTCTCAGATGCTGCGATCAGCGATGAACCTGGCATCTAAGGGGTTCAATGAAGGAGGGTGGTGCAATTGTCATTCCCTACCATTGCACCCGCTATTTACAAAGAAATGTGTTTCATGACAAAGTAATTCACCACAAATGGAATTTCTTTGTGAAATTCGGCAAAGCAGCCGAATATAATTTTTCTAAACCTCGCTCAACACTAGTCACGAGACATGCACCAACGATTACATGAATTATTTTTGATGTTTAGATCTTTTAAAGCATCTGAGATAAGACAGCATCTCGGTCCGCGCAGATCACACCTGTTCTAAAAGCATCCACGCCATTCCTGATTATCATTTCTAAGAGCCAAATGTTGCCTCATATAAGACCCTGCTACGACTATGACTACTATGATCAATCATAAAAGCTGTAATTTACCTAATTTTAGATAATAGGTTTTGAAATTAGAAATATTCTTCGGTGTGTTTGAAATGCTAAGTATTGAACCCGGGGCACTGGAAGAGATTTGGAGCATGTACATGTGAATGGAAGAAGCTGTCATGCTGTGATCTGGAATGAAACTCGCAAGCAATAATGGATAATAAAGCACAACTAAATGCTTATCTGGAATCAAGAGCAAGACGAACAAATAAAAATTTAGGGTGCATGAAAAGGATTTCATGCAAACAGTTTTCTGTAGCTTTCGAGACATCTGGAGTTCAGGGATATCATAGCAAGTGGATTCAGAAAAACTATCGCTTTACTATAATTCTAATGAACAAACAACAGACGTTAATACAAGAGATCTAAGCTCAAAGCTGTAAAAGAATAATAGCAATAAGCAGTCATGTATATAAAACAATAAGTACATTTATCTTCTATGAGATAAATAAGAAAACATATATGACATAATAAAAAAAATACAAAAACACACACAATGATTGATAAATGGAATTTGTACTATGATCTTTTACAAATTAGTCATTGGGAAGACTAATGAACCCCAAGAACCTTCAACGTTTAACAGGAATTTCTTTTATGCCCCATTATTAGTGTATGGGGCAATATAATGAATGGTAATTGTAAATTCAATGTTATACTCATTCTCTATATGGATCCCTGAAAGGGTCACTATTTTCCTTTCTGTCTTTTAGATTAGGTTGCAGAAAGAAAGTCTCCTGGGAGCTACAGTATATCACCACAAAACCATACAATATTCCCTGAGTGCCTTACCTCCTGTATCTCTGGCTAGGACTCCGCAGCTTAAAGGGGATATCCCATCACTAAGTTAAAAAATGAAAGACATCATATAGTACATGACAATCTCTTTCTAACAAAGCTAGAACCAGCCCTATACCTCACTAGTGTTGATCACGAATATTCAAATGCGAATTTTTATCTCGAATATAGGTACTTAATTCGTGAATATTTAGAATATAGTGATATATATTCGTAATTTCGAATATTCAAGATTTTTTTTTAATCAGTACAAATGATCCTGCTTCTAGCTTGTGGGCCAATGACAAGGCTGCCGTATCTTTGACTTTAGGATTTTTATTGCAAATTTTTCAATTGCCGAGTAAAAACATGATTCCTCCCTCCTTTTTGCTTGTGGGCCAATGACTCATTGGCCCACAAACAAGAAGCAGGGAGGAATCATGACTTTAGATCTGAAAAATTATAAATATTTTAAAAAACGAATACATAGCACGCCACTATATCGAATATATTAGTTTTTTTTGAATAGTCATAATATTCTAAAACAAGAATATATATCAATATAGGGAATATTAGAAAAAAACAAATATAGAGCAATTTAGCTAATATAGTGCTATAATCTTCTTTGTCTAACAGTTGTGATTTTTTTCTCATCTGAAGTTCAGATTGGAAAAAAATGACAACTATTAAAAAAAAAGATTATAGCACTATATTAGGTAAATTTCTCTACATTAGTTTTTTCGAATATTCGCTATATTGATATATATTCTTGTTCTAGAATATTACGAATATTTGAAAAAACAAATATATTCGATATAGTGCTATGACTCATTGGCCCACAAGCAAGAAGCAGGGAAAAATCATGTTTTTACTCGGCAATTGAAAAATTCGCGATAAAAATTAGCATTACAAAAAATCGCATATTACGCTATCATTACCTTGCCGATTTTTCGAGTAAAAAAAACGTAGAATATAACGAATATTCAAATTTGCGAATATTCGACGAATATTCTACAAAATATTCATGAAATATCTCGAATTCGAATATGACCCCTGACGCTCATCACTATACCTCACATGGATCCAGAGATCTCCCCATTCATTGCCCTGCTAGATATACACTCACCTAAAGAATTATTAGGAACACCATACTAATACGGTGTTGGACCGCCTTTTGCCTTCAGAACTGCCTTAATTCTACGTGGCATTGATTCAACAAGGTGCTGATAGCATTCTTTAGAAATGTTGGCCCATATTGATAGGATAGCATCTTGCAGTTGATGGAGATTTTAGGGATGCACATCCAGGGCACGAAGCTCCCGTTCCACCATATCCCAAAGATGCTCTATTGGGTTGAGATCTGGTGACTGTGGGGGCCATTTTAGTACAGTGAACTCATTGTCATGTTCAAGAAACCAATTTGAAATGATTCGAGCTTTGTGACATGGTGCATTATCCTGCTGGAAGTAGCCATCAGAGGATGGGTACATGGTGGTCATGAAGGGATGGACATGGTCAGAAACAATGCTCAGGTAGCCGTGGCATTTAAACGATGGCCAATTTGCACTAAGGGGCCTAAAGTGTGCCCAGAAAACATCCCCCACACCATTACACCACCACCACCAGCCTGCACAGTGGTAACAAGGCATGATGGCTACATGTTCTCATTCTGTTTATGCCAAATTCGGACTCTACCATTTGAATGTCTCAACAGAAATCTAGACTCATCAGACCAGGCAACATTTTTCTAGTCTTCAACAGTCCAATTTTGGTGAGCTTGTGCAAATTGTAGCCTCTTTTTCCTATTTGTAGTGGAGATGAGTGGTACCCGGTGGGGTCTTCTGCTGTTGTAGCCCATCCGCCTCAAGGTTGTGCATGTTGTGGCTTCACAAATGCTTTTCTGCATACCTCGGTTGTAACGAGTGGTTATTTTAGTCAACATTGCTCTTCTATCAGCTTGAATCAGTCGGCCCATTCTCCTCTGACCTCTAGCGTCAACAAGGAATTTTTGCCCACAGGACTGCCGCATACTGGATGTTTTTCCCTTTTCACACCATTCTTTGTAAACCCTAGAAATGGTTATGCGTGAAAATCCCAGTAACTGAGCAGATTGTGAAATACTCAGACCGGCCCGTCTGGCACCAACAACCATGCCACGTTCAAAATTGCTTAAATCCCCTTTCTTTCCCATTCTGACATTCAGTTTGGAGTTCAGGAGATTGTCTTGACCAGGACCACAACCCTACATGCATTGAAGCAACTGCCATGTGATTGGTTGACTAGATAATCGCATTAATGAGAAATAGAACAGGTGTTCCTAATAATTCTTTAGGTGAGTGTATATGGAGCTGACTGCTCAAGGGGAGTGTCTTTTCTGCTGCAGATAAGTGGGCGTGTCTCAGCTCTCCCTATCACAGCTCAGGAGGCGGTTGAAGGATGAAACTGGGCATGTGCGACCTTCTCAGTGAGCAGGGCAAAGAAATAAGAAAAAGAACAAACAGCAGGTGGCGCAATACAGATACATTTTATGGAACAACTCAGTGGCTATGCAAAATTTTTAATTACATGCAATTACAAAAGTTTTCAGAGCCAGGTAGAGTATTTTTGTGGGACAACCACTTTGAGGACTTAGTCACATTTCCATGTCCGTCCGTGAAAAAATCCGTCCGTGTTTTGTCCATGTGTTAGTTTTTTGTCCATGTGTTAGTCATCCTTAAGGTTACATTCACACGAACGTATTTTGTTTCTGTGTCCGTTTCGTTTTTTTGCGGATAGGAAGCAGATCCATTCATTTCTATGGGTCCGCAAAAAATGCAGACAGCACACCATGTTTTATCCGCATCCATATGTCCGCTCCATATCCCCCCAAAAAATAGAACATAGTCCTATACTTGTTTTGCAGACAAGGATAGGCATTGTTACAATGGATCTGCAAAAAAAGAACAAATGCCATACAGACGTCATCCGTTTTTATGCGCAATTTGTGGACCGCAAAACACATACGGTCGTGTGAATGCATTCTAATCTATAGACACTGCTCCGCTGAAAATTTCCAGAGCATTTCTTGCGCCATCCGTGTTGTGTCAGTGATATTTTACAGACCTTTAGACTTCAAAGGGCGTGTTTGGTCCACATCACGGACCAAAGTAGTGCATGTCTTTGTGATTTTTTTTTTTACTAACCCACGGTCAGTAAAAAACTACTGATACTGTATGTGAACAGACACATTAAAATCAGAGTTAGGGCTCATGCACACGACTGTGTGCCCCCCGTATTGCGGGTCCTCAATACACGGGCACCGTCCGTGTGCATTCAGCATCACGGATCGTGGACCCATTCACTTGAATGGGTCTGCAATCACGGAGATGCGGAACGGAGGCACGGATCGGAACCCCACGTAAGCGCTACCGTGCTGACCGTCTGATGCGGATCGTGGACCCCATTCAAGTGATTTGTGCCCGTGCATTGCGGACCGCAATTTGCTGTCCGCAGCACGTGCACGGAGCCCTTACGTTTGTGGGCATGAGCCCTAAGTGTGCTGTCTACAGAAAATATGGACAGCATACATCAGTAAAAAATGGATATGAACTAGACCTACTAGTTTTTTATTAGGAACTTCTGCAGCCGCTGGGGGTCTGGATCAGAAACTTTTTCAGCATTTGAGGTGTTAGTAGCTTGTATTAGGATCCTGTCAAGACTTCCAATGCTTAAAAAATTGATATTCCATACTAAAATGGGAGTGAGGAGAAAATTGCAATGTTAGGAGGCACTGTTGTGCTGATTTTGAGATAAGTACTGGAAACTAACTGGTTTCCCTTTACAGAGAAAATGTACAGAAACCAACAGATGGAAGAAAAAGGTCCAATTTTCTGTCTGTACTATATTTCCTTAACATCTATAGCTGGGTATGAAGTGTTAATTTGTGTAGCAATAAGTACACTTTATTAAAGAAGATGTGCCATCATTAAATGTTATTTTATTATAAATCAGTATAAAAAGCTAGTAACTTTTGAAATTTCTGTTGCAAAAATTATTATTTCATTAAAATGGCCCCCCATGGTGTTTAATCTATACAATAATGTGCATATCCACCATCATCAGCGGGATGAGCATGGTTGCACATGCTCAGTTCCATCCATCAACTGCCACCATCCATACAGTATCTGTTAGAAGCTATGGCAGTAAGGGTCCATTCACACGTCCGCAAAATGGATCCGCATCCGTTCCGCAATTTTGCGGAACGGGTGCAGATCCATTCATTTTCAATGGGGCCGGAATGTGCTGTCCGCATCCACATTTGCGGATCCGAACTTCTGCATCCATGCTTCCGTTTCCGCAAAAAAATAGAACATGTCCTATTCTTGTCCGCAATTGCGGACAAGAACAGGCATATTCTATTAGTGCCGGCAATGTGCGGTCCGCAAAATGCGGAAAGCACATTGCCGCTTTCAGTGTTTTGCGGATCCGTGGCTCCGTGTATCCGCAAAACACGTTGAGGACGTGTGAATGGAGCCTTATGAATGGAGCCTTATAGGGAGAGAGCTGCAGCAGAAAATATATACCTCCTAAAAAAAGACATGCCCCCTGATAAAGGACACATCCCCTGAGAAAGGACATGCTTCATGAGACAGAACACACTTTCTGAGCTGTCAGTCTGAAGAGAATCTAGCAGAACAATTGGGTATTGTAGCTCTGCTATGTCTGCCTTGTTCACAGGAGCTCAGAACTGTACACAGTTCTCCATGTGTGGTCTGACTAGTGATTTGTAAAGTGGCAGGACTATGTTCTCATCAAGGGCATCTATTCCCCTTTTGATGCAACCCATTATCTCATTTGCCTTGGCAGCAGCTGCCTGACACTGGTTTCTATAGTTTTGTTTGCTGTTCACTAAAATTCCTAGTCTTTTTCCAAGACAGTGTTATCCAGTGTTTTAGTATGTACAGGTGACTTGCATTATTCTTTCCCATGTGCATAACCTTACATTTATCAGTGTTAAATCTCATCTGCCACTTCTCTGCCTCCAAGCTATCCAGCTCCCTCTGTGGCAGTATACTGTCCTCTTCCGTGTCAATTACTATACACAGTTTAGTGTCATGTGCAAAAATTGATATTTTACTGTGCAATCCTTCTACAAGATCATTAATAAATATATTGAAGAGAATAGGGCCCAATACTGACCCCTGAGGTACCCACTAGTGACAGTGACCCAATCTGAGTGTGTACCATTAATAACCACCCTCTGTTTTCTATCACTGAGCCAGTTACTGGTACAGTTTCAAATACTTTGGAGAAGTCAAGATATATGACATACATTAACTCACCCCGGTCCAGTCTTGAACTTCCCTCCTCATAGAAACTGATTTAATTAGTTTGACATGACCGATCCCTAATGAAGCCATGCTGATATGGCGTTATTTGCTTATTTTCATTGAGGTACTTCATGATAGCATCTCTTAGAAAACCTTCAAACAGTTTATCCATGACAAAGGTTAGATTTACTGGCCTATAGTTTCTGTGCTTCCACTTCGGGTAGTAGGAATCTAAGGCTATCCTTAGGTTCTTCTACAGAGCCCCCTATCAGTCTGGATTGACTTTGCTGCTAGGGACCAATATTATATCTACAGAGTTGGTAACAGAAGACTGGTATGGGCATACTAGTGACAGACCTTTCAGTATAACCAGGGAGGTAAAAAGGGAAGTCAGCAAGCTGTGTAAAAACCAGAAGAAACACAGGCAATTTAATACATGAGAGGTTAATCCAGCGGCAGGCCAGGGTCAGTTACCAGGAGAGTCAATTTAACAGGAAAAGCAGCCACAAGGTAAATCCCAAAACAAGCCATAAGTTAGTTCACCAGAAGAGTCAATAGAAAGTTGCACTGTATAGTGCCATGATACAAACAAAATCACAGGCAACTTAAATGCCCGGCCTAGCTCTGGGATTGGACACAAAAAATCCTGATTGGCTTAGCTTCCAATCATACTGGCTGGCTGGCAACTCACAGCAATCCATAGTGGTTTGGCTGAATGAACTCCTCTACAGATATGCCCTTTAAAACCAGGATGTTTTTTATTTGCGTTCCTGGGATTCCATACCTTCACTTACTTTTTTGATATTGAATTATGGGACTTTAACATCTCTTAAAGGGAACCTGTCACCTGGATTTTGTGTATAGTGCTGAGGACATGGGTTGCTAGATGGCCGCTAGCACATCCGAAATACCCAGTCCCCATAGCTCTGTGTGCTTTTATTGTGGAAAAAAAACGATTTGATACATATGCAAATTAACATAAAAAAGTCATATCTTACTTGTGTGACCAGAGAAGAGTCATATTTTCAAGCTCTGACTCATCTCAGGTTAATTTGCATATGTATCAATTTGGTTTTTATACACAATAAAAGCACACAAAGCTATGGGGACTGGGTATTGCGGATGTGCTAGTGGCCATCTAGCAACCCATGTCCTCAGCTCTATACACAAAATCCCGGTGACAGGTTCCCTTTAAGATTAGTTTTAGAAACACAGGTTAATACCGTCCACTTACACAAGATTTCTGTTTCCCATTTCTGGGTGTACAGAGTGTACGTTCACATTCTGACCCGTCTATTACATCCCTCACTGACACCATCTTTGTTTAGGATAAAAAAAATACCTTGAGCTGCCTCTTATCCATTTTGAGAAATTGTAAAGTATATGTCAAGGAAGCTGATGTTTTAAAGCAAAACCCAGTTCATTTCCCCACTTAAAATGTGCAATGCCTGTGTATTATTAGCATTTGCATAGAATCATTCCAATTCTAAAGAGATTCTATGCATACATAAATCCAGATTCCACCTCCCCCCGTTTCAGCAATGTATGTCAGATGGAGTGTATCATATTAAGCATCTTCAGCAACACTCACACAAAAGATACAATTCAATAGACTCTACCTGCTGGGAATATTCAATAAAACACAAGAAACATTTATATGATCAGGTGCTGTTACTTCTAGCATTTATATTCTATTTTTACTTTTTTTTTCTTTTTTCCTTATTAGTTATTTGTATTCTGTATATCAATCCCTTGGACTAGTCTTTTGTGTTGATATTCCTTTCAGCTGTCTTTACCCCTTCATAACCTGCTGTGTGCAGCGATGCATTTCAATCCTTGACATTACGTTCTGAAACTCTTTTTTTTTCACTCTTCCCTACACTGTGGTATCATAAAGGTGAATAATGGGGCAATCTATTGTTCTCTTTGACACTATTCCTTAGTAAAAGGTTGTACCGATTCCAGTAGCCTACAGTCACAGGCCCTCTTTTCATAATTCACAGCAGTTCAAATTACCTTTTACATTTGCATAAGCTGCCCAGCAGATCCTTGGGCAAATCTGCCAACATGGTGTGAAATAGGAAAGAAAATGATGATAGAAATGTTTGGAAGGGATAAAAAAAAAAAAAAGGTTGGAGAAAATTAGCTTGTGAAATTTAAAAGACCTGTAGGCTACACTTTGAAAAAGAGATTTTTTTTATTTTTTGCATAGATGAAATGAGCTGTTGGCCCTTCTCATGCCCTATTGCGCTCTTCTAAGATCAATTCTAGGAAGGTGCAAAAAAAAAAAAAAAGAAAGAAAGTGAAAAAGAAGACTGAGAGGCTGGTGGTTGACCAGCTCTGAAGATCATCAATCATTGCGAGGCATGGTGTTACTTAGAGCCAAACCTCTAAGTAACAGTTTTTTGGAAGACTTTAACATTACTGGCAAATTTTTAAAAGTACTTCATTGTACATTCATCAAGGGCGTAAAATAAAATAAAAATAAATAATCTGAATGGGATTGGATGAATGGTGTTAATAAATAGAGGCATACACATTTTCAAAGTTTCATTAAAAAGTTTAAACAGGTTTTCTGGGATTTTTTTTTTTTTTTTACTGATGACCTACATATCTGGATAGGTCATCAATACCTGATTGGTGTGGGTCCGATACCCGAGACCCCTTCCGATCATTTGTTTTGAGCGCCGCTGCCTCCTCACAGCTCACTAAGCACAGTGCCGTAGATTGCATAGCGGATGTGCTTGGTATCACAGCTCAACCCTATTAACTTGAATGGGGCTGAGCCGCTCCTAGACCACGTGAATGATGAACATGATGTCACTGGCCTAGGAAAAAATGAGAGAAGGCAGTGGCACTCACAGGAGTGCGTCTGCCTTCTCGAACAGCTGATCGGCAGGGGCCCTGGGTTTTGGACCCGCACCGATCAGATACTGATGATCTATCCCGAGGATAGGTCATCAGTAAAGAAATCTTGGAAAACCCATTTAAGTACACTGGTGCAGCAAACTTTAAATTTACTTTTTCATTGGCTTTTGATAAAAGGATTCTCTACCTTTTTTTAAAGTGTTGGCCCATCCTCAGCGTAGGCTAGCTCATTGGCAGCGGTCCGACACCTCTCACCCCTGCCCACCAGCTGTTTGGCAATAGCTCCGGTGCCGGACTGAGCTTATCTGTGTAGGGCTGCTTCCATTGACTTCAATCCTGAAAATAAATAAAAGATAGACAACCCTTTTAACTGCTTTCAGGTGTCACTAGAGGAGTACCAGAATATGCAGTAAGCTCCTAAAGTCCTGCTACTGGCAGCCAACATCACTTATGCAGAGGATTTGGAGCTCTATGTAAAAAAAAAAATCACATTTATAGAGCTATTCCTAATTTATGGCTTATGCACAACAGTAGTATAGCTAAATGCCCATAAGCCCCGATGCAAACATTGTAAAGCGCCTGTGCTGGGTATTGGAGCTCAGCCCCATTCACTTAAATGGGACTGAATTGCGCCTAGGGCTCCTGTGATGGCTAACCTCCGGCACTTCAGCTGTGGTAAAACTATGACTTCTAAGATGCACACTTTCTTGGCTGTTCTCAGAGCTCCATAGAAATAAATGGAGCATGCTGGGAGTCGTAGTTTCAACACAGCTGCAGTGCCAGAGGTAGGCCATGTGACCAGTGAACATGAACGTGACCACTGAGCTAGGTAAAGCTAGGTAAAGCTGCAAGAAAGCCAGGGAGGACAGTGTCAGTGGGCTCGGACATTAAGCAGTGGATAGGCCAAGTAAAAACTAGCTCGGGCATAAATTATAATGAAGAGTGACTCTAGAACCCCTATAGCTACACCACTGAGTCGAGGGGTATGTCATACATGTCTGATAGATACTAGTGATGAACGAAGCAAGCTTTGGATCCAAGTTTTAAAGTGGTTTTCCACTTTAAAAATCAAATAACGAAGTTATTCAACAAAGTCTCACAAGACTTTGCGAATAACTAACTTCGCTGTACATTTTAATGCTGTATGGAGAATCAGGATTTGATCTGATGGTCCACCATGTTGTCTTAGACATCTTTTATTTCTATTTTAAAGCTTAACTAAAGAATCACTTTGAATACTGATGTACTGTTGCTAAGAAAATAGTGTTCCTTAGGTGATCAATGAAAGCCTATGTTTTCTGTTTAGGACTAGCTAGTTATAAGATCATGGAGTCTTAATGACATATTTTTGCACTCCATAGATTCTTTTAGATACTTGGTTATTGAACATTTATCAGCTTCTTCAGTTTATGGCAAACAAACATTTTCAAGGATAATGGAATCAGAGGACGATGGATCAAAGGTTAAAGATACATTAGATATTCATTCTCATACGTGTTACAACAATTTTAGCCAATGAACTATCACGAAGTATAAAGAGGCGTAAGTCTTCCTTATGCATATTGATGATGGAGGTGCAACTTATGTACGTCAATGAAGAGTAAAGTATCTGTGAGGTCACTTTATGTATAATAATGATGTAATGATGTAATTTATGTGTGTCACCATTCACTTCTATAGACTGTGGTGCACTGCGGCAAACCTGTATTATAATACTAATTAGTTCTTTGTTCTCTGGGGTATAAAAAGCGTATTTGGGGACATAAACGCACTCAGCACATTTTTCTACTGCAGCTTCACACTTTCATCTACCTCATGTCATATTCTGCTGTCTTGCTGCTCTTGTCGCTGAATAAACAAAAGAATCTTCTCAAGTCGTCTCAAGAAGTTTTTCTGTTGCTGTGGCCAATTTCCAACAGTTTGGTGCCTTGTGACTCGGATCCAATGCCGTGAGTGGACGATTGTGGGTGAAGAACCTATTATACTGCTAAGAAACTTTTGTACCTGAGAAAAAGCTTACGTCTATGAAGAAAACGCCAGGCCAGGTGAGTGTTCCTGGATGGTGTAATAGGGATATATGAAGAATACGCCAGGCCAGATGAGTGTTCCTGGATGGTGTACTAGGGAAATATAAAGAAAACGCCAGGCCAGATGAGTGTTCCTGGATGGTGTAATAGGGATATATGAAGAAAACGCCAGGCCAGATGAGTGTTCCTTAGTGGTGTAATAGGGATATATGAAGAAAACAGATGAGTGTTCCTGGATGGTGTACTAGGGAAATATGAAGAAAACGCCAGGCCAGATGAGTATTCCTGGATGGCGTAATAAGTAAAGACCATGCCGGATGAGTGTTCGAGGATGGTGAAGTTGTTTGGTACACGCAAACAAAAATACTAGTTCTAAGACGAGCCTCGGCGCGTGCTCTCCTAGCCTCTGAGGTAACTAAAGTTTTGTGCTTCTTTGTGAGAACCACTTAGAAGTGCCTCTTCGTGAGAAAAATCTGCAAGAGCCGAAAGCCCATGTGAGCCGAGAGGTGGTTAGGGTCAGAGAGGGATGATAGGCTGTCATTCATTGTGGTCGAACTAGAAGAGCAGCCACACTTTTGGGGTGCTGAATTCCTCACAGACCCCATCTACCAGTTTTAAGTAATTAACTTTTGCAATCTGCATTAATTGCTTGGGTTGATGTTAAAGGGGCATCTCTTGCAGTGGAAAAGCTTACAATGGAATAGAGTAAAAGGCAGGCAGACAGCTGTATAATACAGCTTCGGGTTCATGGTTCTAATTTACACTACATCTGGTTTAACTGTCTCCATTGGTATACAGAGGAGAATAGAGAATTAGATAAAAATAACTTTTCTAAAACAGAGTCTAGGTACCTAGCTCTCCTCTGTAAAACCAATGATTCAGATGCAGGTCAGCAGTTGGTAGGATTCCCATTTGTGATATTACTAGAGCAGAAAAAAATTGTGACCAACATCATAGTGTGAGAAATTTTTGAAATAATGCAAAAGGAATTAAGACAACAGATAGAGGAAGATATTTCTTCCTTGTGATTCAAGCCTGATTATACTTTTATTAGAATTCTAATCTATCCTTCATTGTTATATTTTAAAGAATCTTAAATTCGCCTCTAGTTATGTAAAGAAAGTTCTGAATGCAATGAGGTCCTCCACATACAGGTCCTTCTAAAAAAATTAGCATATTGTGATAAAGTTCATTATTTTCTGTAATGTACTGATAAACATTAGACTTTCATATATTTTAGATTCATTACACACCAACTGAAGTAGTTTAAGTCTTTTATTGTTTTAATATTGATGATTTTGGCATACAGCTCATGAAAACCCAAAATTCCTATCTAAAAAAATTAGCATATAATGAAAAGGTTCTCTAAATGAGCTATTAACCTAATCATCTGAATCAACTAATTAACTCTAAACACCTGCAAAATATTCCTGAGGCTTAAAAACTCCCAGCCTGGTTCATTACTCAAAACCGCAATCATGGGTAAGACTGCCGACCTGACTGCTGTCCAGAAGGCCATCATTGACACCCTCAAGCAAGAGGGTAAGACACAGAAAGAAATTTCTGAACGAATAGGCTGTTCCCAGAGTGCTGTATCAAGGCACCTCAGTGGGAAGTCTGTGGGAAGGAAAAAGTGTGGCAGAAAACGCTGCACAACGAGAAGAGGTGACCGGACCCTGAGGAAGATTGTGGAGAAGGACCGATTCCAGACCTTGGGGGACCTGCGGAAGCAGTGGACTGAGTCTGGAGTAGAAACATCCAGAGCCACCGTGTACAGGCGTGTGCAGGAAATGGGCTACAGGTGCCGCATTCCCCAGGTCAAGCCACTTTTGAACCATAAACAGCGGCAGAAGCGCCTGACCTGGGCTACAGAGAAGCAGCACTGGACTGTTGCTCAGTGGTCCAAAGTACTTTTTTCGGATGAAAGCAAATTTTGCATGTCATTCGGAAATCAAGGTGCCAGAGTCTGGAGGAAAACTGGGGAGAGGGAAATGCCAAAATGCCTGAAGTCCAGTGTCAAGTACCCACAGTCAGTGATGGTCTGGGGTGCCATGTCAGCTGCTGGTGTTGGTCCACTGTGTTTTATCAAGGGCAGGGTCAATGCAGCTAGCTATCAGGAGATTTTGGAGCACTTCATGCTTCCATCTGCTGAAAAGCTTTATGGAGATGAAGATTTCATTTTTCAGCACGACCTGGCACCTGCTCACAGTGCCAAAACCACTGGTAAATGGTTTACTGACCATGGTATTACTGTGCTCAATTGGCCTGCCAACTCTCCTGACCTGAACCCCATAGAGAATCTGTGGGATATTGGGAAGAGAAAGTTGAGAGACGCAAGACCCAACACTCTGGATGAGCTTAAGGCCGCTATCGAAGCATCCTGGGCCTCCATAACACCTCAGCAGTGCCACAGGCTGATTGCCTCCATGCCACGCTGCATTGAAGCAGTCATTTCTGCAATAGGATTCCCGACCAAGTATTGAGTGCATAACTGAACATAATTAGTTGAAGGTTGACTTTTTTTGTATTAAAAACACTTTTCTTTTATTGGTCGGATGAAATATGCTAATTGTTTGAGATAGGAAATTTGGGTTTTCATGAGCTGTATGCCAAAATCATCAATATTAAAACAATAAAAAGGCTTGAACTACTTCAGTTGGTGTTTAATGAATCTAAAATATATGAAAGTCTAATGTTTATCAGTACATTACAGAATATAATGAACTTTATCACAATATGCTAATTTTTTTAGAGAGACCTGTATAGTTAAAATTAAGAGATAAGGAAATTATGATTCTATACAGCTAAAAAAAAAAGAGTTAAGTATTGATCCCAAACAGTATCAGCAGTGCCACAGAATTCAGAAAATGAACCATCTAGCTGTCAGTTCCGTTTGTTGTGGTCAGTGTGGTGTCCCAACGAGACTGTTAATTTTGTAAGCACGTGCATTATTCATTCTCAGTCTTATGCTTATGTCAGGCTGGAGCTGGGGGGAGGCGTGAGAGTGAGACTATTAGCTGATGGTCTCTTTGAGGACATGGATGCTGCCGGAGTGAAGGGTATTGATAAATGTGGAGAAAGGATTTTTTTAATTGTTACAGGAGTTGCTGTTTTTGTCACAGAATGCAGATTGCAGGAACCCCTGGGCTGGGTCAAATTATTTGAAAGTGTCTGTATCTAAGCTAGAAAAAGTCATCTTGTGAGCCTGATATTTCAGGAGTCACAGCATTCATCCGAAGTTTTGAGCGAAATGACTTTGGATCTATGATCAGAAGCTTTCTTCGCTTATCACTAATAGATATGTAATGCCCCAGAGTGGCGCTACCACCTTTTGTGCACCTCCGCTATCTCCTACTGTTGATCCTGTGTCATCGTATGTATGTATTGCCATGTCCTGCGTAATAGGTATATGCATTTCCTATTTTGCAACTGTTAAAGTGTAATGTACCTGGTTCACCAGCAGGTGGCAGCAGGCATGGCAGAGCTAGTTTGCCCACAATGGAACCCTTCTTCCTTTCTGGCCCCCTCTCTAGAGAGGGAAGAGTTTAGTTAGTGAAAGGCAGTCTACCCTGCCTCTTCAAGGGGAAAGGTTGAGTTCAGAGAACCCCCTGCAAGGGGAAGGCTGTGTTCCATCCAGCAGAGCCTGTCTGCTCTGCTGGGCCCGAGGGCCTAAGCTGTATGCCTCCAGAGTTGAGAGTAAAGATCCTTGAATAAAGATAAAGATTCCAGAGATAAAGACAAAGATAAAGATACAGATCAAGAGAAAGATAGAGTCAGACTACGCTAAGTTCAGCAGAAAGAAAAAGTTTCTATTTAATTCTGATAGCACAGCAGAGAGTACTGATGTAGCAGGGCCGAGTGTGTTTGCCTGACAGTTTTTAATGCCAAAACCTGCTAGTAACCAAGATAAAGTGTGGAAGATTGTTCTTTGATGCAAGTTTATTCAAGTAAGGTTACTTTCACACTGGCGTTTCTGGGTCCGCTTGTGAGATCAGTTCAGCCCCATCCTGCATCCTGAATGGATAAGGATCTGTTCAGAATGCATCAATTTGGCTGCGTTTGGTCTCCGTTGCGTTTTTTAGGCGGTCACTAAAACGCAGCTTGCAGCATTTTGGTGTCCGCCTGACGATGCAGAGCCAAACGGATCCGTCCTGACTTACAATGTAAGTCAATAGGGACGGATCCGTTTTTCACTGACACAATATGGTGCAATTGAAAACGGATCCGTCCCCCATTGGCTTTTTTTTTTAATGAATAATGCAAACGGATCCGTTATTGATGGATACAAGCGTTTGCATTATTGGTGTGGATCCGTCTGTGCAGATACAAGACGGATCCGCACCAAACGCGAGTGTGAAAGTAGCCTAAGGGAACGTTTAAAGCCAGTGCCCATGCTGTGGACCTCAAATTGCGGTCCGCAATGCACGGGCATTGTCTATGGGGCAAATAGAGAAAGTTCTATCTTTTTGCGGTGCGGAAGCACGGAACAGAACTCCAGAAAGCACTCCGTAGTGCTTCTGTACTGTTTCATTCTTCCATTCAGCATCTCCGGATTTGTGGACCCATTGAAATGAATGGGTCCGCATCCGTGATATGCAATGGCCATGTAATGGTGCCCGTGTATTGCGGATCCGCAAATGTAGTCTGCAATATGGCAAAGGACACCACATGTTCGTGTGAACGAGCCCTAAAGCCGTTGTTTTCAACTTTAATACACGTCTGGACTCGATTCATTTCTACCAATCCCTTCTACAACTATCCCTTGCTCTGCAGTGGGCGACAGGCGACTACGCCTCGGGTTCCAGGATATCCAGGTAGGAGCACATTGACACGTGCACAGCCACACCTCAAGAGACATTTTAGACAACCCTTACACCACTCTGGCATTCCTACATCTGGGTACCACCACTATCATCCACTTAGGGGGGACTAAGTACCTCGTTGCTGAAATGCAACTGGCGTCATGACAAAACCATTCTAAACACCTTAACAAGGGAGTCCTGGCCGACGTCGTTGCCTCCCCGCTCGCCACAGATACAGGTATAACCTGTTGGACCCATTCCTTTGTGGAGAATGGAGGCCCCACAACTCCACTTTATATGTGTTTCCATAAACTCCTATAGAAGTTAATGGAGAGAGCTGCACACATTCTCCACCTGCCTGCAGACCCCCGTTCTTCACATGGAGGTGCGGCTCCCCACACAAGATTAAGGCAAGATATTAGAAACACACATATGGGGAGCAGACCAGAGGTCTAGTTGGTCTTTTAGCCTTTTATACTATAT
This sequence comes from Bufo gargarizans, assembly GCF_014858855.1. Classification (NCBI taxonomy): domain Eukaryota; kingdom Metazoa; phylum Chordata; class Amphibia; order Anura; family Bufonidae; genus Bufo; species Bufo gargarizans. The sequence goes on from NC_058083.1 coordinate 483,468,057, forward strand.
GAAGCATTTGATTTGTCATCATTATTATGTTTTTGGACAGTGTGGGACTTTATTTCTTGCAAATGCATCATTTCATTCATGCAGTCATGCAGCATGATGGTTCAGTGGTTAGCGTTAACTTGCAGCGTTAAGTGCCTGAAGTTGAATCCAAAGTAACATCCACAGGGAGTTTTGTTATGATTTCTCCATGTTTTGAAATATACAGAAGGATTAACTTCCTGGAAAGGTTGACTTTCACTTAAATTGGCCCAAGTGTGTGTGTATAAATTAGATTTGGAGCGCCAATAAAGGGGTTCTTACTACACACTACACTTCTCTACAACAGATGGTAGTAGTGTGATTCAACATATGATATGCCATCATGGCTGAGCATTCCCACAGGAAAACCCACCAATATCTAGTATATACAATGGCCCGCGCCTAGTGTGTAGTGAGGCCCGATCCCCTTACCCTTCTAGGCAGCTCTGCAAGTGGAAGCCACTGGTCCTGCTCACACCCTAGGACAGATTACTGGTGGCCATTTTAAATTATTCCCAGAAAACTCAAATTGCATTTTATATCTAAATTGGGGATTTGGAGCTGTATCCACTATGCAGATATATTAAAGGGGTTTTCAAGGACTCCTATATTGATGACATCCTCATGATAGCTCATTGGCGGTCTGACACCCAGCAATGTCACTGATCTGCTGTTCAAAAAGGCTCTCCAGTGAGAGAGCCAAGGCCTTCTCACAGCATACAAATCATAGTGTCATGCATTGTATAGTGCTTGTGCTCGGTATTGCAGTATATTCATTTTAGCTATTACTAAGCCATTTGACCAATGAACTTGATGTCACTGACCTAGAAAGCCTTCAAATGGCTTATTGGTGGGTTTGCTGTTACCTACAGATCCTATACACTCCTCCACTAGGCCATAGCTGACGCCTCTACTAGCCATAACAATGATAACCTGTAGATGATTAGCACCATAATTAGTCACTTAAAATTCAGTCTTGGAAATAATATAATAAACTGTGTAAAGCAATTTTAAAGCCAATAAGGACTGTGTGAAGTTTCTATAGTATTGGAAATGTAGGTTCGATCACTTGGAGGACGATGATAGAGTCTATGAGTTCTTAAGACGTAACAGTATAATGTAATTTCATTTGTTCAAGTTTTATATTCCTGTGGCTCTTTCTTGTTATTACTTCATGACAGTGATCCTCAAGCCTTATGGTTCTCACTTACATACAAGTAAAGGGTTAGGCTACATTCACACGGCCATGTTTTTGGTCTGCATCCACATGGATCCATTCATTTCTGAAATGTGGAAAGCCTATGGGTGGCATCCATGTGCTGTCCGCATTCATGTGGTTGTTCTACACATTATAGATCATGTCCAATTCTTGTTAATTTTGTGGGACCCATGAAAAGTGAGGGATGCACATGAACCGCATCCATGAAGATAGCCTTAGTATGAATTTATACACAGTGAGAAAGCTAGAGGAAATGTGGTAATGGCAGGGGGCAACAATAACTTTACCCTGGCTCTTATGTTGTGGACCAGCCACCAGTATGAAATAAACCCATAGTTCCCTTAATTCTTGTCGCCCCCTTGAATGCTCTAGTGCTTCTGTTATGTCTATGTACTCCGTCTTTTCCCCCGAGATGCTGCCCCTCTTAATGTTGGTGCCTGATATGTGAATAGTGCAGTGTTTTGCCAAGGGGGTGACTACAGACTATTTTCTTTGAAAGGGGGACAGTGTCAGATCATCATGTTTTTGGCCGTAGTAAATATTTAGAGTCTAACCTCTCAAGATATTTTTATAAAGACCCCTTTGGCAAACCAGTGCCCTTTTTACATATAGGGCACAAAAACGAATGGAGGGTCAAACAGACATAAATAATAAAAATGTAGCAGTCATGGGAGCGGTGAGAATTAATGAAAGTACAAGGTTTAATATTTTTTAAACTGATGACACATCCCTTTAATTTAGAGAACAATTGTTCCAGAGTTTGCTTTTTCATTATGGCATTATTACAATGATCCTCTATTCCTTTGTGTCCTTCACTAATATTAATATGATTAATGATGATACCAGCAGAATACAACCAGTGGAAGTGGAGATTAGCATAATGATTCACTAATCATCAAGCACAGGCCAAGATAGGGTTGACCCTGACACATCGCCCCCTCTTCAATATTCCATTATCTACAGGGATCACAGTTTTCATTTTATAGCTTCATAGTTATGTAGGGAATCTGGGATAAGAAAGGTAGTTTATCATTATGATTTCTAAATTATAACCGCTATTAATCAAGTTATGACCTGCTGGATTTATAGACTTCAAATAAGGATTAGAGTTCCATGACAGGTGAATTTTCATATACAGTCACTATAACCTGCAGAGTATGGGAAAAGAGGAGTGCTGGATCATGTAGAACCAACTATTCTGATATAAGGGTAGTATAGGTTCTTTACTATCACTGCTGCATCTCCCAATGGCGTGGATCAAATCATGCAGTGATGGGGGGAAGCAGCCAATAGCAGGCCATGATGGTGACAAGCCCTCTTGACGCTGCTAACTGTAGTGGCCTGCTATTGGATGCTCCCCCTCTGTCGCTGGATGTTTTGATCCGCGTGATGGTGAGATGAAGTGGCGGCCATGCAGGGATCCAGAGTGACGTGGGTTCCAGGAAGCAGGTAAGTATAATGTACAGGAGGGGCCCACGCAATGAAGGGGATCTTTTAGAATTTGGATAACCCCTTTAATAGGAATCTGCAGTGAGCCCCTAAGGAGCTGGTGCTGGGGATGGGAGTGGTAGTGTCCATAATGAGAAGTTGCGTCACGGTGTACTCCCTCAGGCTATCACTCCATGGGGTTTGGTGCAGTGAAAAGGTAGTTAGAAGAATCAGACCAGATGTAAACATATAAAAGTCTCTCTTTACTTAGTGCAGAATATATCCTGTGGCACATGCAGAAGTACAAAGTACAGTTTCTGGCATCAGATGAGGAGGTATGGTGACAGGCTGGATGGCATTGGCAATACGTTGGCACTAGCAAGCACTTGTGGATATAGATGTCTAATGCAGGTTAGATGCTATTGTGCCCTAGCGATGGTTTTGGCAAATGGTGGTGGTGTCTGAGCTGTAGTCACCCACCATGCAGCAGTGTTTGTAAAGCTATATATAATTAATCACTATGCTTTCTTGAAGCTGTGCTTTTGATGATTTTGCTGATCTGCCTTGAGTTTTAGTCTTACAGGAGAAGAATATCTGGTTCCTGAGTTTCCCTGTAGAGTGTTGGTCTCACAGAGAAATAAGATATGTTTCATGGGAGTAGAAGCTCTGGCATGCACTTCCTTACACCCCCACTATCAGAACAGGAACCCTCTTCTCTCTCTTCTTTCTCTATCTGAACTGGAACTTCTCCTCTTGACAAGAAGCAGGACCAGCCCACTGGATAGGGAGAGGAATAGGGTGGTTAGCCCTGCTCCTGCCATTAATGACCTCACCTGCTTGAATAAACAGCATAGCATCACATTACATAATGTAAAGATACACTTCATTAAGTGATCCCCAGCTTCATTATGGAGAAAAAGTACTTTCTGTCCAAATTCAAGTGCAAGGAGGGTGGGTCCACCCACTCTGTGCACCCTTGCTCCTCCTGCTTCCTCTGCCAGGGCCTTCCTCTCCTTCTTAATTAGTAGGGTTGGATTCCTGAATTATCATTTCTCCTATACCTGTCAATCAAAATGAGGAGAGAGGGGCTGGCACAGGAGCAGGAGGTACTGGGTGCACATAGTGGCTTGGGCCGACTTTTGGTGCACTTAACTGCTCATTTTCATATGGATCAAAATTACTTTTTCTCCAGAATGCAGCACTGGATCACTAAGTGAAAAGTATCATTACATTCAACTAAGCTAGCCCTACAAGGCAATGGTTTAATTTCCGAGTGATAGACTTCAGTAAAAGTTGAACCAATCAAGACAAAATGTTTGAAATGCATTTGAGTGGCTGTTCAGTGCATACGCCATGAGATAGACCTCTATGGAACTAAAAAAAATTTCAGTTTGGCATCTGCCAGGCACGTACAGTATACTTTGCACTGCCTGGCAGATTGTAGTCAATCACCCCCCCCCCCCCCCAAAGTATAGAGCACACTAAGTATAGAGCACACTTTTTTAACCTAGCAGCTAGAGTTAAAGAGGACCTTCCCACTCCTGACATGCCTGTTTTAATAGCTTCATGAATTCCCCATGTAATAATATTTCTTATGTTTCTGTGTTGTGCCATTCCTTTATTATTTGCTCTAGAAGTTATTAATGAATTGCTATTAGTCTGCAGTAAGGGTACAGAGGGTGGTAACCAGTTGGGGGGTGTATCTGAACAGTCTGAAAATGGCAGCACTGATTGGCTAGAATGAGTCTGTGCAGGTACACACACCCAACTTGTTACCACCCTCTGTACCCTTACTGCAGACTGCTATCAATTCATTCATAACTTCTTGTATAAATAATAAAGGAATGGCACAACATAGAGTCACAAGAATAGATGTTCCAGAATTGTTATTACATGGGGAATTAAAGATGAGCGAATCAAAGCTGATGAAGTCAAATTTGTCCCGACTTCAGGAAAAATTAGATTCTGAACGAATGCGAATTTCCTCGCGCTTCATGATAACGAATCACAATTTTTCCTGACATGGCGGCTATCCAGCTACAATGGCTGCTAAAATGGCAGCTACATGTGTGGACATGAAGCAAGAACTCTAGGAAGGCGGGATGGCCCATAATACCATGCATGCAGGCAATCAGCAGCTAGCCAGCCCGGGGATGTCACAGCCCTATAAATACAACGGCCATCTTAGAGTCAGACATTCACTATCGTACTTTGTTCAGAGAAAGACATGTATGCAGGCGCTAGGGAGAGTGAAAGAAAAACTAAATGTAAAAAAAATAAAAGGAAAGAAGTGATTTACTAGTGCAGGGAAAGGATAGTGAGAGGAATTATTTCACAGGCAGGGAGAGACGTGTGCAGATGCTAGGGAGAGTCATAGGATAATCCTCATTCTGAAAAAAAGCGATTTATAAGTGCAGGGAAACATTAATTGGGGATCCAGATAGTCTCATAATACAGCTCTGTCATTCCAGCAATTAGTTATTAGGGTGCAAGTGCTATGTTGAAAAGCCTTTAGTAGCTTTTATCTGTGGAGAAAGATAAATGTATACGCAGGTCACTTTTGCTGTTAACTGCCCTGATATCATTTAGTGACCTATTTCAATACAATACGAGAAAAATTGACGCAGTTCATATTTGCTGTTACTTGCACTAAAAGCGTTTCTTGTCGTATTTCACTACAATATGAGAAAAATAGACGCAGTTCACATTTGGTGTCATTTGTGCTAAAAGCGTTTATTGCCATATTTCTAGAGAAAAATAGAAAAATAGACTAAGATCATATTTGCTGTTATTTGCCCTAAGAGCGTTTCTTGTCATATTTCACTACAATACGAGAAAAATAGACGCAGTTCACATTTGGTGTTATTTGCGCTAAAAGCGTTTATTGCCATATTTCTAGAGAAAAAGAGAAAAATAGACGCAGTTCATATTAGCTGTTATTTGCGCTAAAAGCGTTTCTTGTCATATTTCACTACAATACGAGAAAAATAGACGCAGTTCACATTTGGTGTTATTTGCACTACAAGCGTTTATTGCCATATTTCTAGAGAAAAAGAGAAAATAGACTAAGAAAAATAGACGCAGTTCACATTTGGTGTTATTTGCGGTAGAAGCGTTTATTGCCATATTTCTAGAGAAAAAGAGAAAAATAGACTAAGATCATATTTGCTGTTATTTGCGCTAAAAGCGTTTCTTGTCGTATTTCACTACAATACGAGAAAAATAGACGCAGTTTACATTTGGTGTTATTTGCGGTAAAAGCGTTTATTGCCATATTTCTAGAGAAAAAAAGAAAAATAGACTAAGATCATATTTGCTGTTATTTGCCCTAAAAGCGTTTCTTGTCATATTTCACTACAATACGCGAAAATAAGACGCAGTTCACATTTGGTGTTATTTGCGCTAAAAGCATTTATTGCCATATTTCTAGAGAAAAATAGAAAAATAGACCAAGTTCATATTAGCTGTTATTTGCGCTAAAAGCGTTTCTTGTCATATTTCACTACAATACGAGAAAAATAGACACAGTTAACATTTGGTCTTATTTATTCGAAAAGCGTTTATTGTCATATTTCCCTACAATATGAGAAAAATAGACGCAGTTCACATTTGGTGTTATTTGCGGTAAAAGCGTTTATTGCCATATTTCTAGAGAAAAAAAGAAAAATAGACTAAGATCATATTTGCTGTTATTTGCCCTAAGAGCGTTTCTTGTCATATTTCACTACAATACGAGAAAAATAGACGCAGTTCACATTTGGTGTTATTTGCGCTAAAATCGTTTATTGCCATATTTCTAGAGAAAAAAAGAAAAATAGACTAAGATCATATTTGCTGTTATTTGCCCTAAGAGCGTTTCTTGTCATATTTCACTACAATACGAGAAAAATAGACGCAGTTCACATTTGGTGTTATTTGCGCTAAAAGCGTTTATTGCCATATTTCTAGAGAAAAAGAGAAAAATAGACGCAGTTCATATTAGCTGTTATTTGCGCTAAAAGCGTTTCTTGTCATATTTCACTACAATACGAGAAAAATAGACGCAGTTCACATTTGGTGTTATTTGCACTACAAGCGTTTATTGCCATATTTCTAGAGAAAAAGAGAAAATAGACTAAGAAAAATAGACGCAGTTCACATTTGGTGTTATTTGCGGTAGAAGCGTTTATTGCCATATTTCTAGAGAAAAAGAGAAAAATAGACTAAGATCATATTTGCTGTTATTTGCGCTAAAAGCGTTTCTTGTTGTATTTCACTACAATACGAGAAAAATAGACGCAGTTTACATTTGGTGTTATTTGCGGTAAAAGCGTTTATTGCCATATTTCTAGAGAAAAAATGAAAAATAGACTAAGATCATATTTGCTGTTATTTGCCCTAAAAGCGTTTCTTGTCATATTTCACTACAATACGCAAAAATAAGACGCAGTTCACATTTGGTGTTATTTGCGCTAAAAGCGTTTATTGCCATATTTCTAGAGAAAAATAGAAAAATAGACCAAGTTCATATTAGCTGTTATTTGCGCTAAAAGCGTTTCTTGTCATATTTCACTACAATACGAGAAAAATAGACGCAGTTCATATTTGGTGTTATTTGTGCTAAAAGCGTTTCTTGTCATATTTCACTACAATACGAGAAAAATAGACGCAGTTCACATTTGGTGTTATTTGTGCTAAAAGCGTTTATTGCCATATTTCTAGCGAAAAATAAAAAAATAGACATAGTTCATATTTGGTGTTATTTGTGCTAAAAGTGTTTCTTGTCATATTTCACTACAATATGAGAAAAATAGACGCAGTTCACATTTGGTGTTATTTGTACTAAAAGCGTTTCTTGTCGTATTTCACTACAATATGAGAAAAATAGACGCAGTTCACTTTTGGTGTTATTTGCGGTAAAAGCGTTTATTGCCATATTTCTAGAGAAAAAGAGAAAAATAGACTAAGATCATATTTGCTGTTATTTGCGCTAAAAGCATTTATTGTCATATTTCCCTACAATACGAGAAAAATAGACGCAGTTCACATATGGTGTTATTTGCACTACAAGCGTTTATTGCCATATTTCTAGAGAAAAAGATAAAATAGACTAAGTTCATATTTGCTGTTATTTGTGCTAAAAGCGTTTCTTGTCATATTTCACTACAATACGAGAAAAATAGACGCTGTTACAAAACTGTTAGTTACACTGTTACAAAACTGTTAATTACACTGTGTGCGGTCGGTCAGGACTTCAGGGACCCGTAACTCCCGAACCCTTGGACCGACGGAGCCGGATTTTGGATATGTTGTTCCCCTACACCAGGACTGTCTGAGGATACCGAATGTAAAGATGTACCCCCTGGTTTTGGGGTACATCCAGAACTTGGGTAACATTGTGTGTGGGTTGATTATGTTAAAGGCTTATCTGAGGGGAGGAGACGTGGGGGCTGTCCCAGACATGTAATTGTGTATTGTGGTAATCATGTAAATGTAGCCCTTCCCAGGGCAGGATGGCATAAAAGGAGGCCCCGGGTCAATAAACATCAGTCTTGCTTAACCTTCAAATCGCAGCCTCGACTCGTTTGTGGAGGGGGGAAGGATTATCCTAGCTGAAAGATCATTACCGGGATTGTTCTACATTTACAGGATCCTTCTGGATATCGCGACAAAGCGGCTCCTCTCTCTCTCCCTAAACAGAGATCCAGACTATCCAAGCGGTCCAGCTCCCAGCTAGCCGGGGAGTAACCGTAACATTTGGTGGCAAGCAGTGGGATGGCGTCCTAGTGTGAGGAGAAGCAGCTCGTAGACACCGTTCGTGGAGTATATTGAGGGCAACGCTAGTATCCGTACAGCGCCCCTGGCTACAGCAGGATGGAATCGGCTAGTCTTCGAACAGCGTTCCACTACGAGGAGGATGATGACCCGGACTGGAGGGATGCAGTCCGGAAAGGCGTCTGGCACGAGGCCCTGGAAGATGTACAGCGTCGGCGGGGCGAGTGTCTCCCCAGTGAGGAGCAGCAGTTGCGGATGCGAGTGGCCCTGCGAATGCCCCTTCTGGGAGAGGAGCCCCTGAATGAGTGGGTGACAGAACTGGAGAGCCTGGTATGGAAGGAGCTTTGGCTAGATGACGCCTACCAGGCACTCTGGTGGTATGTGATTCGGCACTCTCCCTGGATGGCTGAGCACGACAGACCCGAGGGTGAGGATTATGATGGCCCTGGCCTGTTGTTTGAGGCCTTCGCAGAACCGGAGTTTGGAGATGCTGGAGGGTCCCGGTTCTGGGATATCTATGACTACAGAGAGGCTATGAATGATTGGGCTACAGCGAGAGAGGTGAGACAAGACCTGGCATCTCTAGTCACAAAGGAGTGGGAGCTGGAGCAGGACTACCAATACTTCTTCAGCTCAATTCGGTCCCAATATACACTGCCAGAGAGCTGGGTGGCAGTCCCAGACCTACAACCCTACAGCTGGGAAGACCCGACTGAAGTATCCCCTGCTTCAGTACCAGCTACAGAGGTAGGGGTCCTCATAGACTGGTCCTGTGAGGAACCACAACAGGCAGGTGGAGAAGGGACCGAGGGCTCTCCACCGGGATGCTGGGATGCTGGCCCAGACCCTCAGCGGCAGCCGGAGTTGCCAGGTGTGGACGCAGGTGATCCTGACTCGCAAATGTTGAGGGACCTCACAGACTGGTCCTGGGAGGACCCACAGATGGCAGGTGGAGATGGGACCGAGGTCTCTCTACTGGCCCTACAGGGATGCTGGGCCGCCTGCCCAGATCTCCAGCGGCAGTGCATATCACAGGGAGAGGAGACAACCGGTCTCTCTCCCCAGCGGCAACCTGAGTTCCAGGGGGAGGAGATGCGGGGTCCCTCTGCCTTACAGCAACCATAGTCCTGGGAAGGAGAGGCAACCGGCCTCACCATCCACCAGCAGCCGGAGATACCGGGAAAAGGGGAACACAAGCCCCTCTGCATGGGCGCAGATGAGACCGCGGGCTCGGTGCCAGTCCTACAGGGATGCTGGACAGTCGGTCCAGATCCCCATCCATCTCCGCAGGGATACCAGGAGGAGGAGGTAAGCGAGCCCTCCCCTTCCCAGCTACTTCCCAACAGAGTTCTGGGGGCAGGGGATGAGCCTGCGCTACCCACTGATTTCTTCCCAGCGGAAGAGCTGGCATCAGGGCAGAGCGCAGTCGGCCTCTGCTCTCCTCTATCCTCTTCTCCAGAGCCGGACATCCCACAGGCTACCCCAGCGGAAGAGCTGGCCTCTGGGCAGAGCACAGTCGGCCTCTGCCCTCCCCTATCCTCTTCTTCAGAGCCGGACTCCCCACAAGCGACCCCAGCGGAAGAGCTGGCATCTGGGCAGAGCGCAGTCGGCCTCTGCCCACCAAGTACCTACAGCTCCAAGCTGGAGAACCACAAGGCAGCAAGGAGTCGCAGATGCCCACTCAACAGCTGGGGACATACAGAACAGAGCCAGGCCCCAAAATTCAACAGGTCCAGTATGGGGTTGTGGTTGGACTGCCAGACTAACTCAGGTACTGACCGTGAGGTCAGGTATCTGGTTAGTCTTCCCTGGAAGGGGGAGATGTGTGACGAAACCAACCTCGCCACGGTGTTTTGGAGGGGGCTGGTTGCTAGCCTCTTGCCTCAGGATTATGGCCCATACTAACTTTAAAGAAAACAGGCCGGCCGCACAGCTTAAATCTGTCTTTGGAATTGTGTATTATGTTATTATGCGTTCGGTTAAATTGTATGTTATGTGAGGGCACCCAGATAGCTAATATTATTGTATTCGTGTATTCTGAGTGCCATTCACCTAATGATATGCACTCAGACTTGAGCTATCTGGGGATATGTTAAATGTCTGTGTTTGCTGGGAGGGTGTACCATTGTGTGTTTGGGTGGTGATTCCTGTCCTGTTGTCTCCACATGTGTATTGGTGTTTTCCCTTTGTCCTGAGACATAATTGGATTGCTCCTTGGGTGTCGCCAGGCAGAGAGGAGGAAACCATGATGCATTGTGGGGATGTGTTGTGTCTATGTATCCTGAATTTCTGCATATCTGTCCTGTGTCGCAGTCTCCATTCTGGTCCCCTAAGGGCGTGGCCACCAGATGGGGACCTGCATAAATACGGGCGGGTAGCCCTCAATAAAGTGTTCCTGTTTTATCCTTCATCATGCTGAGACTGGTGTTTGGGTAACTGATCAAACTGGGGGATTGCTATACGCTGAAGATTTGCTATACTCCCCTGGCATAACTACTAGCTCTTGTAAGAGCTGTTCCTGCTCTCTGGCTGTAGGAGAGGTTCACCCACTGGAGCCTGGAGCCTTGTCGTAGGTCCAGCATGGGTGGAGGACGGTGAGACCCCAACCAAGCTGCGGCGGTTCGTGGGGTCTGCAGGGCGTACGGTGTCAAGTGGAGTGCTTGGAGTCCTCGGAAAGCACTAGGAGCATCTATCGACGGAGGTACCCGGTCGGGGTGCTAGGAGATCCGTTACAGACGCAGTTCACATTTGGTGTTATTTGCTCTAAAAAGCGTTCACATTTGGTGTTATTAGCGGTAAAAGCATTTATTGCCATATTTATAGAGAAAAAGAGAAAAATAGACTAAGTTCATATTTGCTGTTATTTGCCCTAAAAGCGTTTCTTGTCATATTTCACTACAATACGAGAAAAATAGACACAGTTCACATTTGGTGTTATTTGCGCTGAAAGCGTTTTTTTTTTTGTCATATTTCACTACAATGCGAGAAAAATAGACGCAGTTCACATTTGGTGTTATTTGCGCTAAAAGCACATATTGTCACATTTCTAGAGAAAAATATTCACAGTTCACTTTTTCTGTTATTTACTTAGAAATCGTTTAGTGGCCTATTTTAGTCCAATACAAGAAATATATACGCAGTTCACTACGCAGTGCCGTTTCGTTGCCAATTTAAAATCCTTTAGTTGCCTATCTCAGTAAAAAAAGAAAAATGTATTTGGTGCTTTTAGGGGTGTTTTAATTTGCTTTTAATTTATTTAGTTCAGCTGAAAGTATGTCAGACAGAGAAGTGCCAGGCCCTGCACAGGGGAGTGTCAAAGGCGTAAATGATTCTGGCGCAGGAACAGGTCACAGCAGAGTAAGGGGGCGTGGCAACAGGGGTTTCTTCCCGAGGCCTCAGGTCCACATGTCAGCAAGCGGTCGTGTCTTGACTAGCAACCCAGCGGTTCTTGATTGGTTGACTGGATCTTCGACTTCATCGCAAGTGACAGCAGCACCAGCAGCCTGAGTCTAGAGTCGCTGATGAGCAGCTTTCTTCACCCGAATAGTGAAGAAACTACTCACCAGCAGAAGCAGGTAGACCTGGAGCAGGACCTGAACCAGCAGGTTGTGTCATACTTTGACAGCACCCTGACAGCCGTCATAGAAGATCCGCTGAACAACTGGGCAGCCAAACTAGATTTGTGGCTGCAACTAGCCGAGTTTGCCCTGGAAAAGCTGTCCTGCCCGGCCAGTAGTGTGGCATCATAGCGGGTGTTTAGTGCGGCGGGGGCCATAGTTACCCCAAGAAGAACTCGCCTGTCCACCCAAAATGTGTAAAGACTTACTTTTGTCAAGATGAATCAGGCGTGGATCAGCCAGGATTTCCACCCACCAATGCCTGATGCATCAGATTAGATCATCCATCTCCACACTATGTCACCGTGCCACTCTGTGGCATCATGCTGCTGCTGTTACTGCCATGTCCACACTATGTCACCATGCCACTCTGTGGCCTCCTGATGATGCCATCCCCACACTATGTCACTGTGCCACTTATGGCCTCCTATTGCTGCCATGTCCACACTATGTCACCTTGCTGCTCTGTTGTATTATGCTGCTGTTGTTACTACTGCCATCTCCACACTATGTCACCTTTCCACTTTGGCTGCTGCTGTTGCTGCCATCTCCACATTACTGTATGTCACATTGCCACTTTGTGGCCTCCTGATGCTGCCATGTCCACACTATGTCACCTTGCCAATCTGTGGTATTATGCTGCTGTTGCTGCCATCTCCACACTATGTCACACCCACTTTGCGGCCTCCCGATGCAGCCATGTCCACAGTATGTAACCATTCCACTCTGGTATCATGATCTGTTTTTTGTGGGTTATTGTTCTGACGGATCAGAGGAAGGACAAAATAATCTGTGACTTCAACACAAACTTACTGCTGACACCCTCTCCACTCTGTCCTGGGGGCTCTACTTGTATAAGCGTTTAATAGAACAGGTTCTGTAGACATCTATGTGGAATCAACTGATGACAGTGTAAAAGGAGTGCGCTCCTTCTTGATGCTAACATCGACCTTTAAGGCTGAGTTAATACTTGAGTTATTTGGTCAGTTTTGGCCCCGTAACTGCCCAAATAAGTGTGCAGTGATTCTATGAGCGGCGCCTGTCATCTGCGTGTCATACTGATTTCACTACCCCAGCACACTCCCTATGCGTGTTACTGTAAGGCACAGTGTTCTACATCCACATAAAGGCTCTATGCAGCCCGGAAATAGCCGTTTTTTATCGCACTTTTTTGGAAAATTCGGCGAACCGGGGAATGCATGAAGCTATTGAAACAAGCAAGTTAAGTGTGGTGAAAGGCCCTCTTTAAGTGAAGTGAATCATCCAAACTGGAATTCGGTCTGAATATTAGGAAAAAAATGAGTTGCCATGAAGCTGAACTTTCTTGTGCTTCATGGCTGGAATGGAAAAAAATCGTGACATCATCACACTCAGTGCACAAGCAAGTGGATGAGGTGAGTGATTTTTTTTTTTAAACCCAAAAAGCCATATTTCACTAGTGTATTACCATTTTTAACGGCCGTTAGACGGGTGCACTTCTGTCTAGGCACCTGTTAAATCCCATTGATTAATAGGCTGAATAGGATTTTAACATAGTGATCTGTGACAAATTCATTCATAATGATACGAATTTCTTGTCACCCTTCGGCAAAGCTGCCTGATCAAATTTTCAAAACTTTGCCCATCTTTAATAGCAGCCTATGCATGATATTTGCACCTTTATTAGTAAGTGCCTAATATTAACTTTGTCTAAATGATAAATGCCAATTTGCTGAAGTGAGGCAACCCCCTTAAATTTTCAGTATATTTTTTGCTATTGGATAGAATACATTAAAGCTGCGTATAGACTTTGCCCTGGTTAGAGTTGAATTCTTTGTCCCAGTGCTCCAGAATGTGAAGTATCTCTTTTAATATATGGTTGATGCAAAAACACACCAATGTTGCCCTCTAAGGAGCAGGATGCAAAACCTAAGGGTACTTTCACACTAGCGTTTTTCTTTTCCGGCATAGAGTTCCGTCAGAGGGGCTCTATACTGGAAAAGAACTGATCAGTTTTATAACCATGCATTATGAATGGAGAGCAATCCGTTGAGCACTTCCCTGAATGCCAGATCCGGCATCTTTTCCAAAGGAATGTTTTAGTGTCGGATCCGGCAATCAAAATACCGCAATGCCTGATCCGTCCTTCCGGTAAAAATGTGAAAAAAAATATATAACGGATACGTTTCTCTGGATGACAAATGGAGAGACGGATCCGTTCTTGCAATGCATTTGTCCGGATGCGTCTACAAATGCTTTCCGTTTGCATGCAGATTGCCGGATTCAGCAGGCAGTTTCGGCGACGGAACTGCTTGCTGGATCACTCTGTGTGAAAGTACCCTAATTCTATTTGATAACATTTTCTTTCCCAAACATTGTTTTAATAACTGTGAACAGAGTCTGACCCATGCCATGAGATACCTTGACGGGGTGGGCAGGGCTCCGATATGTTCCTGACTGGAAAATATTGGCTAAAGTCTCAGCTTTTAACATCAGCGTGAGGGTCTAGCCAGTGTGGTCAGTCGCATATTATTGTGGTGTACCTTTCTTAAGTGATTTATGTATTCTTATGTTTTCATCCACACATTATGTCATCTTGTGTAGGATTGGTGCATGTGGTCCGCTGCCAGCATCGTCCATTGTATGCATTTTTGCTGGGGATTGCCGTTAGCAATGGATCACTTGCAGAGGAATTGCTCCCCTGATTATAATCACACTACAGTATTTGGGGTTGAGCATTTCCTCCCATTTAGGCCACTTTATTCAGTGATTTTTCTTTACATGTATTGAATATGCTAATGCTTGTCATTGGTAACATTCTGGTGCACCTGGTAGCCTGTGTCACATGGCCTGTTATAGGTGGGGATCGCTGCCTCCTCCTCCCTCCCATTGTTCTAGGGATCTTACTATGGAGGTATGTAGGAGCTTGGCTGTGAGTCGGTCCTTAGCACCTATCAGACTGTGTTCACACATGATAGGTAGTTTAGCGGTAGGACCCATGCCATATTTTCATCCATACATTATTTCATCTTGTGTAGGATGTTTTTGTGGTGTATGTGGTCGGCTGCCGGCATCCTCCATTGTATGCATTTTTGCTGGGGATTGCCATCAGCAACGGATAAGTTACGGAGGAATTCCTCCCCCGATTATAAACACGCTACAGTGTTTGGGGTTGAGCATTTCCTCCCATTTAAGCCACTTTATTCAGTGATTTTTCCAAACATTGTTTTCTATAATATAATTAAAAAGATCAGAACTGAGAGTCGGCACATAAAAAAGCCCTCATGGATGCTTTGCTTTGGAGTGGTAGAATCAGACACATTGTGCAGCCACAAAAAGTTGGCAGAGGTCCATAACACCTGAAGCAGCAAACTGTTAATGTTACTGAACCAGCTCAGTCACATCAGGGAAGCAGGGAGGTGTACAGAGATAAATAGATGAGAACTGCAGAGCCGCTGATTAAAGTGTACAGGTCGGAAACATTAGTACTAAGACCATAGAGAAAGAAAAAGACCCCCGAGCTGAAAAGTGTAGTTTAAAATCCTGCACAATGCCTAATGTTGTACTCTATTTCAGTGTGTAATGTTGCATTCCCAAAAGATACCAAACAAATAGTTTTCAAACATTTCCTTAACAAGTGACATTTATGCCAGTAGTTGCTTTTTTACATTAGGAAAGTCTTCAGACCCTTTCACTCTTTTCACATTTTGCTATATTGAGACCTTGTTCAATTCCCCCCCCCCCATAATTCTGCACTCAATACCCCATAATGACAACGTGAAAACAGAATGTTCGAAATCTTTGCTAATTTATTGAAAATGAAAAACTAAAATCTTGCATCGATATAAATATTCAGACCCTTGACTCAGGACTTAGTTTAAGAACCTTTGGCAGTGATTACAGCCTCCAGTCTTCTTGGGGATGGTGCCACAAGGTTTGCAAACCTGGATTTGTTGATTTTCTGCCATTGTTCTCTGCAGATCCTCTCAAGCTCTGTCTGGTTGGATGTGTACAGTCGGTACTCATCCATTTTGCAGTTCTCTCTAGAGATGTTGGGTTCAAGTCAAGGTTCTGGCTGGGCCACTCAAGAACATTACCAGAGTTGTCCCTAAGCCACTTCTATGTCTTGGCTGTGTGCTTAGGGTCAGTGTCTTATTGGAAGGTGAGCCTTCAGCCCATTCTGAGGTCCAGAGTACTCAATAATGTCTCTGTTCTATGATCAGCTTCCCCTCAACTCTGACCAGTCTCCCTGTACAAGCCACTGAAATACCCCCACCGCATGATACTGTCACAACCATACTTCACTGTAGGGATGGTATTAGACAGGTGATTAATATCAACTTGGTTCCAAGATAGAGGCTGTCAAAATGGCCATCGTGTTGGACACGTAGCCTCACAGATTTGCCCCTTCCTCTTATTAATATGCCACATACCAGATGGTGTTCCCAACCAACGTTTATTCAGGTGTATTTATACTTTTCGGCCACTCTGGATATATATATATTGTAAGGGTTTGCTCTCTCATGCAAGGCGACGATAACAGATTCCTCCTCAGCCAACGGGGTTGAAGTCCAAATGGTGCTTTAGTGCTTCATTTTGACACTTCAGCAGGAGCACAAACTTAAACATCAACCAAAATAAACACCTGCCTGTCTAGGCTCTACCTAATACAGATCTCCCTAACTCACTTCTAAGGCTACTTTCACACTTGCATTCGGGGTTCCGCTTGTGAGTTCCGTTTGAAGGCTCTCACAAGCGGCCCCGAGCGGATCCGTACATCCCCAATGCATTCTGAGTGGATAAGGATCCGCTCAGAATGCATCAGTATGGCTCAGTTTCGCCTCCGTTCCGCTCAGGAGGCGGACACCTGAACGCTGCTTGCAGCGTTTTGGTGTCCGCCTGGCCGTGCAGAGCCAAACGGATCTGTCCAGACTTACAATGTAAGTCAATGGGGACGGATCCGTTTGACGTTGACACAATATGGTGCAATTTTAAACGGATCCGTCCCCCATTGACTTTCAATGCAAAGTCAGGACGGATCCGTCTGACTAACAATTAGACTTAGATTTTATTCAGAAATATAATGCAGACGGATCTGTTCTGAACGGATACCATAGTTTGCATTATAGGAGCGGATCCGTCTGTGCAGATACCAGACGGATCCGCTCCGAACGCAAGTGTGAAAGTAGTCTAAGACGCAATTTACACAAGGGGTGAGATCCGGATTTACTCAGCCATATGGTCCAGCAGCCTCCTGGCTGTTACCACACCAGTTCCAAGTCCTCTCTCATACTCATACACAGAGGGTTGTTTTATACCTCTGTGATTATCTTAGCAGTCCTCAACTCTGATCTCCTCAGCTAAAGGAAATACTTGTACTGGAAAGGTGTAGACTGGCAGGTCCCACTACCAAACCAACCCACCAGTCCAAATAAAATCCAGCCCAGAACAAAATCAAGACAAACCTGTCTCAGCAAACTACAGTTTGGTGAAACTACTGCAGTTTTCTGGATTTCAGTTATCTCACCCAGCTGAGGTATCTGGGTGGGATATACATGCCTTCCAGCACTATACTGTACAGATTACCATTATATATATATATATATATATATATATATATTGTTCTGCCCAGCAGGGTTAGACAATTATTCTAACGGTGTTAAGTTGTATCACACTTTGTTTTTCCTGCTGCAAAGACTACTGCATTGTGGGTGGTGCACTGCATTGTGGGAGTGCCAAGCATTCTGGGTAAGAAAAGTCTCCAGGAGACATCAGCAGAGCTATCCTATACATGTCTCCTTCTCAAACTCCACCATCCTTGTATAAGCATATCTGGTGAGAGATCTACCTTTGTTTCAGGGATATTGTGTTATGCAGAGCTGTTCAGCTAGTTGTGATTGTTATTCAGGAAAGTTGTTACTACTGTTAGCTAGACATGTAATCCTATGTATATGCAGCCATTTTACCATGTGCTTTCAGTGTTAATGTAAATGTTATAGTACATGCTATCTATACTTTATACTTATACTTGTTATTTGTATTCTTATAGTTTTACAAATCAAACAATCCTGTTTTACCAATAAACAAGTTAGACTAAAAGAACAGTTGTTATGTAAGCGGGTGTGTACCCACTGTACTCTGGAGGGGCATGACTATGCAACTACCTGGTCTTCACTAGAGCCTCTGATGGTGAGGATAGGCTTGAGCCATTAGGGTAGTTGCTAGGTGCCACTCCAGAGCAGTCCCCGAGTCAGTGGCAGCTGACCAGGGGGTCAGATTACCCAGTGCAAGCGCCAAGGGGACATACGTGACCAGGAGGTTCTGGGTCTGATCAGGTGGCGATCAAGAAAGGTCAGTAAGCGAAGTCCGAGGTCAGAGGCAGGCAGCAAACAAACAAAGTCCATAAACAAGGTCAGAGGCAGGCGGCAAACAGGCAAAGTTCATAAACGAAATCCGAGGTCAGAGGCAGGCGGCAAACAGGCGAAGTCCAGGAGTTCAATAAGCAAAGTCCGGTAAACAGCGAAGCAGACAAAAGAGACACCATAGCACTTGGAGATAGACAAGCTAACACCATAAGGTTGCTCAGGCATCTTCCTGTGGTAGGAAGTGCCTTTAAATACCTGCTGCAATCCAGTCATAAGCTGGTGAGACAGAGGGCATGTATCTGCTGCTTCATACACTCACCTAAAGAATTATTAGGAACAAAATACTAATACGGTGTTGGACCGCCTTTTGCCTTCAGAACTGCCTTAATTCTACGTGGCATTGATTCAACAAGGTGCTGATAGCATTCTTTAGAAATGTTGGCCCATATTGATAGGATAGCATCTTGCAGTTGATGGAGATTTGAGGGATGCACATCCAGGGCACAAAGCTCCCGTTCCAAAGCTCCCGCACCCAAAGGTGCTCTATTGGGTTGAGATCTGGTGACTGTGGGGGCCATTTTAGTACAGTGAACTCATTGTCATGTTCAAGAAACCATTTTGAAATGATTTGAGCTTTGTGAAATGGTGCATTATCCTGCTGGAAGTAGCCATCAGAGGATGGGTACATGGTGGTCATGAAGGGATGGACATGTTCAGAAACAATGCTCAGGTAGCCCGTGGCATTAAAACGATGGCCAATTGGCACTAAGGGGCCTAAAGTGTGCCCAGAAAATATACCCCACACCATTACACCCCCACCACCAGCCTGCACAGTGGTAACAAGGCATGATGGATACATGTTCTCATTCTGTTTACGCCAAATTCGGACTCTACCATTTGAATGTCTCAACAGAAATCGAGACTCATCAGACCAGGCAACATTTTTCCAGTCTTCAACAGTCCAATTTTGGTGAGCTCGTGCAAATTGTAGCCTCTTTTTCCTATTTGTAGTGGAGATGAGTGGTACCTGGTGGGGTCTTTTGCTGTTGTAGCCCACCTTTCTTTCCCATTCTGACATTCAGTTTGGAGTTCAGGAGATTGTCTTGGCCAGGACCACAACCCTACATGCATTGAAGCAACTGCCATGTGATTGGTTGACTAGATAATCGCATTAATGAGAAATAGAACAGGTGTTCCTAATAATTCTTTAGGTGAGTGTAGATGAAGAGAGACACAGCAACGTAAGCACAAACACCAGTACAAGTCTCCAGCAGGAAGGAAACTCTGGCATGGAACATAGATAGCATAGTTAAAGGGGTTGCCTGAGTTATGAAAAAAACATATATAGCACTGAAAATCTGATGGGCAGCAATATATAACTGAGCTAAGCAAGTTTTATGCACAAAAATATATCTATTTCCTCATTTCCCTGGTTCTTTTCTGGCCCTTGTTTACATGAAATAAAAACAATCTCTGCCCCTCTCCTTGCTCTGCTAAGGGAGTGACGTGTCTGCCTGCTGGGAGAATCAGCAGCATGTTGTATGTGTAGGACTACAAGTCCCAGCTGTATAATTACACTGCTAACGGAGTGGATACAAGAGCTGCCCGGAGTGCTGGGAGAATCAACAGCAACTTGTAAGTGTAGAACTACAAGTCCCAGCTGTATAATGACACTGCTAATACACACAGGATCTTCCCCCTACCTTCTTGTGCAATGCTCTCTCTAGTCTGTAGGGGTTAAGAATCCTTGGAGAGAGCAGACAGCCTGGCAGTGAAGGGGGCGTGGCCAGCACAGTGACTCTCGTTTACAGGCTTGTAAACAAACTTTATCAGAGCAGGGAGAGAAGCTGACATCACAGGTCATGTGACCCTCAGTCAAATCTGATAAACCAGGCACTGCAGATAAAGTGAGTTAATTGTAAAGTTGTTATATTTTCCAAGTTAGGAACATAGAAAGAACAAAAAAATAACTCGAACAACCCCTTTAAGTTACCTTCTGCCCACGCTTGTCAGCACAGCGCCAGGAGGGAAAGAGGGAACCATGCGCCCGTGCCCGCGGTTAGGGGCAGCAGCGCCGGCATGGACCACTGGGCTAACAGTACCCCCCTTCTTACGCCCCCTCTCCTCAGGCCTGGTCCTGGACAATAATTTTTTCAGAAGAAGAGGGGCATTGATGTTTTCTCTGGGTTTCCAAAATCTCTCCTGAGGGCCAAACCTCTTCCAATCCACCAGAAACATGGTTTTCCCTCTAGTCTTTTTCATCCCCAGAATGGCCTTTACTTCACAGACTTTCTCATCACTGACCGCAACATAGTAACATAGTATATAAGGCCAAAAAAATACATTTGTCCATCCAGTTCGGCCTGTTATCCTGCAAGTTGATCCAGAGGAAGGCAAAAAAAACTTTGAGGTAGAAGCCAATTTTCCCCACTTAAGGCTTCGTTCACATCACCGTTCAGCCTTTCCGTTCTCCTGCTCCGTTTAGGGACAGGAGAACGGAAAGGACGGATAAGCACATAACTGATGCCAAACTGAGTCAAACGGAGCCCTTAGGACCCCATAGACTATAATGGGGTCCGTTATGTTTCCGCTCAGAAGATGATTTTTAAGCGGAGACAAAAGTCCTGCATGCACAACTTTTGTCTCCGCTTAAAAATCATCTTCTGAGCGGAAACATAGCGGACCCCATTATAGTCTATGGGGTCCTAAGAACTCTGTTTGACTCAGTTTGGCGTCAGTTATGGCTTATCCGTCCTTTCCGTTCTCCTGCCCCTAAACGGAGCAGGAGAACGGAAAGGCTGAACGGTGATGTGAACGAAGCCTAAGGGGAAAAAAATTCCTTCCCGACTCCATTCAGGCAATCAGAATAACCCCCTGGATCAACAACCCTTTTCTAGTAGCTATAGTCTGTAATATTATTACACTCCAGAAATACATCCAGGCCCCTCTTGAACTCTTTTAGTGAACTTACCATTACCACCTAGTCTCACTGCTCTTACCATAAAGAATCCTCTTCTATGTTTGTGTACAAACCTTCTTTCCTCCAGACGCAGAGGATGTCCCCTTGTCACAGTCACAGTCCTGGGGATAAATAGCTGATGGGATAGATCTCTGTACTGACCCCTGATATATTTATACATAGTAATTAGATCTCCCCTCAGTCGTCTTTTTTCTAAAGTGAATAACCCTAATTTTGATAATCTTTCAGGGCACTGTAGTTCCCTCATTCCAGTTATTACTTTAGTTGCCCTCCTCTGAACCCTCTCCAGCTATGCTATGTCTGCCTTATTCATAGGAGACCAGAACTTTACACAGTATAGTAGTGGTAGGACTACGTTCTCATCAAGTGCATATATGTCCCTTTTGATGCAATCCATTATCTTATTGGCCTTGGCAGCAACTGCCAGACACAGTTTTTTACAGCTTAGTTTGCTGTTCACTAAAATTCCTAGGTCCTTCTCCATGTCAGTGTTACCCAGTGTTTTACCATTTATTATGTACTGGTGACTTGCATTATTCCTTCCCATGTGCATAACCTTACCTTACATTTGTCAGTGTTAAACCTCATCTGCCACTTCTCTGCCCAAGCCTCCAATGAAAATCTGTCCAGATCCATATGTAGCAGTATACTGTCCACTTCCATGTCAATTACTTTACATAGTTTAGTGTCATCGGCAAAAATTGATATTTTTCTGTTCAAGCCTTCTACAAGATCATTAATAAATATATTGAGGATAGGGCCCAGTACTGACCCCTGAGGTACTCCACTAGTGACAGTGACCCAATCTGAGTGTGTACCATTAATAAACTCCCTCTGTTTTCTATTACTGAGCCAGTTACTTTCCCACATCGCAGTCCGAGCATTTTCATTTTATATACTAACCTTTTATGTGGTACAGTGTCAAATGCTTTGAAAAAGTCCAGATATATGACAACCATTGATTTGCCGCTGTCAAGTCTAGAACTTACCTCCTCATAGAAACTGATTAAATTAGTTTGACATGACCGATCCCTCATGAAGCCAGGGTGATATGGCGTTATTTGCTTATTTTCATTGAGGTGCTCCAAGATAGCATATCTTAGAAAACCTTCAAACAGTTTACCCACTACGGATGTTAAACTTACCGGCCTATAGTTTCCAGGCTCTGTTTTTGGACCCCATGCGCCAATCCTGTGGAACACTCCCTGTCAGTATAGAGTCCTTAAATATGAGAAATAAGGGTCTGGCTATGACATTACTTAATTATCTTAGGATACGGGGTGTATGCCATCTGGTCCTGATGATTTGTTTTTTTAATCTTTTTAATACTCTGCTGTACTTCTTCCTGAGTCAGACAGGGCACTTTTAATGGGGAATTTACTTTAACATTCTGCATTTTATCTGGCAGTTTATTTTCTTCAGTGAATACTGTGGAGAAAAATATTTTGAATAGCTTTGCTTTCTCCTCATCGCTCTCTGCAACTCCCCCCTTATCACTCTGTAAAGGGTCGACACCTTCAGATTTATACTTTTTACTATTTGCAGTACTGTCACGGCTGAGGATGGGGAAAACCCTCAGCCGTGCGATGCCAGAAGATGTTACGCGGGATCCAGTCTGAGTGTCTGTGGCAGGTAGGTGTGGAAGTGCTTTTCAGCCATATCCATAGGCTGTTTATGTTCCTTTCCCTGCAGCTTGGCCAGTGAGACTCCTGTTCATTCGTGTCCAGAAAGAACAGGTTGTCTTACCCTGCTCCTTGTTCCAGGGCAATCCTGAGGGCTAGTAGGGACCCCTAGGCATCCGGTGTATGAGTCCTCCCACCTTCAGGGTTGACTCATATGGATAGGAGTCAGGGTCAGTTTAGGGACGCGATAGGAGGTGACCTGCTCCCAAATACTGTCGTCCTGGCCAAGCAGCGCGTAACATCTTCTGGCATCGCACGGCTGAGGGTTTTCCCCATCCTCAGCCGTGACAAGTACAGACCAAAAGTTTGGACACACCTTCTCATTCAAAGAGTTTTCTTTATTTTTATGACTATGAAAATTGTAGATTCACACTGAAGGCATCAAAACTATGAATGAACATATGTGGAATTATATACATAACAAAAAAGTGTGAAACAACTGAAAATATGTCATATTCTAGGTTCTTCAAAGTAGCCACCATTTGCTTTGATTACTGCTTTGCACACTCTTGGCATTCTCTTGATGAGCTTCAAGAGGTAGTCACCTGAAATGGTTTTTACTTCACAGGTGTGCCCTGTCAGGTTTAATAAGTGGGATTTCTTGCCTTATAAATGGGGTTGGGACCATCAGTTGCGTTGTGGAGAAGTCAGGTGGATACACAGCTGATAGTCCTACTGAATAGACTGTTAGAATTTGTATTATGGCAAGAAAAAAGCAGCTAAGTAAAGAAAAACGAGTGGCGATCATTACTTTAAGAAATGAAGGTCAGTCCGAAAAATTGGGAAAACTTTGAAAGTGTCCCCAAGTGCAGTCACAAAAACCATCAAGCGCTACAAAGAAACTGGCTCACATGCGGACCGCCCCAGGAAAGGAAGACCAAGAGTCACCTCTGCTGCAGAGGATAAGTTCATCCGAGTCACCAGCCTCAGAAATCGCAGGTTAACAGCAGCTCAGATTAGAGACCAGGTCAATGCCACACAGAGTTCTAGCAGCAGACACATCTCTAGAATAACTTTTAAGAGGAGACTGTGTGAATCAGGCCTTCATGGTAGAATATCTGCTAGGAAACCACTGCTACGGACAGGCAACAAGCAGAAGAGACTTGTCTGGGCTAAATAACACAAGGAATGGACATTAGACCAGTGGAAATCTGTGCTTTGGTCTGATGAGTTCAAATTTGAGATCTTTGGTTCCAACCACCGTGTCTTTGTGCAACGCAGAAAAGGTGAACGGATGGACTCTACATGCCTGGTTCCCACCATGAAGCATGGAGGAGGAGGTGTGATGATGTGGGGGTGCTTTGCTGGTGACACTGTTGGGGATTTATTCAAAATTGAAGGCATACTGAACCAGCATTGCTACCACAGCATCTTGCAGCGGCATGCTATTTCATCCGGTTTGCGTTTAGTTGGACCATCATTTATTTTTCAACAGGACAATGACCCCAAACACACCTCCAGGCTGTGTGAGGGCTATTTGACCATGAAGGAGAGTGATGGGGTGCAGAGTGAAGGCAAAAGGGCCAAAAAGTGCTAAGCATCTCTGGGAACTCCTTCAAGACTGTTGGAAGACCATTTCGGGTGACTACCTCTTGAAGCTCATCAAGAGAATGCCAAGAGTGTGCAAAGCAGTAATCAAAGCAAAAGGTGGCTACTTTGAAGAACCTAGAATATGACATATTTTCAGTTGTTTCACACCTTTTTGTTATGCATATAATTCCACATGTGTTAATTCATAGTTTTGATGCCTTCAGTGTGAATCTACAATTTTCATAGTCATGAAAATAAAGAAAACTCTTTGAATGAGAAGGTGTGTCCAAACTTTTGGTCTGTACTGTATATCATTGAAGAACATTTTAGGGTTAGTTTTGCTCTCTTTGGCAATTAAACTCTCGGTCTCTAGTTTGACCGCTTTTCTTAGTTTTTTACATATTCTATTTTTTTCCTTATAGTTTTTTTATCGTCTATCATCTATCTCGTTTAGTAGTAGATTTTCTGTGGACTCAGGTATATTAGGTCGTTTATAATAAACTCCTATTAGTAATTTATTATTGTTTTTGCCTCAATGTTTTTCTACCCACAGTGACTCCACATGTTCATGTTCCTCACTTAAGAGCAGAGACAGGAGCAGAGACAGGTTTCTTGAAAAAACGATTCAGGATGACAAGCTTCAGAAGGGAGACGTGCAAGGAATTTGGTACCTGATTGATTTGTTCAAGAATTTTAAATGGACGATGAAGTGTGGACCCAATTTGTAGGAGGGTATTATGAGCCGGATATATTTAGAAGCGAGCCAGACTTTATCACCAGGATGGAATTTAGAAGAATTTGTACGTTTTTTTTTATCCGTGGACTCCTTCATGTGCATAGAAGCCTCATGGACAAGCAGCTACATATTCTTGAATCTCTTGTCACATGGATTTCCACCAGTACCGTTGAGCAATGAATTTGAAAGTCTTTCGTTGTCAGGCATGACCTGCAATTTTTGAGGAATGTCCCGAGACTATAACTTGCTTCCTGAGGTTCTGCGCAACAAAAGTCTTTCCGGGGGGAATCTCAGACAACTTGACATGACAAACAGCAATTTTTGTGGGATCAATGATGTGTTGAGGCTCCTCCTCCTGATCAGTAGCCTCAACGGACCTTGAGAGAGCATCTGCTTTGATATTCTTCTCTGCGCCATGGAAATGAAGAATGAAATCAAAATGGGCAAAGAATAAGTACACACTGGCTTGACAGAGATTCAGTCTTTAAGCAGACTGCAAATATGTCAGATTTTTGTGGTCGGCGTAGGTCATCACAGGATGAGATGATCCCTGTAAAAGGTAACGCCATTCCTCCAGTGCCATCTTGATGATCAATAACTCCCTTTCCCCAATTGAATAGTTGCACTCGGGAGCAGAGAAGGCCATGGAGAAGAAACCACAGGTTACCATCTTACCGGAGGAAGCTTTTTGCAAAACAACCGCCCCAGCTCCAAGAGACGATGCATCGAACTCCAGAAAGAATTGCTTGTTAGCATCTGGGTGATGGAGAACCTGAGCCGCAGAAAAGGCCTGCTTCAAGGCTTTGAAGGCTGATTCAGCCTCAGCTGTCCAATTCTTAGTTTTTGCTCCCTTACGGGTCAAGGCGGAGATGGGAGCAGTCAACGGTGAGAAGTGCGGCACAAACCGCTGCATTGCGTTTAAACCTGAAGGACGAGGCCACTTTAAAATCGCTGACAGCTTCTCAGGATCCATCTGCAGGCCAGTATTGGATATTATGTATCCTAGGAATGGCAGAGAGGACTGCTCAAAGGAACATTTCTCGAACTTGGTGTACAGACGATTTTCTCTTAGTCTTTGAAGGACCAGACGAACCTGCTTCCGGTGAGTAGCCAAATCTGGATAAAAACAAGGATATCATCTTAGCTCCCCTAAGGGGATCAAACAAATCAGGAAATTAGGGTAAGAGGGTACTTATTTGTTATGGTTATTTTGTTAAGACCCCTGTAGTCGATGCATGGACGTAGTGAGCGATCTTTCTTTTTCACAAAGAAGAAACCTGCACCAGCCGGAGAGGTAGATTTGCGAATAAATCCTCTGTCGAGGGTCTCCTTGATATACTCAGACATGGATTGAGTCTCTGCTGGTGACAAGGGATAGATGCATCCACGAGGAGGTGAGGAGCCCGGAACCACGTCAATAGGGCAGTCATATGGCTGGTGAAGAGGTATTGTCTCAGCCTCCTTCCTGTCAAAGACATCCGCATAAGCATCATAGGCTGCTGGCAGACCATGGAGATTGGGTGGCACCCGAGGTGACCAAGCTGGCTGAACAGAAGAAAGACACTTCCCAAGACAGGACTGTCCCCAACAAAGCACCTCCCTGGACCTCCAGTCAATGACAGGTTCATAAACACGAAGCCACGGAAGTCCCAGGAGGAGAGCATGAGATAGACTTGAGAAGACCAGGAATGAAATCTCTTCAGAATGAAGCGTTCCCACCTGTAATTTTACAGGTTTCATGATGAACTGTATGGACTCAGATAGAGCCTTTCCATTGTCAGATGATACCTTCAGAGGACTCTGCAGGTGTGGAACAGGTATCTGATGATGATCCACTAGGCATTGTTGCAGAAAGTGCCCTGCTGCTCTGGAATCCAGAAGCACCATCTCTGTAAATCGAACATCACCTATCGACAAGGTTACTGGCAGAGTCAGAGGGTCGCCTCCCCAACAGACCCTAGGCTCAGGAGTTTTCCTGCCTTCAGAGAACAGGAACAGAGAAGATGACCAGCACCGACACAATAGACGCAAAGCCCCCTTGTACGACGGTGACCACGTTCTTGCTCAGTCAGCCTAACTCAGTCACCCTGCAAGGGTTGTGGCACAGCTGCAGATGTAGAAGGTTGAGGGACTGAAGACGCTAGATGATATGGTCCACTCTCACGTGCTACCTCCTTAGCACGCTCCTGGAAGCGCAGATCAATCCGGGTGGCCAGGGAAATAAGGTCGTATAGTGGATTCATAACGACTAGGTCACTCCTCTCCCAGAGTGGGTTATCCAGGCCAGGGCTTCTCTTGTAACATGAGACATTAAAAATGCGACCTTGGCTCGGTCAGAAAAAACTGATGCGGCATCAGTTCAAAGTGCAGACTGCACTGATTAATGAATCCCCTGCACTGTTTAGGGTCTCCATCAAAACGTGGCGGAGCTGACAGACGAGGACTAGAACATGGCACATAGGGTGTCGACGGAACTGGTGCCAGGTTAGCCGCTGCAGTGGGAGCTGGAGGTGCAGGGTTGGTGGGCGACAGGTCATTAAGGCGCATGTTCACATTGCATAGATAGGACAGAATCTGAACCTGACATTCTCTCTCCTGAGCCAACTCCCAACACAGTTCAGGGACGCTTGGTGGGTTCTGATCAGCGGGATCCATGGCCTAAGAAAACTTTTATGCAAGTGGGTGTGGACCCACTGCGCCACTGACTGGCTGTACTTGAGGGCCGTGACTAAGCAACTACCTGGTCTTCACTAGAGCCTCTGATGGTGAGGATAGGCTTGAGCCGTTAGGGTAGTTGCTAGGTGCCACTCCAGAGTAGTCCCCGAGTCAGTGGCAGCTGACCAGGGGGTCAGAGTACCCGGTACCAACACCGAGGGGATGTGCGTGGCCAGGAGGTTGCGGGTCTGGACAGGTGGCGATCAAGAAAGATCAGTAAGCGAAGTCCAAAGTCAGAAGTAGGCAACAAACAAACAAAATTAAGTAACTGTTATGAGACGCACAGGAGTGAGGGAAGCCACAGAGGGAGGTGCTCACAGTAAAAAAGGATTCGCCCCTCCTTTACAAGTAAAACAATATCAAATAGTATACTGGGCACTCACACTATAGGTAGAACCATAAATAGAATGGAAACTGTATTATTTATTAAATTGATAGATTTATTAATAGCTTCACGTTAATAATGATAAAATACAATAAACTGGGCTATCTAAAAGTCAATAGAATGCATTGGTATAAAATACAATAGACATTAAACTGCAAGTATCTAAAAGTGAATAGAATAATTAATAAATAGACAATAATATAGAGTAAATAAACAAGGAATTAATAATATACGGCTACAATACCATCTAATGATATATCCTAGAAAAGGTCTGGTTCCAAACCAAGGAAATAATGAATAAATACTGGGGCAAAGTCTCTGAAAAATCCAAAGTCCAATGAGACAATGAAAAGCAATGTTATGTTGCAGTGAGTGTTTAATGCGGCGTCCCGCTTCTACTCACTGTTCGGTGATTGCTGGTGTAGGTTTCACTGCTGTAGTTCCGGTTCTCTGTGTCACCAAATGCTCATTCCTAGGTTATCTCCGCTGCCGGTTTAGATGGCTCTGGGCATCGCTCCGTATAAATGAAGAGCCGATGTCCTCCAAGCCTATGTTTGCCTGCTTCCACGCTGGATTGAATGTGCGGTCACAAAGTAAAGATGTGCTCGTTCTCTGGTTTTGAGAGGTTCGAGCTTCTAATGAATCAGCGTGCCAGGTCCTCTTAGAAGATATTCCGGTTTTTTAGCGTCAACCTGGGAAAATTTCAACACTAGGTGCAACAAGAGTTTGTATAGAAATAAGCTGGGGGTCTTGGATCAAACGCGTTTCGGGGCTTCACGTTGCCCCTTCCTCAGTGTTGAAATTTTCCCAGGTTTTTTTTGTTTGTTTTTTTCTCCCCTTTTCCTAGAATTTGCAATGCCACCCAAATATAATAGGAAATCGGGGGGGAAAGGGGGCTGGGTTCACCAAAGAACGTGATATTATCCAGCCCACAAGCTAAGCCCCTTAAAAAAACAACGGAAGGTAGTCTCCCCTGGTTAGAATGCTTAGTTCCAGGAACAGAGATTGGGTATTGAGATGGAAACGAGAACTACGAGAGATAGAGTATAATTTTCCCCGACTTCTCCAGGGATACCCTGAATAATAGGAGAGAATATAATGAGATTAAAAAAAGGTTGCAGTTATCTAACATCAAATATGCTATGCTTTATCCTGCTACGCTTAGAATAGTATACAAAGAGAGGGTACACTTTCTTCGCACCCCAGCTGAGGCCACGGAGTGATTAGATTCTCTGGGTATATGAGCTTTATTTATAACATGCTATAATACAATTGTTGAAGGAACTGGCTTAAGGGCGGTTTTGGATGAGGGTGGCGTGTGGTTTGGCGGTGGTTTGGGGGGGGCGATTTAAGTAAGAGGTTTATGGGGTCTAGTGTCCTCATGAATCATTATGAGGTTAGGAGGGTTTGGAGGGGTGAGGAAGGGATATTGGGGGGAGGGCTGGGGGGGTTGGTATGGCTGTCCGCGATGGGATCTCTGTGTTGTATTTTATGTGATGGAGCTACAGGGCCTGCCCCTTGTTTAGTCTTAGCCCGTTATGGTCTGTAATATATTAACATGGAATGTCCGTGGCCTGGGTGAGAGAGTGAAAAGATCTATGATGTTTGACTGCGTTTGTAAATACTTGCCGGCTATAGTTGATTTACTTGAAACTCACTCTTCCCCTGCGACTATGATTATTTAAAGAAGAACTGGGCTAAATATGAGTATCATTCCAATTGGTCTTCCCACTCGCGTGGGGTCAGTGTCTATATCCATAAGGGAATAGATTTTGAACCAGTTGATCACCTTATTGATAGAGAGGGAAGATATGTTTTTATATATGGACGATGGAAAGAAAGGTATCTTATCTTGGCATTTGTATATATCCCACCTCCCTTTTCATCCTCTGTCCTGGCTCGCTTGGTCTCCTATATAGCCGATAGGGACACCTGTCAGGTGTTGGTAATGGGGGATTTCAACAATGTCTTTAATCCCATACTTGATAGAGTTACGGCTGGTTGTCCCGGGTCCCATTCCGCGTTGACGGGTATTTGTCGGGAGTTGTCCCTGGTGGATATTTGGAGGCATTTATATGCCGATAGGGCGGCATTCTCCTGCTTTGGAACTGCGCACGGAACGATGTCCAGAATTGACTTAGCTCTTGCCAATGAATCCTTAGTAAACCAAGGTATTAAAATAAAGTATGAGCCTCAGGGAGTGTCTGATCACTCTCCTGTGGTTTTGAGATTTGGTGTAGGAATTGGGGTAAGAATTAGGAGGCCTTTCTCCTTAAATGCTCATTGGATTAACATATTAGGTGATCGAGAATGTCTCGACTCCGCTCTCTCTGAATTCTGGCAGGCCAATATTGGATCGACGCATATCAACTTTGTATGGGATTCTTTAAAGGCCTATATTAGAGGAATTTATTTATACAGGGTCAAGAGAAAGGGATGGTGTTTAGGAAAAGAGAGAAGGAGTTAGAGGAAGGTATTAGCGATGTGGAGGCGTCTTATTTACTTAAAGGGAACCTGTCACCAGTTTTATGGTGTCCTAACTAAGGGCAACATAAATAAGTGACTGATTCTCTTAGCAAAATGCTGGGTCACTTTCTTTAATTGACCCAGTCAATCTGCCAACATCTTATATTGAAAAGCTCCAGCTGATAATGATGAGTCCTGAATATTCATGAGCTCCTGACTCTCCCCGCCTACCTGCTGCTGATTGACAGTTTTTTTCCATATGAATCAGCAGCAGGTGGGCAGGGGAGTGGCTATATCTCTGAATAAAAAAATGCTAGACCTATTGACATCACGCTGGACTCAAATCAGCTCATTAGCATGCGGCATGTGGCATCTTTGTGTGTATATTATGATGTAACCATCTTTAACACCAGTAAGTGAATACATCTAAGGTACTTTTTAGTATTTAATGATTGTATATAATTGTAAGCCCTCACGGGAAGGGCCCTCTCTCCTTCTGTACCAGTTTGTAACTCATCTTGTTTATGATTAGTGCAATTGTCTGTATTATGTATGTGCACCGCTTATCATATGTACAGCGCTATGGAATGTATGGCGCTTTAATAATAAATAATAATAATAATTGTATATAATTAGTTAGATTATAATCAAATATTCACATGACAGGTTCCCTATAAACAAGATGAGGAAACTAATAAATTGCTGAAACAGGCAAGGGAAGAGCATAGGGTCTACCTTAGCAATAAAGCCCAACAGAAACTGTTCTTTGCTGGTCAAAGACATTTTGCGGAGTCAGGGAAATCTGGGAAACTACTGTCACTGATCGCCTCAAGCCATGGATCCAGTAATGTAATCAGGAAAATTAGAACAGGTGGAGGTATGGTAAATAACCAGGAAAGAATTATACAGGAATTTGTGGAATACTATTCACCTCTCTATCGCTCAGGGTTAAATCAGAGGGTGGGTAATTTAAGGGCGTATTTGGGTTTGATTAATCTAGAAAGATTGTCAGATCAAGAAAGCTAAACTATTAATGACCCCATCTCTGTAACTGAACTGCAGGAGGCACTAAAAGGTATAAGTGGTAACTCTACCCTGGGACTAGATGGCCTGCCTTTTGAACTATATAGAGTACATGGTGATTCCTTGCTGCCCTTTCTTTGGCAAGTAATAAATCAGTCTTTACTTGAAGTATTAGCTAATTGTCTTAAGAAGCCAATAAAAAAGTTAATACATCCAGATCAAACGGGCTTCATTCCCAGGAGACATATACAGACTAATATTCACAGAGTACTGCTCAATCCTTTCGCTTGACGCCACTAAGGCCTTCGACAGGGTTGAGTTGCCGTTCCTCTGGCAGACTCTGTTCCAGATAAATTTGGGCAGTAATTTTATAAGTTTGACGCAGCTCCTCTATGCAGAGTCAGTTGCTAGAGTTAAAATTAACAGGGTTTTGTCGACAAACATTCGCTTAGAACGAGGTATCAGGCAGGGTTGCCCACTCTTCCCCCTACTGTTTGCAATTTTTATAGAGCCTTTGGCAATAAAATTAGATCGGAGGAGGCTATTGCAGGATTGGGGGGGGGCTGGGGGACCCTGAAAAAATTATAATTATAGACAAATTTGGCACTCTCTCGGTCTTGAGATAAACTGGAACAAGTCGGCAATGCTCCCGCTAGGCCCTCTTGATGTTAGTGATTCCACAGTTAAGATAAAGATATTGACTAAGGAATACCAAATTGATTATTTGGGGATAAAAATTGGTCTTAATTTGGGTGATTACTTTGATTATAATATTAAGCCTCTATTGGAAAAAGTAAGGGACAAAGTCAAGGCCTGGTTGAGGCTACTCCTCTCGCAAGTAGATTGGATCACCCTTGTTAAGATGAACCTCCTTCCTTCCATTTTATATATTTTGACAGTCTGCCCCACCTGGATAGATGACTCCTTCTTCTATAGGTTGGAGGGACTTATGAATGATCTTCTGTGGGGCAGAAAAAGGCTACGAATTAAGCTGAAATATCTATACCTTTCCCAGGGGGACGGGGGATTATCTTTCCTATTTTTCCAGGGATATTATCTCTGTGCACAAATTCAGTGGTGTTTGAATGCTAGGGAGAATGGGTTACTGGGGTTTCTCCATGGGGGATGCATTGACTCATGTGCTGATCTGTTTTCCCTATTGGAGTCTGGGTGGTTGGGGACTAGGGGCCCTGAGTGCCCGATTTCCTAAATGTTGCAGAAAGTCTGGAATAAAGTTAAGGGGCTCCTTGATGTTACGCATGCGCTGCACTTTTCCCCTCTGTGGAATAATTTAGCCCTAATTGAGTTTAATAAGATAAGTGATTATCACTTTTGGACGAATAGGGAGATTATGACAGCACTTTTTTCGGGAGGGGAAATTAAAAGCCCTTTCTGAAATCTTTTTAGATGAAGATATCACATTTATGGTGCAGTTATGGTATGCACAGGTTGTACATGCTGCTTTATCCACTACTAATAAGGTTTTATTATGTGTTCAGGAGCAATGGGAATTATGGATAAATTTAGCCCAGATCCGTCATTTGAGTTTGTTATTTTTGGATTAGGTTTAGGCTACTTTCACACTAGCGTTCGATCGGATCCGTTCTGAACGGATCCGCTCAAATTAATGCAGACGGTGGCTCCGTTCAGAACGGATCCGTCTGCATTATAACTTAGAAAAATTTTCTAAGTGTGAAAGTAGCCTGAGCAGATCCGTTCAGACTTTACATTGAAAGTCAATGGGGGACGGATCCGCTTGAAGATTGAGCCATATGGTGTCATCTTCAAGCGGATCCGTCCCCATTGACTTACATTGTAAGTCGGAACCGATCCGCTCGCCTCCGCACAGGCCAGGCGGACACCCGAACGCTGCTTGCAGCGTTCAGGTGTCCGCTCACTGAGCGGAGCGGAGGCTGAGCGCTGGCAGGCGGATGTATTCTCAGTGGATCCGCCTCCACTGAGAATGCATTAGGGCCAGACGGCTGCGTTCAGGGCCGCTTGTGAGCCCCTTCAAACGGAGCTCACGAGCGGACACCTGAACGCAGGTGTGAAAGGAGCCTTAACTGATATAAAAGGTAAAATACTGTACACCTTATTACAACTATGGACGAAGGGTTTAATGATTGCTAAAGTATTGATTATTCAGAAATTGGGATCTGAAAACACCCGACCCGACCTGGAAAAACTATATGAGTAGGATAAAGTATTATGAACTTTTTGGCTGTACGACTGAGGGTCAGAGGCGGAAAAGGGAGTCAGTATGGTCCACCGGAGGATTTCCCTCTGGTTTCTGAAGGGGGAGAGTCAGGGGCTCCCATCGCGGACAGTTGGGGTGGGGGATGGGGTAGTTAAAAAAATATATTTTGTATTTTAATAATGAGATAGAGGAGGGTAGATATGAGGTTATTAAGGAAGCGATTTGGGATCTACTATATAATTTTGTCCAAATGTGTATGTATCCTTATTGCTCTTTTTAGCTCCTCTATATGTTTTTAATTTTGTAATTTTTGTAAAATTAAAAATAATAAAAAAATAACTAAATTGATAGACACTGTCCACAACCTCAAAAAAATGTTACAAAAAAAAAAAGTTATCTGCTGCCCGTGCTTGTCAGCACGGCGTGCAGCAGGGAAAGAGGGAACCCGGCGCCTGTGCCCACGGTAGGGGCAGTGGCGCCGGCACAGACCGCTCGGCTAACAACAGTCCTCTTATTTGGAACACAGGAATGGTTTATGCTGAATGTCAGACTGCAAACTTATATATATAAAAATGAGTTTCTGTATGTCTGTCTGTTCTTTATGCGCGACCAAACGACTGGACCGATATTCACCAAATTTTGCACACAGGTACACCAGGTGTTCGGGAAGGTTTTAGACCAGGTCTCAGCTCTCTAGGACGTACCGTTCCTGAGATATTCCCCAAAAATTACCCACATTAGCCAATACAAGCCTGCAAGTCTTTCTCTTCAAATCCCAACTGCCATAAACACAGTTTTACTCCAGGTTTCCATAACAACCCAGCAATTTTTCTTTACTGCTTAAAGGGGCGGGCACTGTGGAGGTCACTGTTTTTTAAAGGGGCGGGCACTGTGGAGATGACTGTTATTAAATGGATGGGCACTGTGGAGGTCACTGTTATTAAAGGGGCGGGTGCTATAAAGGTCCCTGTTAAAGGGGCGGGCACTGTGAAAGTCACTGTTAAAGGGGTGGTCACTGTTAAATGGGCGGTTACTGTTAAAGGGGCAGTCACTGTGAAAGTCACTGTTAAAGGGGCAGTCATTGTGAAAGTCACTGTTAAAGGGGCGGTCACTGTGAAAGTCACTGTTAAAGGAACAGTCACTGTTAAAGGGGCAGTCACAGTTAAAGGGGTGGTCACTGTGAAAGTCACTGTTAAAGGGGCGGTCACTGTGAAAGTCACAGTTAAAAGGGTGGTCATTGTAAAAGTCACTGTTAAAGGGGCGATCACTGTGAAAGTCACTGTTAAAGGGGTGGTAACTCTGAAAGTCACTGTTAAAGGGGCGGTCACTGTGAAAGTTGCTGTTAAAGGGGCGGTCACTGTGAAAGTCACTGTTAAAGGGGTGGTCACTGTCAAAGTCGCTGTTAAAGGGGCGGTCACTGTAAAAGTCACTGCTAAAGGGGCGGTCACTGTGAAAGTCACTGTTAAAGGGGCTGTCACTGTGAAAGTCCCTTTTAAAGGGGCGGTCACTGTGGAAGTCTCTATTAAAGGGACGGGCACTGTGAAGGTCACAGTTAAAGGGGCGGACACTATTAAGGTGACTGTTAAAGGGGTGGTCAATGCTAAAGGGGAGGTCACTGTTAAAGAGGGGCACTGTGGAGGTCACTGTTAATAGGGCAGGCACTGTTAAAGGAGCAGGCACTGTGAAGGCCATTGTTAAATGGGTGGGCACTGTGGAGGTCAATGTTAAAGGGGCTGCCTCTGTGGAGGTCAATGCTAAAGGGGCGGGCACTGTGGAGGTCATTGCTAAAGGGGCGGGTACTGTAGAGGTCACTGTTATTGGGGAATCTGTCGATATCTTTTTACGACACACGAAAACATTAAATGAATTTGATGAAATATACCCGTGTGAAGCCAGGTCCTTCTGTTAGTATATATATATATATATTTATATACAGTATATATATATTTAGACACTGTGAGACGCTGGCCTCTCCATGACTTTGGCACATCCAGCACAGCTTCTAAATGTAAGACATCTTCCTTGAGGACTTACATTTAGATCATTTTATACGCCTAACCTAGGGGCAGAAACTGATTAATGAGACAGGCCTGCTAGTCCGTGCCCTTCCCCGCCGATGCCACGCCCACTTTTTTTTAGACCTAATGTGAGTGGGTATAAGTCATAAAATGCAGCGCAACTAACTTTTGCACCGCAATCTCCATCTCAAATACACCTAATATAGGCGTATTTCTGGTTATTAAATGACCCACTGTATTTATTTGCTTTATAAGCGCACCTGATGATAAGATGCACCTAGGTTTTAGAGGACTAAGATACCTTAGAACAGACCCCCAATCTTCATCAAACTTCAGATCAGAACCCCATATCAGACCAAACCCCCATATCAGTCTTCAGATCACCCCCATATTAGAGCTGAGATTAAACTTCAGATCAGACCTCAGGTCACATACCCATATCAGACCTCATATCAGACCCCCTAATCAAACCTCATATCAGAACCATATATCACAGCCCAGATCAAACCCTCATACCAGACCTCAGATCAGACCTCCATCACAGATAAAATGTGTAGAGGAAATAAGCAGCACTCCTGATTGATGAAATAGTGTGCACACTTTTTTTTACCCATATGAACACATGCCTTTGTTCACATGCAGTGCAACTAACCTGTAAAGGTTAGAGTGCATTTTAGGTTCATCCTGAAATTTCACACACAAGCCAAATATCCCTAACGTTTTGTGAGTAGTGTATATTGGGTTTCCCATATTATACTTGTTAAGAAAACTGTATACAAAATGTATATCACGCAGAATATATATTTTTTATTGCAGTCAATGGCAGATGCATGCAACCGTATACTGTAGGTTCCCAGTCCTATGCTTGGCTATTCTTTTCGCATGGCTGTTTCTAATGTTAAGACAAACTAAACATAAACCCCAGGGCCGTCTTTGCCGCAGGGCAAAAGGGGCAGCTGCCCCGGGCCCAGTTGCTCATGGGGGCCCTGGCCCAAC
This sequence comes from Bufo gargarizans, assembly GCF_014858855.1. Lineage (NCBI taxonomy): Eukaryota > Metazoa > Chordata > Amphibia > Anura > Bufonidae > Bufo > Bufo gargarizans. The sequence continues at coordinate 483,505,165 of NC_058083.1, forward strand.
TCGCGACTCTGACTCTATGTATCGTATCTAATATGCAGCAGCGCCGGGCACAGGATTATTCATTCAAACTGCAGTGTGGTCCGACCGACCGAGACTCCGATCGCATATTTAAGCTGTCACTCCGGGTGATCAGCTGAGCGCAGCACTCCCGCTCCTGTGCAGCAGTTTTTTCAACCTGATCAAGACAGTCCTGACTCTGAGTCCTGACTCTGTCCTAGATAGTCACTCACTTCTAAAAAGGTATAAATATAAAACATTTGAATTGTGTAATTGTATGTAACAGTGTGGGCTTCTGTCACCCCACTAAACTCTTTTTTTTTTTTTGCCTTCTTATAATCCCTATACTGCGATATATGAATACATAATGTTATTAATCATTTTGGTTCAGTAGATAATGAATAAAACTGACTTTTATAATATGTAAATTACCTGTCTACCAGCAAGTAGGGCGGTTACTTGCTGGTATCAGCCGCATCCTCCTCTCATAAGGACGCCCCCTCCTCATGTTGATTGACAGGGCCAGCGGACGCGCTCGTTCTCTGACTGGCCCTGTCTGCTATCAAGATCTCGCGCCTGCGCCGTACCTGTCTTCAGTCGGCGCATTCGCACTGATAGGAGGACGCTCGCTCGGCCGCTTCTTCCTCAATGCGCCTGCGCCGGGTGTAGATGTGACGTCATCGGTGTAGACGCATTGAGGAAGGAGCGGCCGAGCGAGCGTCCTCCTCTCAGTGCACCTGCGCCGACTGAATACTGTTACGGAGCAGGCGCGAGATCTTGATAGACAGGGCCAGCCAGAGAACGATCGCGTTCGCTGGCCCTGTCAATCAACATGCGGAGGGGGCGTCATTATGAGAGGAGGATGCGGCTGCTACCAGCAAGTAGCCGCCCTACTTGCTGGTAGACAGGTAATTTACATATTATAAAAGTCAATTTTATTCATTATCTACTGAACCAAAATGACTAATAACATTATGTATTCATATATTGCAGACTGCAGTATAGGGATTATAAGAAGCCAAAAAAAAAAAAGTTTAGTGGGGTGACAGAAGCCCTTTAAACAGGTTTCTGAATCTGTCAATCATCAGAAAAAACTTTATGTTATGTAGCTGACTGACATTAGTGATGTGCTGATGTCAGCAGTACATAACTCCCTGCCTGCCGCCGTTCTCTTAAAATAAAGACTTATAATATGCTAATGAGCCTCTAGGTGCTATGAGGGCATTCCTGCAGCACCTAGAGGCTCTGTCTATTCACCCTTTGGCAGTGGCACGCCCATGTCCAGTTGATTGAGGTCCGAGTTCTCCTCTTCATCCCGTAAATCCCGCGCCTGCGCTGAATACTAAACAGGACGGCGCAGGCGTGGGATCAGGGGCGTAACGATCGCGGTGCGACAGCGACCAGGGGTGGAGACGGGACATGGTTGGAGGCGGGACATGGGCGTGGCTGGAGGCGGGGCCTGGAAGGGGGCCCTCCCTCCCTTCTGTTCGGGTTTGGCTTGAAGAAAAGGTGGCAACCCTACCCCCGCCCCCGTCACTCACGTGGTAAAAGGGTGTGTGTCTTGTGTGAGTCACCGCAGCCTGGTGAAGCGCCACGGCGGAGCAGGCATCAGCAGGGACTAAGTCCCCGCCTCCGGTCCGGAGGCTAAAGGGATTGGGTGGCGGTGGTGAGTGAGTCACAGCCTCACGTGATGTGACCACTTACCAGACAAGAACCAGACCAGTCTCAAGTCACTGACCTGCTGACCTGACCTACCTAATAATAGTACAGTCAGTCAGGCAGCCAGAGTCGACCTGCCACTGCCGCGCCAGGAGGGGAGGACAGGACTGAGGAGGAGGTAAGCAAAAAGCAGTGGCACGCTGCGCATAGGCATATATATATTGACTTTATTTTATATTAGAAGAAACCGGTCAGGTCACCAGATCCAACCATTCATAAATTTGTGGGGGATTATTATAGAGAGCCCCAGGAGACATAAGGGCAGGGTTGGGTTCTTCTCTCTGTCTGACTCTGCTGCTGAACTGTGGCCTGGGGCCTGGGGCCATCACTTGCCACATTTACTAATCTTTGCTAAGGGGGGCCCTCATGGTGTGGACTGGACTGGTCATTTTCACTAAGGAATAGTTATAGTTTAACCATTTATGTGCAAAAGAGAAAATAAGAAGTCAGCTCCAATCAGATATCTGCACATAGACCAAGACTCTGGGTCTATGCAGATATCTGATTGGAGCTGACTTAGTGACCTCTTTTTTTCTCTTTTGAACATAAATGGTTAAACTATATTCCTTAGAAAAGAATGACCAGTCCACACCATGAGGGCCCCCCTGAGCAAAGGGTGACACCAGCCATAGCAACGCCATTGCCTCTATCTGTAAGTCGCTGGAGTGCACGGCAGGCTCGCTTTTCTGAAGGAAGTGGAACTGTGAACTGTCTGAACTCTGAACGGCTGTGATATGACTCTGATTCTGGATCTGACCCAATAGCCAGGTAAGGTTGATGCACTGCTCCGAATGGTATGAAATGATTGGCATACGTACGCCACCAGAGAGATCACACACAGACTGTCACAGGGAAGTCAATGCTAGATGTTCCGTTTATTATTTAGATACATGATTTCTTATAGCAGAAAAAGAGGAACTTTATGACTCGGCTAATTTGATGATCTAATTGTCACATTACTAAGTCCCATGATAACGTATCACATTATCACTCCATACTTTAGCAAAAGTCAGCATTATGTCAGCAATTTCAATATCATAAAGTGATTAGTAAGGGATTATTAAGGGAGCTGGCTGCTACTTCAGGGGCCATTTTGTTAAGCAAACTGTTAGATATAATACAAGCAAGTATACATTTGATACTAGATATATGATTCCACAACAGTCCCCCCTTGTAGACTTGATTGTAGACTTGATTGTAGACTTTCCCTAAACCTAGCGAATCCCCTGGCATACCATTCGTATCCTCTTCACCCACAGTGGCGACAACTTATCCCTTGTGAATAAGTTCCCGATTGAGCGGACTTCTGGTAATACCCTGGGATTCATTTGTCCCTAATTCTCATCATCTCTTGGATCTTCAGGCCTGGGTAGAGGAGCTTCATCAGCGGGAGTTGGAGAAGGCGGGGGTGTCGGGAATGCAGGGATCACATCCACATCTATTGCGGTGCTAGCCATTTGTTCATAGAGAAGTAGTATGGTTTCCTCAGCAGGCTTCTTTCTGTTGGTGATGCGGTCAATGCAGGAAACAACAACTTTGATAAATATGTAGATTACCATCAATATTAGGGCTATCTGTAATATTCCCTGAATTATTCCCATCGTCCATCCACTAATTCCCTTGAACCAGTTACTGGGATTAAGGAATGAGAAAGTGTCAGACCACCATGTTGACTTATCTGCACTGTGAGCCTCTAGCCATTCATCACGTATCTCACTCATCTTTTCCAAACCAGCTTTTACTTGTAGATTACCTTGTGGATCGATATAATGGCAGCATGCAGTACCTACTACCTGACACATACCTCCATCCTTTGCAGTCAAATAGTCTAATACTAAAGTGTGTTGATTAGTGACTATGATGAGCTGATTCTGGACAACATTAGATGTATTCATCAGTTTCATAATTTCCCAAATCTGATCATCCAAGTAGTCGGTAGCCATTACTAGTTTGTCATATGTTTGTGTGAGCATAGGATAGATTAATAGAGTACTAAAGAACTTGTTGGCACCACTCATTTCTACAAGATGGGGTTTTCCATTTGGTCTAGGAATGTTATCTGCGGCTCTTTTATATAAGGTGTGTTTGGGGATAGCATTGACATTTAATTTTCCATGAGGCAGTGTAAAAGTGGCTGGTGTGAGCCTAGCAATTGTACATAAACCTTTGAAATCCGAAGGGAGCCATTTATATGCCCTGTGTCCACATACTAGGTATATATTTTTTGGGACCGAAACCACTGTACTATTGAACAAACGAGTGATTAAGTGGGCTAATTTGATACCTTCTGCTAGTTTTTGACCCTTTTCTTGACCCTCTGTGGTTTTACTAGTTATCCCTATTGTCAAGTCCCTTACACTGCGCCGGGCGCAGGCCAGATCACCACTTGCTTCAGCATATATACCAATGCACTGTACTGGACTGTCTGGGTTGGAATCATTACAGCCTGATCTGTTATGGGAACTGAAAACCATACCATGGGTTTGTACCTGTAGGCAGTAACAGTGGGTCCAATTTGGGAAGCAGGATACATTGCTCCACATATAGTCATTCCAGGGCATATTGCTATTCTGAGCTGAGGGTCCTGTTCTGTTTATCATTAGCCATGGGGACCCATCCCATGCTACTACTATTAGGGAAGCTTTCCTGTTGCCATTTTTGGTATTAACCTCTTTTATGCTAGAAAGGAAAACAGCTGATCCTGCCAAATCTTTTATCTCTTGGAAGGTTAGGGGCACAGCTAAATAAGGCATAGCTCTAGCATTTACTGGGCCATGTGTACATATCCAACAATCTTTTAGTGAAGAGGTGGTGGTGTCAGAATCACCTTCCTTCAGGCTTTTTATACAACACTTGATGATGTTTGACAAACTTATTGTCGGGGGAGGAATGTATGCACTGGTGAGTGTCACCAGTGCTAGCAGATAAAAGAAAATCATTTTGTTATTTCTGAATCTGGCGGGTTCCTTATCCTTTTGCAGTGAGAGGCGTGGATCCAGGTGGATCTCCCTTCGAGCTTTACAGAAGTTGGAGTGGTCAGTAGTACTTGGTAAGGCCCCTCGAAGCGTGGTTCTAGGGTACTTCTGACGTGTTTCTTGACCACTACCCACTCTCCTGGTTTCAGAGTGTGGCTGCCTTCTAGGGAGTCAGGATCTGGAATGGAAGAAAAGACTTGTACATGGATGTTAGACAACTGTTTGCTCAAAGCTATCACATACTTTGCAACAGATTCATAATGCATTTGCAACTGTTGAGGGAAGTACAGCCCCATCCGGGGTCCCGACCCAAACAATATCTCATGTGGAGTCAGCTTATGGGGAGGTTTGGGAGTGTGTCTGACTGCAAAGAGTGCTATTGGTAAACACTGAACCCAATTGAGCCCTGTCTCCCTAGTCATTTTCAGCATTTTTTACTTTAATACCCCATTCAGTCTCTCGACTTTGCCGCTACTTTGGGGTCTGTAAGGGGTGTGGAATGCCAGGTGTGACCCTACCATCTTCCAGACCTCTTGGGTTAGGTTAGCAGTGAATGCTGGGCCCTGATCACTCTCAATGACCTCAGGTACCCCGTACCTACAGACAGTTTCCTGTATCAATTTTTTAGCAGTAGTTGTTGCTGTCTGATTCCTGACGGGGTAGGCTTCTGGCCACCCAGAGAACATGTCTACCACTACTAACACGTATTGAAACCCTTGGCACATTGGCATCTGGATATGATCAATCTGGATCCTCTGGAAGGGGTATAAGGCTTTTGGGAGACATTTTTTGGGCGTGGGCTCAGTCCTACCTGGATTGCATTGGGCACAGATTAAACATGACTGGACATATTTCACTAGTACAGGAGTGATTCCTGGGGCTACCCATATTTTATTGATGAGTTCTTTCATTATTGTCTTAGATTGATGAGTGGGCCCATGGGCCACAGAGGCTATTACAGGATAGAGTGCTCTAGGCAAGCACACTTTCTTCCCTTGTGTCCAAAGTCCGGATTCTTCTTCCAGGGCTGACTCCTTTAGCCAGGTTTCCTTTTCTGAGCGGGTGGCTTGCTTCTGCATCTGTTTCAGTAGATCCCATGATACTTCTTGTTGCTTGACATCCGGTTGTGCTAACATGATTTTATCTGGCTGTGCTCTTTCCTCTTCCATTGCTGCCTGTTTGGCTGCTTGGTCAGCCAATGCATTTCCTTTGGCTTCTGGTGTGTCAGCACGGGTATGTGCCTTTACTTTGATTACTGCTACTTTGGTGGGCAGGAGTACTGCAGTCATCAAAGCCTCCACTGCTAAAGCATGTTTAATTGGGGTTCCTGCTGCTGTAATGTAATCTCTGGCCTTCCATATTATTCCGAAATCATGAACTACTCCAAAAGCATAATAAGGGCTATGAGTTCAGCCTCTTGTGCTGACTGGTCTGGGCGCAATTGCCTTGCACACAGCACTTCATACTCACTAGTAACTGCCATGCCTGTATGGAATTTCCCCTTGTCATCGGCATACCTTGAACCGTCTACAAAGAGTGTCCAGTGTGGGTTTTGCAAAGGAGTATCCTGTATTGATGGTGGAGTTCCTACTTCAGCTTCCATCATTGTAATGCAATCATGTTCTTGTTCTTTGTAAAGAGAGTCGGTTGAGGCCCATAGTTCTTCTTCCTGAAGATCTTCTTCAGCACGTAGATCAATAAAATCTTCAGAATCTCCATCTGCAGTATACTCCCCCCTTGGGAGAGGAAGGAGTGCAGCAGGATTGAGGATGTGGCATCTCTGGATGGTGACATTATCTGGCAGAAGCAGACTACACTGGAGCCTGAGGTGGCGTTGTGCAGTGAGGTGTTTAGGTTGTGTTTGTTGCAGGATAGCTGAGATGTCATGGGGAGCCATGATGGTGAGTGGGTGTCCCAGGACGATGTCAGCGGTAGCGTTCAGGAGAGAACTAGCAGCATGAACGGCCCTGACACAGGAAGGGGTGGCTCTGGCTACAGGGTCTAGACGTTTTGAGAAGTAGCCTAGAGGTCTACTACGACCCCCATGGCTCTGGGTGAGAACTCCAGTGGCATGACCCTGACGTTCCATGACATAAAGGCGAAAGGGAAGCTGATAGTTAGGGATGCCAAAAGCTGGGGCAGTGACAATGATTTGTTTGAGAGATTGGAATGCTTTTATGGCTTCTGCAGTCATTTGGAAAGGGACAGTAGCAATACGGGGTATGCAATCAAACAGTGGCTGCATCAGAACGGATGCATCAGGGATCCATGGTCTACAGTATGAAATTAGTCCCAGAAAGGTTTGCAGTTGGTGAGGGGTATCTGGCAGTGGGATGTCTGAGACTGCTTTCTTTCTGGCATCCGTAAGATGCTTACTGCCTTGTGAGATGCAGTGACCTAGGAAAACAACTTTTGGAAGACACAACTGTAATTTAGAACGTGAGACTCTGCACCCAGCATCCGCCAGGTAGGCAAGAAGTGAGGCAGATGAGTTCAGGCAGACGGGGTGTGAGTCAGCACAGAGGAGTAAATCATCGACATATTGTAAGAGTTCCACCTCTGGGTGATCTGCTTGCCATGGTTGTAAGATGGATGCCATTGCTTTGCTAAAGCAGGAAGGACTATTATGAGCTCCTTGAGGCAACACCGTCCAGGTGTATTGTTTTCCATCATGTGTAAAAGCAAAGAGAAATTGGGAGTCTTCATGTAATGGGACAGAGAAAAAGGCATTTGCTAGATCAATGACAGTAAAGATAGCAGCCACAGGAGGAATGCTAGCAAGCAAAGTGTGGGGATTTGGTACAATGGGGGTTTCAAAGACCGTAGCCTCATTAATTGCTCTGAGGTCTTGTACCATGCGATATACAGGAGGCTGTCCCTTCACACTCTTCTTTTTAATTGGGTATAAGGGAGTGTTACATGGTGAGGTGGTAATTTTAATAGCTCCATTTGCAAGAAGAGCCTGTATCTGGAGGGTGATAGCATCTCTCTGGGAAATGGAGAGAGGGTATTGTGCTTTATATGGCAGTAAGTTAGGATTCTTCAAGGTTACAGTGACTGGCGGGACTTTGAGACGCCCAATGTCTTGGGGACCTTTGGTCCAAAGGGTATCAGGGATGAGGTGCAAAATGCTTTGCAGCGAATCCCCTTGTTCATGTGATTCAAGTGACTGGGATTTTAATGCCATTAGGAGGCAGGTTTCTTCAGGACTCAATGCCGTACCTAAAACAACTGTACCATTTTCCTTGAACTGGATGTTGGCACGTATTTTTTGAAGAAAATCTGAGCCTAATAGGTTATAAGGACATGTCTGGCTTACAACAAATTGTGACATTACTCCAGTGGGCAGATGTAACTGTGGAGATTGGCTTTGGGACTTAGTGGAGGGAGTAATCAAGAGAGGCTTAGTAACAGGGTTGTGCTGGGTGACCCCTTCTAAACCAGAGCAGGGTAAATGCATATCTGTGAGCCAGGAAGGGAGTATGGCGGTCTCACATAACACACTGCGGGCTGCACCAGTGTCTACAAGGAATGAGAGTTCCTTCCCTGCCACATCGAGGGTGATTCGAGGGGCGGGGCCTGCAGGAGGGGCAGAGACTGCCATACACGGGGTGTCCCCTCCCAGCAACACTGGTTTGCCAACGTCCTAGTGGGATGGAGCTGGCCACAGATGTTTGGAGCGACAGTTTCTCTTAATGTGCCCTGGTTTGCCGCACCCATAACAGACACGGGGCGGGGGTCTTTCCTCTCTTCCTTCTCCCGTCATGACTGCCATGACTGATATGCGGGATTTCTTTGTACTACTCTCCAGCCCTTTTGCAACTTGTTCTAAGATTTCCAATGTTAATGATTTCCATTTTGGGCGACAGGTTACAAGAGCTTTGTTCAGATCTGGCCTAAGGCCATCTACAAATGACCGTGCTAGGAGTCTTTCGCCCACTTATATAATTGCTGAATGAAATCACGGCCAGATTCTGAATCACGAGTGTCATAATTTGCTCCAGGGAGTTCTGGTTGGCGTATGTGATCCATTATAAGTGAAGAAAATTCACCAGTTTTATTTTGTACAATACTTTGCAAGTCTGACCAAGTACACCCGTAGGTTTGATATACTTGTGCCAATTTTCTGTAAAAGGGCATAGGGTGAGTATCTGGGTCAGGCATGAGGTTCACTATGGTGAACAACTGCTGGGGGGTAAAGGACACATACTTAGGTGGCCCGACTGGGCGAGTGTTCAAGTATATTTCCCTTAAGGCTTCAAGATTTCCTTGTCCTATGTTATGGATCTCTCTTTGCAGCTCTGTAATTTGGTTTTGAAAAGACTCATTCATTGCTCTTGCTGCACCCTGCTGGCTACTTAGGGTAATATCAGAAAATTGTCCAAGGTGCGGTGGGGGGCTGCGATATCCTGGGGTTTGTGCTGCAGCACCAGGTGCATAGTCCACTGTCTGCTGTGAGTCTTCCCCTGCATCTTCCTTTTGTTTCTCCCCATCCTCATCTTCCTGATCTACAGCACCACTACCTCCTACCATTATATGAGCTGGAGCTATGGGCTGACTGGGTAGCATGTAGGTGCCGTCAGGATTTACAAGTGGGTATATAGTAGTGACTTGTGGCATGACAGAAAGAGCAGGGTTTGGGGAGATTACAAGTCCAGCCTTGGGCGTTGGCTGAGGACAAGATGGCGTCATTGCTGGGACTGGTGAGACGTGCTGGGGGGCTAAAAGAGCATGATTATGTGGGCGTGGAGCACCACAGGCTAAGCACGTATCACGGGGGGCAGGGTTCTGCTGACCACAATGTGTACAAGTCCAACTTCCCCTTTTTCTTTCAGCTGCACCATTATAGGGCGGTGGCTGTTCCTGTACTAAGACTGGGCCAGGCCGATAGTAATGGAGTCCTGATTTTTCATCAAACATTGCTTCTCCTTTTGTCTGTTCAAATTCTTTGCTACAGTCCAGCCATACCCTAACTGTATCTATCAACTTATCATCATTCAATTTGCCTCTCTTCTCAGTCAACAATGTCTGCCATATAGCAGAACACAATACACCTCCTTTTGCAATATCATAACTCTTTTCTAACTTGCTTAGTCCTTTAACATAACCTTTTCCTCTCCGGTCCGCCACGTACTGTTCAGGTGAACAATAGCCCTTCGGGACACTATTTCGGTTACCCATTTTTTTTCAAAACACCACGTTCTGGAGCCTTCAACACGTTCTGGAGCCTTCACTTACTGTCTGTCTCTGATAGTTGGATTAGCACAGACACTGACAAACAAACACCTTGAGCTTGAGATTAACACACCACTGGGTTATCAGCAAGCTGTCTCCTTCCCTTCTACTATTTCTTGGGGTCACACACCAGGGTTACCCCTCAATGTAGGCACTTTAGGAGACTTCTATTGTTCTGTCAGTCTATGCCTCTCCTTTCTCCCAGAGAAACCAACCATACACAAAAAAATAATAAAACACAATACATCAAGCTTATCAATACAATGGGGTTCTTACTTTCATGCCCCTGAGGATGCCTCACTGTCGGTGCACCCCTCCCTAGAACAAATATGGATAGACTAAGCCAAGGGACACAGAATAGGTAAGATGAATATATTTTCTCACCTCTTATTACGGGCCGCGGTCCCGGTGTCCGTTGGCTTGTCTCTCTGGGTCCAGTCTCTGGGGGTACGCCAGCAGGAGGTCCAATCCTCAGGCCCCACGTTGGGCGCCAACTGATATGACTCTGATTCTGGATCTGACCCAATAGCCAGGTAAGGTTGATGCACTGCTCCGAATGGTATGAAATGATTGGCATACGTACGCCACCAGAGAGATCACACACAGACTGTCACAGGGAAGTCAATGCTAGATGTTCCGTTTATTATTTAGATACATGATTTCTTATAGCAGAAAAAGAGGAACTTTATGACTCGGCTAATTTGATGATCTAATTATCTAATTGTCACATTACTAAGTCCCATGATAACGTATCACATTATCACTCCATACTTTAGCAAAAGTCAGCATTATGTCAGCAATTTCAATATCATAAAGTGATTAGTAAGGGATTATTAAGGGAGCTGGCTGCTACTTCAGGGGCCATTTTGTTAAGCAAACTGTTAGATATAATACAAGCAAGTATACATTTGATACTAGATATATGATTCCACAACAGCTGTACAGTCAGTAGTGGCATGTGACACATGTGGCAATAATAATGTGTCTGCTGGCCTGCAGTCTGGTAAAGATGTCATGTCATGTGTGATGTGCATCCCAATTATGCCATACATACGTGTACAGATACTGGTCCTGTACTCCTGTGAGGCTGCAAGGCAGGGGTGATGTGTGGACCACTCCTGAGACTGCATGTGCTTAGGCCTCATGCACACGGCCGTTGTTTGGGTCCGCAACACTGTGTGTTGTGGTGGAGGGCGTGATTGCATGCTAGGGTGTGTGAAGGCGGGATCCAGGGGGCCCAAGTAAATTCTTGCCCAGGGTCCAATCAATATTAAAGACGGCCCTGATAAACCCAATAAATCATGTTAATTCATCCTAACAGAGGGCACTATAGGTACAACATAGATGTTTCTTGTTTTTCTTCAAAATGAGAAAAAATCTACATATTCACAATATGCAGTATTTATAGGTGTTTATAAATAAAAGAATTCACATCCAGGTTTCTAATTCACACAATAGGAGATGCTTATTTCTCGACCACTGTACACTACATAAAGTAACGTCAAACAGTATATGTAACTCAATACAACATATTGGTAATATTGGTAGAAAGCGCTGTTGGATTGTAAATGTTTTGCCAACCTAAACTATTGTGAATTTGTGATAATAAAAACATTGTATATGAGTTTTAGTAATTATATATGTGACGTTAAAGAAGGAACATGACATTTAGAAGAGTAGAGGAAGGCTGAACCAGTTATCTTTCTTTTTATATTCCACATTTATCCCTCGCATACAGGCTTGTTGCCATTTCCAAACTATTTAACCTTTCTTGTAAATTATTCACGTACATGATGTTGTGAAAGGGACTTGTAATTGGCACACAAATTTAGTGGGCATGCTATCAAAGTGTCTATGTCATGATGGTAACCTTGTTCCCGTTAATACACCTGCTTCCACCTCCACAGAGAAAAAAATATGGAAAGTGAATCAGAGAGTCTGGTCTTTCTCTAGAATATTATTAAAAAGTGCACACAGAAATCTTTTTGGAGCAATACAATCTACAGTCATCATTTTTATTGTATCCTGGGCAGCCCGTTTAGATAACTGCTCAAACCTTGATATAAAGAAAAAAAATCTAATTATGGAAAATTTTCTGTTTACGCCCCATGTATTTACAGTCTATTGGATAGAAGCTTGCCACCAGCATTGAAAATGTCAGATAAATGTCATTAGCTAATGGTTGCATGGCACATTATTTTTGAGGTGCTGATGATGGAAGAGATGAACTTTGTGATTTGGCTTTGCTCCAGGAAATGACTGGTGGAGAAAACAAATCGTATTATTATTGCTAGATCTATTATTATAAAATATCATTAAATTGTAGACCGAGATGAGATACAGTATTAGAATAAACAGTAACAACGGAGAAAACAACTCATAACATTTTCATAATTCACATGCAAAGTACGCATATTGTGGAAACTGCAAAGATAAAAGCTGTTATAAGTCTACTAAATAAAGTTTCTGTTTCTTGCAGTTTTCACTTTTGCCACTAGACCTAATGACAATCCCTGTTCTGTAGAAATCACTTCTCAACAGTCATCTCCTTATCATTATGGGCAGGATTACAATGAGTGGCACCACCTATATATAGATAACATATGATCCACTATTAATGATAGGTGATGGTCACAGTCCACCTCCTCTTCACTGCACCATGCCTTATGCAAAAATTTACAGTGCCTTGAAAGGGTATTCGTACCACTTGAACTATTCCACATTTTTTCACATTATACCCTCAAGCTTAAATTTATTTTATTGGGATTTTATGGGATAGAACAACATACAGTAGCAAGTATATGTGAAGTGAAAAGAAAATGATACATGGTCTGCATTTGTATTCGGCCCCCTAATTCAAGATATTGTAGGACAACCTTTCACTGCAATTACAGCTGTAAGTCTTTTGGGTATGTCTCCACCAGCTTTGCACATCTAGAAATTTTTGTCCATTCTTCTTTGCAAAAGAGCTCAAGCTCAGTCAGATTGGATGCAGAGCGTCTGTGAACAGCAATTTTCAAATCTTGCCACAGATTCTTAATGGCATTTTGGTCTGGACTTTGACTGGGCCATTTTGACACATGAATATGCTTTGATCTAAATAATCCCATTGTAGCTTTGACTGTATTTTTAGGGTCATTGTCCTGTTGGAGGGTGAACCTCTGCCCCAGTCTCAAGTCTTCTGTGGCCTTTTTCTCCAGGAGTTCCCTATATTTAGTTCCATCCATCTTCCCATCAACTCTGACCAGCTTCCCCACAGCATGATGCTGCCACCACATTTTTTCATTGTAGGGATAGTGTGTTCAGGGTGATGTGCAGTGTTAGTTTTCCGCCGCACATAGCGTTTTGCATTTAGGCTAAAAAGTGCAACTTTGATCTCTGACCGGAGCACCTTCTTCCAGATATTTGATGTGTCCTCTACAAGGCTTGTGGCAAACTGCAAATAGGACATATTATGGCTTGCTTTCAAAAATGTCTTTCTTCTTGCCACACTTCCATAAACACCAGATTTGTGTTGTACAGAACTAATAGTTGCCTCATGGACAGACTTTCCCACCTGAGCTGTGGATCTCTTCAGCTCCTCCAGAGACCATGGGCCTCTTGCCTGCTCTTCTTGCCTATCAGTGTAGATGGACAACCATGTCTTGTTGGTTTGCAGTTGTGCCTTACTCCTTCCATTTTCGGATGATGGATTGAACAGTGCTCCATGAGATGTTCAGAGCTTGGGATATTTTTTTATAACCTAACCCTGCTTTACACTTCTCAACATTATCCTTGACCTGTATCGTGTGTTCCTTGATTTACATGCTACTGTTTGATTACTAATATTGTGTAACAAACCTCTGAAGCCTTCACAGAAGAGCTGTAGTTATACTGAGAATAAATTACACACAGGTGGACTCTATTTATTAATCAGGTGATTTCTGAAGGCAATAGGTCACACTAGATTTTATTTAGGGGTATTAGAGTAAATGGGGCTGAATAGTAATGCACATTTCACTTTACAGAATTTTATTTATAAAAATTTTTGAAAACCATCTATCATTTATCAATGTGCATTACATGGGGCTGAATAGTAATGCACACTTCACTTTACAGAATTTTATCTATTAAAAATCCAAAAAACCATCTATCATTTTGTTTTTACTTCACACATACTTGCTACTTTGTGTTGGTCTATCACATAAAATCTCAATAAAATAAATTTAAGGTTGTGGGTGTAGCGTGAAAAAATTTGTAAAAACTCAAGGGGTATGAATACTACTGTATTTCAAAACACTGTAGGTGATATTCCTTTCAAATGTCTGAAAACTGGAGTCCTATCTTTAGAAACTCAACATATTAGTAGAACGAGGATCCAGTTTAATCTCCACCACCAGCTGCCTTGGATTTCCCACCCTGGGAAACTCAGTTCTTCCAAGACTACCTCTGGAATCCTGCCCCTTAAGAAATTTCTGCTGGCATCTGCACAGATCTCTTGGCGTTGCTTGCCGTTTCGGTAACAGTACAGACTCACATTCTGGGAAATGTAGCTTTTACACACAGCACAATGAACTGATATATAGTAAGTAACAACCCAGAATGCAATGCAGCAGATTGAATTTCGTTAAATCTGTTCCGCTATCCTGTAAGAGCTGTATCTGTCAGGAAAGTATTGAATGATTCATTTAGCAGCTAGCAACCTTCTGAATGTATCAATGAATGAGGAAAGGTCTGTCATACAGGTCACCATGGTGGAAGAAAATGACTGGCACTGCCCCCTGACTGCCACAAGACCTTTAAATACCATCACGAATATTATGGATTCTGCTGCTCATTTTGGCAAAAATGGTCTTCTGTGATAAATTAGGTAATGTTCCTGATAGCACACTCCAATAAGTATAAGCTCTACAACACCATAGCAGAGACTCTACGGTAAAAACATCAGTAGTGTGATGTGGAAAATAATCAAGACTATGTCATTTAGATTTTTTTATAAATTTTTTCAAGGCTTTAGTGTCACATAGAATCCTGACATCTTATATTTTAGGAACTATTTGCATTCCCCATGTAATGACGACCGTGGAATATCTTTTCAGGAGTAACAGAAGACTGAAATAGAGTTATACGAAGAGATGCTCCTGAATTGTTATTGCATGGGAATAAAAGTAGTTACTAAAGCAGGCATGCAAGGAGAGGTCACAGGTCACCTTTAACCCCTTAAGGACTCGGCCCTATTTCACCTTACAGACTTGGCCATTTTTTGCAAATCTGACCAGTGTCCCATTAAGTGCTGATAACTTTAAAACGCTTTGACTTAGGCCTAGTTCACACGACCGTATGGCTTTTATTGTTTTTTGCGGTCCGTTTTTCACAGATCCGTTGTTCCGTTTTTGAGTTCTGTTTTTCCGTATGCCATGTACAGTATACAGTAATTACATAGAAAAAATTGGGCTGGCCATAACATTTTCAATAGATGGTTCAGAAAAAACGGAACGGAAACGGAAGACATACGGATGCATTTCCATATGTGTTTCATTTTTTTGGCGGACCCATTGACTTGAATGGAGCCACGACCTGTGATTTACGGCCAAATATAGGACAAGCTCTATCTTTCAACGGAACGGAAAAACTGAAATACGGAAACGGAATGCATACGGAACATATTCTGTTTTTTTGCGGAACCATTGAAATGAATGGTTCCGTATACGGACCGTATACGGAACACCAAAAAACGGCCCGTACACTCGCAAAAAAAACGTTCGTGTGAACTAGGCCTTATCCAGGCCATTCTGAGATTGTTTTTTCGTCACATATTGTACTTCATGACACTGGTAAAATGAAGTAAAAAAAAACATTTTTATTTATAAAAAATACCAAATTTACCAAAAATGTAAAAAAAAATTGCGGATTTCCAAGTTTCAATTTCTCTACTTCTATAATACATAGTAATACCTCCAAAAATAGTTATTACTTTACATTCCCCATATGTCTACATCATGTTTGGATCATTTTGGGAATGATATTCTATTTTTTGGGTATGTTACAAAATCTTGAAATTTTTCAGAAATTTTCAAAAACCCAATTTTTAGGGACCAGTTCAAGTCACTTTGCGATGCTTACATAATAGAAACCACCCAAAAATGACCCCATTCTATAAACTACTCCACTCAAGGTATTCAAAACTGATTTTACAAACTTTGTTAACCCTTTAGGTGTTCCACAAGAATTAATGGAAAATAGAGATACAATTTCAAAATTTCACTTTTTTGGCAGATTTTGCATTTTAATTTTTTTTTCCAGTTACAAAGCAAGGGTTAACAGCCAAACCAAACTCAATATTTATGGCCCTGATTCTGTAGTTTACAGAAACACCCCATATGTGGTTGTAAACTACTGTACGGGCACACGGCAGGGCGCAGAAGGAAAGGAATGCCATACGGTTTTTGGAAGGTAGATTTTGCTGGACTGTTTTTTTTTTTACACCATGTCCCATTTGAAGCCCCCCTGATGCACCCCTAGAGTAGAAACTGACCCCATCTAAGAAACTACACCCCTCAAGGTATTCAAAACAGATTTTACAAACGTTGTTAACCCTTTAGGTGTTCCACTAGAGTCATTGGCATTAGTTTACAGAACCACCCCATATGTGGTCGTAAACAGCTGTACCGACACAGGGCAGGGCGCAGAAGGAAAGGAATGCCATACGGTTTTTGGAAGGCAGATTTTGCTGGACAGTTTTTTTTGTCCTTAAGGACTCTGCAAACATGGCGTACTGGTACGTCCTAAGTCCTTAAGGGGTTAAGGATGCGGCTTAGTTTGGTACTTGAGGAAAAGAGTTGTTTTTTTTTCATCTCTGCTTTTATTTTTTTTATATTTCCTCAAAATCATCGTATGGGGGAGGGCTTGTTTTTTGCAGGGTGAGTTATATTTTTAATGCAAACACTAAATATATGAACTAATACTATATTCACTATATAAATTAATATGAGAAAATTTTCTTAGATCATTTGGGCCCATCTACCACACACAGTAAGATGACCTCTTTTAGACGGGACTCTACTCTACAATGACTCCAGTCTTTTTGCCAAGTGGCCTCAAATATTTTTTTTTTGTCCTTAAGGACTCGGCGCAAACATGGCGTACCGGTACGTCCTAAGTCCTTAAGGGGTTAAGGATGCGGCTTAGTTTGGTATTTGAGGAAAATCGTTTTTTTTTTTTTTATCTCTGCTTTTTTTTTTTATATTTCCTCGAAATCGTCGTATGGGGGAGGGCTTGTTTTTTGCAGGGTGAGTTATATTTTTAATACAAACACTAAATATATGAACTAATACTATATTCACTATATCAATTAATATGAGAAAATTTTCTTAGATCATTTGGGCCCATCTACCACACACAATAAGATGACCTCTTTTAGACGGGACTCTACTCTACAATGACTTCAGTCTTTTTGCCAAGTGGCCTCAAATGAATTCAGGGACAACAGGCCTGCTTTCTGCACCTATCCAACAAGCATCAGCTAAGCACAACGTACCTGGTGGTGGGGCCCAAATGGAAATTAGGCAATCATGCAGTGTCCTTTGTCCATTCCTAGTTTATGGTGTCATATTGTGGAAGGGCATATAGTATATCAGTATCCCATGTCTAACTCCTGAGTTAAGGGTGAGCATTCTTTCTATCTGTGTTCGATGAACTCGCACTTCTTCTGGGATCATTACCAGAGATTTTCTTCTCCTTACCGCATGCAGAGATGAGGTGGGTCAGGAGTTTACGCTTGCACCAGGGAGGGGAATATCTATGGCACCATCCACAGACGAATTGTACAGCTTGTCTATACCTTAGGCAGGGATCCTGGCAAAGGACATAATGTTGGCTGTATTTTCAGAAGAGGAGCATCACTTGGACTGGTTTCTGAGCTGCCAATCCATTAAATTTTGGGACGGTCAGTATATTAAAAACTCTCATAAAAGCAAGTTGTGTAATTAAGGTGGGTTTAAGCTGTGTCCTGAAAAATCCCTTTATGAAATATCTGACAACTATTCTATACCTTATCTTATTCGTACTCAAAGGAAGCTGAGATATGGATGTCTGTTTGTAGGATCCTTGTTCTACAGTGCTAATATAGATGTGCTTGTACAGCATGTCACAGGGGAGGAGAGCAGAGAAGGAGGGTAGGAGTGATAGCAAGAATGATGGTAGTAGTGCTCACTCATTCTGTCGCTCTCAGGCGCCATGCAGTGATTGGAAGGATGCATCTTTCTACTTCTTGGGGCACACTCTGGTTCTAGGGTTCTCCTTCTTGATTAATTGAACTGCCCTTGATGTTAAATGTTTTCTGGTGCAAGGCAGGGTCCTTTTGGTACAGCTCTGGCTGTTAGTGCAGTGTAGCAGTGCCGGAAGTAATGATGAGGCAGATTTGGAACAAAACAGCTGAAGAATTTTAATGCAAATATATCAGGAGTTGATAAATGTTACAAGTTTCACGGTTGCACAGGTAGTTAAAAGGCCAAAGTGTCCGTTTTGAGCAATCCTCCTTATACTGCACTTCTTAAGGGTGCATTTACACTCGCATTGTGAATATCTGGCAGGAAGTTCTGTCGCCGAAACTGCCTGCCGGATCCGGAAATCCGTGTGCAAACGGATAGCATTTGTAGATGGATCCGGATGCGGATCCGTCTAACAAATGCATTGAAACACCGGATCCGTCTCTCCGGTGTCATCCGGAAAAACGGATCCAGTATTTATTTATTTTTTGCATTTCTAAAGGTCTGCGCATGCGCAGACCGGAAAACCGGATCCATTTTGCCAGAACACTTGGTGCTGGATCCGGAAATAATGCATTTTAATGGAAAGTAATGCCGGACCCAGAATTCCGGCAAGTGTTCCGGAATTTTGAACGGAGAAAATACCGCAGCATGCTGCAGTATTTTCTCTGGCCAAATACAGTAAGAGTGACTGAACTGAAGACATCCTGATGCATACTGAACGGATTGCTCTCCATTTAGAATGCATTAGGATAAGGGTACTTTCACACTAGTGTTTTTCTTTTCCGGCACTGAGTTCCGTCCTAGGGGCTCAATACCGGAAAAGAACTGATCAGTTTTATCCTAATGCATCCTGAATGGAAAGTAATCCGTTCAGGATGCATCAGAATGTCTTCAGTTTAGTCTTTTTGACTTTTCAGGACGGAGATAATACCGCAGCATGCTGCGGTTTTATCTCCGGCCAAAAAAACTGAACACTTGCCTGAATGCCGGATCTGGCATTTTTTTTCCATAGGAATGTATTAGTGCCGCGTTCAAATTGCCGCATCGACGGATCTGATATTCTGGTCTGCCCATGCGCAGACCTTTAAAAATGTGAAAAAAATAAATACCAGATCTGTTTTGCCTGATGACACCAGAAAAACGGATCCAGTATTGCAATGCATTTTTCTGACTGATCAGGATCAGGATCAACGGAACTGCCTGCCGGAATCAAACAACGCAAGTGGGAAAGTACCCTAAAACTGATCAGTTTTTTTCCGGTATTTAGCCCCTGTGAAGGAACTCAATACTGGAAAACTTTAAAAGTACCCTTAACTGACTTGTACTTAAGCATCCAGACATGGGGTTTGATACTTCTTGCAAAGCAATGTCAGACTAAGCTCTGCACCTTTTTTGAACAGTGGTGTGTACCCGTGCAATGTAGCCAAACCCCTGAACACATGGCAATTGAGATTTAGTGGTCTTGGTATAACAGCAAGTCTACAATGACTTTTACTCTACACTCCTCTTGAATCTGCCTTGCTTCTCCAGTGGATTAAGTTCTTTTTCTGGCCTAGCTCCGGCTTGTTCCTTTTCCAGACTAGTTCCCAAGTCAGCTGCATGTGTTTTCATTCTTCTCTACTCTGCACTAGACTAACCTGTTTCTGGAAGGTTCTTTCTTTCTATATAGAGCCCCATTTAGTGCTGGCTGTGGATATGGCCTAGTAATACCATGTGCATGTAAAATACAGCAAATACACATTATACAGAAAAATGAATGTTTGCGCTTTGCAGGGCACCGCTGCTCTGCCTGTAGTAGGGATGTGAGCATACAACTCTTCAGGGAAATTGAGTAAAAAATATAAATAGATTTTTATTTGGCAGTCAATATGGTAAAGATATTCATGGTTGAAGATATTGTCAACAAGTGAGCACATTGTCAGGTCATTCTTCGCTTGCTTTTATTTAACGCATGTTGCTGCATTACAGAGACATAAGCACAGCTAGCGCTAAATGAAAACTGCTTGTTTGGAGTGTGACTAACTTAAATTGAAAGCATTTAGAGAAGAGACCTTCAAGCCTGTATGTGACTACTAAACAAAGATTGGTCTCCATGACACCAATTATGGAAAATGCTGTAAAAGTTGGAATGGAAAAATACAGTATGTCTTGAACCAGGCCTGACGAGGCTTCATTATCTCTGATGTCAGGAACTGGGGGGAAGCATTTTCCACAACCCCAAGAGCAAAACATTGCACTGAAAAGGACAAAGACATTTCTTATATTTTAGGCAACTGTCATTGTTGTCATTATTGTACTTGTGAATTACTATTGTCATAATTATACTTTTGTATTACTAAATGTATAAGCAAAACTTCGTGGCACTCTGCCGTCCGTTTGCCGCTGGAAGTCGGGTTCCCACCCCGTTTCAATAGTAATGTAAAAACTCCTGCAAATAGCGTTGCAAAAAGGAATCTTTTAATAGACATATGCGGCTGTGTAAAATTCATGACGTTTCGGCCATACATTAGCCTTCATCAGACTACAGCAAAACAAAAGGAAGAAAAGAAAATAATATGAACACATCTTATATATACATATTTATAAAGTGTGCCATGGCAAGTGACATAGAATGTGGCACATAAGTATAAAGCAGTGATTCAGGTAAAAAACAATAATTAAGGTCCAGAGAATTCTGTAATTTTGTCCAACAATCCGTGTTCAGACATATCCTTGGTGCAGGTAATGTATTCCGATCCCATCTTCAATGAGAACATGTTAAGGAATATAATGTTCATGTGAACAGCAGTCCATAGAATGCTTACAAGTCCGTGGGCATCAGCAGCGTTATAGAAATGGAGCACAGATATTATCATGATAAAAGATAATTTCAACAGTACTAAGATAAGATATCCCTATGCTGCAATTAAGTACCAGTATATAGATCTAACCTGGATAAAGTGAATTGGCAGTGGATCCATGGATAGATGGAAGGGAACGGAGAAGGGGGAGGGAGAGAGTGAGAGCACAAGGCTGGAGATGAGGTAAGGAGAATACATACTATATAAAGCATGGCTACAGGTCATATATGCAGTTTGTCATAAGTAGACTAGTATTGTCCTACCTTCTGCCGCTTAGGGATGGATGTCCAGGATGTGGGCGTAGTGTGAATGACGCAGCAACCCCGGTTCGTATCCGGGTCATTCACACTACGCCCACATCCTGGACATCCATCCCTAAGCGGCAGAAGGTAGGACAATACTAGTCTACTTATGACAAACTGCATATATGACCTGTAGCCATGCTTTATATAGTATGTATTCTCCTTACCTCATCTCCAGCCTTGTGCTCTCACTCTCTCCCTCCCCCTTCTCCGTTCCCTTCCATCTATCCATGGATCCACTGCCAATTCACTTTATCCAGGTTAGATCTATATACTGGTACTTAATTGCAGCATAGGGATATCTTATCTTAGTACTGTTGAAATTATCTTTTGGGAGGAAGCAAGTCCATTTGCTTCATGTCCATAGGCCTCAGGATCCAGCGACTAACCGATCTCTGTGAAAGTTACTGCAGAGTACATCTGCTGAGTAAATTGAGAGAAAATGGATAAGAGCATATAGCTAGCAATACTAACCAATGTCCGAAAAGAAAACAGAAGAGTAGTAGCAAGGGTCAAGACCTGGCAAGTAAGTGGAAGTGTAACACCCCAGAGTTGTGTTACTAAACTCTTCTACTCCAATACAATCTGCTAAGAGCATTAACATTGTCATCTGATGTAATTTTACCTTACATACTCACAAATGTGCATTGTAAGCCTTGTTAAATGTATATTGTTGTCATTTTTTATGTTCACCAGCAGGTGGCAGCAATGTTCTGGCAAGGAGTTAAGTTCGGTTTAGTGTTCCTAGGCTGGAATAGTTCATTCCAGTTTAGCTCCTCCCTCTGAGAGCAGAGTGGGTTATGCTCACATCCTGCCTCATGGGTGAAGAAGGAAGTTAGAGTGAGTGTGCCAGCCACCCCTGCTAGGGGAAGGCTGTGCGTGTATGAGCTCCCTGAGATAAGGAATCAAGCCAGAATCTTGTGTCAGGCTGAGACATTGATCATCATCCCCAGCCTGAGCCCTGCAGTCTCAGCTGGTAGAAGCAAGCAGACAACTCCAGAATTCCAGGAAAAAAGCATACCCTGAAAAGACAACTGTGAGTCAAGTTCCAGAGACCCAGGAGAAGCCATATTCCTCCTCAGCTAGTCATTCCCCAGACAGCAGAAGATAGAGAGCGCAGAAGCCAAATTAGCTAACAAAGCAGACGTCTTTTACTGCAAGCTCCAGGTACATGAGAGAGCAGAAGCATAAATCCCTGCCAACCATTGCCAATACCTGCTGGGACCTAAGACTAAAGCTGTATTTTGCTTGGATGAAAGCTACAACCAGTAAAGACAAGTTTGAACTTTACCCAAGGTCTGGATCTCAGTTTCTGCTGCAAATTCCTCTATTACTCCTACTATCACTGCACTCAATTTATTGCAAGTGAGCCAAGATCCAGGAGTCCAGCCATACCCAGGTAGGAGACACCGTTGACACTATACCCACTACCATACACCACTCTGGCATTCCTAACCTGCTACGTGAGTTATAACACCTTAAAGGGCCCTGTGACAGTACCCTGCGCACGCTGCAATTGGCGTCACAAACAAAACTATAAACTATTATACCCATATCCTGACCCACTGCATAATTTGACGTCCGTGTAACCGTACCACGGTCCTGCTCTATTGCATTAGCCAAATCAGTAGACGACAAATTTATAAGGAACCAAGTAAAAGTTGGTGCAAAGAGGATATCTAGACATTTATAGGTTATGAGCACTAAGAACAAATGGATGAACAGGAGCCAAGATACATTAAAAAAAATCACAGGTATTGACTTAGAGTCGGTGCCAAATTTTTATTCCCCCGCCTAGTCCTATAATTGGACACCAAGACAGAGGGCTGATTGGCTCAGCAACCCATCTCTCTGATAGGCTGATCAGCCAGGGTTTGGCTAGTCAGCATGTCTAATTTCCAGGAAAGTCCATCTGACTGGCACATGTGCTACACCTGATCTCCCTCAGCACCACTGCACGAACTGGAGTGGAGGCTGGTGGGCAGAGAGACAGACACTGCTCATGACATTTTTCTTCGTTATAATGCACTGAGGAAAATTAGTGTGTGATTATGCTGTTTTGTAGATTTATATTGTGATTTTTGTGTACTTCAATGCAACTAGAAGAGAATATTTACATGCAAGAATTACTTTTTTCTATTGATTTCAGCCAGCTCAATACAACAACAACTGTCTGGTAATGAAATTGTTAGTAGTCAGAGTCAAAATTTGAAACATTCCTAAAAAAGTGTAAACTGCAAAAAAACATGCTTGAGAATGAAAGAAGCTGTAAAATAGCATTTGTAATATCTGAATATAAACAGAAGCTGTTACTGCCGGTCCCCTCATACGCTGGCAGAGCCTTCATTTAAATAGCCGGGTTGTCAATGCTGTTGATGTTGCAGAACTGACTCATTTCACCGTTGACTGTTCACTGCTTGGTGTTAGAATTCCTTTTCAATAATGATTTCCTAAGGGCAGAAGAAAAATGTATTTTCCACCAAAATAAAAATATTGACTCTTTTAGAAGGAGCTAATATCTGAAACTTCATTTTCAGGAGTCTGGTCATATTATGTTCAGAGGTGAATGGAGCAGAATCTAAGCCCAGGAAATATATTACTGTATGTTAGAGGATTTTTCTGACACAAGATGTTTACAACATGACAATTACTATGTATATTACACACATGATGAACGCCAAAGCCAGTTATTGGGTCCTTGCAGCTACAGTTCATTTTTGTTTTGGTAGTTCATCGTAAGTTACATCGTAAGTCATATCATGCAATGGGCAGTGGGTGTGGACCCACTGTACCAACTAACTGGTTTGGCTTTGGGCTATCTCTAAGGGCATTATTCTTACAGTCTCCTGGTTTTCACTCTTTAACCCCTAAACAGGGATCTGGTCTTTACTGCAAAGAAGCCACCAGGCCACTACTTCTTGAGATAGTTCAGTGTAGTTGGCTGCTGACCCATGGGGTCAAATACATTGGTGAAAAGTACCAAGGGATCAAACAATATTTGTAGTTAGAAACAAGCTGAGTTCAGGGCAGGAAGAATTCATCTGTATCTGTGAAACTGGTCCGAGGTGAGGGCAGGCAGCAATGGTTCAATATGGTAGTGGTAGACAGGCTATAGTCAGGGAAGGCAGAAGCAGGGGTGCACCTAGCCTTTCTGCTATCTGAGGCGAAAACTGAAACTGCCCTGCCCCCAATGCCAATTTCTTAATCTAACCCCTTTACCACAATGAAATCGCTCATTGCCCATGGCCCTTCTGCTGCTCCCCTCTTGCCCCTTTCTGGCCCTTCCTGAGGCAATCGCCGCACCTGGACTCATTGGTGTGCATTTGAGTTGCCGGTTTGCCGAATTTTTGGGGAAACATTTGGTTCGATCCTAATTAATTTGCGGTCAATCACATTAAAAAAACTGCTATTTCCTAGCTGGGGAGAGCCTTTATAGTGGTGTAGAACACTGTGCCTTGCAGTAACACGCATAGGGAGTCTAATTTAGTAGTAAAATAATACTGTGAGACAGTATGACATGCAGATGACAGGCGTCACTCTTAGAATCACTGCACACTTCACTTATTTGTGCAGTCACGGGGCCAAAACTGACCAAATAACTCAAGTATGAACTCAGGCTTACAGTCAATGTTAGCATCAAGAAGAAGCCCACTCCTTTTAAACCGTCGTCAGCTGATTCCATATAGATGTCTACAGAACCTGTTCTATTAAACGCTTAAACAAGTAGAGCCCTCTGACAGAGTGGAGAGGTTAAAAATATGGGTGGACAGCACTCCTTGGTAATGATGTATTGGGTGCTCGTCTCCAGGAGGGGTGGTAAAAAGCCCCTAGTAGAACAACTTGTAGATATCCAGAAAAATAAAAAACGGAGACAGCACGTCCAAAAAGGTGCAAAAAGTGGAATTTATTCCGGATGCAACGTTTCGGCTGCGTGTTAGCCTTTTTCAAGCATGCATATACAATTAAAGGTGGGATTTAAATACCCACATACAAAGACAAAAGGGGGAGTGACCTGTGATGCAATTAACTTCATTATTATCAGCAGTTTGTAAAAAAACTGATGTCTCAGTGTGCAAAACTAATGAGAATACTCTAACTACAGATCTCTTTACCAAAACAACGGATAGGAACAATTTATTGCGATTTGAGAGTTACCATCCGAGGAGTATGGTGAACACACTACCCCGATCGCAACTCATGAGAGTTAGACGGATAGTGGGTGAGGAAACACTCTGCACACATAGAATGGAAGACATGAAAAACAAATTTCTTGCTAGAGGATATCCGGCTCCGCTGTTGAAGGAGCATGAAAAGGACATTTCAAAAATACCGAGAGAACAGCTACTAACCAGCACCCGCAAGAAAGATATGTCCAGAATACCCTTTGTCAGCACCTATGGGCACCATAGTAACAAAATTGGACAGATCATACGTGAAAATTGGGATATTATTCGCAGAGGACATCCAGATATAGACACATTGAAGGAGCCCCCTATCATGGCCTTTAAGAGACCAAAAAACTTAAAAGATCTCCTTGTGAAATCTGATATAGGTCCCCTAGGGGGTCTGACGCAGACCTTTTTAGCACCCCAGAAGAAGGGCTGCTATCCATGTCTCAATTGCAGTAACTGTAATGCCATGATGAAAGGCCCACACTTCTCTCATCCCAGAACAGGGAAACAGTATGAAATCAGACACTTTCTAACCTGTCAGTCGTCATATGTCGTCTATACCCTGCAGTGTCCATGTGGCCTCCTCTATGTAGGAGAGACCACTATGGAATGCAGGGAACGGATTACGAAACACAAATCCACCATCAGGAAAAAGAATGTGGAACAACCAGTTCCAAGGCATTTCTTGGAGGCTAAACACAATATTAGCCAATTACGTTTTCGTATCATAGACCACATACCAAGGCAAAGAAGAGGTGGCGACCGAGAAAAACTTTTGAAAAGATGTGAACTCAAGTGGATAGATGAGTTGGACACGTTAACACCGAAGGGCATGAACATTGACTTTGCAATAACCCCCTTTCTCTGAACTACATGTATTTACTTTTCATAGGTGTATAAGCACCATTGGATTTCTCTGCGTTTAACTTTTGTTTTTATCTTTTAGGTTCTCTCCCTGTTACACTTGCACTGGGACTTATGGACTCTCCACACGTTCACCTCCCCCTCATTCACTTCACCATGTTACGTGGGTAGGGTAAGACACCCATAGAATGTGTAGAGTTATAATAATCGCCTCAATATATAGAAATGTGTACACGCCATTCCATGTCAAGTCAGACCATAGCATCTGCCGATAAGTAATGATTACGACACAGTATCCAAAGAAATTAATCTATGTAATTTGGTGCATTGTGTGAGTGTTACATCATAGGCAGCTGGGGCACACGCAATGTTTGATTTCTGCGCATTCGCGGGGCATATTAGTTGCGCTCAGATATACTTATTGTATGCATAAGGGTAGGTTTATCCTATTGCGCACATGCCCATTTTCCAAACCCCCCCCTGCAATCAGGGACATCACAGATATTGCACCCAAACGTTACTGCGCATGCGCACCACATAATAATTTTCCATCCGGAACTCGTGCCATTTTCATTATTTTCCCCCACATAGTGCGCCCAACACTAATCTTCTGCATAAATAGAGTGCAATACATATCCTGGCTCTCCTGGCTCTCACACCACAAGCAGAGTTGGGCTGGAACGCATATGCGTTCCACATCTGATCGGCACTGGAAACCGGAAGCGTCCAACCGGAAGTGCTGCTTTGGAACGCAGGTCCGAAACCGGAAGTGAGGTCCGGAACCGGAAGTGACGTCCTCGGCGGCTCGCTACTGGAACGCAGATGCGCTCCAGCTACACCTGACTTTTGCAGGCGTCCCTCATGGCTTCACATATGGCTGCAATATCATACACCATGGCGTCACTCATGGCTCTTACACCTCAGGCTACCCGCCCAAGTTCACTGGCACATCAGGGTTAAGGTATGTTTTTACAAACTGCTGATAATAATGAAGTTAATTGCATCACAGGTCACTCCCCCTTTTGTCTTTGTATGTGGGTATTTAAATCCCACCTTTAATTGTATATGCATGCTTGAAAAAGGCTAACACGCAGCCAAAACGTTGCATCCGGAATAAATTCCACTTTTTGCACCTTTTTGGACGTGCTGTCTCCGTTTTTTATTTTTCTGGATATCTACAAGAGTGGAGAGGGTGTCAGCAGTAAGTTTGTGTTGACGTCACTGATAATTTTGCCCTTCCTCTGATCTGTCAGAACAATAACCCCCAAAAAACGGATCCTGTCTGTGGAGCTTCCGCCTTCACTCGGTCAGCATTTGGTCAGTAATCCTTCAGCATTGCTAATGTAAAAAAAAAACAGGAGTGGATCCAAAACAGAGATGACACGTGAACTGAATATTTGCAAGTCTTCTGTGTTTTGTACCGACTCCTGCTTTTGGCTACCAAATCATAAGCCAATTCTGATGGAACCATACAGGCCTTACAGCTGCTGCACAGAGAGGATCCATTGTGCGACTCATTTTACCTTTCTTCTGACAGATCAAAAGAAGGGTCAAATAAATGATGATGTCAGCCAAGCCAAAAAGGCTAAATAGTGGCCCAGTTATGAAGTGGGGAGGGTGGAAATAGCATGAGAAGTCCACAGAGTGGTCCTATGACATAGTGGTGATGTGAAAGCAGCATGAGCAGACCACAGAGTGGACCAATGACAGAGTATGTAGGTGGTAGCAGCATCAGGAGGCCACAGAGTGGCACAATGACAGAGTGTGGAGGTGGTGGCAGCATTGGGAGGCCACAAAGGAGCAAGGTGACATAGTGTGGAGGTGGCAGCAGCATGAGGAGACTACAGAGTGGCAAGGTGACATTGTTTGGAGGTCGAAGCAGCATCAGGAGGCCACAGAGTGGCACAATGAGAGAGTGTGGAGGTGGCAGCAGCATGAGGAAGCCACAAAGTGGCACGACCACGAGATTGTGGAGGTGGCAGCAGCATGAGGAGATCACAGAGTAGCATGACAACGAGAGATTGTGGAGGTGTCAGCAGCATGAGGAGGCCACAGAGTGGCACAACGACAAAGTGTGGAGGTGTCAACAGCATAAGGAGGCCAAAGAGTGGCACGATGACAAAGTGTTGAGGTGTCAGCAGCATGAGGAGGCCACAGAGTGGCACGATGACAAAGTGTTGAGGTGTCAGCAGCATGAAAAGGTCACAGAGTGGCACGACAATAAGAGATTGTGGAGGTGGCAGCAGCATGAGGAGGCCACAGAGTGGCACGATGACAAAGTGTGGAGGTGTCAGCAGCATGAGGAGGCCGCAGAGTGACACGACAATGAGAGATTGTGGAGGTGGCAGCAGCATGAAGAGGCCACAGAGTGGTACGACGAAAAAGTTTTGAGGTGTCAGCAGCATAACGAGGCCACAGAGTGGCACAACGACAAAGTGTATAGGTTGCAGCAGCATGAGGAGGCCACCTCAGCTCGGCACAAATTAATAATGCACGTTCTACAGCACAAAAGGCTTGACAAATTGATTGTCTGGGAAATTCCATAGAAGATTGGGATAATATATTGGCGAATTTAAGTTTAGTTACTTATAATTGTTAAATTTAATATTAAATATTTAATGTTAATAAAAAAATTAAGTGTTGCCTAAGACAGGAGAGTATCGGCCAGTCTTCTGGTTATTCGACGATGTTGTTGCGATGGAGAAAGCATTCCAAATTTTTTTTTATCTCCACCTGTAGACAAATCCTGTCAAGATTGATGCAAGTGCGGTATCGGATGCTCATTGAGCCAGATACTTCTGGGGGAACCTGCCTGGCATGAACAGGCCTCTAGTAGCTACAGACAATGAGAAGACAAAGCTTTAAGATTGCTTGGAGCTCAGAAGAGTAGCAAAGTTCATCAAGATTCAAACCATAACTACCATCCCCTGGTCTCTTCATCAGTGAAAACATCACGAGTTCCCAGTCATCATGGAAAAAGCTTAGAATCAACAGTGAAAAATATTTGGCATCAGAGGTGTGTGAGGACGCCATCATGATAGGACGGGTACGCCATCTAAGGCTGATTGTATATGTGGGCTACATACAGAATATACCCAGGAAACAGATTGAAGAATGGGGACAACTCAATCTGATAATTGGCGGCAGTCCTTGTAATGACTTATCTGTGGTTAACCCGCACCGGAAAGACCTTTATGGGGGCAGTGGACAAATGTTTTTTTTACTTTCCTAGATCACTCAATAAAGTGTTGTCTAAGACAGAAGAGAATCGGCCAGTATTCTGGTTATTCGACGACGTGGTTGCGATGGAGAAAGCATTTCAAAAAACGATTTCTCTCCACCTCCAGATGAATCCTGTCAAGATTGATGCAAGTGTGATATCAGCTGCTCATTGAGCCCAATACTTCTGGGACTACCTGCCTGGCATGAACAGGCCTCTAGTAGCTAAAGAGAATGAGAAGACAAAGCTTAAAGATTGCTTGAACCCCGGAAGATTCGCAGAGTTCATCAAGATTCAAACCATAACTACCATCCCCTGGTCTTTTCATCAGGGAAAATATCACAAGTTCCCAGTAATCATGGATGGGAAGGAAGACATCCTGTGGTGCACGGAGATGGAGAGGGTCTTTGGATCCCCCCACACTATACGAACGTCTCAGAAATGAACTGCTGCTCCAGACAGAAGCTCATGGGAAGGTCATGGAGCTTCCCGGTCATCCGGCATCTATTTGCCCCGCTGAAGGATTATTTTGAAAGTGTGTAGAAGCCACACAGGGCCCTCACGCTGCAGATTTATCATGGAGACACCTGATTTTATAATATTACATTATTATATAAAGACAAAAAATTTTAGAAATGAAGCCTCTTCATCACCTGGCTCCCAAGTGCGATCAGCTACATCATCTAGTACTGTCAGCACGTCACTGATGTTCTCCTCAACCGTCTCTGGGTCAGGAGCCTGACCACTCGCAATACCAGCTCCCACGCCACTCTCCCTATCACTACTTGCCCGCCTAGTGGATTAAAGGACAGAGGCAGGTTGAGGACAGGTGAGGGCACAGGGCCTGCTCCCTGGCCATGCCAACTAAGGGTTGTGTCTGACGAACTCACTGACTCTTGGCTGGGGGTGTCTGTAAGTTGCGATGAAGTCGAAGATCGAGTCTACCATTCAAGAACCTCTGAGTTGCTGGTCACGACACAACTGCTAGCTGACACTGGGCGCTTACTCTGCTGTGACCTCTTCCTGAAACATTTAGACCTCTGCCACTCCCCTGTGCAGGGCCTTGCACTTCTCTGCCTGACATACTGTTAGATCAAATAACCAAATGTTAGATCAATTTTTTTTGTTTCGCCACTAATACACAGCAAACAGGGCTTTAGAATATATCACTGCACCACTAAGCGGCAAATAGGCCCTAATTTTTTTCTATTTTTACACAAAAGGCTTTTCTACAGATAAGTGCAACAATGAAAGGTGAATATATTTGTATTTCGCCAGTAATAAACGGCACACTGGGCTGTAAAATATCTCACTGCACCTCTGAATGGCAATTAGGCCCAAGTTTTTTTCAATTTTTACACAAAAGGCTTTTCAACAGATAAGTGCAACAATGAAAGGCGAATATATTTGTATTTCGCCAGTAATACACGAAAACTGTGCTGTAAAATATCTCAAAGATATTTTTCCTTTTTTCACTAATACACGCAAAAAAGGGCTTTAAAACAGATAACTGCACTGCTAGGCGGCAAAGATATTTTTCCTTTTTCCACTAATACACGCAAAAAAAGGCTGTAATTTTCACACCACGCTGTTAGCCCCTATCAGCAGGCACGGGCCCCGGGCTCCCTCTTTTACCTCCTGCCGCCCAACTGACAAACACGGGCAGCAACTAACTTAACTCTGATACATGTGATCCATGCCAGTGTTTCCTTGCTGCTGGAGACTTGTACTGGTGCTGAAGCTTGCGTGGGTGTGTCTCTCCTTCCTATGTGGCAACACATACACGCCTTCTGTCTCAGCAGCCAATGGCCGGATTGCAGCAGGTATTTAGAGGCACTTCCTACTGCAGGAAGTTGCCTGAGCAACCTCAGTGTCTAGCTCCTGTGCAAAGGTGTTTATCTTGCCTTCCTGTGTACCGAATCCTGCTATTGTACTCCTGGACTTTGCTTTCTGCCACCTGCCTCTGACCTCGGACTTTGCCTGTTTGCCGCCTGCCCCTGACCTCGGATCTTGTTTGCTGACTTCGCTTGATTGCCACCTGTCCTGACCCGGACCTCCAGCCCTCGTAAGTCCCCTCGGTGTTTGCACTGAGCACTCTGACCCCCTGGTCAGCTGCCACTGACTTGGGGACTGCTCTGGAGTGGCACCTGGCAGCTACCCTACAGCTTAAGCCTATCCCCACCATCAGGGGCTCTAGTGAATACCAGGTAGCTGCTTAGTTACACCCCTCCGGAGTATACCCAGTCAGTAGTGAAGTGGGTCCACACCTGCTTGCATAACAGTTTGCTCAGGCCATGGACCCCGCTGATCTGAATGCTCCCAGTAACATCGAGTTACACCATGAGTTGGCCCAGTAGCGTGAGCGTCAGGATCAAATATTGTCCTACCTACGCAATGTGAATATGCGTCTAAATGACCTGACATCTGCTAAACCAGAGTCATCAAGCTTCTCTGCCCAGGTTAATTCGGCTCCTGCTCCGTCCTTTTTCTACGTACCCGGATCTGGACCTCGTCTCACTGCTCCTCCACGTTTCAACGGTGACCCTAAGCAGTGCCGGGGGTTCATAAATCAATGCACCCTTCATTTTGAACTTTTGCCTCATCAATTTACCTCAGACCGTGCCAAAGTGGCTTTTCTTATGTCACACGATACTGGGGAGGAACTGGCCTGAATCAATCCCCTCTGGGAAAGGAACGACCCAGTCATAATGAATCTACAGGCCTTCCTAGAGACCTTCCGCAAGGTGTTAGACGAGCCCGGACGCATCTCCTCCGCCACATCCTCCCTACTGTGGTTGTGTCAAGGGAACCAATCCGTGGGCCGGTATGCAGTCCAGTTCCATATGCTAGCCTCTGAACTCGACTGGAATAATGAGGCACTTGTGGCCACCTTTTGGGAGGGCCTCTGTGGGAGAATTAAAGATGAATTTGCTGGACGGGATGTTCCTTCCACCCTGGATGACCTCATCTCCCTGTCTACTCAAATTGATTTACGGTTTCAAGAACGTGCCAGAGAAGTGGCATGTGCGAAGAAGCCTTGTCATCTTGCATCTTCCCTTTTGAAAGCCTCTAACCCTCTGCCTTCCATGTTGTCTGCAGTACCTGAACCCATGCAGGTTGACCGAGTTAGGCTGTCTGAACAGGAAGGTGATCACCGCCGTGCCAAAGGGCTTTGTTTCTATTGTGGTGGTTCTGATCATGCTCCGTGCTTGTCCCCTGAAGCTGGGAAACTCCCGAGCCTAGGGTTCATTGGGGAGGCGGCTCTAGGTGAAGATAATTCCTCTCCACCCCTGACTCTGCTGGCAACCTTGTTGTTTGGAGATAATCAGTTCACGAAGACAGCTCTTCTGGATTCTGGATCAGCAGGAAACTTGCTGCAGCAAGCCATAGTGGATCAATATCGTATTCCAGTCCAACGCCTGCAGAGACCATTGATGGTGTCATCCATCGATGGAAGGGCTCTATCTGAGTCCGTACAATTTTGTACTGAACCTGTGAGGCTACAGGTGGGAGCTCTTCATACAGAAGAGATTTTGTTCCTGGTTCTTCTTTCTCACCCTCTTCTTTTGGGGCTTCCATAGCTCCGTACCCATGAACCTGTTCTTCGTTGGGGACAGTACTGCCTTGGAAAGTGTCTTTCTCCTGTTCGGCCTGCTCGGTTACCCAGTGTACCACCAAATCTTGAAAATCTGCCTGCAGCATACCATACCTATTCCGACATCTTTGATAAGAAGGAGACTGAGATGTTGCCTCCCCACAGGCCTTATGTATGTCCAATTGATCTGATTCCTGGTTCCTCACCTCCCCATGGTCGCATGTATTCTCTGTCACCAGCTGAGACATGTCTGAGTACATCAAAGAAAATCTTGTCAGAGGATTTATCCGGAAATCATTTTCTTCGGCTGGCGCTGGCTTCTTCTATGTAAAGAAAATAGATGGTTCTCTCCGCCCATGCATTGATTATAGGGGCCTAAATAAAATCACTATCAAGAACAAATACCCCCTTCGCCTTATTCCAGAGTTGTTTGACCGCCTCAGAGGAGCTAAGATCTTCTCCAAATTAGATCTGCGTGGGGCCTACAACTTGATCGGAATTCGACAAGGGGACGAGTGGAAGATTCCAACACCGTCACGGTCACTATGAATATCTGCTGATGCCCTTTGGACTAAGCAATGCTCCTGCAGTGTTCCAAGAATTTGTTAATTATATTTTCAGAAACTTGTTATACTCTTGTGTTGTGGTTTATCTATGATATCTTTGTTTTTTTTTCTCCAGATTTGGCTACTCACCAGAGTCAGGTTTGCCTGGTCCTTTAAAGGCTAAGAAAAAATAGTCTGTATGCCAAGTTTGAAAAATGTCTCTTCGAACAAACCTTGCTTCCATTTTTGGGGTACATAATATCTGATACTGGCCTACAGATGGATCCTGAAAAGCTGTCTGCGATTTTGAAGTGGCCCCGTCCTTCTGGTTTAAAGGCTATTCAACGCTTCCTGGGTTTCGACAACTACTACCGTCAGTTCGTGACACACTTATCTTCTTTGACAGCCCCCATCTCAGCCTTGATGCGTAAAAGGGGGAATCCCAAAAATTGGACTGCTGAGGCTGAATCAGCCTTCCAAGCCTTGAAACAGGCCTTTTCTGTGGCTCCAGTACTCCATCGTCCTGATGCCAGTAAGCAAATTTTCTCGGAGGTGGATGCATCGTCTATTGGAGCTGGGGCGGTGCTTTCACAAAGATCTCCCTCAGGTAAGATGACATCATGGGGCTTCTTCTCCAGGGCCTTCTCCGCTCCTCAGCGCAACTAC
Organism: Bufo gargarizans; assembly: GCF_014858855.1. Classification (NCBI taxonomy): domain Eukaryota; kingdom Metazoa; phylum Chordata; class Amphibia; order Anura; family Bufonidae; genus Bufo; species Bufo gargarizans. The sequence goes on from NC_058083.1 coordinate 483,539,544, forward strand.
TCGATCGGGGACAAAGAGTTGTTGGCCATCAAAATGGCATTGGAGGAATGGCAATACCTTCTGGAGGGAGCCAGTCATCCGGTAGTGATCTATACTGACCACAAGAATCTCACCTACCTACAGTCTGCACAGAGACTTAATCCACGCCAATCTTGATGGTCCCTCTTCTTTGCTCGTTTTGATTTTGTTCTTTACTTTCCCTGAAAGATAAGATAAGAACATCAAATAAGAACGCAGATAAGAACATCAAAGCAGATGCTCTTTCAAGATCCTTTGATTCCACTGACCAGGAGGAGTAGCCCCAATTCATCATTGATCCCGCTAAAATCTCGGCCTGTCCGAAATTCCTCCTGGAAAAACCTTTGTTGCAGAATATCTCAGAAAGTGAATCTTACTATTGGGTCATTCATCTAAAGTGGCTGTCATGCTGGTCAGAGAAAGACCTTCAGGTTCATTGCACAGCGGTACTGGTGGCCATCAATGCGGCAAGACATCCTAGAATTTTTAGCTGCTTGTCCATCCTGCGCGCAAAATAAAACTTCCAAACAGCGTCCAGCCAGCCTTCTGCTTCCTTTTACAAATCCTGAGGTTCCCTGGCAACAAATAGCCATGTCCTTCGGTTGCTCTGTAATTTGGGTAGTGGTTGACCGCTTCACATTTCGTCCCTCTGCCTGGTCTTCCTTCTGTTCCCCAACTGGCCAAGAAATTTATCGAACACATTTTTAGTCTCCATGGCTTTCCACTCCGCATTGTGTCCGATAGAGGCGTACAGTTCACGTCTAAATTCTGGAGAGCTCTCTGCAAGCTATTAAATGTATCTCTGGAATTCTCATCAGCATATCATCCTCAGTCCAACGGTCAGGTGGAGCGTGTTAACCAAATTCTGACAAATTTCTTGCGCCACTTCACTAACGGTCATCACGACAACTGGGTCGAACTATTGCCTTTGGCTGAATTCTCATACAACAATCATGTCAGCGAGTCTTCCAATAAATCTCAATTTTTGTGTTGTTTATGGCCAACAACCAAATATCCCACTCCCGGTGTCTCCTTCTTCCGGTATCCCTGCTGCAGATGCCATCTCAAGAGAGTTCTCTAAAATATAGGCGGAGACTAGGGGAGCTCTGAAAGAGGCTTCTGTGCGCATGAAAGAGTCTGTGGATAAAAAAAGGAGAATTCTACAAAATTCCATCCCTGGCTTGTTTCCAAATACATCCGGCTCAAAATACCCTCCTACAAATTGGATCCTCCCTTCATCGGTCCATTTGAAATTCTTGAACAAATCAATGATGTTTCCTACAAGCTTAAGCTACCAGCCTCCCTCTGGGTACCGAATTCCTTCCATGTCTCCCTGCTGAAGCCCATCATCCTGAATCGTTTTTTCAAGAAACCTGTCTCTTCTCCTGTTGCGGTCAGTGATGAGAACGTCATTCTGGGGATGAAAGAAGAGTAGAGGGAAAACCCTGTTTCTGGTGGATTGGAAGATCTTGGGAACCCAGGGAGAACATCAATGCCCCTCTTCTGCTGAAAAAATGATTGTCCAGGACCAGGCCTGAGGAGAAGGGGCATAAGGGGGAAGGTGGGTACTGTTAGCCCAGTGGCCTGTGCCGGCGCCACCGCCCCTATCAGCAAGCACGGGCGCTGAGCTCCCTCTTTTTCCTCCGGCCGCCCAGCTGACAAACACGGGCAGCAACTAACTTAACTCTGATACATGTGATCCATGCCAGTGTTTCCTTGCTGCTGGAGACTTGCACTGGTGCTGAAGCTTGCGTGGGTGTGTCTCTCCTTCCTATGTGGCAACACATACACGCCCTCTGTCTCAGCAGCCAATCGCCCTCTGTCTGAGCAACTTCAGTGTCTAGCTCCTGTCCAAAGGTGTTTATCTTGTCTGCCTTCCTGTGTACCGAATCCTGCTATTGTACTCCTGGACTTTGCTTTCTGCCACCTGCCTCGGACCTCGGACTTTGTTTTTTGGACTTTGCCTGTTTGCCGCCTGTCCTGACCCGCACCTCCATGCCCCGTAAGTCCCCTCGGTGCTTGCACCGAGCACTCTGACCCCCTGGTCAGCTGCCACTGACTTGGGGGACTACTCTGGAGTGGCAGCTGGCAGCTACCCTATGGCCCAAGCCTATCCCCACCATCAGGGGCTCTAGTAAATACCAGGTAGCTGCTTAGTTGCACCCCTCCAGAGTATAGCCAGTCAGTGGCACAGTGAGTCCACACCCGCCTGCATAACACACACAATAACTAATAAGCCCTTTTTTCCCACTATACAAGCCAAAAAATGCTTTAGAACATATAACTGCGCTGCACTAGGGCAATAAAACATGGACATATTTCCTTGTAATAAACCCTGTTAATGCTTGTATCAAACAGCATTTGCACCCTAATAAGAACGGTTGGCTGGAATTGCAGAGCTGTATAATGGCAATTTGGATCCCCAGTCAGTGCTGCAAGGTGTAATAGGATTGTTCCTATTACCCAGGCTGTCACCTCCCTGAATGAACCCTGTTCAACAGAAATGCAGTGGAATGATTCATCCCTATCCTTTCCCTACACCTTGAATAATCTTTCCCTGCACTTGTAAATCAATTTTTTTTTTAGCACAATGCCGATTTTTCTATCACTGTTCCTAGCACCTGCAAACACGTCTCTCCCTGCACTAAGTACGCTGGTGAATGGCAGAATCTAAGATGGCTGCCATTAATACGGCTGTGACATCATAGGGCTGGCTGGCTTCTGATTGGCTGCATGCATGTCAGTATGGGTGATCCCGCCTTCCCAGACTTCCTTTCTCTATGTTAGGCATCCTCAAACTGCGGCCCTCCAGCTTTTGCAAAACTACAACTCCCAGCATGCCCGAACAGCCTACAGGTATCAGCCTACAGCAGGGCTTTGTGGAAGTTGTAGTTTTACAACAGCTCGAGGGCCGCAGTTTGAGGATGCCTTCTCTATGGCCTCACAGACGCAGCCGCCATTTTATGAAAAATGCAGTTCGTTACTACGAAGTGTAACGAATTCCACTTCGTCAGCTTCATATCGCTTATCTCTTGTGTGCACCCCTGGGAAGAAGATAATCACAGTTGATGAACAGGCAGAGGAACAGTACACAGGCAGACAAACAGTTAAGCACACCTTCACTGGAAAACTAGCATGGTAGGAACCTAAAGCTCAGGCACCTTCCACCTGTCCAGGTTTGCAGTTAGTTTTTATTTGTATTGCTTTTGCATAGAACATAAAAATTGAAGCAGCTTTCTAATAATCTGAATTAAAAAACATTCTTTTTGTGTCTACTGCCACTTATGGAGTACTATGTGTCTTAATGATTACAGACTACCAATAGAGTGTGTATAGTTTGATAAGTTTGGTTTACACGTGATAGGTCGCACTACTGTATGGGGGGACCCGGATGGGTGCTCACAGCCCGCAGAGTCACCCAATCTAACAAGCAAAAAATTATACAAAAGAAAGGGCTGGGCACTCACTATATCTGGTAGCCGTGGTACTTTATTGAATGAAATAAAATATTATATTATTAAAACCACATATTCAAACACATATACATACACATCAGTAATAAAAGTACCTAAAATATATATATAGTCACTGCAACACAATGGTAAAAAGGACCTATTTGATATATAAAAAAGTCGGATGTGGCCAATAATTCGCATATATGGAGGATAGGAAATATCCGAAACTATCCAAATGTTCAGTCCAATGTCAGAGGTGTGCCATATACAAGAAAAGACGGATGATATTCGGAATTTCAATAGGAATAGTCGATCCGATATCCTAGGCTCTATTGTGGAAACTAGTAGCCTGTATAATTGTAATCGTGGATTTGAATATATTTTTAGAATATATTTGCACAGTTCAAGGTAACAGCGTTAACTTCCAAATGAATTATTTGTCGATTATATTTTAGTTCAGTCTACTCACATAATAGATGTACTTAGGTGGCTCAGATCAGCAATCCGCGGCGTCCCGCGTAATGGTCAGGGTATGATCTCCGCTTGCACGTTTGAGCCTCGACTTCACAATAAGGTGGTATATGATAACCCCCAGTGGATTTCACAAAGGGTTTTCGACAAGCTGTTTTTCAATTGAACAATCAGACTTCCTCACTTACTGGCGCCAGCAGTATCTTTATAATCCACAGCTCTGCAGATACACGATTAACCTTCGGTGTATTTTCTCCAAGAAGGGTCGGAACTGCAAGAATTCGTGGTCCTTATGTCCAATCGGGGGGTCCAGTACCAGACGCGTTTCGGGGCTCTTAGTGGCCCCTTCCACTGATACTGCTGGCGCCAGTAAGTGAGGAACTCTGATTGTTCAATTGAAAAACAGCTTGTCGAAAACCCTTTGTGAAATCCACTGGGGGTTATCATATACCACCTTATTGTGAAGTCGAGGCTCACACGTGCAAGTGGAGATCATACCATGACCATTACGCGGGACGCCGCGGATTGCTGATCTGAGCCGCCTAAGTACATCTATTATGTGAGTAGACTGAACTAAAATATAATCAACAAATAATTCATTTGGAAGTTAACCGCTGTTACCTTGAACTGTGCAAATATATTTGAAAAATATATTCGAATCCACGATTACAATTATACAGGCTACTAGTTTCCACAATAGAGCCTAGGATATCGGATCGACTATTCCTATTGAAATTCCGAATATCATCCGTCTTTTCTTGTATATGGCACACCTCTGACATTGGACTGAACATATGGATAGTTTCGGATATTTCCTATCCTCCATATATGCAAATTATTGGCCACATCCGACTTTTTTATATATCAAATAGGTCCTTTTTACCATTGTGTTGCAGTGACTATATATATATTTTAGGTACTTTTATTACTGATGTGTATGTATATGTGTTTGAATATGTGGTTTTAATAATATAATATTTTATTTCATTCAATAAAGTACCACGGCTACCAGATATAGTGAGTGCCCAGCCCTTTCTTTTGTATAGTTTGATAAGTAGCAATGTTTGTGTGGTTAATTTGCCAAAAGCAAAAGGTAGGTGAAGAGAGAATCACCTCAGATCCTGGTCCATGTTAATTTCCAGATTTCATCAAGAGGTTGTATTTCTCTTTAGTTTAGACTTTGCTGAAGCAATTTCTTTGCTAGAGATTACGTAGCTATTTCACTGCAATTTTATTGAAAAAGGATTTTCATGTTACCCTATGGAGGAAAAAGTTGCTTAGTAATCGCACTGTAATCCCAGCATGTAACGATTTTAAAAAATCTCTCGCTACTCAATTCTGCAGGGATTTCACAGTGATTTTCAATTGATCCAGCAATACTCACATGGCTGCAGCGATTTGGAGGCAATTTTCAAACTACTCAATGCATTCGCTATAGACAGCGATTTCACAGCAATGTCACAGTGATTTTTTTTTTTGTAGTTTGATAGAAAAAGACGAGGTGTAGCCTCAGCTTTATAGCTAGGGCTAAATTACCTAGTAACAACTGCTGCACAGCACACATCAGAGGACTGAAGGATACTTTACTCTTATGTAGAAGCAACAGCTTTATGTGGTAACACAGAAAAGTCTGGATTAGGAAGAAAGGAACAGGCGAGCTGAATAACCCACAAAGATCAAATAGCAATATGACTACAACGAGAATGGTGACTGGTAGAATAAGAGCCTGAGAAGTGTAAGTTTGTGACAGCTATAACTTTCCATCATAATAGGAGTAAGCATTACTTTGAGTTAAATTTGGTTAAGTGACTCCACAATCCTATGGAAAAATGTTCGAATAGTACAGGTGAATATAAGAAACTTCGTAATATACCTTGTTACAGAAAAATGCTTCTACCTGTTTTTATCAGGCTGATTGCTTTTTCCTACTTTTAACATTGATGTCTATAGATGAGGAGGCTGTTGGATGAGACACACAAACTGCAGTTTCTTAGGACTTTTGACTCTACTTTATTTGGTAAGATAAGGCTGTACCACTGTTCAGAGGGAGGTATTAAATCACTTACTAGCTGGCAGCAGCCTTCTTAATCCCTCTTCCACTCTCCATAGGCTTTTGTGTGTGAGGCTGGAGACTGAGATGGGAGCTACTAGTGATAAATATATAATTGGGACAAAACCTGGGTAAGGTTTATTTTAGATACTTTATTTACAGATGCCTAAACAGGCGTTGAACCTATCTTGCCCCAGGTGTGAATTAATACTTTGCTTTTATTAGTGTTAGAGTTAAATAATAGAGTTAATAGCTCTAACACTAATAAAAGCTTCAACACCTGTTTAGGCATCTGTAAATAAAGTATCTACTAGTGATAAGAGGCTGATTGAAGAGAATGAGAAGGAAAGCAGCCTAAGAAGCCCAGGAGGAAGCATCATTCTTTAATAAGGTATTATAAAAAGTTTCTTATATTCACCTGTACTGTACTGGAGGCACACTTTAAGGCAAGGGTGTTGGTGGATTCTGATGATACTGTTCCTAGGGCATTGGTGAATGGTGAGAGCACAAATACAATTAAATGTGGGAATTGCTGCTGTCAGAAGATCAGTGGCACAGAACCAATGACAAGGAGCATGTCTTCAAGTGGTACAGTGTTAGGAATGCCACTGATGTAACATATTTTATTCCTTAAAGGGGCTTTCTACTTTGGACAATGCCCATTCATTATAAGGAAACAGAAGATCACCTTACTCCAGAACCAAGCTCCCATATCACAAACAGGAAATGCTCTAATAGCCCCTTTATTGTAAAAACAGAGTCCTGGATCAAGTCTGCCCTTGAATAAGTTGATAATCTGTTTGCACATTTGATATATTTTAGATCTCTGACCTAAAAGTATAGTAAGTGACACTTCAATTAGCATTGGACGTTGAAGCGCCTTTACCTAAGAAGTAACTGAAAAATAATTTCCCTTCTGCTTATAAGCTATTGCTCTCTGATCTTTATTTTACAGAAATATTGCTCTGCAAAGCTTATTTGCTTGTTCCCCCCCCCCCCCCCAATAGAATTGAAGGGGTACGCCACTTTCTGGCTACTTTTAACAAATGTGTTTATAAGATGATTATATGGTTCTTACTAATATAGCCTTTGTTAAAATTCTGTGCCTTTTTCTATATTTCTTAAGATATTGGCAAGTTTTGTATGCTGTTCACAGGGAGGTCCTGTTCATTAAATGGCTGGAGAGTCATGTGACCAGGCAAATCTCAGTCTCCTTCATTCAAACACATTGCACCTGCACTGAACTCCCAACAGTGCAAATGGCAGGTGGATTATATTTAAATAGAGGAAAGATCACGTTTAGGTGATTTGCCTGATCACATGACCCTCCATCAGCAGCCATTTTATGGACAGAATCTCTCTGTAGACAGCACATAAGACTTGGCAAACAAGGGAGCATACCTTTAGAAATATAGAAAATGGTGCAGAATATAAACAAAGTCTATATTAGTAAGTGCCATACAATCATCTTACAAAAAAATTGGTCAACAGTCACCGGAAAGTGGCCAACCCCTTAAATTTATATATTAGAAGGGTTCCTTGACAATAATCAGGTCACAAAGCGGAACGCCGCTGGGCTCCCCAACGATCAGCTGTAAGCTGTGAGTAAACTTAGCAGTAAGTTTTCAGTTTGCCTGCAGCGCCACCACAGGGGAAAATAAGCATTACATTGTCAATTCTAAGCAATGGCTTGTGTGAGCAATGCTGGACAGGACATGTCCTCTAAAGTAAAATATGCCCTTTGTAACCACTGTCCACTCTTATCAAGTGGATGCTGAATAGGGAGGGGGACCCCCTCTCACAATTTAGACTTTTTTAATAGGGCATATACAGATGTGTAATAACCCCTCTAAAGGGGTTGTTCACCCCTGAGGACAATCCCCCACAGTGTGGCTGAAACTGTGGTGGTAACTTATACTTACCTGATTCCTGTCGCTGGGTTGTGGCTACATCACTGCCCTGCAGCTCCTGGGTCTCTCCACATGAAAGCGGATGGCCCCAGCATTGACGTGTAACCAATGCATCATATGACTCAGTGACCTGATGAATGGGTGACACAGCATTGGCTGCAGTGATCATATAACCCACGTCAAAACGGATGTTGATGCGGTAGACTGGGGACCTGCAAAGCTGAAACTGGAACCCACTGGTGGAGATGAGGTAAAAACCAAGGGTCCAGTCATGCTGGGAAAGTCTGTAGGAAAGGTCCCCAGGGGGAACCACTCCTTTAACTTCAAAAGTTGTCTTCACATTCATATATCAATATTAGAGAGGTTTTAATAAACAGTTACTTTTTGGTATCTAGTGTGGAGTTCTAAACATTGCTTTTTGGTGCCTCCAGCCTTCACTGTCCTTTTTGCTTTGCCACAGCTGGATTCAGATTTCGCATTTTATTTTTGCAGTACACACAGTACTTTAAACAATATAAAATGTTTCTTGTAATGCTCAATAAACTGTAGACACATTTATTTGAAATTTCCAATAAACAATATGATGTAATTTGGACAATAGCTACAGTATGACAGAGTGTTCTGTATCTTAAGGTGATGACAGATTCCATCTCTAAGGCGGTCATAAAAGGTTCTGATTGGGAGGAAACAGTATATTTATCATCCTGCTTCTTCTTGATTTAGACTTTTCTGCACATAAATTCAGGATATTTCTTTGTCTATTCAGCACAGTACTATTGATGGGCCATAAAAAACTATCAATCTATAGCTTTGTGCATTGTCTGGTAACTCTTTCATGACTATTTTTCATACTCACCCATGTTCACACCATGTTCAAAGGACTATTTCTCTATTTTATTATGTATTCTGAAATTTCAGTAATACATTTCAGTTTATTTGGTGGAATCATACAATATCACTCCATTACCTTCTAAAGTATGCAGTGTGCGGAGTGTAGGAAAACTGTTGTCCAATTCAGTCCAGTATCAGATATAGCAGAGGTTTTAAAAAAACTAAAGCTGGCCATATACCTTAGATAGGCTACTTTCAAATCAGCTTTTTTTTTTTTATTCAGGTTTTGAGATCCGGCACACGATCTCAAAACCTGAATAAAACGTTCTTGTGCCATTTAATACATCCGGATGAATTTGTTTTGTCCGGAACCAGTTGTAATAAATAGAAACTGAACAAACCTGATCTGGCATCTAAATCATTGTAAGTCAAAGGGTGCCGGATACAGTTTTTTTGTTACCGAAAAAAACGATCCGTCACCGTTGACTTACATTGGACTGGACACAAAACCGCAGCTTGCAGTGGTTTTGTGTCTGGTCAAAAAACTGAACAAACTGGAACAGAAAGCATCCCGATGCATCCTGATCTGGTTTGTTCTGTTTTGACCCCATTGACAATAAATGGGGACAAACGGAAGACTTTTTTCTTAGTTTTAAGATCCTCAGCTGAATCTCAAAACCGGAATGTAAAACGGTGATGTGAAAGTAGCCATAGTTGAGATGCTTGGGATGTTGCCTTTTGATGAGATGAGCCACCATGGTTGGTAGTATTATACAGTGTTCATTTTAGGACATGGTCAGATATCATTGTCAAGTATCAGAATAATGACACCTGACTCTGACAGTCCTGACTTTGATATTTGACTCTGACATCTGAGTTTGACTTATCATCTTCATAGGTCAGGGTCAAAGTAAGAATGATTTATATGAAGAAAATCCTTCAGTTTGCTTTGTGAAGCTATACACTCACCTAAAGAATTATTAGGAACACCTGTTCTATTTCTCATTTATGCGATTATCTAGTCAACCAATCACATGGCAGTTGCTTCAATGCATGTAGGGTTGTGGTCCTGGTCAAGACAATCTCCTGAACTCCAAACTGAATGTTAGAATGGGAAAGAAAGGTGATTTAAGCAATTTTGAGCGTGGCATGGTTGTTGGTGCCAGACGGGCCGGTCTGAGTAGTTCACAATCTGCTCAGTTACTGGGATTTTCACGCACAACCATTTTCTAGGGTTTACAAAGAATGGTGTGAAAAGGGAAAAACATCCAGTATGCGGCAGTCCTGTGGGCGAAAATGCCTTGTTGATGCTAGAGGTCATAGGAGAATGGGCCTGATTCAAGCTGATAAAAGAGCAACGTTGACTGAAATAACCACTCGTTACAACCGAGGTATGCAGCAAAGCATCTGTGAAGCCACAAAACGCACAACCTTGAGGCAGATGGGCTACAACAGCAGAAGCCCCCACTGGGTACCACTCATCTCCACTACAAATAGGAAAAAGAGGCTACAATTTGCACAAGCTCACCAAAATTGGACTGTTGAAGACTGGAAAAATGTTGCCTGGTCTGATGAGTCTCGATTTCTGTTGAGACATTCAAATGGTAGAGTCCGAATTTGGTGTAAACAGAATGAGAACATGTATCCATCATGCCTTGTTACCACTGTGCAGGCTGGTGGTGGTAGTATAATGGTGTGGGGGATGTTTTCTGGGCACACTTTAGGCCCCTTAGTGCCAATTGGCCATCATTTAAATTCCACGGGCTACCTGAGCATCGTTTCTGACCATGTCAATACCTTCATGACCACCATGTACCCATCCTCTGATGGCTACTTCCAGCAGGATAATGCACCATGTCACAAAGCTCGAATAATTTCAAATGGGTTTCTTGAACATGCCAATGAGTTCACTGTACTAAAATGGCCCCCACAGTCACCAGATCTCAACCCAATAGAGCATCTTTGGGATGTGGTGGAACGGGAGCTTCGTGCCCTGGATGTGCATCCCTCAAATCTCCATCAACTGCAAGATGGTATCCTATCAATATGGGCCAACATTTCTAAAGAATGTTATCAGCACCTTGTTGAATCAATGCCACGTAGAATTAAGGCAGTTCTGAAGGCAAAAGGGGGTCCAACACCGTATTAGTATGGTGTTCCTAATAATTCTTTAGGTGAGTGTAGCTCAGTGGTTTAGATGCTTGCCTTGCATGCAGTGTTCTTGGGTTCAGTCTTTTTTAAAAATTTACATTTTATTGAGCCCTAGAAAAAAGACAAATTCTAGTCATATGTGACCCTGATGTCTGACTTTTTTCTTCTCACTAGGCGTCACATTGAATTTAGATGCTTGCTTCGCATGCAGTGTTCTTGGGTTCAGTCTTTTTTTTTAAATTGACATTTTATTGAGCCCTAGAAAAAAGACAAATTCAAGTCCTATGTGACCCTGATGTCTGACCTTTCTCTTCTCACTAGGCGTCACATTGAATTTTAGCTTCATTGTACTTTAAATCTGCTCCATCATATAGATAAAGAAAGTCATTCAGTTTGCTGTCTGAAGCTTTAGCCCAGTGGTTTAGATCTTTGCCTTGCATGCAGTGTTCTTTGGTTTAAAACCCCTATCAGTCTTTAAAGAAAATTAACATTTTATTGAGCCCTAGAAAATAGACTTTTAGGTTTACTGTGTATTTGTCTTTTGAATCACATAGCTAGAGAAAATCACTACCAAACAATAGGTAGACCTGTAGCTTATTTGTGGGTTGTCTGTCTCTCATGCACCTACTAATGGACAAGAAAAAAAAGAGCTTGGATTTTTTTTTAACATAAAACATATGACAAAGAGTACTATAAGAAGTCCTTTTTTTTATTTTTTATTAAAGAGTACATGGGCACCACTATAGTAAGGGGGGGGGGGGGGGGGCACTAATTTACTGTATCTTCATCTAATTACAAGTGACTGAAGGCTATTTGTTTTCTGTTGTCTTGAAAGAGTCACTGTACAATACAATGATGCCTTTTTATTTAGTAGAAATGGGTCTAATTATCAGACCTGTAAATCACTTTATTGAAATTATTTGTCGCCATTCAACCAAACATAAGCTGCAAAGATATGACCACTAGGGGTCTCACTAGTCCACTGGGGTTAGGCATATTCCAGCTCTCCTAGCAAATACAAGCGGGAGGAAGTGTGGGGGCGTGCTCTGGAGTAGCCGATGAGGAGACTTGACAGATTCACTGCCTCTTCACCGATCTGCTAACCAACTTATGTTACTGTAAGTCTGCTCTCCCTCTGCTATCTTACATAACTTATACATTGATTTACCTCTCTCAAGTGTGTATGCAGTTCCATATTAGCAAGAATCACTATTTTTCTGGGACTCCTGAAAAAGTTGATTAGTCACTGTATACAGAGCTGTGTCCTGGATTATACATATCTACTGTATATATGTGTATTATACACACAGTGTGCTATAGCTTCACCACACTGATATTTGCTCAGAAAGCTGATATACATATTACTGCTTTATCCACGGACACAATATATGATCATACAGATGGCAGTACTATGTGATAGCTTCTAAGTATAGAAAAACCATGTGGGAATGTTATAGCTTAGAGGTTACACTAATGGCTTTGCATGTAGCCATCCCAGGTTGAAGTCCCCAGAAAGACAAACGTTTTCTTTCTATTATTGTTTTTTTTTTTTATTAAAGACCGTATTAATAGGATATGCTATAATAAATAATATGCCATTAACCAGTAGAATACCAGCGCTGTACATGTATGTCGCTAAAAACACGGTCACAAATCCCAGCGCCGTACAGCTACAGCGCTCTGATCGGGCAGCCACAGAAGCTACTTCCGCCCCCTCAGCTGCAGGGGTCCAGCAGTCACTGATAGTCGGACCCCTGCTATATGCACCAGCATCGGTGAAAACAGTGATGCTGGCGCATTAACCCTTGCTGACTGCGGCACGTGCGGTATCCTGCCAGGTGCGGGGTGTCCATCGGATCCCTGTGCTGCTGTGACAGGAACCCGATGCCCTAATTAGGCATTGTGGCTGCCATCCTTGTGAGCCTGTGAGATCCAGCCCCCTGGATCTCACAGGCAGGAAGCTGTAAGTGTATTTTGGGAATACATTGTACAGGGGATCAGACCCCCAGAAGATGAAGTAAAGGTGAAATATATTGACTCAAATTTATGACTGTCCTGAAGTACAATGTGTCACGAGAAAACAGTAAAGTAACAGTAACAGTAAAGTAAAATCGTTCCAATGTTATTACCACATAAAGTGACAGATTTTCAAAAATCTGCCTGCGATTTAAGAGGCTTGGTACTGAAGTGGTTAATAATAATAAGGCATTAGTATAAGAATAGTGTTTTTTTTTTTTTTTTTTGCTAAGACCTATTACTGGTTTATTCAGACACAAAATATGATCATAAAGAAACTAGTGATATTTATTAGCTTTCTAAAAAAAAACATTATTCTCAATATAATGAGGAAATAGGCCCTGATTTATCATACTTTCACTCCAGAATTCTGGCATCAAAATGTTGCAAAATACATCTTTGGCTACATGCAGGGGACCATTGTGTGTTTTGCGGTCCGCAAATTGCGTATCAGCAAAACACGGATGGCGCTCCTCAATTTGCGGAATTGCACAAACAGCCATTAATATAACTGCCTATTCTTGTCCACAAAATGGACAAGAATAGAAAAGGTTATATTTTTTTTGCGGACCACGGAATGGAGCAACGGATTGAAGTGAATGGGTCCGCATCCATGCTGCAAAAACTGCGGCTCGGATGCGGACCAAAACAGCATTTGTGTGTGTGAGGCCTTTTGCCACTTTTTTGCAGTCACTTGTGCCAAATTTAACCACTTGTGCCAAAATTTGTGACTTTTTACACTCGCACAAAATTTTGCTACTTTTTTCATTTTGGCACCACTCACTCCATTTTTGTAATATGGGTGGAAAGGTGATTGTGGTTAGCTATGTTAATGAGTTTTACTCCAGATTTATCACTGAGACTTTTTAAAAAGTTGCAGTTTCACTCCAGGAGGACGATGGAATAGGAAAACTGGAGGAGCTTCTCTAGACAGAAGTGCTAGGTTTAAAGGGAGTCTGTCACCACATTTGACCATATTAGACAGATCCTATAGCGTTATATGTGCCACCCAGCAGTTAAAAACGGTACCTTTGTTGCATATAACCGAGTCTTCCTTCTGCCAAAAATGAACTTTGAAGATTGTGTAAACGAGCCCTCTCAAGTGCCCAGGGCGGTGTCTCAATCTTTCGAGCCCAAGACCGGGGTTATGAGCCGTTAGGGAGGTCCGGTCTTGGGCTCGAAAGATTGAGACACCGCCCTGGGCACTTGAGAGGGCTCGTTTACACAATCTTCAAAGTTCATTTTTGGCAGAAAGAAGACTCGGTTATATGCAACAAAGGTACCGTTTTTAACTGCTGGGTGGCACATATAACGCTATAGGATCTGTCTAATATGGTCAAATGTGGTGACAGACTCCCTTTAAGGACAAGCCAAATTTATCAAACAGCCTGTGACATTTGATAAATGTGGCATAAAGTACATCATCGCAGACTCTATCAAAACCTATTTCAAATTAAACTTCTTGATAATTTCCCCCGATAGAATTTTCTTATGGGATAAATGTGGAAGAAAAAAAACTTCAAAGTTTTTCTTGAGAGTCAAATCTTGGATCTCTACATGCAAAACTAATAGTTTAAGCTCTAAGCTATAGCATTACCACATGGAGATATAAGTTAACACATAGTACCAGTGACTTTATAATCATATATTATGCTGTGAATAAGGGCCCATGCACACGAACATATTTTCTTTCCGCTTCCGTTCCGTTTTTTTTGCGGACTGTATGCAGAACCATTCACTTCAATGGGGCTGTAGAAAATACAGAAATTACTCTGTGTGTATTCCGTTTCCGTTTGTTTGCATGGCTGTTCCGCAAAAAAGTAGTGCATGTCTTATTAATGTCTGCCAATCCCAGTCCGAGCCACCATTCAAGTCAATTAGTCCACAAAAATACGGAACGCACACAGAACACATCCGTATGTCATCTGTATTTCATCCGTATTTTGCGGATCCATACTGTAGAAATGCTATGTCGAGCCCATATTGCTCATGTGTTTGTTGATTAATAAGTTACTGTTTCTATATACGATACGCAAAAAACTGATCAAATACGGAAACCATACGGATATGTTTTGTGCAATAATGGAACGGAAGAGGATTGACTAAAAAAAACCTTAGATACGGAACAACGGATCAGTGAAAAACGGATCGCAAAACAACAACGGTAGTGTGCATGCAGTAATATGTAGATTAGCTTTCTGAGTGTGGTGAAGCTATAGTACATAGTGTGTATAATACACATATACGCAGTAGATATGTATAAGCCAGGACACAGCTCTGCCGTCAGCCTGCTGTCTAGCCCTGTCAGTCAATGGGGGATGGGTGTGTGTGCAGAGCACAGGGGGTGTTACAGAACATTCCTCAGAATATTCAGCCCCGCCTCTGAGTGCTCGAATTGTTCATTTGCATATGAATAAAAACACAGATATCTGTCACGGCCATGGTTTGGGTGTTGTTGTTCAGCCACAGGTGAGGGCCGCTAGTATGTTGCCTCACTTGTGGTTGCCGCTGGCAACATGTGATTGTACTTGGCAGTATAGCAGCCGGAGTTGGTGCTAGGTAGCTTACTGTCAAGTGCATGTAGTTATACCTGGTTGTGTGTGTGTAGGTTATGCACTTTGTATGTCTGGTGTGCACTAGGTCTTATGTTAGGTGTGCACTGTGACACTTCCCTTCACTGTGGCTGCCCATGGCAACGTTTGGTATGATGTACATGTGGTGGCAGTGTCTCGGCCTTCTGGCTGACTCCCAGGACACGGTTGCCACCCATGTCGTTGCCTGCGGTAACAGCTGCAGTGTGATCTGCATTTGGACACTTCCCCTTTAAGTGATTTCACTCCCTGGTTAGTGTTGGAAGGGTTAATTCCCTCTCCTGTGTGTGTCTGTGTGGGTGTGGCCACTTTGGGCTATAAAGCCTCTTTGGAGATCAGAAGCTGAGGGGGTTCTTCATCCATGCTTTGCTGGAGACACCCTCCTGGTAATTACATCTGCCAGTGGGGGCCACCCTTGTGGTCATAAACAAATTGTTGTGTATTGTTATACACGATGTTCTGAGGATGTGTTTGTGTGTCATGTCTATTAATTGCAGTGTATGGTTTCCTGGTGTCCTGTGTGGTGTATGTGTGCTCTGTCTATTGTGTTTGTGGACAGCAGCACTTATACTTGGGTCCCAGGCTCTGTGTCTGTGGCAGGTAGGTGTTAGTTCTAGTTGCACTTACCTGCCATTGCCATACGACTGTTCCTGTCCCCCTTTCTTTATAGTTTGGCCATCTTTAGACTCCTATTTCTCCATGTCCAGGAGGAACAGGTAGTCTACACAGCTCCTAGCTTAGGGACCTGCGGAGGGCTAGTAGGGACCCGAGGTTCCAGAGCATGAGCCCTCCTACCTTCAAGGTCGGCTCATGTCGCTAGGAGTTAGGGTCAGATTAGGGAAGCAATAGGAGGTGACCTGCTCCCTATTCTGTGGTTCTGGCCAAGTCGTGACTACCATCTTCTGTCATCGCATGGCTGAGGGTTTTCCCCATCCTCAGCCATGACAATATCTCTGCAGCTATTTAGCATACATAATCAGCATGATGAGCCCTACCAGGCAGTATTTATGATCTAATAGGGTTGATCCTGGTGACAGAGCCTCTTTAAAAGGGTTGTCCCGTTTCACTAAGATGCTTTCTATCTGTTTAGTCTAATAATGGCCCCTTCCTCTCCCTATTCATAAATTTTGTTACCCTTTATAGCTCATTATCAGGGGTTATGAGCACAGCTGCGATACCCCAGTGGTGGCCACGCTTGTGCGGTGTCTCTGTTACTCTATTCTTGCCTGTGCTTGCCGGGACCACAGAAGCATCTCTCAACTTGGCTGCCAGGGACAGCTCCTGGGCATGTACATTAGCCCAGGAAATGTTCGCCAAAGCAATGCAGAGCGCAAGCAGCTGCTGTAGATGATGTTAATAGACTTGTTAGCTATTAGCTACATTAGGTGTGTGCTTGGACAGTCAAGTGAGGTCAGCAGAATTTACCTTGCCTGTACTGTCAATCAAAGTGGAAGGTACCGCCACACACGGAACAGTGTCAGCTGTAAAGTGACCAGGAACGGGGTACGCTGATGCCACTTATGCAGTGGCTCAGGATATGGGTGGATAATAGTTTGCAGCACCAATTGCAGCGTGCGCAGGGTACTATCACAGGGCCCCCCCAAGGTGTTATAACGCACGTCCCAGGTTAGAAATGCCAGAGTGGTGAAATGGCCTATAATGTCTCTATAAGTGGTGATAATGGTGTCAACGGTGTCTCTGACCTGGGTATGGCTAGACTCCTGGCTCACTTGCAATAAATTGAGTGTAGTAAAAGTAGGAGTAATAGAGGAATTTTGCAGTAGAAATTGATGTCCAGACCTTTAGATGAAGTTCAAACTTTTCTTTACTGAAGATAACTTTCATCCAAGCAGAATACAGCTTTGGTCTTTGGTCCTAGCAGATTTTAGCAATGGTTGGCAGGAATAAATCTTCTGCACTATAAATCAGGAGCTTGCAGGAAAAGATGTCTGCTTGTTAGCTCTATAACTGTGGCAGAAATTTAGCTTCTGCACTTCGCTTTATCTTCTGCTTTATGGGGACTGACTAGCTGAGGAGGAATATGGCTACTCCTAGGTCTCTGGACTGTACTCACAGATAAGCTCTCAGGGAATGCTTTTGTCCTGGAACTCTGGAGATTGTCTACTTTCTTCTCATCCAGCTAAGGCTGCAGGGCTCAGACTGGGAATATGATCAATGTCTCAGCCGAGACAAGATCCTGGCTTTCTTCCCTGTGCAGGGGCACTCCTTAACTCTATCACACAGCCTTCCGCAACATGGGTGGCTGGCACACTGACTCTAACTTCCTTCTCTACCCAAGTGCAGGATGTGGGAACAGTCCACACCTCCATAGAGGGGGAGCTAAGATGGAATAAACCATTCCAGCCTAGAAATACTAAACTGTAACTAGCTCCTTGCAAATGCATTGCTGCCACCTGCTGGTGAACATGGAAAATTACAAGGAAATTTACATTTAACATACTTTTAAATGCACAATTGTGATGACATGAGCAAAATCATATCAGATGACAAGGTAAAGGCTCTTAGAAGATAGTAGCAGGGTAGAGGCGTGTAGTAACACAACTCTGGGGTGTTACAGCTGCAGCAGGAAAAGGAGGTGAGAATGAGAAATGGGACAACCCTTTTAACCTGTTACGGACACAGGGCATACCTGTACGCCCTGATGTCCTGGTACTTAAGGACACAGGGCGTACAGGTACGTCCTGTGTAGTTCCGATCCCCGCCGTGCGGCGGGTGGTGATCGGAACTGGGTGCCTGCTGAAATAAATCAGCAGGCACCCTAGGTCAATGACCCCCCGTATCGGCAATCGCTGCAAACCGCTAAAGGCAGAAGTCTGATCAGACTAAAGTGAAAATACAGTACAGTACCTTATATAGTGTATTGGATTATACAGACATCAGACCAACTGGATCTTCAAGAACCAAGTGGGTCTGGGTAAAAAAAAAGTTAAAAAAAGTTAAAAAAAAATACATTTATCACTGATTAAAAAATAAAATAAATTACCTACACATGTTTGATATCACTGCGTCCGTAACGACCTGATATATAAAACAGTCATGTTACTTTCCCCGCACGGTGAACGCCATAAAAAAATTAAAATAAAAACTATGTTGAAATTGAAATTTTGCCCACCTCACTTCCCATAAAAGGTAATAAAAGTAATAAAAAATTTCGTATATATGCCAAAATAGTAACATTCAAACCGTAACCTCTTCCCCTACATGAGATAATGGCCCAAAAAATAAAATAAATATGGCTCTCAGACTAAAACATGATTTTTTTTGTTTTTATTTTGTTTCAAAAATGCATTTTTATGCTAAACATAAAAAATATATAAAAAAGTTGACATATTAAGTATCGCCGCCTCCGTAAGAACCTGCTCTATAAAAATACCACATGACCTAAAGCCTGAGGTGAACACCGTAAAAAATAAAAAATAAAAACGGTGTCAAAAAAGCTATTTTTTTGTTACCTTACATCACAAAAAGTGTAATAGCAAACGATCATAAAGTCATATGAACCCCAAAATAGTGCCAATCTAACTGTCATCTCATCCTGCAAAAATGATACCCAACCTGAAACAATCGCCCAAAAACTGAAAAAACTATGACTCTCAGACTATGGAGACACTATATATGGAGATTATATTTTATTTTATATGATATTATTGTGTAAAATCTAAATAAAAAAAAAGTATACATATTAGGTATCGCCGCGTCCGTAAGAACCTGCTTTATAAAAATAGCACATGATCTAACCTGTCAGATGAATGTTGTAAATAATAGAAAATAAAAACGGTGCCAAAACGACAATTTTTTGGGCACATTTTCAATTTTAATCACTTTTTTCTTGGAACAAAGCAAGGGTTAACAGCCAAACAAAACTCAAAATCTATTGGCCTGATTCTTAAGTTTACAGAAATGCCCCATATGTGGTCGTAAACTGCTGTATGGCCACACGGCAGGGCGCAGAAGGAAAGGAACGCCATATGGTTTTTGTAAGGCAGTTTTTGCTGGACTTGTTTTTTGACACCATGTCCCATTTGAAGCCCCCCTGATGCAGCCCTAAAGTAGAAACTCCAAAAAGAGACCCCATTTAAGAAACTACAACCCTCAAGGTATTCAAAACTGATTTTAAAAACTTTGTTAACTCTTTAAGTGTTCCACAAGAGTTAATGGCAAATGGAGATGAAATTTCCGAATTTCAATTTTTTGTTACTTTGCCTCACAAAAAGTGTAATATAGAGCAACCAAAAATCATATGTACCCTTAAAAATAGTACCAACAAAACTGACAACTTATCCCGTAGCTTCCAAAATGGGGGGTCACTTTTTTGGAGTTTCTACTCTAGGGGTGCATCAGGGGGCTTCAAATGGGACATGGTGTCTAAAATTTAATCCAGCAAAATCTGCCTTCCAGAAACCATATGGTGTTCCTTTCCTTCTGCGCCCTGCCGTGTGCCCGTACAGCAGTTTACAGCCACATATGGGGTGTTTCTGTAAACAGAATCAGAGCCATAGATATTGAGTTTTGTTTGGCTGTTAACCCTTGCTTTGTAACTGGAAAAAAAATATTAAAATGGAAAATCTACCAAAAAAGTGAAATTTTGAAATGTTATCTCTATTTTCCATTAATTCTTGTAGAACACCTAAAGGGTTAACAAAGTTTGTAAAATCAGTTTTGATTACCTTGAGGGGTGTAGTTTGTAAAATCGAGTCACTTTTTGGGTGGTTTCTATTATGCAAGCCTCACAAAGTGATTTCAGACCTTAATTGGTCCTGAAAATCTGGGTTTTAGAAATTTTCGGAAATAATTTAAGATTTGCTTCTAAACTTCTAAGCCTTGTAATGTCCCCCAAAAATAAAATGGCATTCCCAAAATGATCCAAGCATGAAGTAAACATATGGGGAATGTAAAATAATAACAATTTTTTGAGGTATTACTATGTATTATATAAGTAGAGAAATTGAAACTTGGAAATTTGCAAATTTTCCAATTTTTTTGGGTAAATTTGGTATTTTTTTTACTAATAAAAATGAATTTCTTTGACTCCATTTTACCAGTGTCATGAAGTACAACATGTGACAAAAAAAACTGTCTCAGAATGGCCTGGATAAGTAAAAGCGTTTTAAAGTTATTCACACATAAAGTGACACTGGTCAGATTTACAAAAAATGACCTGGTCCTTAAGGTGAAATATGGCCGTTTCCTTAAGGGGTTAAATGGAACCGGTCAACATGAAAATACTATAAGCTGAAGGCAGCATGTTATAGAGCAGGAGGAGCTGAACAGAGTGATATATAGTTTTATGGAATACAATTCAGTATAACGTGTATTTTATTAATTTAAACTTCTGCTCATTCAGTTAAGTAGGTGGTCCTATACAGCTATCTCTGTATACACAGTCATAGAATGAAGGCTGTCAATCACTAGAAGGACCGTCTCCTGGACTTCAAAGCGTAGAATGAATTTAAAATTTTACTGAATATTTTCCCACAAAACTATATATCAATCTACTCAGCTTATTATGCTCTAAAACCAAGATTGGGAGTAGCGGTAGGGAACAGACCGAAGTGTGTACTGTATGCAGTGTGCAGAAGTCCCTATCCTCCTGAGTGATATGAGGCTACTGTATATTGCTTTCTATGGAGCCTCTGCTTGTGGCCGGGCTTTATAGAAACAGTAAAATTTCCATAAACTCCAATCCAAATGCATTGCACTCTATAAGACAAGCAATCTGATGATTGCTTGTTATATTTCCCTATAAAAGCTATAAAAAAGTGTAAAAACTAATAAATGTTATAAAAAAAAATCATATAACCATCCTTTTCCCAAAATGTAATAAAAAAAACATAAAAAAGAAATAATTACACATCATGGGTATTGCCACATGCGAAAAAAGGCCATGCTATTAAAATATAAGTCGATTCACTCATCCCTAATCTTCACTATGGAGCACCTATTGTTATGATTTTTTGTTTACCGTGACAATGTTGTCTACTTCAATGGAGTTAGACAACAGATCCGATGGCACTGCACATAACCCTGCTTTCTCCTGCAAGTACAGCTACGGACAATGTTCTGCGTATCCCCTGGTCAGGCGGTGCTCAGCTGGTGTCAGGCATTAATAATTCACGTGCAACATAAGAGCTGTGGCCAGAGGAAGCGCTTCGTGCGTGAAACGGCCGTTGCAGCTCACTGTTTGTTTGGTTGCACTGTATCGTGTCTGCTCCTGACCCGTGGTGAATAAAGTAAATTAAAACGTCGATTGGTGAGTGCCGCTGGATTTTTTTCTTATGTTGCATGTGAATGTTGTCGTCTTAGTTCTAACCTAAAGACTTGTGCAGTCTTTAAATTTCTAGGGATAACTGCAGTTCCAAAGTTCATTACTCTTCTTGTATAAAAGTAGTAGAAGAGTAGAAAAAAATAAGCTATGGTCAACCCATAAATACTATGGGGAATACAGTTCTAAGCCCGTAGATGGAATAAACTTAGGTTGTCTAGACCTTGATGATATGTTTGGTGCATGGCTATACACTGAATAATTATCCTACTTAAAACATAACTTTTAGTGATTATTATTTAAAAATAAGTCCCACAAGATACAATGTGTATATTTAGATAACTGCACAATGAAACAATATGGACTTAGGTAAGGTAAGACACAGAGGCGAAATACGTTAAATAGTCTCATGTGCTCAAAATTGGACCCACGGAGTCCCACTCACGGTTTGATGATATTTTCTTATATGGAAATGAGCCACAGCAGAGCAGGTGTAGTGGGATGGTCCACTGGCATCTTTGTTGAGAAAATTTAAAATAGAGCAGTACTTCTATTTGCAGGATGGAAAAAGGCAGAGGTGGGGAGAAGGATTCCCTATCAGACTATATACTTCTGCCTAAAAGCGGAGAAATCTCCCGCCTAAATGCGGGAGAATCACCTCCAGAGGAGGCGACCCCACTTATCGGTGGCTTTCCCTATTATCCTATCCCTGTAAAAAATTGCTCCCAGTGTCCATACAGCCAAAAATTGAAAAGATTTGAAATTCCCAACGCGTTTCCTCCAGTTCAGTTGTGACCGGATTCATCAGGGGAAAAAGAGAAGATGTAGGTATATTATATAGCAGTGGCACAATAGCCCTCAGCAACAATGGCTCTTCTATTGATAAATCCAACTAGATGATGCAGTCCAGAGAACTCCCTGTGACTGCACCTCTATATATATGCTAAAATACACTGGACAAACATTAAATGAATTAGTTACCTCATGGTGTGTATGATCCTCGGCGTGCGCTCCACCGCCGGCCAGGCAAAACCGGAAGTACGTCAGGTCGCGTGCGCCGACCGCTGCTATTGGTCGGCGGTGGAACGCAAGCCGTAGGTGAACCGCATGAACACCGGAAGTGTGTCACACACACCGGAAGTGACATGTGCGGAACGTTGGAGCGCATACGATATGCGCTCCAAGAGGAGGTACCAGCGAATAAACGTACATGGAAGGGAGTAGTTTGTAAAAAACAACAAAGAGATGCTATTTGAAGTTTAAAGATACATACTCCATGGGCGTTTTTCGATAAAAGATTGTCAAGTGATGCACATATAACTTGATTTTAAAGAGGGTTGGATTAATATTGTGGGAGAATAAATGGAAACGGGGAAGGACATTATATTGTCAATACTTTTGACTAATAGAGTCCTACCAGCTGATAGGGATTCCATTAAACATACAGTTTTTAAGTAGGATAATTATTCAGTGACACGCAGTTTATATTCCTACATTCTATCAATATTTTCTACTGTGAATTCGTGCATGGCTATACACTTGTATCTAAGTCTGTACCAACTATTGGTTGAATTACTTAGAGACAGAATTTTATGCCAGAATTGTTGCACAATTGTGCAGCAAAAACATGATATACTGTATATAGCCATGACCTATATACAGTGAAGTCCCACCTCCTTATTGCTGCGCCTTGCCCCCTTTTCAAGCAAGTTAGGAAAATATGTAAAAAATTATAGTTGTGCACCAAATTGAGTCATTTTGCTCCTCTTTTTAGTCCAATTCTAGGTGGGCCTGTATGTTAAGAGGTGCATGGGAAAAGTTATCATCTTTGCATTGCTCATAGAGACTTGGAATCATGAACCCAAGTGTTTTCCTAACTTGATATGGTTCACACTCATTTTGTATTTTTTTTATTTATTTTTTAATAATACAGACGACAAATCCATGAATATGTACAATCAAGTCCATGTTTGGTTCAACTCATTTCCCACTAATAGATATAGGTCACAGAAGGTTTCGCTGGTAGGGATGTTTCATTTAATAAGCATCAGTGAGATGTGGACTTGCCATCAGCATACTATTAAAACAATACACTCTCTGCAAACGTATCCAGGATGTCAGAGATATTAATAATGTTTCTGGGCAGGCGTCATAACCCACGGAGCTGGAATTACTGGGAACAAGAATTTGTGATTTTCACGGCTGATCATTTTATACTGGATAAACTTTTTAGACAGTAGGGTAAATGATCAGTCGCTTGCTTCATTAAGTGCAGTAAATAAAAAGGTAAAAGGGTTTATATTAACACAACGATAACTGGTTTAGTTGTATTGTGTTGTTTTTTTCAAATGCGCCATTAGTAAAGTCAGATGATAAATACTGCGCTGAGTATCCTGTATTGGTGATATCACAAAAATTGTCTATTTAAAGTGTTTTAGTGGCACAAGTCTCCCAAGCATGGTTGAATTATAGGGAGGCAAGAGAGCCTAGGGGCCTCTACCATTTTAGGAACCAACAAGACTGATGATGGGAATGGGCGCAGTGCAGTACTAGGACAGTTCACATCAGGTCACAGCAAGGGACAATCAGGCACTTACATCAGTGGGAGTAAAGCTCCAATCATGAATCACCACAGTCCTTGATCTTCCATATCTTTGTGCAGCACGAGCCACAAGAAGCTCTCTGCTGCTGGCGCTTGGACAGCATAATGACAGTATGTCAACACTGGCAACACAAATCTTGGTCATAACGGTGCATTGGTGGCTTGTGGTCAACATTTAATTACTGTATTACAGACAAATGCCTTTGATTGTTCCACTCCTATACTCTCTTCTTTGTTGTCAGCCATGTAGTGAATCCTAGCTAAAATCCCTACAGTACTTACTCAACTTTCCTCCAAGACTCTCTCTTCTCTTGTACTACATCACTCAAGAGTATCCTCCAGCCTTCAAACGCAACCTCAGCACAACAAGCATATCATCCTTTGCAGCCTTTATGTCAATCACTATCTAAGTTAATTTCCTTTAGTGAGAAGAAAGATCCATACAGCCAGTGATCCTGTATGCTGTTTACGCAGCAGTCTACTATTACTATATATCTGTCCATGTTTATCTCATTTGACATGTCTCTCTACTACTGCTATATGTTTGTGTTGGAGCAGTAGCCAGGTTTGGGGTGGCCCCAGCGCTACACTGGGTCCCCCGGACACCATTGTAGTGTCACCATGTGTCACTGCTCTCCAGGGATGCTAAGGTGTGATGTACCTCAATGGGAAATAGGTTCAGAGAGACAGGGTCTGCAGTTAACCAGTGTGCTTCTTTACTGGAAGAAATTGGATGCAAAACAATACAGGCGAGGCATAGGGTTGCCCTCTCCAGTCTACTCCCTGGCAGAAGAAAGGTTTGATGGGCAAGTACCCTGATCAAAGGCTGGAGGTCCACGGTCTGTAGCCCCAGTATCTCCTTGGTCTCAGGGCTGGTGAGCCATTGTCTTTGGCTCAGGGTCCCCATCTTAGCATCTTCTTCTGTTCACTCATGAAGACTGGCAGAGTCTCCCCCTCCAAGCACTTATACATAAGTACAGAATACTAGGGGCTCTGACTGCTCTCTTTATATACCATTTCTAGCAAAACTAGAACCTTCTAGTGGGAGGGGTGGAGTGGAGAAACTCAGCACAAACAAATACAATGTTACAACTCCCATTTCTCATCATGGACTTGCAATGGCAATGACACAGCAGTTTTTCCCAGGCGAAAACAGTTTTTACGACATCAAAACAGAGCTAAACTAGACACTCAAAAGGTCAGTCTGTCTGGTGTTAGTAGTTAACAAGTCTGGCTTTTTTCCTCCAAAACATGATCTTGTTTAGACCTTTTGGTAGCTATGGAAAATTACTAGCATCTCATTATTAGCTATAAAGTCCCAGAAGTCTTCATTAACTTTTTCCACAGTGCTGTGCAAACACAGTGCAAATGAACAGGATATATCACAACATACATATAAAATGAAGTTACACGGTATTAAACAGTAAAGTTAGCCCTTTAAAGTGAAATAAAGTAAGGAGTGGATGACTTTGCATAGGGGAAACAGGTGCAAAAATCCATACTTCAAAGTACCTGCTTTCTCCACGTTGTACAAGCGCAATAGAAATTTAAGCTATAAAAATACATCAATAATGATACAAATTGTTGTAAATCTCCATTGACAAGCACTTTTGACTGTCTCTAGTATCCACTATCAGCCCTATACATAGGCTCACTAACCCCATCATCATTGTGTGGAGCAGAAAAGAAAATCAGTCCAAATCACCAGCTAAGAGGATATTAAAAGGGTTATTCTGTTTTGTATTTTTCTAATGTATTTGTTTATATAATCGTAAATTATACAATTTTCAAGTATACAGCCTTTTAAAAAATTTCTTACTTCCCTTTCTAATATAATCTTGTTGAGCCCTATCTGCACAGTTTATTTTTTATTTTCATTTAATACTTTTTATTATTTTATAAAGTATACCATACAAAAACAATCCTCATAATCCATATAAAAATATTTCTCAAGCAATAACAATTACCAAAATGTGAACAAAGGATTGAAATCAACTTTAACTACAACCTAGAAACCCATTTATACCCACCCCTATTGTCTCGGGAGCCAGCGGAAAGGCCACACAATCTTAAAAAACATAAGCCAGTTAGAACAAAGGAACCACTTGAGGTAAAACGCATCCATGGTGGAGAGCCCCCTAATTCGAATTGCCCATATTCTGATCTATTTTCCCGCCAATGCATATTTTTCATACTTCTCAACCTTGTTAGTTAGGCCTCTTTCACACTTGCGTTGTCCGGATCCGGCGTGTACTCCACTTGATGGAATCACACCAGACATCCCAAGAATATTGCTGAACTGAAACAGTTCTGTAAAGACAAATGGTCAAGAATTACTCCTGACCATTGTGCACGTCTGATCTGCAACTACAGGAAACATTTAGTTGAAGTTATTGCTGCCAAAGGAGGTTCAACCAGTTATTAAATTAATTATTTGTGTGTTATTAGTTTAAGCTGACTGTGATTGTCTATTGTTGTGACTTAGATGAAGATCAGATCACATTTTATGACCAATTAGTGCAGAAATCTATATCATTCCAAAGGGTTCACATACTTTTTCTTGCAACTGTATTTGCAGCCACCAAATATTTAGTAGGCGTGCACAAATACTCCCACAACATGGATAGTGACATACTAGAGGGGGATCAATGACAAAAATTCCAACAACAAATATGTATCTTAATCAGGGGACATTTTTATGTGTCTTAAAGGGAAATTCTCTGAAATGTGCCCTGTTGGAGCCTAGAAATTTTTTATTTTAGGCCACAGGAGTATGGGCCTTAAAAATTAGGCATTCATCTAACATAAAAGAAATTCTAATTATGTGGCTCGAGGTACGTACATTATGCGGCCAATGGATAAAAATTTTACGGTAGGCCACTGGACTACAGGCCCCAAACATTAGGCATTCACCGGACAGAAAAGATCAAGTGATTATGTGACTGGAGGTATATTACACGGTCAATGAATATCAATTTTACTGCAGGCCAGTACAAATACAGGTCAAATACATATGTTTTGAAGAACTAAAAATATAAAATTGGATTAAAAACATGGCTAACGAAATCCTCCCTCTTGAAAAAAAAACTACTCATAATAGTTGAAATTCGATAACACTTGGTCGTCACTGGTGTTGAATTCCTCTGAGGCCTCAACAATTATTGATTCACCATACAGAAAAGAACAAGTACTGTAAGTATGTGGCTGGAGGTAGATTACAGGGTCATTGGATATCAATTTTACAGCAGGCCAGTGGACTACAGGCCCTAAAAATTATTCATTCCTCGGACAGAAAAGAACAAGTAAGTATGTGACTGGAGGTAGATTACACGGTCATTGGACATCAATTTTATAGCAGGCCAGTGGACTATAGGCCCCAAAAATTATGCATCGTACAGAAAAGAGCAATTGATAATGTGGCTGGAGGTACATTAGGCGGTCACCATATAAAAATTTTACTGTTGGCCAGTTAGATTACAGGCCCCAAAAATTATGCATTCACCGCACATAAAAGATCAAGTGATTATGCGGCTCGAGGTATGTTAGACGGTCAATGGCTATCAATTTTACTGAAGGCCAGAACAAATACAGGTCAAATATATTTGTTTAAAAGAACTAAAAATATAAAATTGGATTAAAAACATGGCTCATGAAATCCCTAATGATAATAGTTGAAACACGTGGTCGTCACAGGTGTTGAATTCCTCCGAGACCCAAAACATTAGGCATTTATACCTCATTATTTACATTAGGCATTTATACCTCATTATTTACATAAAACAGGGACCATTCTTTGTTCTTGGTGTTGTAGGATATGTGTGGGCTGGCATGAGGAAATTTAATAAAACATGGTCCTCAAAGGTGTTGAATTCCTCCGAGATCCATGCCTCATTCATTTTTAGAAATGTGAGGTAGTCCACACTGTCGTGAGCTAGGCGAGTGCGCTTATTGGTCGCGATCCCCCCTGTTGCGCTGAACATCCTTTCAGACAGAACACTAGACAAGGGGCAAGCCAAGAGTTCCATGGCAAATTGTGCCAGCTCTGGCCACAGGTCAAGCCTGCACACCCAGTAGTCCAGGGGTTCCTTGCTTCTCATAGCATCCACATCGGCCGTTAACCCGATGTAGTCGGACACCTGTCGGTCTAGGCGTTCCCAGAGGCTGGATCCAGAGGGCAGCTCTCAAAGCATTGGCTGCAAGAATAATCTTATATTCGAAGTGACCAACACATCTTCAAACCGCCCTCTTCTTGCAGGTGCGGTAGGATTGGTACCCGCACCTGTTTCATTGTGGGTGGAAAATCCTCTGCCAGCACCCCCAACAGCAGAATGCAGCATCTCTCACAGCAAGGCCTGGAAATGCTTCATTCTGCCAGCCCTCTGTGATGCTTATAACATGTCCGCCATTTTGTGTTTGTACCGGGAATCTAAGTACGTTGCCACCTAGTACTGGTCCTTGCCCTTTATGCTTTTTATACGGGGTCCCTCTTCAAAAACTGGAGCATGAAGGCCCCCATTTTCACTAAATTGGAAGCAGTGGAGCACCCTAGCTCCTGTCCGCATCTTTTGCGGCCCCACTGAAGTGAATGGGTCCGCACCCGAGCCGCAAAAACTGCGGCTCGGATGCGGACCCGAAAAACGGTGCTGTGCATGAGACCCTACAAGACCTAAAAAAAAGGTAAATCCACACTGAGATGGAAAAATTATAAAAAAATATAAAATAAAGACCAAAGCCGACTTGTTCCTGATTGAGTTAAATGCATACTATTGTCACTATCAAGAGGGACCTGGATGTATTTCTGGAGGGTAATAATATTACAGGTTATAGTTAATAGATTTCTGGAGAGGTTGTTGATCTTGATTGCTGGCTTCTTGATTGGAGTCGGGAAAGATTTTGTTTCTCCTAAAATGAGGAAAATTGGATTCTATCTCCTGTTTTTTTTCCCCTTCCTCTGGATCAACTTGCAGGATAACAGACTGAACTGGATGGATAGATGTCTTTTTCCAGCCATACAAACTATGTTACTATAGAATTAATACAGAGACTGTAATTTGATGCTACAGCTGAATTTCTTGAACACCACATTAAAGAGAACCTGTCACAAAAAAAAATACAATGCAATCTGACAGCACCATGTTGTAGTGCAGGAGAAGCTGAGCAGGTAGAGGAGGGAGTTATCAGTGATTGATAACATTGTGTGTAAAAGTTTGCATAGAGAGATAACTGTCAATTACTGATAACCAGTGGCGGATTATAATTGCGGCGTTTGGTTCTGTAGCCCCGGGCCCAGCATCGCTGGGGGGCCCAACGCCGTCCCAAATCCACAAACAAAGGCGGGGCATGGGAGCACATAGTTCCCTGCCCCGCCACCGTCCGCCGACTACCGCCATAGGCTTTAGGCCACCACAATTAATACTGTGGGGGCAAATTACTACCAATGGGGGGAATTAATACTGTGGGGGCAGTGTGGAGAAATTAATACTGCGGGGGCAGTGTGGGGGGCAAATTACTATATGGATGGCAGTGTCGGGGAAATTACTTAATAGTTGGCAGTGTCGGGGCAAATTATCTAATGGGGGCAGTGTGTTGTCTTATTACTTGACGGGGCAGTGTGGGGGCAAATTACTTTGTGGGGGGAATCAGTACATGGGAGCACAATATAGGGTGTTATTATTACTGGGGGAACTCTAGGGGACATTATGATTGCTGTAGACACTATAGGGACATTTGGGGTAATTTATCAAACTGGTGTAAAGTAGAACTGGCTTAGTTACCCATTGCAACAGATTTCACCTTTCATTTTTCACAGCTCCTTTGGAAAATGAAAGGTGAAGTCTGATTGGTTGATATGAGCACCTAAGCGAGTTGTACTTTACACCAGTTTGATAAATGACCCCAATTATGAGAACTCTAACGTGTCTGTGTAACAAACTCTGTAGAGGCGAGATGCGGCTGAAAGAATTAGTCATGGCGGTCTGGGTCAAACAGAGGAGAAGAGGAAAGAGAAGATCTACATGACAGGAGAAGTCACTGGAAGTAAGAGGTATGTGGTGCTGTATTACCCTATATGTAGAGCTGACTCACTACTGTGACCTGTGCCGCATCTTCTCCTTCTAGCCTTTTTTTTATCATAATCATATGTATTTTAAACTTGGCAACTAAAATTGTAATTTGTCATATGCAGTCCTATATAACAGCTCAGATAACAGTGATAACTTTCTGTGTACAGATAATGTAGTAGATGTACCCTGCAGTCCTATGTAACACCCCACATAACCCAACAGTTCACTGTGTTATGTGGGGTGTTACATAGGACTGCAGGTAACATCTATGAAATCTGTACTCAGAGAGTTATGAGGTGGTGGGGGTCTGACTCCTGGCACCCCCACCAATCAGCTGTTTGAGGAGACCGCGATGTTAAAGTGAGCGCCGCAGCCTCTTTGCTCATTAGCAAGCACAGCTCTGTCCATTTGATAGCACTGTGCTTGGTATTACAGCTCAGACCCGATCACTCAGATGGGACAGAGCTGCACTTAGACCATGTGAACGATGTCATATGGCCTAGGAAGAGACTTTGGCGCTTACAAAGCACCGCAGCCTCTTTATTACTAAAATAGAGAGGGGGGGCCCGAATTGGGTAGACAGCCCTGGGCCGATCATGCACTTCATCCGCCCCTGCTGATAACACCTCCTCCCTGTACCGACTTGCTCATCATTATTACAAGGGAAGAAATTGCATTATTGAGTGACATACACCACTATGTTCTGCTATCTTCTATCTAACAATGGATTCTGGGGCAGATTTATTAATCATGTCGTACTTTGCACTGTCCAAGAATACAAATCACAATCTTAATATTTAAATAATTTGCTATTCTGGCACATGGACCTTTGTAAATATGGATTATGGTTGTAAATCATACGCCAGCTTTATGATAGTATTTTGTTTGCTTTGCCAAAAAATTGTCCATGTGCCAGAATTTTGTCTATGCAAATTATAATTTGTCAGTGCACCAAACATTTTGCCCATGTGCCAGGTTTTTTTGGCACATTTTCAGGACAGGTTTTTTTTTGGCACATTTTCAATAGTAAATCTTCCCCTCTGTTTTATGAAATCACAAAAACTTGACAACCCTAAGTTTTACACTGCCCAAAGATTATCACTAACAATCGTTCGTAGAAACGCTCATTAGTGATACTCTGCCAATGTAAAGGTAGTGCTAGTTACCTGATGAACGAGTGATATGCTTGGATCTTTCATGTGGTCACCTAAATCGTCATTTGCTGGCAGCAGATTGTGGTGTCTGCTACTTGCAAACTATTCTGTATGGGGACGAGTGATGGCATTAGTGATCGCTCCTCTCCATACTGTGGAGGAGGTTGCTACACGTAAATGCAGAGATCTCATCCACTGATGAGCAGGCGCTTGTCGGGAATGAACACTTCTTTCCCAACAATCGAAGAGGCCTTTAAAGGGATTCTGTCACCTCCCCTAAGCCAAAAAACGATTTTAAAGCAGCCATGCAGCACAGCTTACCTGGATTAGGCTGTGCTCTTTTATCTTGAAATCCGTCCAGCAGTTACTGCAAAAAACGACTTTGATTGATATGTAAATGTGTCCTGAAGGTGCCCAGAGGGGCGTTTTGTTCTTCTTAGAGAGCCCAGTACCGCCCCTCTTACAGTGCCCAGCCCGCCTTCCTTGCACTGTCTATCCGCCCCCAGCCTGCCACAGCCTCTCCTCCCTCTCCTCCCCCTCCCTCACGCCGAACGAAGTCTCGCACAGGCGCAGTACCCACTGAGGGCTGCGCCTGTGCGATCAGCAGGAGACTGAGGGCAGCAGCTTCATCTTCGTCACTGGGCATGCGCCGAGCCCAGTGATGTCCGATGCTCGCTCTTCCCTCAGTCAGCAGGGAAGAGCGAGCATCGGACGTCACTGGGCTCAGCGCATGCCCAGTGACGAGGATGAAGCTGCTGCCCTCAGTCTCCTGCTGATCGCACAGGCGCAGCCCTCAGTGGGTACTGCGCCTGTGCGAGACTTCGTTCGGCGTGAGGGAGGGGGAGGAGAGGGAGGAGAGGCTGTGGCAGGCTGGGGGCGGCGGTTAGACAGTACAAGGAAGGCGGGCTGGGCACTGTAAGAGGGGCGGTACTGGGCTCTCTAAGAAGAACAAAACGCCCCTCTGGGCACCTTCAGGACACATTTACATATCAATCAAAGTCGTTTTTTGCAGTAACTGCTGGATGGATTTCAAGATAAAAGAGCACAGCCTAATCCAGGTAAGCTGTGCTTCATGGCTGCTTTAAAATTGTTTTTTGGCTTAGGGGAGGTGACAGAATCCCTTTAATCTGGATGATAACATTACATAAGCATAAGAGCGACAGTATTAACAAGCCTGGAGGCCCATCTACCCGACTTTATGTAACTCTCTATTTGTAATTGTAAAAAGAACATTTATTTTTGTGCCTGAGTAGAAACAAAATGGTCTTCAAGAATTTAAAGTGGCTTCTCTATTAACATTACATATACCGGTACCTCCAACGGTTCTGCTTTAGCAGACAAGGTTTAGCAGACTTGCTTATTACACGTACATCGTTCCATCTTTTATTTAACTTGCATTTGCACATGTGTATTGATGTCTGGAAGTCTGTATAGCACTTAGGAATCTATGTGCCATTTTATACCATGCACAAAGTCTAGCCCTTCCGCCGTTAAATGATGTTCTCTCCGATCAATAATCATCCGTAAAAGAAAAACAAGATTATATAAAGGCTTAAATCATGGTGCCAGACCATAGTACTGCTGTTATACAAAGCATCCAAATATCTGGATAAGAGAAAAGTTAAGGGACTAAAACTATGAAAGATACCTGCTTTAAAAAAAAAAAACATTGTGTTTCTTATACAGGACCACAACAAGACCATTTTATTACTTTATAAAATAAGTTTTGTAAAAATCATTGGTAAAAAGATCGAGTCATAGGCCCAGATTTACTAGTCCTATAGATGGTGTAAGTTTAGACCAGCAGTCTAGACCTGCAGCAGATCATCCAGCTTGAGTCTCTGTGATAAATCTGGTGCAGGTTCAGACGGCTGGTCTAAAATTACACCATCTATAGGACTAGTAAATCTAGGCCTATGACTCAACCTTTGAACTAATTCATTTTTTAAAATTTTCTTACACTTTTTTCTAACTCTATACCAACTATTGGTTGGCTTACACCTTGACAAATTTTTACTCCAGAATTTCAGCAGAATTTTGGTGCAAAATGGTGCATTTTAGACCCTGGTCCTTTCAGTGGCGGATCCAGAGCCTGGTCTCGGGAGGGGCACTTTCAAATTATTTTCTGTCTGCCGCCACAAAACAATGGTGCTTATAGAACAGACTACACAGTGTATGCTATATGTGTATAACAATCATATTTCACATGAACACTCACAGTTATTTGGCTTGACCCTTGGGGATCTCGGACACCACTTCCACACTTTGGCCGGGGGCTCGGCGGAGCTGATGTGTTTTATCCTAATGAGAAAGATTTCATAATAAGGATTTGGAGAAAGGGCAGAGGGATAGCAGAGCAGGGAGAGGCTGGTGCTGCTACTAGGGGGCTCATACCATAGGGGAGTAATAAAGCCCACCATAATCCCCCCCCAGTAGAAATAATTCTCCTTATAATGTGACAGTGCAAAAAATACCCCCTTGTAATGCCCCCAGTTGAGCTAATGTCCCCATAGTGCCCCCATAATGTGCCAGTATAAAATACCCCTATATAGTGCCACTAGTAAATGACCCCATAGTGCTCCACACCCTCCTTCCTCCTAGTGCCCCCCCATAATGTACCAGTATAAAATGCTCCAGTAGATGCCCTCAGTGTCCCCCATAATTTGCAAGTATAAAATACCCCTTCTTAGTGCCCCCCGTAGATGACCCCATAGTACTCCTCTCCCCCCTTCCCCATAGTACCCACCATAATGTGTCCCAGTATAAAATTGTACTGTACAGAGAGCCCATATAAAATACCCCTTCTTTGTGGCCTCAGTAGATGCCCCTATAGTGCCCCCAATCATGTGCCAGTAATGATAGCCCCCCTGTGCCAGTAATAGCAGCCCCCAGTAATAACAGCCCCCCTGTGCCAGTAATAACAGCCCCCAATAATAACAGCCCCTCTGTGCCAGTAATAACAGCCCCCAATAATAAGAGCCCCTCTGTGCCAGTAATAACAGCCCCAAGTAATAAGAGCCCCTCTGTGCCAGTAATAACAGCCCCTCTGAGCCAGTAATAAGAGCCCCCAGTAATAACAGCCCCCAGTAATAAGAGCCCCTCTGTGCCAGTAATAAGAGCCCCTCTGTGCCAGTAATAAGAGCCCCTCTGAGCCAGCAATAACAGCCCCCAGTAAAAACAGCCCGCAGTAATAACAGCCCCTCTGTGCCAGTAATAACAGCCCCCCTTTGCCAGTAATAACAGCCCCCCTTTTCCAGTAATAAGAGCCCCCCTTTGCCAGTAATAAGAGCCCCCCTTTGCCAGTAATAAGAGCCCCCAGTAGAGCCCCCCTTTGCCAGTAATAAGAGCCCCCCTTTGCCAGTTATAAGAGCCCCCCCTTTGCCAGTAATAACAGCCCCCAGGTGCCAGTAAAAGTATTGTATATAATGAAAAAATAAAAACACACATACTTACCTCCATGTCAGCGATGCGATGCAGGCCTGTGTCCCACGCTGTATGGCTCAGGCGGCGCGATGACGTCATCGCGCCACCTGCGCCGGCCTCTTATAGGCTGCAGGCACTAGGCTGGCAGCCTATCCGAGGAAGGGAAAGGGACACGCCTCTCCCTTCCCTGCCGCAGCACAGGCAGGCATCTGTATCGCTGTCCTGAGGACGGCGGTACAGATGACTAGAGATGAGCGCTTCCACAATAGAAGCGCTCATCTCCCTGTGCCCCGCTGCCGCCGCCGCCCGCCGCAAGCTCTGGGGGGGGCAATTGCCCTGTTCCCCCCCCCCCTGGATCCGCCACTGGGTCCTTTTCCATGATGCTCCATCCTTCTTACACATCAGAAAAAAACTGAGTTTTTAGTTATAAAAACACCTTTTCCCCATAGATCCGTATAGCCCCAGTCAAACTCACTTGTATCAGTGCCTCTAAAATCTTTTAGGTATATGTTTGTGTGTCCACAATTACAAGTGTCTGTATTGGTTTTACATTTACATTGTGAAGCTTCTTGAGATTGAGAATTAGGGCTCATGCACATGAACGTATTCTCTTTCCGTGTCTGTTCAGTTTTTTTGCAGACCGTATACGGAACCATTCATTTCATCGAGTCCACAAAAAAAATCGGAAGGTACTCCATGTGTATTCCGTTTCCGTATTTCCTATTATTGTCCCCATTACGGACAAGGATAGGACTGTTCTATTAGGAGCCAGCTTTTCCGTTCCGCAAAATACGTAATGTACACGGTCGTCATCCGTATTTTTTGCAGATCCGTTTTTTGCGGACCGCAAAATACATACGGTCGTGTGCATGAGGCCTTAATTGGTTGTATCCTTTTACCTTGGTAAAACACTTAAAGAAAACCGATGATGACAGAGCAAAGATGTTCCATTTTCCATACTTCCAATAGACATCAATTAAATACTTGTGTGACAAATTGTCTATTAAGCCCTGGGCCTATCCAGAAGGGCTTGTGGGGCCTGAAGCTTAAATGCTGGGTGTATTAGCCTTCCCACAACACAAAATGTAATCCACACTATACAGCGGGATAAAAATACATAAGAGGGACAGCTGGGATGAGACTAGTATCCAATTGTATATACAGGAAAGAAACAAAAATATGTGTACATAATATTAAATTACATAGAATCATATACATTAAAATGCTAGTGCAA
This sequence comes from Bufo gargarizans, assembly GCF_014858855.1. Classification (NCBI taxonomy): domain Eukaryota; kingdom Metazoa; phylum Chordata; class Amphibia; order Anura; family Bufonidae; genus Bufo; species Bufo gargarizans. The sequence goes on from NC_058083.1 coordinate 483,575,795, forward strand.
AGAAAAGGAGAGGAATTTCTGAGGAAAAGTATATTGGTCTCCACAGCAGATTGCACATTAAGCTATATCAAGCACAGTTCTTTAAAATATTGACAACTATACAGAGGAGAACCACAAAAATCCACAAAGGTTCCACACCACTGATATTAATAACATATGGTCAAATCACCCATCCCAGCGTCCCCCACCCAACCAATGCGTTTCGCCTGATGGCTTCGCGCTGGGTAAGTGAGGGACACTGGGAAGGGTGATCCAACCGCACGCCATTTTTTTTTCTTTCCCCCTTTTTTTCCCCTTTCTTCCTTCCCCTCTCCCTTTCTACTTTTTATTAGAAAGAAATTCCTTTTCCAGTTACAAAGACAAACAACAATGTCATATTTCTCAACCAGGAAGAGACTCCAGACAGATATAGTAAAAAGACTATGCGGTCTGATAAGCCATTCCATACAATAAGAAAAAAAAAAAAAAAAAACTCCACCCCACACCCGCCCTCCCTCCCTTGACCCTACCCCCTGTCCCGGATGCTGAAGGAAAGTCAAAAAGAAGAAGAGAAGAAAAGAGGGGGACAAAAAAAAACGGGAGAAGTTTTTCATACCCAATCCTTCCAAGTTGCCAAGTTACTTCCCATAACCTTTTCTGCTGCCACCCTTGGATGGCAACTCTCTCATATTCTTTTACTTTATTAATTAACTGAACCCATCAGGGTCCTAGCTATTATAACTCTGGCTAACATTAGAGTCTTCATCCATAGTAGATCCCCTTGAGAATCTGCAGATGAGGAAAGAAGTCCCAGCACCGCAGAGGCAATACTCAGGGTAAGATTATATAGCGTTCTTCTCCTAAGTTCTACAGATATCTTACTCCAGAAAGACTGAATTACCGGACAGAACCAGATCAAATGCAGGAAATCCGCTTGATCACTATCACATTTCTGACACCTATATATATAGAGGTATTATAATACTTACATAGCATAGAGGGTGTATAGTACAATCGATGAAGTATATTAAACTGAATTAACTTGTGATTACTAGACAGTGAAGATTTCTTAACATTTTTATATACCATTCCCCAATTAATAGCATTGTTCATCCCTGTCTCTTGTTCCCATTTTAGTTCACTCTTAAATTTAACAATCGTGCTTAAATTATCCCTAATTTTCCTATATATCTGTTCTCTAATAGAAAACTTATTCTTATTGTACTTATAACAGAATTCTGTGAAATCGTGAGCTTTAACCAAGAAAAAGTTTTTATTCCTAGTGCATAAAAAAGCGTGTTTAAGCAGACTATATCTAAACCTGATGAGGGGTCCCAGTGCACAGTGTGGACATTATCCTACTGGGCCATTAGACCGCGCTTAGTGACATAGCGTCCGATTCCGGTTGATTCCAGCATTTCTGCACTTTGCCTGTATCAATCTGCTACCAGTCTCCAGATTGCTAGTTGCAGCCCAACTGCTCCAGCCTCCAGTAAACATGTACTCCACTCTGCTACATCAGCTCCACTGCATCACTTCAGTCACTCCACCTCTTCTGCCACAACTGCACTGTTCAGCCCAGCTACCTTAACTCTGCTATACTAGTCTATAGCCCTGAGGAAGGCTAATACAGCCGAAACGCATCTCATGAGATTGTAATGTGACAATAAATCACTACTTTCATTCAAGCAAGTGAGTGCTTTCTTTTACCAAGCTTCCATGGAGTGCCTCTCCTAAGACGCGTGCACCATGAACATTTACACCGGCGTGCCAACCTATTATCTTGTTCCTAACCACTTCAATCAGGTCCTTAAATGGTACACATTTTTCAAACAGGTCAAAGGTCACTTTATTTGAACCTGAATTATTGTGTAAATCACTTTGATTACAAATTTTCATATTATCCACCCTAAAAACACTTCTGAGATCTCTGCCACTAGGGGTCTCCATTCTAGGACGGCGTCCGTGTGCAGTCCGTATTTTGCAGAACCCCTAATAGACTAGTCTTATTCTTGTTCGTAATGCAGAAAATAATAGGACATACTGAAACGGAATGCGCGCGGAGTCATTTTACGTTTCTTTTGCAGTCCTATTGAAGTGACTGGTTCCGTAAACAGGCCGCAAAAAAGAATGGAACGAACACAGAAACAAAAACAAAAGTTTGTGTGCATGAGCCCTTACTAGGTGAGTCCTGTCCTTACCAGCAAAAACAGACTGAAAGAATTGGGTGTGTCTTTATTTATTGGCTGGCTCCAGAGCTCAGTTTGCTTCTGAGCTCAGTGCAGAGGCCCTTTCCCCTCCAGGGTTCAAAGCTTGAACACTGCAGAATGCTCAGCATCTCATAGAAACATAAAAACATAGAAACATAGAATGTGTCGGCAGATAAGAGCCATTTGGCCCATCTAGTCTGCCCAATATACTGAAAACTATGAAAAGCCCCTGGCCCCATTTTATATAAAGGATGCTGTTTTCTGTGTAAGACAGCCACCTCTTCTCTCTAGTACATAGTAAGCACATTTCTTACTCCAGTCACATGCCTCCCAAGTGTCCCTCTTTTGTAGGGACAGTTCCCCTTTTTACTCAAGTCCCTCTGTCCCTCTTTGATCCTTAAATGTCTCTCTTTATGACTTGGGGAATTAATGTTTAGATGTACATTAATAAATGTACTAAATTGCTCCTCACTAAACTATCTCTATGGTTTCTACCTGTACATTAGACCAGAACTTCATTATTTGGTGCAATTTGGACCTTAAAATATCTATAATCTAATGATTAATGTGCCAATATTTAAATGGATATTGAAGCGCAAGAAAAAACTTGTCCGAGGTGCTCCACATGCTGTAAAAAAAAAAGGAACCTATACTCACCTAACCGATCCCCAGCTGCTGCATTAATTACGTCAGTCATTATGCTTTGGGCGGAGTTAGAGGTGTGGCCTAGTATAAAAAAAACTGCCATGATGCGCGCTGCGCATATTGTCCCTCCTTGCAATTTTCAAAAGTTGGGAGGTATGCAGTCATCTTGCCCCATCTGTTCTGCAATCAATGTGTCCTTGTGTTCTGGATTTTTCTCCTCATAAACTTCTCCCCCCCTCCATAAACTGTCTTTTGTGACCTGCAGTTATTTTCCCCTCTCTGTGCTGTCATGAATGTGCTTTCTGACTGCTACATCTGTGTGCTGTGAGTATAAACTGTCTATTACACACCATGCACACTGGGGATATGGGCAAGCATTGGGATAGGACTCACTGGTGATTGGCCTAGAAGTATGGGAGAGGAAGTCTAGAGCAGTATAGTACTGGCAGACTGCCGGTATCAGGACACACTCCCTAGGCTTGATAAAAACTACTAGATGCAGGAGCAGCACACTGGGGAAGCTAAAAATTAATATACGCAGACCAGAGCACTGGGTGAGGCTGGAATGGTTCCTCAGATGGTTCCCAGCAAAAGCAGAAGTTAATTTGTGAAAAGCTCTATACCCTTTAAGGCAGTGGTCCCCGATCTTTTTCATGCAAGACAATTTTCCCAGGGACCGGGTTGGGTGGGGGGTTCTGGGCTGGGGCTTAGGGGGTGGGCATGGATTAGGGGGTGCTGGTTGGTGCTGACTGATTCACGTGCATAACAAAACACAAGGTGTATATTAAAATATATAACACTATATAACGACTATATAAACTGACTAGTGTCTCTGCTGCACTGGTATCTGCTGTACTGTACTGTATTTTTCGCCCTATAAGACGCACCGGCCCATAAGACGCACCTAGGTTTTAGAGAAGAACAATAAGAAAAAATATTTTTCATTAAACCTCAGGTCAGACCAGCAATCAGACTCCCAATTTTAATCAAACCTCAGATCAGACCCCCAATGCCTCAGATCAATCCCCCAAACTTCAGCCATCTATCAGTCCCCATGTCAGCCAGCCATCAGCCCCCCATGTTAGCCAGCCATCAGCCCCCATGTCAGCCAGCCATCAGCCAGCCATCAGCCCCCATGTCAGCCAGCCATCAGCCCCCATGTCAGCCAGCCATCAGTCCCCATGTCAGTCAGCCAACAGCCCCCATGTCAGCCAGCCATCAGCCCCCATGTCAGCCAGCCATCAGCCCCCATGTCAGTCAGCCAACAGCCCCCATGTCAGCCAGCCATCAGCCCCCATGTCAGCCAGCCATCAGCCCCCATGTCAGCCAGACATCAGCCCCCATGTCAGCCAGCCAACAGCCCCCATGTCAGCCAGCCATCAGCCCCCCATGTCAGCCAGCCATCAGCCCCCCATGTCAGCCAGCCATCATCTCCCCATGTCAGTCAGCCATCATCTCCCCATGTCAGCCAGCCATCATCTCCCCATGTCAGCCATCAGCGCAAATAAAATAAAAATAAAACATTTACCACTCCTGCTCCTGGACGCCACCGCTCCTCACCATCGCGATCCTCTTCATCCTGCTGTTGGCTGTGTATCGCAGGTGCGGCGCACAATGTGAGGTCACAGTGCACCCCCATGCTGTGCGCAGCCCTGCACAGCCGACAGCCAAGCCGAGGACCAGGAAGCGGTGAGTACAGATCCTTCACCACTTCCTGGTCTTCCGGTACTAATGAAGCGCTTCCAACATGGAAGCGCTTCATTAGTACCGCGTTAATGACGGCCCTGACGGTAATCTTCCAGGGCAGGGTTCTGGGCCGCGGCCTGGCGGTTGGGGACCGCTGCTTTAAAGGATTCTCCTCTTACCATAATTCCTATTTGTTAGAAAGATTCCTTGAAATAAAGCCAATGACAAAGTGTTGTCATGGCAGGACCCCTAGGTTTTAGCTGTAACCTGTGTTCAATTTTCCTGCAGCACCACCACAGGGTAAATAAAGCATTGCACAGTGTTTAATTAAATTAATGGGTTGTCGGGGGAATGTAGGACAGGTCCTTCACAGTGAGAGACAGACTTTGTAGCCTCTTTTGACTCATGATGAGGTGAAGATCTTGAACTGTGGACCTACTTTATTAGTACAGAATTTCCTAAAAGGGCGAATAAAAATGCTTCTAAACTGGACTGGGTCATGTGCCACATGGTCATCACGGCATACAGTAATTTCCTGCAGTGGTCATGTGGCACCCATCAACACAATGTTGATGCCGGAGCATCGCAGAGCTGCAGAGATGGCCAGGGAACAATGGAGCCTGGACCAAGTAACTGTGAACCCCACCACAGGTTGGCTGCTCTCTGATGTGTTTTTAAGTCTTAGATAACCCCTTTAAGCATATTATTATTGTCTATTAAGTCTTTTTTTATATTATACATTTTTCAGCTATAACATCACTTAAAGGAGTTGTCTCACTTCAGCAAATGACATTTATCATGTATAGAAAGTTACTACAAGGCACTTACTAATGTATTGTGATTGCCCATATTGCTTCATTTTTCCATCACATTATACACTGCTTGTTTCCATGGTTACGGCGACCCTGTAATCAGGCAGTGGTGGTCATGCTTGCACAATATAGGAAAAAGTGCCAGCCTCTCTGGTGGTTGGGTCAGGGGGAATGTGCATAGTCCAACATTTTTTCCTATAGTGTGCAAGCATGGCCACAGCTGATGGATTGCAGGGTGGTCGTAACAATGGAAACGAGCATAGTATAATGCCACAGAAAATTGAATCCAGCCAGCACATGAAGCAATATAGACAATCACAATACATTAGTAAGAACCTTGTTTTAACTTTCTCTACATGATAAATGCCATTCGTTGAAGTGACACAACCCCTTTAATCATGTCACTCAAAAATTTATTGAAATGTGTAAAAGAAAGCGTCTGAATCATTCTGTATTTGGCTCAGATATACTGTACATTTCTGTTGAACTTAGATCCCTGCGCATTGGCACTTTTAGTTCGTATTACAATTTAGCTGAGGTCTATCTTCTGAAATTCTAATTTGACTTTGTTAACCTCTTAGGTCACTCGTGAGAACACAGATAAGAAAGTTTATTACGTGCACACATAACAATTGTGGCTGTAAATGCGTTTCGCTCATCTTTATTCATGAAGCCCTTGAACTGATGGGAAAGGGTGATGGAACTATGTGCAGACTGTCAACTCACATAGACAAGTTCTGCTTGGTGCATCTTTCTCACCTTCGTAAAATAACATAAAACCAGCACTCTCGATGTTGTAATGTGCAGGCTTTAATAACGCTGCATTTGTATGCTAAGAGAAGATGGCCACTTCTACGCAGTTTGTATCTATCACTGTAAGAACGCATATAATATAAGATGCTGAACCGGCACTATCCAAGACAGGCAATATCTCATTTTCGATGCTTGGAAAAAAAATTGAGAGTACTGTAACTGACTAGCTGATGAAATAAGAATGTGACAAAGAACAGAAGTCAGGGTTTAGAAGAGGTAAAAAGCTAGAAATATGAATGATGCCTTAATCTAGGCTTCTCAATCTTTTTGTCCCGGGGTCCCACAAGCAAAAACATGGTGATGCCAGGGCCTCACCAGTCATCAAGTAATAGGCTCTCAGTTTGAAAAGCACTGCCTTTAAAGGGGTTGTCTGCAAAGTATTATGGTTTTTTAAAATCCTTCCCTCCCCAGTGGGATCTGTGAAGGGAACAATACTTACCTGTTCCTTTTCACTCTGTTCCAGCTTTCTGGGTTCAGGACTGTCTTCACTTCCAATTCCCACATCTAAACTTCTGGCAAGGATGGAGTCATGCAGTCAATGACTGGCCTCTGCATGATGTGTCCCCAAGTGTCAGATAAGCAAGCGATGATGTGCAGCTTGGGAGCACATTACCGGTGAGACCAGTCATTGGCTGCAGCAGTGCACATGGCCCTGTCCATGCAGGAAGTTTACATGCTGGGACTAGAAATGCGTTGAAGAGAGCCTGAGACTCACTGAGGCAGAGCAGAGCGGCGGGTGGCAGGTAAGTTTAGTTGCCTTCACCGGTCTTTATGGGTCCTGTATGCAGCCTGTGATGTATATTTCAGTATGATACATGGCAGGTGAATTTGGCTATGTCCAAATGTGGGCATGTGATTCCGATATTCTGTTCTGGCAGAGGAGCGGAATACCAGAATTTACGTATCTAGCCGAGCAGTACACCTTCGGGGCTCGCCGAATACCCATTCACTATTTGTCAGGTTGCCGGGTTTCTGCTTAAAAGATTCCACTGAATGCATCACATTTTACCTGCTTAAAACCAGACAGTAAAATGGAAATCAAATGGATCCCATTATAGTCAGTTAGATCTGTTTGGCTTTGGCCGTTTCAGTTATGTGCCAGATCCAGAACTTCTGTTATTTTCAGTGTTCTGATTCCATGATAGAGCATAGGGGTGTAGCTATAGGGGGTGCAGAGATAGCAGTCGCTACTGGGCCCAGGAGCCTGAGGGGGCCCAAAGACCTTTGTGCCATATAAGAAGTAGTGATGAGCAGCATAGGCAACATTCGTTTTCACGATATTTTGCAAATTTTTGGCCTAATAGTCACAATAAATGTCACCACCAGACATCTGAGAAGCTCTGACAGATGCCTTTCAGAACTTCCTCCTTGAGCTTCCTTTGTTTTGGTTTTCAGTTCCTCATCTCGTTAGCCTCTCTCAGCTGTCTTGTAGTTGGACTGATTGCATCCCTTTAAATTCCTCCCCATAATGCATTAGTGTGCGGTTTATACAACTTCCTGGAGTGTGTGTGCATGCTGATCCTATTTCCCAGTCTTCTACAAGATAAGTGTTGTACATTCATTTGTGATTTTCTGTATGCTGGATCCCAGGTGACCCTGACTCCCTCCGTGTCTAGTGTAGGGAGCCGGTGGTCGTGTCCCCTCACTATTGTATGGTGTTCATGTGTTATACAGTTGAGGTACGAGGATATGCGATCATCTACCATTGGGATGTTCGCATAGACTGAGCAGTCAGGGAGAGTGCCAGGTCTTATGCAGGGGTCTCCCTTTTTGTTCCTTAGTTTTGGATCCAGTGAGTCATATATATTTATTTTGCATTGTCTTGTTTCCTGTACACCTTCCGTGACAATAAATTAGCAAATTCTAGAATTCGTGATCTCCAGTCATTATCTTCTTGATTGCGAAAATCGACAATGTAATATGCGCGTATTGCGTGCGCAATACAGGTGTGTTTCACATTTGCTACATTTTTTAAGCTGCTAGAAGTTTCCTGAGACCAGAGAAAATGCACAGTATAGTAATTCCTATCACACTACCTAACACCCGGCACTGGAACCAGCTACACTATATCACTATCTAACCTACACTGACTATCTCTCACTAACTATTTATATTATATATAGGAGCTAACTAACTAACTAACTAACTATCTAATGTAATTACACAGGAAAGCACAGAGCACAGCAATTACACTGCTCTCTCTCTCAGAACTGCAAAAAACTGCAGAAAATGGCTGCTGGGGAGTTTCTTCTATAGTAAGGGGTAGGCAACTTTCCTATTGGTTGCTAAGCTCGGAGAAAGACATTGCAGCCTTCTCATTGGCCCACAAGCAAGAAGCAGGGAGGGTACTGATGAAAAAAAAATCTAGAATATTCACGATTATGATTATGATATAGCACTATATTCGAAATCTTTGCAAATTCTCGAAGTGCCAAAATTTGCGATTAGAATATTCGCGACCAACACTAATAAGAAGACACCGGTATTATAGAAAGTGCATGCCGGTCAAGTTGAAACTTATAACACAGGAAAAAGCAGCTCTCACCTGTTCCACCTGTTGTGAGCTCGGATTATAGCCTGCACATGGCTGTGTTAGAACTGGAGAAATAGGTACAAAATCCAGCTCTTGACAAACAGGTGGTTCTTTATTTGCGTTGCAGTAAAAACTTCCAACAGACAAACGCAAAAGAACGTCTACGCGTTTTGGACCCTTGTATTCCGGTCCTTACTCATGACATATGCTAGTCAAGTTACACCTCTGGCTGGAGGAAAGGAGTAGGGTCAAGAATTTGGCATGGTGGGGGGGATGCTGTTTCAATTTTTGCCTCAGGCAGCACAAATGCCGGCCACACATCACTGAGGGGAGGGGGTCCAAGCTGAACTCTTGCACCAGGGCCCATCAGCCTTTAGCTACACCCCTGATAGAGCAGAACAATGGCAATGACCAGCACAAATGTGAATGTGGCCTAACACACATGAAACAATGCAATAGGCATATTTCACAATAGACAACAGGTCTCTTTTCAGTCCTCGTCCATATTGAAATATTTTTTTTTTTTTTTGGGGTACCGCTGAATTATTTTTCTAGGTGACCAGCTACCCCTACATAGGTGCTGCATAGAAGCACCATATGGTGATAATATAAACAAAGAGCCTACAGCTCCTCAGTATGGAGCCTTGGGATGCCACTTGCCTTTGATATGAGTACAACGCTTAATAGAGTCTTCCTATTCCTTTATACACTCTGCTTTAATACAATAGCTGTCACGAGGGCCAGCTCCCAATAACTGAATATGAATACAAACAGCCACCGGCGAATTTATATTCTTAAGGTTAACAATTGTGAGTCAAAGGTGTGAAATTTAGCCCAAAAGAACGCAAGTCATTTGTAATCCCAATTTCTATTAACAGGCTTCAATGAACCTAGGATTAACCGTTCGACTTTTGGTTAATACGAATCGGGTCACAAGCTGAAGAAATGTATTAATTCTATTCGCACGTTCACTCACATATGCACTCATCGCAAAATGCTATCCAAGGCAGAGATCTTGAATATACCGGTACTCAGGCTATGCTTTCCACATAATAATGCTTTGCATAAAGCAGATATTAATTGAATAGCTTCACAAGGATACAGAGTTTAAGCAAAGCCAATTGTTATATATATGCAGAGTATTTCATCTTCTCTTGTACAGTGATTACAGTACAGTGACGTATAGTAGATTTTTCATGCAGCCTTGTGAGCAATGGAAAGCACAAAACTCAGTGCACTATGTAAATGTCAGCCATATTCACATGTAATACATCATGTTTTACCTACAGTATATAGAGCTGGGTATATTCTGCGGCTCTGACTTATTACAGGAAGACTTTATAGCTGTAAGCCAACATATGGTACATGGACTGAATTTCAATTTGATGTTGCCTTTCATACCAAGAGATTATATCTGTATACTTAGGATGCACTGTAATACATTTACAATGCTGCACCCAGTGACAGCACCTTATGTTAGTACTGGTAGGATATGACATGGTATAATGTCACATTTATTTGCATTTTATCACAATATATTCTATCAGAAAAATACCTATACACATCATAATTTCACTATGTTAATAGATTAAGTTGAAAAGATTTGAAAAGATTTATATAACATTTATATCTAATGCAAGTTCAATATATTGACAATTAAGGCTACTTTCACACTAACGTTTTTGCTGGATCCGGCAGGGTTCAGCAAAAATGCTTTCATTACTGATAATACAATCATCGGGATCCGTTATGCGGTTTGCTCTCCGGTATGGGAACGCAACCAAACGGAATGGAATGCATTTTAGAGCATTCTGTTCTGTTCAGTTACGTTTTGTCCCCATTGACAATGAATGGGGACAAAACGGAAGCGTTTTTTCTGATATTGAGACCCTATGACGGATCTTAATACTGGAAAATATTAACGCTAGTGTGAAAGTAGCCCTCTATGGACACATTTGTACATACAGTATTTGAAATGATTTTCCCAAAATAAAAATTATCTAAAAAACTTCTGAAAGTACATAGTACATAAGGCCGAAAAAAGACATTTGTCCATCCAGTTCGGTCCAGTTCCAGGATCCAGAGGAAGGCAAAAAAAAAAAAGCTTTTCCCCACTTTAGGAGAATAAAAAATTCCTTCCCGACTCCAATCAGGCATTCAGAATAACTCCCTGGATCAACGACCCCTCTCTAGTAGCTATAGCCTGTAATATTATTACACTGCAGAAATACGTCCAGGCCCCTCTTGAATTCCTTTATTGTACTCACCATCACCACCTCCTCAGGCAGAGAGCTCCATAGTCTCACTGCTCTTACCGTAAAGAATCCTCTTCTGTGTTTGTGCGCAAACCTTCTTTCCTCCAGATGCAGAGGATGTCCCCTCGTCACAGTCACAGTCCTGGGGATAAATAGATGATGGGATAGATCCAGGGGTCAAGTCCTGGGAAAAAAAGTGTGGGAACTCACCCAAGATCCACTGCAACCCCCCCCCCCCTCCAAAAAATAAAAAAGCACAGAAAATCTAGCATGCTGTAATTTGTGCCGCTGCGGACTAAAAAAATAAATAAAAAAAATAACACTTTTAGAAAAGTTTGTCCTGGGATTCGATCTCATGACCTCTACACAGCAGAAGCAAGGCATATGCCCTCACAGCTATGAAAGCTGTCTAGCTTATTACTTTAAAAAAAAATATATATAAGACTTCTACTGTAGGTAACTTTGCCCACTGTGTATGGATGTAGCAGAGCTGGGTGTGTTGGGTCAGCTGTCATGTGTATGGTTGTACACTAGGTATCAGTACACTAGGTATCAGTAGAAGTATCAGAAAAAAAAAAAAAAACACTTTTAGAAAAGTTTGTCCTGGGATTCGAACTCATGACCTCTACACATTACAGGCAAAGCATTTACCCTCACAGCCATAAAAGCTGTTGAGGTAGTTGCTTAAAAAAAAAAAAACTAAGACTTCCACTTATACCTAGTGTACTGATACCTAGTGTACAACCATACACGTGACAGCTGCCCCAACACACCCAGCTCTGCTACATCCTTACACAGTGGGCAGCTGTCATGTGTATGGTTGTACACTAGGTATCAGTAAACTAGGTATCAGTAGAAGTCTTATAAAAAAAAAAAAAACACTTTTAGAAAAGTTTGCCTTGGGATTCGAACTCATGACCTCTACACATCAGAGGCAAGGCATTTACCCTCACAGCCATAAAAGCTGTCTAGGTAGCTGCTTAAAAAAAAAAAAAATAAGACTTCTACTTATACCTAGTGTACTGATACCTAGTGTACTGATACCTAGTGTACTGATACCTAGTGTACTGATACCTAGTGTACAACCATACACATGACAGCTGCCCCAACACACCCAGCTCTGCTACATCCATACACAGTGGGCAGCTGTCATGTGTATGGTTGTACACTAGGTATCAGTACACTAGGTATAAGTAGAAGTCTTATAATTTTTTTTTTAAAGCAACTACCAAGACAGCTTTCATGGCTGTGAGGTTAAATGCCTTCCTCTGATGTGTAGAGGTCGTGAGTTCGAATCCCAGGACAAACTTTTCTAAAAGACATTCTAAATGATCAAGTAGTGAAGGAGATTATGTCATTAGGGGGCGGGGCGCCATGAGAGGAGTCGCAGGCAGCGGCACCGCACAGACAGCTTCCTCTCAACTGAAGCCGCCCCTCCTCCCTTAGCCTGCCCTGCACAGTGCGCTCCGTCTCCCCCTGTGAATCTGATTCTGACTTGAGGCTGAAAGGGAACGGCGTTCCTGCCATGAAAAAAGCGTTCCCCCTCCACTCGACCCCTGGATAGATCTCTGTACTGACCCCTGATATATTTATACATAGTAATTTGATCTCCCCTCAGCTGTCTTTTTTCTAAAGTGAATAACCCTAATTTTAATAATCTTTCAGGGCACTGTAGTTGCCCCATTCCAGTTATTACTTTACACTACGTGCAGAATTATTAGGCAAATGAGTATTTTGACCACATCATCCTCTTTATGCATGTTGTCTTACTCCAAGCTGTATAGGCTCGAAAGCCTACTACCAATTAAGCATATTAGGTGATGTGCATCTCTGTAATGAGAAGGGGTGTGGTCTAATGACATCAACACCCTATATCAGGTGTGCATAATTATTAGGCAACTTCCTTTCCTTTGGCAAAATGGGTCAAAAGAAGGACTTGACAGGCTCAGAAAAGTCAAAAATAGTGAGATATCTTGCAGAGGGATGCAGCACTCTTAAAATTGCAAAGCTTCTGAAGCGTGATCATCGAACAATCAAGAGTTTCATTCAAAATAGTCAACAGGGTCGCAAGAAGTGTGTGGAAAAACCAAGGCGCAAAATAACTGCCCATGAACTGAGAAAAGTCAAGCGTGCAGCTGCCAAGATGCCACTTGCCACCAGTTTGGCCATATTTCAGAGCTGCAACATCACTGGAGTGCCCAAAAGCACAAGGTGTGCAATACTCAGAGACATGGCCAAGGTAAGAAAGGCTGAAAGACGACCACCACTGAACAAGACACACAAGCTGAAACGTCAAGACTGGGCCAAGAAATATCTCAAGACTGATTTTTCTAAGGTTTTATGGACTGATGAAATGAGAGTGAGTCTTGATGGGCCAGATGGCTGGATTGGTAAAGGGCAGAGAGCTCCAGTCCGACTCAGACGCCAGCAAGGTGGAGGTGGAGTACTGGTTTGGGCTGGTATCATCAAAGATGAGCTTGTGGGGCCTTTTTTGGGTTGAGGATGGAGTCAAGCTCAACTCCCAGTCCTACTGCCAGTTTCTGGAAGACACCTTCTTCAAGCAGTGGTACAGGAAGAAGTCTGCAAGGTAAGAAAAACATGATTTTCATGCAGGACAATGCTCCATCACACGCGTCCAAGTACTCCACAACGTGGCTGGCAAGAAAGGGTATAAAAGAAGAAAATCTAATGACATAGCCTCCTTGTTCACCTGATCTGAACCCCATTGAGAACCTGTGGTCCATCATCAAATGTGAAATTTACAAGTAGGGAAAACAGTACACCTCTCTGAACAGTGCCTGGGAGGCTGTGGTTGCTGCTGCACGCAATGTTGATGGTGAACAGATCAAAACACTGACAGAATCCATGGATGGCAGGCTTTTGAGTGTCCTTGCAAAGAAAGGTGGCTATATTGGTCACTGATTTGTTTTTGTTTTGTTTTTGAATGTCAGAAATGTATATTTGTGAATGTTGAGATGTTATATTGGTTTCACTGGTAAAAATAAATAATTGAAATGGGTATATATTTGTTTTTTGTTAAGTTGCCTAATAATTATGTACAGTAATAGTCACCTGCACACACAGATATCCCCCTAAAATAGCTAAAACTAAAAACAAACTAAAAACTACTTCCAAAAATATTCAGCTTTGATATTAATGAGTTTTTTGGGTTCATTGAGAACATGGTTGTTGTTCAATAATAAAATTAATCCTCAAAAATACAACTTGCCTAATAATTCTGCACTCCCTGTAGTTGCCCTCCTCTGGACCCTCTCCAGCTCTGCTATCTCTGCCTTGTTTACAGGACCCCAGAACTGTACACAGTACTCCATGTGTGGTCTGACAAGCGATTTGTAAAGTGGTAGAACTATGTTCTTATCACGGCATCTATGCCCCTTTTGATGCAACCCATTATCTTATTGGTCTTGGCAGCAGCTGCCTGACACTGGTTTTTGCAGTTTAGTTTGCTTTTTATTAAAATTTCTAGATCCTTTTCCTCGTCAGTGTTACCAAGTGTTTTACCATTTAGTATGTACGGGTGACTTGCATTATTCCTTCCCATTTGCATAACTTTACATTTGTCAGTGTTAAACCTCATCTGCCACTTATCTGCCCAAGCCTCCAATCTATCCAGATCCCTCTGTAGCAGTATACTGTCCTCTTCAGTGCTAATTACTTTAGGGCTGTTTCACACGAGCGGATGCCGTGCGTGGCATCCGCTCCGTGAAAGAGTGCCGAGACCAGATGCAGACTGCAGAGGCACGGAGCATTAACATGACTGATAATGCTCCGTGCCTCTCTGTGACCTCTTTACTATGAAATCACAGTGACAACTGTGATTTCGTAGTAAAGAGATCACAGAGAGGCACGGAGCATTATCAGTCATGTTAATGCTCCGTGCCTCTGCAGTCTGCAACGGGTCTTGGCACTCTTTCACGGAGCGGATGCCACACACGGCATCCGCTCGTGTGAAACAGCCCTTACACAGTTTAGTGTCATCTGTCAAATGTATATTTTACTATGCAAGCCTTCTACAAGATCATTAATAAATATATTGACATTCTTTTTTAACAAATCTAGAACCAGATCTGTACTTCACTTGGATAACCTCACAGTGCCTGAGCTGTCATAGCAAAAGAGCTACAGCAGAAAGTACACATCTCCCAAGAAAGTACACACCCCGAGCTGCCAGCTTAAAATAAATCCGTTTTGCGGACAAGAATATTCAGCTCTAGTAAAAAAAGGTATGGCATGCACATGGCTTGTCTCTGTATTTTGCAGATCAGCGGTTTGGATATCATCATGCAACTTAAAGGGGTTGTGTCACTTCAGCAAATACAAATGTAGCAGCGCTAGTGATCACAGTGGAATCACGTGAGTGAAGAACGATGTCCTGTTTCATTAGCTACGAAGCACGTAAAAAGAATAGTAAGAAAATCCAGGGTGCAATTTGGGTTTGTAACCAGCAGATGGCGCATGGAAATGCAGTTTCATAATGGTAGTATTTCTACTTAATGAAGGAATGAATGAATGGCCCCCTGTGACTTCCCCATCTGAAGCTATCTGCAGTTGATCAACATAAAAATTTAAAATAGAAATATATAAAAGGAGACATAAAAAATAAAAATAGTAAAAATATGGCATTATTCCATGGCAATAAATACAATATTTAAGAGCTACAGTATATTACAAGATATTTTTTCTTTTTTAAGTTGACCCTGGATGTTCTGGAGCCTATGAAGTGCCGCTCAGTGCTGCTGCTCCAGGCTCCCTCCTTGAAAGGGTAGGGAAATTATATATATATTTTTTTTCACTTAAAAAAAAAAAATTCTACCCAGACCCACCTGGTTCTTGAATATCCAGTGGGTCTGATGCCTCTATAATACACCACAGTACACTATAAAGTGTACTGCAGTGTATTGTGACTTTACACTTAGCCTGATCAGGCTTTGCTATGCCATGGCAAGCTGGAAGCCAGTGAAGGCGTCCGGTTGCCATGGTAACCATTGGTAGCCATCCTGAAATGGGGCATTATATATATATATATATATATATATATATATTTAACAAGATTCTGATCCCCACAGAACCTTTCAGCAGGCATTAGGATCGTGTGATTGGCTAGTTTGTACAGACTAGACAAGCAGAGCGATCGCCGGCCCGGGAACAGCGATCTGTTTAGTATATATCTATGTTATACTGTAGCTCTTAGATATTTTATTTAGCACCGGCCCGGGACCACCCTCATTGGTCTGGGGCCGGTTAGCTGAAATCCATGGCTGTGTGTAACAGCCGGGGTCTCAGCGCTGTCACCATGTCTGCAGAAATGGTAAAAGTTTAATGCCATGACGTGTATACTCGTCATGGAGCACCAAGTAGCAGTGCTCCATGACGAGTTTACACTATACATATGCACTATATATGGTTATTTTTTACAAATAGGGCAAGCAGAGTAGGAGTGGGAAAGATGTGGAGGGACGTGTGGAGAAAGGTTGCGGAGGAGGATCGGGTGTAGTGTAGTGTAGTGTCATTGCGTACTTTAGGTTAACACTGCCATCTACTGGCCTTGTTGTGTATTGCTGTTACAGTCTGGAGTGAAGGAGGAGAAGTCGCGATTCGTAAGTATCGCAATTCGAAAACTGTGATCGCAAGCGATACTACATCTGTAGCATTTATTATGTAGAGAAAGTTAATACAAGGCCCTTACCAATGTATTGTGATTGCCCATATTGTTTCCTTTGCTGGATGGTTTAAATTTTCCATCACATTATATACTGCTCGTTTCCATGGCTATGATCACGTGTAATCCATCAGCAGTGGCCGTGCTTACACACTATTGAAAAAAACACCAGCCTATGTGAGCTCTCACGGTTGCGATCACCAGAGAGGCCAGCACTTTTTCCTATAGTGTGCAAGAACGGCCACTACCTATCCACTATCAACAGGAGCTAGCCGAGGAGCTGCATTTGGTTGGCAATCTCTGGCAATTAATTTAAGGGCAGCATACCCTCATGAACACCACTCCTACAGAGATTCAGTTGAAGGTCTTATCAGCTGTATTCAGGATAATAATCCCTGACAAGCAGAGCAGAGAGGAGGATGGAGCAGCTCTTTACCTCAGTGCACTGAAGTAACTTGTCCTCCTGTGTGATTAGGACATGTTTTGTGTGTATTAATCAGATGGCGGGCATTTTATTTACCCTGATGATTGCTCCCCGGACAAAACGAGCCATTATAACTAATATAAGGTATTTGGGAATATATTTATAATAAAGTAATATTTAAAGGGGTTTTGTCACTTCAGCAAATAGCTTTTTATCATGCAGATAAAGTTAATACAAGGCACTTACTAATGTATTGGTACTATCCATATTGCTTCCTTTGCTGGCTAGACTCATTTCTCCATCACATTATACACATTTCATTTCCATGGTTATGACCACCCTGCAATCCATTAGTATGGCCATGCTTGCATGCTCTAAAAAAAAGCGCCAGCCTGTGTGGGTTCCCATGGTCCCGGTCACCAGAGAGGCTGAATTTTTTTTCCATTAGTGTGCAAGCATGACCACCATTGATGGAATGCAGGGTGGCCGTAACCATGGAAACGAGCAGTGTATAATGTGATGGAAAAACGAATCCAGCCAGCAAAGGAAGCAAAATATGGGCAATAACAATATATTAGTAAGTGGCTAATATTAACTTTCTCTGCATAATAAATGCAACTTCTTAATTCTTGGAGAACCCCTTTAACACAAATGATATTTAAAGATGTCCTCGGGGACTGAAATTAGTGAATAAATATTGTTTAAAGGGATTCTGTCACCTCCCCTCAGCCAAAAAACGATTTAAAAGCAGCCATGCAGCACAGCTTACCTGGATTAGGCTGTGCTCTTTTATCCTGAAATCCGTCCAGCAGTTACTTCAAAAAACGACTTTGATCAATAAGGAAATGCGTCCTGAAGGGCGTTTTTTTCTTCCTAGTGAGCCCAGTACCGCCCCTCTTTCAGTGCCCAGCCCGCCTTCCTTGTATTTTCTAACCGCCGCCCCCAGCCTGCCACAGCCTCCCCTCCCTCTCCTCCCCCTCCCTCACGCCGAACGAAGTCTCGCACAGGCGCAGTACCCACTATGGGCTGCGCCTGTGCGATCATCAGGAGACTGAGGGCGGCAGCTTCATCTTCGTCACTGGGCATGCGCCGAGCCCAGTGACGTCCGATGCTCGCTCTTC
Organism: Bufo gargarizans; assembly: GCF_014858855.1. Classification (NCBI taxonomy): domain Eukaryota; kingdom Metazoa; phylum Chordata; class Amphibia; order Anura; family Bufonidae; genus Bufo; species Bufo gargarizans. Next base: position 483,593,953 of record NC_058083.1, read on the forward strand.
CCTCAGTCAGGGAAGAGCGAGCATCGGACGTCACTGGGCTCGGCGCATGCCCAGTGACGAAGATGAAGCTGCTGCCCTCAGTCTCCTGATGATCGCACAGGCGCAGCCCTCAGTGGGTACTGCGCCTGTGCGAGACTTCGTTCGGCGTGAGGGAGGGGGAGGAGAGGGAGGGGAGGCTGTGGCAGGCTGGGGGCGGCGGTTAGAAAATACAAGGAAGGCGGACTGGGCACTGAAAGAGGGGCGGTACTGGGCTCACTAGGAAGAAAAAAACGCCCCTCTGGGCACCTTCAGGACGCATTTCCTTATTGATCAAAGTCGTTTTTTGAAGTAACTGCTGGACGGATTTCAGGATAAAAGAGCACAGCCTAATCCAGGTAAGCTGTGCTGCATGGCTGCTTTTAAATCGTTTTTTGGCTGAGGGGAGGTGACAGAATCCCTTTAATATGATTTGTATTATATCACACTCAAGTTGTATTTAAAAGAACAGTAAAAAAATCCTAAAATACAGAAAAGTAAAAACATTGGCAACATATATTGTAAATTCAATTCAGACTCGATAGTTACATTTTCTTTTCTAGATGGTGCCTTTGTGGCAATTTGTATTCAGAATTGCCATGCTTGGCCAAAATCTGTGCCTGTGTTTAAATGTCCTTCATTTAACATAGTTATGGGGTGTGAAATATATCCATGCTGTCTGACAGTGGGGACAAGAGAATTCAAAGTGAGAGACCCCTTGATAATCTGTAGAGTAACATTTAGAGAAGAACATTAGGTTATGAACATTTCACAAGAACAGGGACCTCCTAAGCAGCTATAACTCTTAGACTTCTGCATAATTATTTTTTTTGTACTTTTAACATACATCTTAAAAGAAATTAGGGTTATAGGTTGCAATACTGAATGACTGCAGATTATTCTAGTGTAAGATTTAATAGCACGAGAAATAGCTTGTTCTAAGCTTCTCTTCAACTCTTCTAATTGTTACCTTTATGTCAATTGTAGAATAAAATGTAAGTCCACTTTTGAACTTTAGAGACATGTCCTGTTCGTACTTTTTTTTTCAAAATTTATTTTCAAAAATGTATTTACTAAATCTTAAGCATGTTAATAAAGTGAATAGAAATCTACATTAGATGTTTTATTATTTTTATTATTTTTAGGGAATGCAAGTATTTACTAAAACAGACGCAGCAGAAGAGCTGCCAACTGAGTCCAATTTTCTGACAGGAGACGAGGCACCATTCAAAGATATGATGTTGGACCCAAAGGTTAAAGGGTTTGTCTACTTTCTGGCCACTGTTGACCAATGTTTTTGTAAGGTGATTATATGGAACCTACCAATATAGTCTTTGTTAAAATTCTGTGTCGTTTTCTATTTTTCATAAGGTATGTTCCCTTGTTCCCATAAAATGTCTACTAGTGGAGGGTAATGTGACCAGGCAAATCAGTCAATCTCCTTCATTCCAATACACTGCACCTGCCATCTGCACTTGCACTGTTGAAAGTTTAATAAAGGTGCAGTGTGTTTGAATAAAGGAATCGGAGTTATGTCTGGTCACATGCTCTCCATTAGCGGAAGTGAATGGGGCTGAGCTGCGATACTAAGCACAGCCGCTATACAATATGTGGTGCTGTGCTTAGTAAGCTGTGAGAAGCAGTGGTGCTCACAGGAATGCCGTTGCCTTCTCAAACAGCTGATCGGCGGTTGTCAGATCCCCACTGATCAGTATGGGAAAACGCTTTTAAGGTTTTAAAGTTTTTAAAGTTATTCAAATTATTAGTTCCTTGTTCCTTGTACCGAGGGCATTTCCACTGGACTCCGTGCGTACTCGATCCACTCCTACACCTTGCCAGCCCCTTCCTAAGACCATTGATTGACAGGCCAAGACATTGGATACGTTAACTTGCCTGTCTCCATCTAATTGAGCAAATGCCATGAGAGTACGATTGCACAGCACTGTAGTCCCTGCCGCTATGAAAACAAGTCTGCTACACATGTGCTGATTCAAACTGGTGACGTCATCGGCACATGCGTAACAGACTTGTTTAAATCCTGGTGGAGACTGGCACCTTCTCTTACTATTTTGTCAGTATGACAGTGTCACTGGGGTCACTCGGTTCCTCAGGGTGAGTAGCATTTTCATAGGGTAGATTCTGGTCCCACCTTACAAAATGATAACCACCATAATAGAAACCTGAATGATCCCATTAAAGTCAATGAAGTTGTCAACTGCCATTGATGTCTGTCATGTTACTGATCAGGCATTGATGTAATTTTCACTATTCTGCTTTTATTCTGTTCTTTCTCCAGTATTTACATGCGTTAATTGGCTCTCTTGATTAAATCTTTCAAGCCATCAGATAATGCAGAGATATAGAAATTGTTTTTCACATTTCCCTTTAACAAGAAAAAAATCATGCAGAGAAAAGAAAAAAACTAAAGTAACTGCGGATGTACTGAGCACTGCTATCTCAGTTTGCTTCTGCCAACATCTCTGTAGCACCTCTTCGAGGTGCTGTGACTCATCACCCATGTGCTGTTTCTGCCTGTTGAATACACAATGCAGGTGCTTACCAGCTGTAATGTGCGTCATAAATGCTCTGTGATACATAGGTATCTAATGATTTACTCTAAGTTGCTCCGTAGTAAAGTTTTTTTTTACACAATAAAAATATTGTCCTTTTACTTTTTCTTACTTAAACTTTTCCGATATCAAACTTTATTAAGAAATAGGGCAACTTGCAAACAGATCTTCAATCCAATATCCAGCTTTGAATATTATTTCACAGTGTATACAGAACACAGTATGTCCCATTATTGTATATGGATGATATAGATGGGGGTCTCATCTTTCTCTATTAGCCAGGATGGAGATTCTCCTTCTGGTGGACTAAAGTGATCTTTGTATTACATTGAAAGCTATACATCTGCCACTCCATGGGAAATATCTGACAGGCTTTGTCTTCCCTCAGCAAAATTAACTCTGTTTGACATGTCTGGAGCTGGTTTGTGGTAAACAGCTGCTTCTGATGAGACATTACCTCCAGGCTTAGACTGGCACACCAGCAAGGCTGGTGAATCCCTTGATGGGTTCCTAACTAAGAAACTGGCTGCCCTTTTTAAATGTCCCACCAGTGCAGAAGCAATGCCTTATATCCTGAATGATGCACAACCTGGTGGACAAATAACCCTCCACCCCCACCCCTAAGTTGTGCACACACCTGAGGTCCTATACTGGCCTCCAGGAAATGTGACCACTAAGAAGCCCTGATCCAGTGGCAGTGTGGTGATGGGATCAGTATTCAGAAATATTTTATAAGTGATCAAATATTTTCATCACCATGCCTCCTAATGGGACTAAAAAAGTAAAAAATTAAAAATATATAGAATAACTTCATCCATTACATTTTTCAGCAATTTTTGCTACAGTGGCAATTCTGTGTGATCATACCAGAGCTAGCCTGTGCTCCTTCATGTGTATCAAAGGTCTTGGGTGCTCATGATCTCAGTTGCAGGTTCACCTGTTGGCTGCTCCTCGATTTGAACCAGTGACCTTTCACTTGGGAATCAACCTAATATGACACTGAGCTATTAGGGAATGTGAGAACAGGTTGTAATTTGTAGTATACAAGAAGAAAAAGATTGTTCCACCACCAGGAGCAAAACAGTAACAATGCAGTTACATGACAAGAATCTGCATAACTAATCATATGCTAAATAATTGCAAGTCCAATTTATGTATCAGATAGCCAAGATGATTGTCTATAAAATGATGGTAGTCTCATGTTTGGAACTGTAGTGGATGGGGAGATATGGAGCCTGAAAGTCAAAAGTTCAAAACATTGTCACCCTTTTGATCGTCAGTGTAAAAGGAGGCCCTAGTAACCTGTTGGGCTGCCTTTACCCTGGATAGAAGATGAGATGGTTGCATGTTGAGGCATACAGGTTCCATATGGTATCCTGCATCAAATTTTCCCACATATGTTGCATTTGGGCCTGTAGATCTTGCACATAGTGATGGACGAACATCGGCTGGGACGATTCACAAACGTGATCACGTGAACGCGATCAAATGTTCGCGAACCGAAAGTTTGCGGCGGGCCCCATTAACTTTAATGGCAGGTGAACCTGAAAAACCTTCAGGTCATTATTGCAGCCACCAAATACTTACAAGGAGTGCACAAATCATCCCACAACATGGACAGTGACATATCGGGGGGGGGGGGGGGGGAATCAATGGCAAAAATTCCCACAAAAATATGTATTTTAATCAGGGGCCATTTTTAAGCATCTTAAAGGGAAACTGTCAAAAATGGAGCCTAGAAATTTTTTATTTTAGGCCACAGGAGTACAGGCCCCAAACATTAGGCATTCACTGGACAGAAAACATCAAGTGTTTATGTGGCTGGAGGTATATTAGACATTGCATAAGAATTTTACTTCAGGCTAGTGGAGTACAGGCCTCAAACATTATTCACTCTATGTACAGAAAAGAACAAGTGATTATTATCAATTTTACTGCAGGCCAGTACAAATAAATGTCAAATAAATATGTTTAAAAGAACTAAAAATATAAAATTTGATTAAAAACATGGCTAGGAGTGGTGTGGAGTGGCCCCGGCATGTATGTTGGTACCTGCATTCCTTGGATATAATAGAGGCCATTTTGGCACCAAAGATGACAGAAATTAAAGCAGGCCCAGCATACATGTGGAACCTACACTCCCTGAATTGTATGGTAGTCGTCATGGCACATAACAGGTAGCATTTAGTGTTAAGAACCTGTCTTACAGAGATCGCCTTGACGTGCGGCAGACGGGCTCAAATCATTTTGTACAAAATGATTTGCCAAGCATCTCTAATTTATAAGTATAGCAATAGCAATTATTATGCATTTTTGTACTTTATTTGGTTTGCAGAGAGCTGTTGCATTGCATGTTTTGTTTTACAGTGTTGTTCTCAGCCATAGCAACGTGCCCCTGCGCATTGGGATGTGCTGATTGACCCCCTTTTTCTTTGCAGTTTGTACTGGAGGTGTGGCTGACACCTCAGTCGTGCACTCCTGACCAGCTCGTCTGCCCCCATAGGCTGATTTTAATTAGTGTGAGTATATAGCTTGGCCTGCTCTCCCTCATTCACTGGAAGCCATTTGGCACCAGGAGAGATATAGTTGTGGACTCTCATTGCATTTTTTGGTGGCCATTTGGCACCAGGAGTGGTGTGGAGTGGGCCCAGCATGCATGTTGATACCTGCATTCCTTGGATATAATGAAGGCCATTTTGGCACCAAAGATGACAGAAATTAAAGCAGGCCCAGCATGCATGTAGAACCTACACTCCCTGAATTGTATGGTAACCATCAGGGCACATAACAGGTACAATTAGGAACCCGTATTACAGAGATCTCCTTGACGTGCGGCAGACGGGCTCAAATAATTTTGTACAAAATGATTTGCCAAGCATCTCTAATTTATAAGTATAGCACTAGCAATTATTATGCATTTTCGTACTTTATTTGGTTTGCAGAGAGCTGTTGCATTGCATGTTTTGTTTTACAGTAACGAAATCCCCCCTCTTGAATAAACCCCAAATGATAATAGTTTAAATTCGATAACACATGGTTGTCACAGGTGTTGAATTCCTCCGAGGCCAGAACAATTAGGCATTCACCGTACAGAAAAGATCAAGTGACTATGTGGCAGGAGTTATATTAGACGGTCAATGGATATCAATTGTACTGCGGGCCAGTGGACTACAGTCCCCAAAAATATTAATTTACCGTACAGAAAAGAAAAATTAATAATGTGGCTGGGGGTACATTAGGCGGTCACTGTATAATTTTTTTTACTGTTGGCGAGTTAAATTACAGGCCCCAAAAATTATGCATTCACCATACATAAAAGATCAAGTGATTATGTGGCTGGAGGTATATTAGACGGCCAATGGATATCAATTTTACTGCAGGCCAGTGGACTACAGGCCCCAAAAATTATTCATTCACCGGACAGCAAACATCAAGTGATTATTTGGCTGGAGGTATATTATACAGTCATTGGATATCAATTGTACTGCAGGCCAGTACAAATACATGTCAAATACATTCGTTTAAAAGAACATAAAATATTAAATTGAATTAAAAACATGGCTAACGAAATCCCCCCTCCTGAAATAACCCCAAATAATAATAATTTAAATTCGATAACACGTGGCCGTCACAGGTGTTGATCTCCTCCGAGGTCCCAAAAGTTAGGAATTCACCGGACATAAAAGGCCTTTTATCCTGCTCTATTTACATAAGACAGGGACCATTATTTGTTCAGTCTGGTGGCAGATATGTGTGGGCTGGCATGAGGAAATTCAACTAAATGTGGTTGTCACAGGTGTTGAAATCCTCAGAGATCCATGCCTCATTCATTTTTAGAAATGTGAGACAGTCCACACTGTCGTGAGCTAGGCGAGTGTGCTTATCAGTCACGATCCCCCCTGCTGCGCTGAACGTCTTTTCGGACAGGACACTCAATGAGGGGCAAGCCAAAAGTTCCATGGCAAATTGTGCCAGCTCTGGCCACAGGTCAAGCCTGCACACCCAGTAGTCAATGGGGTTCCTCGCTTCTCAGACAGTTCACATCGGCCATTAATCCAATGTAGTCGGACACCTGTCGGTCTAGGCATTCCCTGAGGCTGGATCTGGAGGGTGGCTGTCGATGGGTTGGCTGAAAGAATGATCTCATATCCAAAGTGACCAACACATCTTCAAACCTCCCTCTTCTTGCATGCGCTGTAGGATTGGTACTCGCAACTGTTTCTTTGTGGGTGGAAATTCTTCTGCCAGCTTCCGCAAAAGCAGAATGCAGCATTTCTCGAAGCAAGGCCCGGAAGTGCTGCATTCTGACAGCCCTCTGTGATGCTAGTAACATGTCCGCCATTTTGTGTTTGTACCAGGGTACTAAGTACTTTGCCACCCAGTACTGGTCCTTGCCCTTTATGCTTTTTATAGGAGGTCCCTCTTCAAACACTGGAGCATGAAGGCCCCCATTTGCACTAAATTGGAAGTGCTGAAGTGGCCTGGCTCCTGCTCATCACCCAGGAGAATGTTGTCCGCAATCTCCTCCCTCCATCCATGGACAACACCAGGGATCACAAAAAAGTTTAAAGTCTGGTTTTCTTGATCCTCCTCCCCCCAGCCACCATCCTCCTCTGACTGTTCTTCAGACTCCTGATGGAGTAGCCCCCCTGGGAATTCATTCAGCATTGCGACTTCCTCATCTTCCTGCTCCTCGACAGCTTGATCAATGACACGACGCAATGAACACCCCAGAAAGAAGACGTAAGATACGATGTCACTGATGGCACCCTGGCTGCAACTAACCAGTTTGGTGATCTCATCAAATTGCCACAGAAGTCTGCATGCATTGGCATGAGCAGCCACCACTGGCGCAGTGAAAAAAAAAAGCTCCCCAGAACCTGTCCTGCTGCAGAGTTCGTACAGGTAGTCATTAACGACACATTTTTGCTGGAGCATCCTATCAAGCATATACAAGGTTGAGTTCCAGCGCATCAGGCAGTCACAAATCAGACGTCTGACAGGCAAATGGTGTCGACATTGAACTTCAGCAAGGCGAGCCATGGCCATGTAAGATCTTCTAAAATGGCCAGAGATTTTCCTGGCCTGCCACAAGACGTCTTGGACCCTGGAGTATTTGGCAATGAATCGCTACACGACTAAGCCCAGGACGTGTGCTTTGCACGGAACGTATGTCATTTTGCCCTGTTTCAGCGCGGTCAGCAGATTGGCACCGTTGTCGCACACCACTTTACCAACTGTCAAATTGAGCGGGGTTAGCCACTGATCGGGCTGTGACCACAGAGCTGAAAGCAGTGCAAGACCAGTGTGGCTCTTGGCTTCCAGGCACAACAGCCACAGCACAGCATGCAATGTCTCACCTGGTACGTCGAATAGGTTATGGGGAGCTGGGGGGGTGCAGCGGAAGAGGCGGTAGCAGTGGAAAAGGAGGAGTGAGCTGAGGAGGAGACGGAGGATGGAGTAGGAGGAGGAGAAGAAGAGCCAGGCCTGCATGCAATCCGTGGCGGTAACACAAAATTTACATAGGTGCCATGGGTTGCATGCTTGACAGCCATCAGAAGGTTCACCCAGTGGGCAGTAAAAGTTATGTACCTTCCCTGCCCGTATTTGCTATACCACGTGTCTGTGGTCAGATGTATCTTGGCACCGACACTGTGTGCCAGAGATACATTCACTTGCTTCTGAACATTGCCATATAGCTCTGGGATTCCCATCTGGGAGAAATATTTCCTTCTGGGGACCTTCCATTGCGGTGTTCCAACGGCCTCAGATTTTCTAAAGGCCTCCGAGTCCACCAATTTATATGGCAGTAGTTGTCGGGCTAGCAGTTCCGACAAGCCAGCAGTCAGCCGTTGGGCAAGAGGATTATCCAGCGTCATCATTTTTTTACGCTCGAACATGTGGGCCGCGGAAGCCTGCCTTGTGCCAAATGAACGCAGTGATGGAACGGTGGAAGGTGGAGGACAAATGGGAGGGGAAAGGAGAAGGAGAGGTGGGATGTGGAGCGCTGGGAGTGTGGCTTTCTGGGTTCTGATGGCATTGCTCCCACTGAGCTCCGTGATGGGAGGCCAGTTTGCCTTTTTAAGGCAGTTGTCCCTAGGTGAGTGTTGGGCTTACAGCAACTTATGTGTTAACAGCACAGGCTGCAGATGGCAACACCATTGTCAGCAGCTGACACGTTAAAAAAGCCCACACTGCGGAGCCATATGCCGGCGTCCTGGGAGCACCAGATGTGACTATGCATGGTTAATAGCTCGCTCCATATAAATTTGCAGTCTGCTTTTTGCCTCCTGTGCACTGCGATTTCTGCCAGCTGCTCCGTCTCTTCCTCTGAACTCCCCTCCTCTTCCTCTCATGTGGGCACCCACGTGACGTCAATTGACAGCTCATCATCGTCACCTTCACTACCACTGACATTAGAGATCTCAGAGTAGGCAGCAACAGCAGAGACCTCCCTCCTTGGGCTAATCTGGGTACTGTCTTCAGACCGCTGGGTGGCGGCCGTTGCTACCTCCTCTTCCTTATCCGATTCCAAGAATGGCTGCGTATCGGTAAGGTCTGGGAATGGATGGGAAAATAATTCTTCTGACTCGAGTGGAGGGGCTATGGTGGTGGTGGTGTCTTTGGGGGTGCACACAGCAGAGAGTGATGGGGGTGCTGATACAAAGGATGAGGAGGGTGAAGAAGCGGAAGGCTGAGTGAGCTACTCAACCAACTCTGGTGCATCCTTTGACGTAATCGCACGCACCTTCTCCAACTTCCCACTTAGGCTCCAGCCTGGTGCACCTGCCCGACCCCTACCACCCCTGTGGAATGGCCTGCCTCTTCCTCTGCCTGTCATTTTCAAAATGACCCTGTGACAAAGTCCCTATAGAAGAGCAGTATTTGTGGAAGCGGGTATATAGAACCCCTTAATGAGTATTTGCTGGAAGCAGGTATATCAAGCCCCTTAATCAGTTTTTTTGGGGGGCAACTGGTATATCACACCAGTTGCAATTAGTTGTTTCAATAGCGTTTGTCCCTCTGTATAGGTGCGGTATCTCAGCAGAACCGCACACGAATGCTGCACAATACAAATGCACTATATAGGAAGTATATTTTAGGTATATCACACCCCTGTGCCTCAATCAATTTTTTTTTTGGGGGGGGAAACAGGTATATCACACCTGTTGCAATTAGTTGTTCCAATAGCGTTAGTTCCTCTGTATAGCTGCCGTATCTCAGCAGAACCGCACATAAATGCTGCACAATACAAAGGCTGTCCTGCACATATAGCTGACCTGTTATTGTCCCCATATCATTACTAGGGGTGACTGACTGTTGTTTATGCAGTACCCCATAAAGGGGGCACCACAAATGAACACCTTGTCATTATTTCTTATGGCTAGCTTTCAATGTTCTCATTTTAAAAAAATTCCTCCTTACTAAGTATTGTATTTATGCAACTGTTAACTTATATTGCATTTAATGCTTTGTCCCTGGTTTTCAGCAGGTGGCGTAGATCTGGCAGAGTCCTAGAGACAAGAATGGAACTAACCATTCTTTTCTTTTTGTCATGGAACCATGAACCAGACGTACAACAAGAGATAAGTGTAAATAAGAAGGCTTTATTGAAAATCAAGCTGTAAGCAAAAGTCCAAACGGATGGCTAAACCGAAGCAGGGTCAGGAACCAGAAGGGTAGTCAGACGAAGCCTGGATCAGGAACCAGCAGGGTAGTCAGACGAAGCCAGGATCAGGAACCAACGGGGTAGTCAGACGAGGCCAGGATCAGGAACCAGAAGCAGCAGCAGTCTTAGAAGCATGTGAACACAGGAGGACCAAGCAAGGAACTGAAGCCACAGACCTCCTATATATATGAGCTAGGCATCCAGCTCCTCCCAGTGGGAAGGAGAAGCCGCAGGGTGGGAGGCTACAAGAAACCCAGAAACCAAGATGGCCGCCAGCACATGTCAAACGAAGGAGAACAGTAAGAAGGTAAGACCATGACAGTACCTCCCCCTCAAGGGCCCCTCCTCCGCGGGGTAAGGAACGGTTTCTGAGGGAAGCGTGCGTGGAAGGCTCGGAGCAAAGCAGGAGCATGGACATCTGCGGAGGGAACCCAGGAACGCTCCTCTGGACCATAACCACGCCAATGGACCAAAAACTGCAACCGACCGCGGACCAGGCGTGAGTCCAGGATATTGCTCACCTCATATTCCTCACGATTGCCCACTTGAACCGGACGGGGCCGAGGAACCGAGGAAGTGAAACGATTACACACCAATGGCTTCAACAGGGAGACATGAAACACGTTGGAGATCCGCATGCCAGGAGGAAGCGCAAGGGCATAGGCTACCGGGTTTACCCTGCGAAGCACTCGGAAGGGACCAACAAAGCGAGGCGCCAGCTTGGGAGTGGGCACTCGAAGGTTGAGGTTGCGGGTGGACAACCATACACGGTCTCCGACCTGGTAGGAAGGAGCGGGCGCTCGTCTGCGATCAGCCTGGAGTCTCTGGCGCTGCGCAGAGACCTCAAGGGACCTCTGGATCTGTACCCAAGAAGCACGTAGGACGGAAAGGTGATCCTCCACAGCCGGAATATCCTGGGGAGAGAATACCTCCGGTAACACGGCAGGTTGGAACCCATAATTGGCCATGAAGGGAGACGTCCCAGAGGAAGAGTTCACCGCCGTGTTCCTGGCAAACTCAGCCCAAGGCAGGAGGTCAACCCAATTGTCTTGGTGATCGGAGACATAGCAACGAAGGAATTGCTCCAAGGCCTGATTGGATCGTTCTGCGGCCCCATTGGACTGAGGGTGGTATGCCGAGGAGAAAGAGAGATGAATCCCCAACTGGGAGCAAAAGGCGCGCCAGAACCTGGACACAAACTGACTCCCCCGATCCGACACAATCTCCTTGGGCAAACCGTGCAACCGGAAGACCTCCCTGGCGAAAATCGTGGCCAACTCTTGTGCAGAGGGTAACTTCTTGAGAGGAACACAGTGGCACATTTTGGAAAACCGATCCACAATCATGAGAATGACCGTATGGCCTCGGGATGCAGGGAGGTCCACAATGAAATCCATCCCCAGGTGTGACCATGGGCGCTCCCCGGTGGCTATGGGTTGCAAAAGGCCCAACGGAAGGTGCCGAGGGGACTTACTCTGGGCACAAACGGAGCATGCCGCTACATATGCGGCGATGTCGGAACGTAGAGAAGGCCACCAGAACAGACGTGAAACAGCCCAGGACAGCTGATTCTTTCCAGGATGCCCCGCGGCTTTGGAGTTATGGTAGGTTCGCAACAACCGAGTGCGCAACTCCTCAGGCACAAAACACCTGCCGTTGGGTCTCCCAGAGGGAGCACCAGATTGAGCCGCCAAAATCTGCTCACCCAGGGGAGAGGTCAGGCTGGTGCGAATGGCGGCCAGGATCTGATTCGGAGGTATGACCGAAGTCGGAATCGACTCCTCCCCGGACAGCTCGGAGTACTCCCGTGATAAGGCATCCGCTCTGATGTTCTTGGAACCGGGTAGGTAGGAGACCACATAATTAAAACGTGACAAGAACAGAGCCCATCTGGCCTGACGTGGTGTCAATCTCTTGGCCTCAGAAAGGTAGGTCAGATTCTTGTGGTCCGTCAGGATGAGAACCGGAACCACCGAACCCTCGAGCAAGTGCCTCCATTCTTTAAGGGCCTGCACGATGGCCAATAACTCCCTGTCACCAATCTGATAGTTGCACTCCACGGAAGACAGTTTCCAGGAGTAAAACCCACAAGGAAGCAGAGGACCCTCTGGTGTTCTACGCTGAGACAGAAGGGCGCCTACTCCCATCTCAGACGCGTCCACCTCGAGGACGAAGGGCAACCCAGGGTTGGGATTCGACAGAATCGGAGCCGACACAAAGGCGGACTTTAGAGCCTCAAAAGCTCGGATGGCCTCGAGCGGCCAGACCTGGGGATTACTGCCCTTCCTGGTCAGATCCGTGAGAGGCTTGGCTAGCATAGAAAAGTCCCTGATGAACTTCCGATAATAATTGGCGAAGCCCAAAAAGCGCTGCAGGGCACGGAGACCACTGGGCTGGGGCCACTGTAAGACAGCCGAAACCTTCTCAGGATCCATGGAGAACCCCTCAGCGGAAATGATGTAACCTAAGAAGGTTACCTGGGATCGGTGAAATTCGCATTTCTCAAGCTTACCGAACAGCCTGTTCTCTCGTAACCGTTGCAACACTCGTCTGACATCCATAATGTGGGCCTCCATGGATTCAGAATATACCAAGATGTCATCCAAATAGACCACCACACACTGCTGCAACAGGTCACGGAAAACATCGTTGATGAATTCCTGGAAGACTGCGGGCGCATTGCACAACCCAAAGGGCATAACCAAGGATTCATAATGACCGGTCCTGGTGTTAAACGCGGTCTTCCACTCATCGCCCGCCTTGATCCTTACCAGGTTATATGCCGCCCTCAGGTCGAGTTTGGTAAAGACCGTGGCTCCTTTGAGGCGATCGAACAGCTTGGAAATCAAGGGTATCGGGTAAGCGTTCTTGATCGTGATGCGATTGAGACCCCTGTAATCGATGCAAGGCCTCAACTCACCGCCCTTCTTTTTCACAAAGAAAAATCCAGCCCCTGCCGGGGACGAGGATTTGCGAATGTGTCCGCGTGAAAGCGCCTCCCTCACGTACTCCTCCATGGCCACATTCTCCGCTACCGACAGTGGATAGACTTTGCCACGAGGAGGAACGGCACCAGATTGTAACTCTATGGCACAATCGTATGGGCGGTGCGGAGGTAGGGCAACCGCGCGCACCTTATCGAATACATCCCGGTACTCTTCGTATTCAGGAGGCAACAGAGAGTCCGAGGAAGTACACAGCAACTTGACAGGCCCATGGATGCAACTAGCCCCACACTGCGGTGACCACGAGAGGATCTCGGCCGATCTCCAATCGAAAGTCGGATTATGCTTCTGGAGCCAGGGGTACCCCAAGACCACCGAGTAGTGTGGAGACGAAATCACCTGGAGACAGACCGACTCTCTGTGAACGGCACCAATGGCTATCCCCACTGGAAGGGTCTCATGAGTCACGTGTGGCGGCAGAAGGGGTCTGCCGTCTATCGCCTCAAGAGCCAGTGGGGAACCTCGAGGCTGCAGAGGAATGGAATTGGCGGCAGCGAACACACTATCAATGAACAAACCACCAGCACCAGAGTCCACCAACGCCTGGGTCGTCACCGAGCCCCCGACCCAGGAGAGGACAACAGTGATCAGTGGTCTGTCAACACGGGAAACCGGGGACGAGGAGACTCCACCCAAGATCTGGATCTCAGGTGCGAGCGTTTCCCGGACGGTTCGGACATGCCAACCGAAAATGCCCACCGAGACCACAGTACATGCATCGGCCCTCGCGTCTCCGGAGTACCCTCTCCCCCTCGGACAGGCGAGCAAACCCCAGCTGCATGGGTTCACCCCCAGACGAGTCATCCCCAGGAGGCGTGGGAGGAGAGGGAGGCACGGGTGGGACAGCAAACGTAGGCGCCAATCTGTTAGAAGACCTCCGCAGGCTCTCCTTAAAGGAAGGTCTCTCCCTGAGTCTGGTGTCAATCAAAATCAGGAAAGAAACAAGAGACTCGAGCTCCACTGGTAGGTCCTTAGCTGCAACCTCATCCTTCAAGGCATCCGAGAGACCATGAGAGAAAGCAGCGACCAGAGCCTCATTATTCCAGCCCACCTCTGCTGCCAGGGTACGAAACTCAATGGCGTATTCAGCTACGGATCGTGAACCCTGTCTGATGGACATAAGGAGCTTCGCAGCAGAGGCAGCACGAGCCGGCACATCGAATACCTTCCGAAGAGAAGCAACAAAACCGGAAAACTCGGCAACCACCGGATTGTTGTTCTCCCATAAAGGGCTGGCCCAGGCCAAGGCCTTGTCCGAGAGCAGCGAGATCAAGAAGCCCACCTTTGATCTCTCAGTAGGAAAGGCATGTGGCAGCAACTCGAAATAAATGCCCACCTGGTTAAGGAAACCTCGGCATTGAGTTGGCTCTCCCCCAAAGCGCTGTGGAAGGGGGGCAGAACCGGTCATACACCGAGACACCGCAGGCGCAGCAACAGGTGTCGGGGTAGACTCTGGCGCAACAACCGGAGCGGCAGTAGGAGCGGGCCCAGGAGCGACAACCGACCCATCGGCAACGGAAGCGAAATGAGCCGTGCGTTCAAGCAGGGTTTGCAACGCCACAGCGAACCGACCCAACAGGTGATCCTGCTGATCAAGTCTGGCAACCAGCGTAGGTAGCGAGGATGGCCCTGTACCGTCAGAATTCATGGCTTGGTCCTAATGTCATGGAACCATGAACCAGACGTACAACAAGAGATAAGTGGAAATAAGAAGGCTTTATTGAAAATCAAGCTGTAAGCAAAAGTCCAAACGGATGGCTAAACCGAAGCAGGGTCTTGCGTAGACAGAGGTCAGGAACCAGAAGGGTAGTCAGACGAAGCCTGGATCAGGAACCAGCAGGGTAGTCAGACGAAGTCAGGATCAGGAACCAACGGGGTAGTCAGACGAGGCCAGGATCAGGAACCAGAAGCAGCAGCAGTCTTAGAAGCATGTGAACACAGGAGGACCAAGCAAGGAACTGAAGCCACAGACCTCCTATATATATGAGCTAGGCATCCAGCTCCTCCCAGTGGGAAGGAGAAGCCGCAGGGTGGGAGGCTACAAGAAACCCAGAAACCAAGATGGCCGCCAGCACATGTCAAACGAAGGAGAACAGTAAGAAGGTAAGACCATGACACTTTTCCCCCCTTTGGGCTGAAGTGGGCTGACCTGCTTCCCTCCAAGGGAGGGGTTTTCCAGGAAACTGTAGTTTGTTAAAGCTCATTGAACAGATAACATACTTAAGCCAGATAGGAACCAAGAGAAGCATTTGGACCCTGCTGGTACCAAGTGGAGTGAATTCCAACCAAGTAAAGAAGCATTTTGTATTACCAAGTTTATTCAGTAAATTACATTGCAAGTTTCCCAGACTGGACTTCTTTGTCTACTTCAACTCAATTATTTCAGCAAACCACCCCCAGCCCTGAGTTAGGACCACTGTGACACAAGGACACTACACTAGGGCATATTACACCACTCGCTGACGCTGACCTCATCATGAATATATTGGGGCTCCAGGGGGCATCCTTTGCATATGCAATGGCCCCCAGTTCATCACACCAGCAATTAGGGCAGTGTGTTTCTACACTCTAGAGGCAGGATTGATGGTCTCACCACAAAGCCTTCATACTCAAACCCAACTGTCATGGATCTGAAATATAACCTGGATTCTTTGCTAAAAATGATACGTACAGGTTTATCGATCATGACACCACTGCAATCGAAAGAGATGGTGGCTGGCTGGCAATGGCAGTACACATAATGGGCACTGTGACACCAAATTTCCTTCTTTTAAAGGGGTTCTGCACTTTCAATTAACTGATGATCTATCCTCTGGATAGATCATCAGCTTCTGATCGGCGGGGGTCCGACACCCGGGACCCCCGCCGATCAGCTGTTTGAGAAGGCAGCGGTGCTCCAGCAGCGCCGCGGCTTTCTCACTGTTTACCGCCGGGCTGCCCGCCCACTGACGTCACGACTTGTATCAACTAGAGTGGACGCGGCTAAGCTCCATTCAATGAACAGAGCTTAGCCGCGCCCACTCTAGTTGATACAAGTCGTGACGTCAGTGGGCGGGCGGCCCGGCGGTAAACAGTGAGAAGGCCGCGGCGCTGCTGGAGCACCGCTGCCTTCTCAAACAGCTGATCGGCGGGGGTCCCGGGTGTCGGACCCCCGCCGATCAGAAGCTGATGATCTATCCAGAGGATAGATCATGAGTTAATTGAAAGTGCAGAACCCCTTTAAGTACAGGACCAGGCAGAGACAGCGTGGGTTATGAAGGTGCAACCTGTGTCTGGATAGTGGCCAACGAAACTGTGGGAGCTACATGTGATTTTTTCAGTCCAATGTGGCACCTTCTCTCAAAGTCTTTCAACTGGGCCAAATGTCTTCAAATGCATTATAGAGGCATGTCTAGCAGTCACCAATCTTTTACTAAAGGGTACATTACCTAAATGTAGCCTCTGAGAGCCTTTTTATATGGAAGCACTTTTATGCCCTCTTGTGGCAAGACCTAGTGTCACACCTGTAATCATCTACATATCTGCCTGAGACTAAACTGCAAGTCAGATTTTGCAACAATCTGACATTTCTATCATTCTTGTAAATATACAGGTGAAACAAAGAAAATTAGAATATCATGCAAAGTTCATTTATTTCAGTAATGCAACTTAAAAGGTGAAACTAACATATGAGACTCATTACATGCAAAGCGAGATATTTCAAGCCTTTATTTGTTATAATTTGGATGATTATGATTTATAGCTTATAAAACCCCAAAGTCACAATTTTGAGGTACCCTTTGCTCAGGGGTTACGGATTAATTAGCTGACTAGAGTGTGACACTTTGAGCCTAGAATATTGAACCTTTTCACAAAATTCTAATTTTAAGCTGCATTAATGCAATTCCTTTTAATTTGCATTACTGAAATAAATTGACTTTTGCACGATATTCAAATTTCTCGAGTTTCAACTATACATATATATATATATATATATATATATATATATATACACAGTACAGACCAAAAGTTTGGACACACCTTCTCATTCAAAGAGTTTTCTTTATTTTCATGACTATGAAAATTGTAGATTCACACTGAAGGCATCAAAACTATGAATTAACACATGTGGAATTATATACATAACAAAAAAGTGTGAAACAACTGAAAATATGTCATATTCTAGGTTCTTCAAAATAGCCACCTTTTGCTTTGATTACTGCTTTGCACACTCTTGGCATTCTCTTAATGAGCTTCAAGAGGTAGTCACCTGAAATGGTCTTCCAACAGTCTTGAAGGAGTTCCCAGAGATGCTTAGCACTTGTTGGCCCTTTTGCCTTCACTCTGCGGTCCAGCTCACCCCAAACCATCTCGATTGGGTTCAGGTCCGGTGACTGTGGAGGCCAGGTCAACTGGCGCAGCACCCTATCACTCTCCTTCATGGTCAAATAGCCCTTACACAGCCTTGAGGTGTGTTTGGGGTCATTGTCCTGTTGAAAAATAAATGATGGTCCAACTAAATGCTAACCGGATGGAATAGCATGCCGCTGCAAGATGCTGTGGTAGGCATGCTGGTTCAGTATGCCTTCAATTTTGAATAAATCCCCAACAGTGTCACCAGCAAAGCACCCCCACACCATCACACCTACTCCTCCATGCTTCACGGTGGGAACCAGGCATGTAGAGTCCATCCGTTCACCTTTTCTGCGTCGCACAAAGACATGGTGGTTGGAACCAAAGATCTCAAATTTGGACTCATCAGACCAAAGCACAGATTTCAACTGGTCTAATGTCCATTCCTTGTGTTCTTTAGCCCAAACAAGTCTCTTCTGCTTGTTGCCTGTCCTTAGCAGTGGTTTCCTAGCAGATATTCTACCATGAAGGCCTGATTCACACAGTCTCCTCTTAACAGTTGTTCTAGAGATGTGTCTGCTGCTAGAACTCTGTGTGGCATTGACCTGGTCTCTAATCTGAGCTGCTGTTAACCTGCGATTTCTGAGGCTGGTGATTTGGATGAACTTATCCTCCGCAGCAGAGGTGACTCTTGGTCTTCCTTTCCTGGGGCGGTCCACATGTGAGCCAGTTTCTTTGTAGCGCTTGATGGTTTTTGTGACTGCACTTGGGGACACTTTCAAAGTTTTCCCAATTTTTCGGACTGACTGACCTTAATTTCCTAAAGTAATGATGGCCACTCATTTTTCTTTACTTAGCTGCTTTTTTCTTGCCATAATACAAATTCTAACAGTCTATTCAGTAGGACTATCAGCTGTGTATCCACCTGACTTCTCCACAACGCAACTGATGGTCCCAACCCCATTTATAAGGCAAGAAATCCCACTTATTAAACCTGACAGGGCACACCTGTGAAGTGAAAACCATTTCAGGTGACTACCTCTTAAAGCTCATCAAGAGAATGCCAAGAGTGTGCAAAGCAGTAATCAAAGCAAAAGGTGGCTACTTTGAAGAACCTAGAATATGACATATTTTCAGTTGTTTCACACTTTTTTGTTATGTATATAATTCCACCTGTTAATTCATAGTTTTGATGCCTACAGTGTGAATCTACAATTTTCATAGTCATGAAAATAAAGAAAACTCTTTGAATGAGAAGGTGTGCCAAACTTTTGGTCTGTACTGTATATATATATATATATATATATATATATATATATATATACAGTGGGATGCGAAAGTTTGGGCAACCTTGTTAACCGTCATGATTTTCCTGTATAAATCTTTGGTTGTTACGATAAAAAATGTCAGTTAAATATATCATATAGGAGACACACACAGTGATATTTGAGAAGTGAAATGAAGTTTATTGGATTTACAGAAAGTGTGCTATAATTGTTTAAACAAAATTAGGCAGGTGCATAAATTTGGGCACCACAAAAAATAAATTAAATCAAAATTTAGTAGATCCTCCTTTTGCAGAAATTACAGCCTCTAAACGCTTCCTGTAGGTTCCAATGAGAGTCTGGATTCTGGTTGAAGGTATTTTGGACCGTTCCTCTTTACAAAATATCTTTAGTTCATTCAGGTTTGATGGCTTCCGAGCATGGACAGCTATCTTTAAGTCACACCACAGATTTTCAATTATATTCAGGTCTGGGGGCTGAGATGGCCATTCCAGAACGTTGTACTTGTTCCTCTGCATAAATGCCTTAGTGGATTTTGATCAGTGTTTAGGGTCGTTGTCTTGTTGAAAGATCCAGCCCCGGCGCAGCTTCAGCTTTGTCACTGATTCCTGTATATTCGTCTCCAGAATCTGCTGATACTGAGTGGAATCCATGGTCCCTTAACTTTGACAAGATTCCCAGTCCCTGCACTGGCCACACAGCCCCACAGCATGATGGAACCACCACCATATTTTACTGTAGGGAGCAGGTGTTTTTCCTGGAATGCTGTGTTATTTTTCCTTTATGCATAACGCCCCTTGTTATGGCCAAATAACTAAATTTTAGTTTCATCAGTCCACCTTATTCCAAAATGAAGCTGGCTTGTCCAAATGTGCTTTAGCCCACCTCAAGCGGCACTTTTTGTGCTGTGGGCGGAGAAAAGTCTTCCTCTGCATCACTCTCGCATACAGCATCTCCTTGTGTAAAGTGCGCCGAATGGTTGAACGATGCACAGTGACTCCATCTGCAGCAAGATGATGTTGTAGGTCTTTGGTGCTGGTCTGTGGGTTGACTCTGACTGTTCTCACCATTCGTCGCTTCTGTCTATCCGAGATTTTTCTTGGTCTGCCACTTCGAGCCTTAACTTGAACTGAGCCTGTGGTCTTCCATTTCCTGAATATGTTCCTAACTGTGGAAACAGACAGCTGAAATCTCTGAGACAGCTTTCTGTATCCTTCCCCTAAACCATGATGGTGAACAATCTTTGTCTTCAGGTCATTTGAGAGTTGTTTTGAGACCCCCATGTTGCTACTCTTCAGAGAAAATTAAAAGAGGAGGGAAACTTACAATTGACCCCCTTAAATACTCTCTCATAATTGGATTCACCTGTGTATGTAGGTCAGGGGTCACTGAGCTTACCAGGCCAATTTGAGTTCCAATAATTAGTTCTAAAGGTTTTGGAATCAATAAAATGACAACAGTGCCCAAACTTATGCACCTGCCTAATTTTGTTTAAACAATTATAGCACACTTTCTGTAAATCCAATAAACTTCATTTCACTTCTCAAATATCACTGTGTGTGTCTCCTATATGATATATTTAACTGACATTTTTTATCGTTGCAACCAACGATTTATACAGGAAAATTATGACGATTAACAAGGTTGCCCAAACTTTCGCATCCCACTGTATATATATATATATAGCAAAAATGCAAATGCAACACTTTCGGTTTTGCTCCCATTTTGCATGAGCTGAACTCAAAGATCTGAAACATTTTCTATATACACAAAAGACCCATTACTCTCAAATATTGTTCACAAATCTGTCTAAATCTGTGTTAGTGAGCACTTCTCCTTTGCCGAGATAATCCATCCCACCTCACAGGTGTGGCATATCAAGGTGCTTATTAGACAGCATGAATATTGCACAGATGTGCCTTAGACTGCCCACAATAAAAGACCACGCTGAAATGTGCAGTTTGATCACACAGCACAATGCCACAGATGTCGCAACATTTGAGGGAGCGTGCAATTGGCATGCTGACTGCAGGAATGTCTACCAGAGCTGTTGCCGTGCAATGAATGTTCATTTCTCTACCATAATCAGTCTCCAAATGCGTTTCAGAGAATTTGGCAGTACATCCAACCGGCCTCACAACCGTAGACTACGTGTAACCGCACCAGTCCAGGACCTCCACATCCAGCATGTTCACCTTCATGATCGTCCGAGACCAGACACCCGGACAGCTGCAGCAACAATCAGTTTGCATAACCAAAAAATGTCTGCACAAGTGTCAGAAACCGTCTCAGGGAAGCTCATCTGCATGCTCGTCGTCCTCATCGGGGTCTGGACCTGACTGCAGTTCATAGTTGTAACCGACTTGAGTGGGCAAATGCTCACATTCAATGGCGTCTGGCACGTTGGAGAGGCGTTCTGTTCACGGATGAGTCCTGGTTTTCACTGTTCAGGGAAGATGGCAGACAGCGTGTGTGGCATCGGGTGGGTGAGCGGTTTTCTGACGTCAACTTTGTGGATTGAGTGGCCCATGGTGGCGGTGGGGTTATGGTATGGGCAGGCGTATATTATGGACAAAGAACACAGGTGAATTTTATTGATAGCATTTTTAATGCGCAGAGATACCGTGACTAGATCCTGAGGCCCATTGTTATGCCATTCATCCACGACCATCACCTCATGTTGCAGCATGATAATGCACGGCCCCATATTGCAAGGATCTGTAACAAAGCCTGGAAGATGAACACATCCCAGGTGGGGGTAGAAGGGGGAGGGTCAAATAAGCACAAAACTGTATAACACATGTTCTACCATCGATGTAGCATTTTAAAACCCAGGGAAACCACCTGAAATACTAGTCTGATATCCATGTCAGGGTATCTCCACATAGTTAATTTAATAAAACTGTAATAAATACACAG
The DNA here is from genome assembly GCF_014858855.1 of Bufo gargarizans. Taxonomy (NCBI): domain Eukaryota; kingdom Metazoa; phylum Chordata; class Amphibia; order Anura; family Bufonidae; genus Bufo; species Bufo gargarizans. The sequence goes on from NC_058083.1 coordinate 483,615,749, forward strand.
GGTAGCAGACAAAATCATCAGAGAGTGATAATGTAATACTAGGGATAAATCCATTTATTTCTATGTTCACACGCTTCCAATCCCAATTTTTTGGGGGGTGATGAATTTTTTTAAACCAGCATATAGGTGATTACTACACCAATACCCAGTGTAGTATCCAACATTATCTGAGAGTGATAACTTAGGTGTGAGTGATTATGCTGAAATGTATTTCCATTTCCAGGCTTCAAATGTTTGTGTGGTGTTGGTGGTGTTGGTGGTGGTGGTGGTGGTGGTGGTGGTGGTAGTCTTGGGGAGGGGAGGTGGGATATAATTGTCAATTGTTGCTAGTAGTGTCTTTGGTGTGTTTGTGGAAAGGGACGTACATTGTATTGTGCCTTCTTGTCTTTAATGGGGTTCCTCTCATGAAGTGCCAGGTCTGTTTGCTTACTGCAAGTGATGTACTGGGCTTCTCGCGATTCTCACTGTGCATCAAGCTGCACTCCATGGTGGACACCTGTAGCAGCTGTTACGGGCAGGGACAGTATATGTATTTCATGGCCCACTGGGTCAATGTTTTTTGTAGCAGTGGAGAGGCAGCACCACAGATACATGGCCAAGTCCTTTTGACCACCCCCATGATATCATCGAGATGGATCTCACAGCAGACACTTATCCAGCTCCTCCACCTACTCCTTCATGGACACCCTACTGTCCCCAACAGCAGCAGAGCACAGCGACACTCCCACTCCCCCTCCCTCTCCTCTCAGATGTGTCAAGTCACGTATTGGCATGCAATGTTTGAGCTGATTGGCCTGGGCGAGAGTTTGTAGCCACACAGACCAGCAGTTGCTTAAGTACATCAAGCAGCAAACATCCTGCTGTTGTCACTCTGCCGACTTCGACTGAGCAAGGTGGTCAGCGATGGGCACAACATCCTGCCTGGGGGAAATAATACATACTCCCTGCAAGGCCTTTAAAAAAATGCACTGGCTTGCTCAAGATGCTGGCAATGTCTGGAAGACTGTCCTTCTTTTCAGCCACTCACATAGCGAGAAACCCTCTCCTGGACTTGCAGCATCAGAATGGTGTGCACTTACACTGCTAAATCTGCCATTCATGCTGCAGTTGTCCCTCATCCCCCTCATATGTATTTTTGAAGACACGCTGATGCTCATGCAACAGGTGGAGACAAAGGAGGAGGAAGAAGAACAACTAAGGCTACATTCACACTAGCGTTCGATCGGATCCGTTCTGAACGGATCCGCTCATATTAATGCAGACGGTGGCTCCGTTCAGAATGGATCCGTCTGCATTATAACTTAGAAAAATTTTATAAGTGTGAAAGTAGCCTGAGCAGATCCGTTCAGACTTTACATTGAAAGTCAATGGGGGACGGATCCGCTTGAAGATTGAGCCATATGGTGTCATCTTCAAGCGGATCCGTCCCCATTGACTTCCATTATAAGTCGGAACGGATCCGCTCGCCTCTGCACGGCCAGGCGGACACCCGAACGCTGCTTGCAGCGTTCAGGTGTCCGCTCACTGAGCGGAGCGGAGGCTGAGTGCTGGCAGGCGGATGCATTCTCAGTGGATCCGCCTCCACTGAGAATGCATTAGGGCCAGACGGCTGCGTTCAGGGCCGCTTGTGAGCCCGCTCACGAGCGGACACCTGAACGCAGGTGTGAAAGGAGCCTAACTCCTCTTACTGTCCACTCTGTAGATGTTGAGGACCCACATTGAAAAACTCCAATGAGGGAAGAAGAGGAGATGTTGCCACTGGAGGAGGAAGAGGAGTTCAAGTTGGAGGAACAAGAAGTTGATGATGATCATGATGACCATGAGACTGGCTATGACACCCAATCATCTTATTGGTGGGCGTAGTTGGAAAGAAGTGTATCATCGAGAATGCTGGTCAGAATGGTGACCTGTAGCCTCAGTACTCAGTGGCAGGTGTATCGTTGACATCAAGCAGTCTGATGATTACTGGATAGCAATGCTTTTAGACCCTCACTATCAAAGTAAAATGGGGGAATGTTTTCCTGTCGCAGAAAGGGAGGGCAAATTACGTTATAACCAAGAAGCTGCTTTCGGCGAGCAGACATCTGCCGCCAGTGTGTCTGAAATGGAGGCCCCTCTCTGCCTCCCCACAGACACCCCCCTTCCACTACCACAAGCATCAGAAGCCACTGTAGCAGTAGCAGCAGCTGCCATTTCAATCTCCTCAATATGATGGAGCAGTTTTTCCACATGCTGCGCCAGGCTGAGGCCAATCAGCAATCCAACAGCTCCCACCTCAACATCCAGGTTCAGGCCTACTTGCACTCTGGCCAGTCTCTGGAGAATACCCTGTTCCCTGACTCCATGGATTTCTGGGCAGGCAGACTGCAACAGTCGCCTGAACTGTCACAGGATGCTCTCCTCCAGTGTTATCTCTGAGAGGGTTTTCAGTGCCACAGGCAGGTGTGGTGACACGCAAACAGACCAAGTTGTCCACCAGTTCTCCACCACTGTCCAAAACTTTCCTTTTGTCAAAATGAACCAAGAATGGATTTGGGAGGATTTTCAGATTTGTTCGGCTGAGGCCAATGAATATATCTGGCCTTGCTGCTTCTGCCTCCATCACGCCACTGCCACTATCATGCCACTGCTGCTCCCAATTAAAAGGGAGAATTTTTTTGGGCTCGTTCACCACAAGCCACTTTTCCTTTTGACAATCAACACTTGTGCGTGTCATATGGGCAGGCATTCAGGCATTCTGATCCTGTCAAGTTATAATTTTTGGACACTTGGTCCCCAAGTCACTTTTTTTATACAATTTTTTTAAAATCCCATAACACTGTGTGTGATTAAACATCTGCCCCCAATAAGGGATAATTTTTGGAAGCTTTAGAATATGAAAAGGCATAACACGTGACGGAGCGGTGTGTTTTTAAACATGCTGTATGTTAAAGCCATCAAATGTGCGTTTACCCATATCTATCTAAATGAGTATCACTCAGGCATCACTTACTATTGCAAAAACACAAAATGCAATCGCACTCTGCAACCAGCACTCTGCCCTGCCTCTATGCTGGATGTTGAATAAGGCATTGGCTTACATTTTGGCCAAAGCGTAATAAGCCACTCACCACGTCAAGGTCGCCTTAATGAGTTGTCCCTAATACTAGTCCCTACCTTTTATGGGCCATGACAGCCACACAAAGTCCAGGGTGCGCAGGTACAGCATGCACGCCAAGCACACTCTGCTTTTAACCCCGTCCGGTGCCATTACAGCTTTCATCGGGTCCAGGGATGCAAGTACTCACATGCATGCTGAGCCCACTATATACTTCTCCTGGAGCCTAATGGCTACTGGTAGGTGCTATATAAGCAGACTCAGTTTTATATTGACTTTAAAACCAGCCTCCAGGGCATACTAGCTGGTCAGGTGTGCATGACTGCTTGGAGATCGCCACGCCTCCAATATATACTACAAAGAAAAAATATGGGGGATTCAGCCCGCACAACCCCTAACAGGTGCAGATTGCTATGGCGAAATACAGATACAATCATTTACTATTGCTGTCATAGTTTTTGAGAGTCCTAGAAGACTAATGGGTTTTATATACCAATTTTCAGGGCAATTGGATCAACTTTGTTTCGGTCTGAATGAAATATGAGCGATCCATTTCGTACCCACGTTCGTTACAAACTTAGCATTTTTTCAAATGACAGGGGAACCTGAACCTTGTTTGGGACTAATCCAGTAAAACGATGTGTAGCTCCATTTTACTGCACATGTCGGCAGGAAAAAAACACTCGGAAGGAAGAAGTGTGCTAACATGACCCTGAGAGGAAGTGGGGGGAGGGCTTGCTGACAGAATGCCTAGAAGAGCCAATCAGTGCTGCAGCAGGCAGGGGGTTGCACTAGCAAAACAAGCAGAACATAATTCTGTGTTAGGCTGTGAATGAGGGTATTTGGGTTTTACAGTGTCTGCCAGAAAAACAACCTTAGGGAGTCAGGGACAGTAAAAAGTCACAGCCAAGCTTGTATTCTACTGCAAGGGATAGTGAAGGGAAAGGCTAGGATTACAAAGGAAAATAATTATGTGTGTGACGGACTGAACCGTCACTGGGGCTGCTAGCCTCCTTCCTATGGACTATAGACCCAGATCTATGGCGACCCCCTCAGACCTTTTGGGGTTGCAAGAAACTATGAACCCTGATTTATGTGTGGAGTTTATATGCCACATATTTCCTATTGCCCACTAAAGGTGCAGGGTGTGAATCCAGAAACATACAAAGGGTTAACTCTGCACTGAGACTCCCACTGATTGTGTTAGTGATGGGATTAAGATAGCTGACTCTGGGAGTAGCCGACTCCGGTGTAGATGAGTAGATTACCCTATAATACATTCAGGAGATAATCCCATCACATGTGTCTCCTCTCTCCCTATTCATTCATTAAGATACTGGGGGGGATGTCTGTTTCCATGCTGTTCATGGTTGATTGATTTATGTTGTTAGACTTCTTGAACTGTATATATACTGAGTTGGTCTTCAATAAAGGCAGTTCCTGTTTTACCCTCAACATAGAGTCTCATCTCATGTGGGGGGGGGGGGGGACACACACACAGCTATATTTACTCTGGGGATTGCTATCGGTATTTTTCTCCCCTGGGATTACAACACGGTTCTACCCACTGGAAGCTGGATCCTGGTCTTGGGCCCAGGGTGGGTGGAAGAAGGCAAGATCCCAACCAAGCTGCGGCGGTTCGTGGGGTCTGTGGTGGTTACGGTGTCAAGTGGAGTGCTTGGAGTCCTCGGGAAGCACTAGGAGCATCCATAAGCGGAGGTACCCAGTCGGGGTGCCAGGAGATCCGTTACATGTAGTAAACATTTCAAACATTACAAACAAAACCATAGTGTTCTAATACAACTTCCCAGGAAACATTCTTTCTTATGCAATGAAAACGTTTCCTCTGGTATCTCTCTCTTTCCAAAAGTCATAGAGATTACTCTTCACAATACTGTATATGGGTAAATGACGAAGAATCATTTCACAGGCTTCTATTGTTATATAATACAAAAAAAGCAGAATGTGGCAAAAATAACCTCGCCACTGGGTTTTGGATGGGCCTGTTTGCCAGCCTCTTGCCTCAGGATTATGGTCCATATACTCACTTTAAAAGAGAAGATAGACCAGCCGCACAGCCTAAATCTGTGGAACTGTTTTTGGCAGGAAAACCATGCTTGCGGTCAGTCAAATATGACTTACATGGAATTCGGGAACCCCTGCTCGGATCTGGGTGATTTTTTAATATGTTGTTCGCCCAGATCAGAGCTATCCATTGATGTATAATTTATGGTGATATGTGGGGTTTTGAAGTGTTTTCTCTGTTTTGGGAAAAATTTGTGTTTTCTGCCTGTGAGTGATTAAGTTGTGTTTGGTAATTGTGTCACAGGCAATGCCCATTATATTTTGTTGATTGCGTCACAGACAATGCCCATTGTATTTTGTTAATTGTATCACAGGCAGAGGGGGGTTTGTGTACATTAGCTAGGAGTGTCTAACTGTACGATACTTTGTTGATTGGCTGTTGTGACTTTGTGTCATGTGCTCCACAAGGTCTACGTGGGTGGTAACCTTGTGGGGAAAACTGTATATAAGAAATGCCTTTGTGCTCATTAAACAGCCCTGCTTTACCCCTTTATGAAGTCTTGGCTCATGTTTGGGGGATGGGATAACTACACTCTTGAGGATTGCTATATCACAATACTCCCCTGAGTATAAGCTCTTGTAAGAGCTTGATCCTGGTTCCTGCTCTCTTCATTTAGGAGAGGTTCACCCACTGGAAGCTGAAGCCCGGTCTTGGGTCCAGTGTGGGTGGAGGACGGCGAGACCCCAACCAAGCTGCGGCGGTTTGTGGGGTCTGTGGTGGTTACGGTGTCGAGTGGAGTGCTTGGAGCCCTCGGGAAGCACTAGGAGTATCCATCAATGGAGGTACCCAGTCGGGTGCTAGGAGATCCATTACAGTGGTGGCAGCAGCGGGATGGCGTCCTAGTGCTCGGAGAAGTAGCTCGGAGACACCGTTCGTGGATGTAAAAAGTTGTGGGCATTGCTTGTCCCCGTACAGGCAGCGCCCCTTGTATTTTGCTTATTGCGTTACAGACAATGCCCAGTGTCTAACTGTACAATACTCTGTTGATTGGCTGTTGTGACTTTGTGTCCTGTGCTCCACAAGGTCCACGTGGGTGGCCTTTGTGCTCATTAAACACACCAGCTTTACCCCTTCATGAAGTCTTGGCTTGAGTTACAGTGTGCATAGAATAGGGACAGGCAGTGAAGCTGTCAGTCAAGGAATTAGAAGTAAGGACCTGAGGCTGGCCATGCCTCTTAGCACAACTGTAGCTTCTGCAAACCTCAGAAGCAGCTACTTGCAAAGAAATCTTTAATTTTTTTTCCCCATTTTAACAGAAACCTTTTTTTTTTAGGAGGAGATCAATGAGGGAAAAACTGTATAACACTTGTTCTGCCATCGATGTAGCATTTTAAATCTTAGTGAAAACAACAGAAATACTAGTCTGAATTCTGTGTCAGGGCATCTTACATAGTTAAAAAAAAATTAAAACCGTTTAAAATGCACAGGGTAGAGGACAAAACATCAGTGATTGATAATGTAATATTAGGGCTAAATCTGTTTATTTTGATCTCCATGCAACTACAATTTTTTTTCTCTGGGGGTGGGGGGGGGGGGGGGGGGTATTGAATTGAATAAAATCAGTATATAGGTGATTACTACACCAGCATACAGGGTAGTGCACAAAAGTATCTGTGAGTGATATGAATTTAGGCCTAAATCCATTTTCGTTAATTTCTGTGTCCACCCAGTTCCAATTTATTTTTTGGGGTTGTTGAATTTATTCAAACCAATATATAGGTAATTAATACACCAATACACAGGGTAGCGCACAAAAGTATCTGTGTCCGTTAGTATAAAGTGTTTTTTACATATCATGTATGTTAACGTTATCAAATGTACGTTTAGCCATAACTAGTGTATGTATGTCAGTGTCACTCAGACATCATTTACTCCTTGTCATTTTATTAGAGAACAAGTTTTCCTAAGGCCCCATGCACACGGCCGTTGTTCACGGCCGTGTGCGGGCCGTGGAACCACGGCCTGGATCCCTCCTGAGAGCAGGAGCGCACGACGTCACTGGTTGCTATGACGCCGTGCGCTCCCTGCTGCCGGCACAGTACAGTAATACACTGGTACGATCTATACCAGTGTATTACTGTATTGCGGCGGCAGCAGGGAGCGCACGGCGTCATAGCAACCAGTGACGCCGTGCGCTCCTGCTCTCAGGAGGGATCCAGGCCGCGGTTCCACGGCCCGCACACGGCTGTGAACAACGGCCGTGTGCATGGGGCCTAAAAATTCGGAGTACTCGGAGACTAGAGGGTGTTATATACCAATTTTCAATTGCAGTTGGAGCAACTTTGGTTTGGCCCAAATCAATTTAGGTCCAAAGCGATCTTTTTCAAAAATTCGGTGAACCTTAAATGAATCTTGAGTGGTTCTCTCATCTCTCATATATTTGTATTGTGATTATCTGCCTCTGGATACCAGGTGGCATAATCCATCACAACTAAAATATAAAGAAAACAACAGTTATCTTTATTTTTGACACAACAAGGCTGTAAACGGCAGGGACAGGCTTGCTCCAGCCGGTCTAAAGAAATAACAAAGTCCAGTATCTATAGCACAACACAGGTATGGTATTTACACAGTACTGTAACCCAAGGGGCGTATGTGGACCTTGCTCTGTCCTCAGTCTTTGAGGTACTGCAACTCCAGCTCAGATTCTGATCCCACACAGCACTCCACAGAGAGGGAACCACACCCACCCCACTGCACACTGCTAGCTGTTTTATAGGCCGGTTAAAACCTGACCTGGAACGTGGGGCGTAGTCACCCAACCAACACTATAACTACTCTCAGTAAGAGCTGTCCTGGATCAGCTATTCAAAGATATACTAAATAGCAAAAATAGCAACCACCTACTGGCACTAACACACCTGAAATACTGGTTCCTACTTCACTGAGGCAAGGTACCTCAGTGACATATATCTACAATCAATGATGGTCCATTGTTCCGTCCTACAGTATATATACAGTGGATATAAAAAGTCTACACACCTCTGTTAAAAAGTCAGGTTTCTGTGATGTAAAAAAATGAGACAAAAATAAATCATTTCAGAACTTTTTCCTCCTTTAATGTGACCTATAAACAGTACCTATCAATTGAAAAACAAACTGAAATCTTTTAGGTAGAGGGAAGAAAACAAAAAAAACAAAAATAATGTGGTTGCAGAAGTGTGCACATCCTCTTATAACTGGGGTCGTAGCTGTGTTCAGAATTAAGCAATCACATTCAATATCATGTTAAATAGGAGTCAGCATACACCTGCCATCATTTAAAGTGCTTCTGATTAACCCCAAATAAAGTTCAGCTGCTCTAGTTGATCTTTCATGAAATTTTCTTAGTCGCATCTCACAGCAAAAGCCATGGTCCACAGAGAGCTTCCAAAGCATCAGAGGGGTCTCATTGTTAAAAGGTATCAGTCAGGAGAAGGGTACAAAAGAATTTCCAAGGCATTAGATATACCATGGAACACAGTGAAGACATTTATCATAAAGTGGAGAAAATATGGCACAACAGTGACATTACCAAGAACTGGACGTCCCTCCAAAATTGATGAAAAGACGAGAAGAAAACTGGTCTGGGAGGCTACCAAGAGGCCTACAGCAACATTAAAGGAGCTGCAGGAATATCTGGCAAGTACTGGCTGTGCGGTACATGTGACAACAATCTTCTACATATGTCTGGGCTATGGGGTAGCTTTCAGTTTGTTTTTCAATTTTAAAAGATTTCAGTTTGTTTTTCAATTGAGTTATACAGTTTATAGGTCACATTAAAGGTGGAAAAAGTTCTTTGTCTCATTTTTTTACATCACAGAAACCTGACATTTTAACAGGGGTGTGTAGACTTTTTATATCCACTGTATATATATTTGTACATACACACACTACTCACAAAAAGTTAGGGATAATTGGCTTGTGGGTAAAATTTCAAGGTAAACCTAAATTGAACTCTAACCTTTACAGGTGAACTTAATGTGAACCTCTTTAAACTTTTGAATGCACATGTCCAACTGTTCAATGTTTCAGTACTTTTTGCAACACTTGCTGTGCTCTAACAAGGAGCTTAACAGCAAAATTCACAACAGGTATTTGACCCATGAATCGCCCAATAAATTTTGTGATTCAATTAGTATGGACATCGATCTGTTCACATTTTGATAACATGAGACTAAGACGACACCTAACAATTGATTAACAGTACCTTGCCTTTGCAAGGCTTCAAGCAGGATGTTCTCAGAAGGAAGTGGCCACTGAGCTTAGAGTGTCACAGAGTGTCATCAGCAGGTTGCAACAGAGAGACTGGAAGCAGTGGCGTCGCCAGGGGGGGGGGGCCAGAGGGGGCCACGGCCCCCCCTACATCAAGCTGTGCCCCCCCATGTGCCCCCCCAACTAAAATGTACCCCATTCATTTTGGTAATAGTGTGTCTATGCTGCGCTGCTGTGCACTGTGTAGGCACTAGGCAGCCCTACCGGACATCATCTTTACATCTGATGATCTGTCTGGGACTCGTGCAGTTGCGGTCTCACTCTCTAGTCTCCACCCACCGCCGCCGCGCCGCGCCCCCGACTCCGCCCCGGCCCCGCCCCCAGCTCCGCCCCCAGCTCCAGGACAAGACCAGTTGAGTCAGACTCAGTGGCAGTGAGATGAGCTGATTCTGATTCATTCATCTACTGGCAGCAGCTGCTTAAAGTCATTTTTCTTTTGGGGGGCAACTTAAATTCCTTATATATATTAATATATAGGGCTCTTACTCATTTTGGTTGGATAGTTTCTTTAAAAAACTGACTTTTATAATATGTAAATTAGCTCCCTACCAGCCCCCTCCTCATGTTGATTGACAGGGCCAGCAAACGCGCTCGTCCTCTGGCTGGCCTTGTCTGCGTTCAAAATCTGGTGCCTGCGCCATACCGGTCTTCAGTTGGCGCAGGCGCACTGAGAGGAGGACGCTCGCTCGGCCGCTCTATCCTCAATGCGCCTGCGCCGATGACGTTACATCTACACCCGACACAGGCGCACTGAGGACGGAGCGGCCGAGCGAGCGTCCTCCTCTCAGTGCGCCTGCACCAACTGAAGACTGGTACAGCGCAGGAGCCAGATTTTGAACGCAGACAGGGCCAGCCAGAGGACGAGCGCGTTCGCTGGCCCTGTCAATCAACATGAGAAGGGGGCGTCTTTATGAAAGGAGGATGCGGCTGCTACCTACTTGCTGGTAGAGAGCTCATTCAAGTATTATAAAAGTCCATTTTTTTAAGAAAAATGAGTAAGAGCACTATATATTAATATATTGCATTATAAGGAATTTAAGTTGCCCAAAAAATATATATGACTTTAGTGGGGTGACAGAAGCCCTTTAAGCCAGCTAGGCCCAGACTAGAGAACAGACAGTGTATGGCCCTACCCTACCGATACCAAACAGACTGGACTGAGCCTGACCTAGTGGAGACGGTGTGTAGCAGGTTAACTTAATAATAATAAGGTACAACTTACAAGTAGTGACTGAGTGGACTGACTAAGTCTCTTTCTATTCTAACTAGAGAGATTAGATCTGACTGAGTCTGAGAGGAGAGCTGGCTGGAGGCTGCCCCAGAATCTTCCTGATTTAAAAGTTTAAGGGGTTCTGCACTTTAATTTAACTGATGATCTATACTCTGGATAGATCTTCAGCTTCTGATCGGCGGGGGTCAGACACCCGGGACCCCCGCCGATCAGCTGCTTAAGAAGGCACCGGCGCTCCAGTAGCGCCGCGGCCTTCTCACTGTTTACCGCCGGCCCAGTGATGTCACGAGTTACGACTAGTATCAACTAGCGTGGACGCGGCTAAGCTCCATTCAAGTGACAGAGCTTAGCCGCGCTCAGGCTAGTTGATACTAGTCGTGATGTCAGTCAGTGGGCTGGCGGTAAACAGTGAGAAGGCCGCGGTGCTGCTCGAACGCCGCTGCCTTCTCAAACAGCTGATCGGCGGGGGTACCGGGTTTCTGACCCCTGCCGATCAGAAGCTGAAGATCTATCCAGAGTATAGATCATCTCAGTTAAATGAAAGTTCAGAACCCCTTTAAAGTTACTGTCAGTGCAGCCTGGATGATTACAGTGTTTACTTTACCGTTTCGAGAAATCATGTTCAAATGTGAGCGGTGGGGAGGGTGATCTGTGGGGAGGGTGATCTGTGGATGTCATGAGTCATTACACTGTTATAGGGGGGAGGGATCTATAGATGATACTCTTATAGTGTTATAGGGAGAGGGATCGAGGGTCTTTGGATGTCATGACACTCTTACTGGGGGGGGGGGGGGAATCTGTAGATGACACTGTTATAAGGAGGGGGATCTATAAATGACACAGTTATGGGGGTGGATCTGTGCCACTCTGTGGATGACACTGTTAGGCTCCCTTCAGACGTCCGTAACAGCGGCAATGTGCGGGTCCGCATTTTTTTTCGGGAACGGAATTGCGGGTCCGCAATTTGGTTACGCAAATTTCGGATGTGTGAATGGGGCCTTATAGGGAGAGGGATCCCGATATGACACTGATATGGGGTGGATCTGTGGATGACACATAGCATGAGATGCTATAAACGGTATGTATCATCCACAGATCCCCCTCCATAAGTGTCATCCACAGATCCCCAGGCAGCTAGGACATGTTGAAATCTGAGTGATTGGGGTTTTTCTTCCCTATTGCGGTTTTAGGTATTGGGTAAAGTATCGCAGCATTTATAAGCATACTTGTGTAAATGTATCATTGTTATAGCTGCCCCCCTACTTTTGTCCTGGCCCCCAGTGTGCCCCCCCAAAATTTGAAAGCTAGAGACGCCACTGACTGGAAGAGTCACAGAAAGGCATAGAAGTGGACGTTCTTTGGCCACATCCCATACTGATGACCACTTCATTGTGAACAATGCACTGCAGAACCTGATAATGAATGCCACACAACTCCAGGCACATTTAAGGGAGGTAAGAGGCACCTAAGTGTCACATCAGACCATTCAAAACCATTTACAAACAACCTGCGTGCAAACAACCTGCAAGGGTACCTGACTACAGGCGTCATCGTCTTGCATGGGCCAGGGAGCATCTACACTGGACGAGGGATCAGTGGACCTCAGTGCTGTTTGCTGATGAAAGTCAATTCACACTGAGAAGAAATGATGGCCGCCCATGATGTTGGAGATGTCAAGGAGAGCGCTATGCTTCTGCCACTGTTGTCACCAGATGAGCCATTGATATTGGTGGTGTTACAGTGTGGGCGTCATCTTAGTCTTATGATGTCAAAATGTGAACAGCATGTATAACACCCCAGAGTGGTGTTACCACTTCTGCACCCTGCTACTGTGTTTATTGGTCTAGCACAAAGTCATCTGTGCAATATGTTCCAGGTCCTCCACACTGTGCATTTCTAATTTTATAATGTTATTGTTCATGTAATGTGTCTGCAGGTAGCAGCAAACATGACAGAGCTGTACTTAGATACAATGGAGAGAGGTGGGTGAGTCCTACCTCCTGCAGGAAGGGTGGGGCAGGAAATGTAGTCAGTCTTGTTTACCCCCAACTAGCGGAAGGGTGTGCAGGGGCATGTCTTATGAAGCCTCAGGACCCAGGAAGAAAGTTCCCTGGCATAACCGTAAGACAGACTACAGAAAGAAAGTGCAGCACCAAGAAGAAAGCAAAGACATTATTTATTTGTACAGCAGAGTGAGAGAAAGAGAGCAGAGTTGAGTTTGCCTGCCAGTTTCATGCTAAAACCTGCTGAAACCAAGATAAAGCCTAAAATATGCTTTGGAAAAACGTTTATTCAAGTAAAGCTGCAATTGAACTTCATCTCAATGTCTGGATTCAAGTTATTCTTTGATCCCTCAATTATTCCCCCTATTTGTTGCTTCAGAGCCAAAGCCTCGGGTCCAGCCGTGGCCAGGTAGGAGCACCGTGACACACATAAAGAAACAGGCCGCAGTATACCACTTGGCATTTCCAAAACCTGGAACATGGGATTTATAGTAGGGCCCTGGGGGAGACCGCTCGTTGCACATGATGAGGAGGGCTGTTTAAATACCAATTCTAATTCAACCAGGAAATTTATTGGGCGATTAATGGATCAAGACCTGTTGTGAATTTTGCAGTTAAAAAGGACCTTTCACTAGAATAAAACTTCTAAACTAACTATACAGACATGTAGAGCGGTGCCCAGGGATCCCCCTGCACTTACTGTTATACCTGGGCGCCGCTCCGTTCTCACGTTATAGCCTCCGGTATCTTCATAGTTAGGCTCCACCCAGGGGAACCTGCCAGCGTCTCATTCTCCCACGCTGCAGCGCTGGCCAATTGCAGCGCTCAGCTCATAGCCTGAGAGAAAAAAAAGGCTATGAGCTGAGCGCTGTGATTGGCCAGCGCTGCAGCATGGGAGAATGAGACGCCGGCAGGTTCCCCTGGGTGGAGCCTAACTATGAAGATACCGGAGGCTATAACGTGAGAATGGAGCGGTGCCCAGGTATAACAGTAAGTGCAGGGGGATCCCTGGGCGCCGCTCTACGTGTCTGTATAGTTAGTTTAGAAGTTTTATTCTAGTGAAAGGTCCTCTTTAAGCTCCTTGTTAGAGAAAGTTTTGTAAAAATTACCGAAACATTAAGTAGATGGACATGTGCATTCAAAAGTTTAAAGGTTAGAGTGCATTTTAGGTTTATCCAGAAATTTCACCCACAAGCCAAATATCCTGTGAGTAGTGTACAGTTTACAGTATATACATGTGCAATGAAATACAAACACATTGCATTTGTATGCATAGTGTACTGTAGAAGCACCAAGAATTCTTAGAAATTTATTTCACCTACTGACATCTATTTTTACATACTGCTGCTTGCTAGGATTGGAATTGTGTTTGACTAAGCAATATGCTGAATAAATAATGGTTAAGTCAAGACCTTTCAACAACTAACATTATTTAATATACATAGCTAGGGGTTTATGTGTCTAAATAAGTGTTATTTTTTGGCTTTCAATTTGTTATTGTACATGCGAGCAGAGGTTCTAATGGAAGTTTAAGCCAACTTTCTCAAAATATGCTCAGAATTTTCAGAAAAATCACTTTTGCTGCCTCATAAGCCTGTCACAGTTTCCAGCTTTGTTGAAGGCACACAACAAACAGAAAATCCCAGATGAACCTAAATGTTCATTCAATAAGGCCTCATGCACACGACCGTTCAATTTTTTGCGGTCCGCAAGTCGCGGATCCGCAAAAAACGGAAGCCGCTCGTGTGCCTTCCGCAATTTGCGTAACGAAACGGGCAGCCCATTGTAGAAATGCTTATACTTGTCCGCAAAACGGACAACAATAGGATATATTTCTTTTCCGGGGCTACGGAACGGAGCAATGGATGCAGACAGCACACGGAGTGCTGTCCGCATCTTTTGCGGCCCCATTGAAGTGAAAACTGCGGCTCGGATGCGGACCAAAACAACGGTCTTGTGCATGAGGCCTAAGTAACAGGATAGCAGTGGTTATGGGCCCAAGAAGTCAACTGGTCCCACATCCTATCAGATGAGTAGTTAGCGAAAACTAAAGGATGGAAGAGGTCCATGAAAAGAACAGTAGGAGAAATAAGACATAAGCTTTTATTTTTGGACCTCACCCCAAAGGATACTTGTGAGTGTAAGACTACAATGCTGTGTATATATTATAATATTGTGACTCCTTAGGCTCATATAAATCACAGAAGAAATGCACCAAACGGATATGCCACTGACTATACTGGCTAGTCATAAATGCAGATATTAAAAGCTGAGACTTTTGCCAATATATTCCTGTCAGGAAGATATCGGAGCCCACATGCACCACGTCACGGCTCTCAGCATGGCAAGGGGTCCTACCACTACGCTACCTATGGTGTGAACAAGGTCTGAAGTTGATGTAATCCAGCTCACAGCCAGGCTTCCACACAACCGCCTAGCAGGACAACTAGTGCAATGTGAACAAAGCCAGACTGTAAGCCACACCCATATCAGACTATGTAATGGAGGCTACCAGGTGCAAAGGAGAGTGTTTGAATGCCAGGTGAAGGCACATACACTACATATAAAACAAGACAAAAACACAGAAATATAGTGGCAAATCTGGGGGAGCTGCTCAACCCCTAACACTGTAGCGTGTTTTTCATTGGGGGAGCAGCCCCACCGCATGTGGACCGCAGCAAACGACTATCCCCAGCAAAAAAAATGCATACGGTGGAGGATGTCGGCGCGGTCCACATGCACCACAAAGGCATCCTACACAAAACGGAGCATTGTGCGGATGAAAATATAATCATATAAATCACAGAAGAAATGGACCAAACGGCATTCAAACACTCTCCTTTGCACCTGGTAGCCTCCATCACATGGTCTGATATGGGTGTGGCTTACAGTCTGGCTTTGTTCACATTGCACTAGTTGTCCTGCTAGGCGGTTGTGTGGAAGCTTGGCTGTGAGCTTGATTACAACACCTTCAGACCTTGTTCACACCATAGGTAGCGTAGTGGTAGGACCCCTTGCCATGCTGAGGTGGTGCATGATGGGCTCCGATATCTTCCTGACAGGAATATATTGGCAAAAGTCTCAGCTTTTAATATCTGCATTTATGACTAGCCAGTATAGTCAGTGGCACATCCGTTTGGTGCATTTCTTCTGTGATTTATATGATTATATTTTCATCCGCACAATGCTCCGTTTTGTGTAGGATGCCTTTGTGGTGCATGTGGACAGCGCCGACGTCCTCCACCGTATGCATTTTTTTTGCTGGGGATAGTCGTTTGCTGCGGTCCACATGCGGTGGGGCTGCTCCCCCAATGAAAAACACGCTACAGTGTTAGGGGTTGAGCAGCTCCCCCAGATTTGCCACTATATTTCTGTGTTTTTGACTCCTTAGGCTCACCAGAATAAATGATCCTGAGGGTTCAACCTCTATCAATGCAGAACATATGCACATTGACCTTTATTTGCATAGTAGCACTAAGGTCACTTTCACACGAGCGAGTATTCCGCGCGGGTGAAATGCGTAATGTGAACGCATTGCACCCGCACGAAATCTGGACCCATTTATTTGAATGGGGCTGTGTACATGTGCGTTGGTTTTCACGCATCACTTGTGCGTTGCGTGAAAATCTAAGTATGTTCTATACTCTGCGATTTTTACGCAATGCTGGCCCCGTAGAAGTGAATAGAGCTGTGTGAAAATCTAATTGCATCCGCAAACAAGTGCGGATGTGATGCGTTTTTCACGGATGGTTGCCAGGAGATGTTGTTTGTAAACATTCAGTTTTTTATCATGCGCGTTGCATCAAAACGCATTGCACCCGCGCGATAAAAACTGAACAACTGAATGCGATCGCAGGCAAAACTGAATGACTTTGCCTGCAAAATCATGCATTTTTCATTGAACGCATTTGCAACACATCCGGACCTAATCCGGTCACGCTCGTCTGCAAAGGGCCAAATGCTACATTCACACGACCCTAAGTGTTTTGCAGTCAGCAAATTGTGGATCCACAAAACAGGGATACCCGCCGTGTGCGTTCTGCATTTTGCGGACTGCACATGGCCGACGCTATATAGAAAATGCGTATTCTTGTCCATGATAGCGGACAAGAATAGGACATGCTCTATATTTTTGTGGAATAAATTGGTTTGCACCCGTTCTGCAAAATCAGATGCTGACCCATTCATACAGTCGTTTGAATGTACCCTTTTTGTTATTGCACATGCAAAATATAATCAGAAAGACCAAAGTTATTCTATCAAAGTCACTAGAGATGAGCAGAGGTATGAAAAATTTAGATTCGGCTGCTTCACCGAATTTCACAAAGAAATTCGATTTGTGATGAATTACTTTATCACGAAGCTTATTCCTTTGTATGCCGCCCCCGTCATTTTGAACCCCTCAGATGCCACGTTCATTACTGATCACGGCATCTGAGGCTTCACTTTAGGCCTTTCAGGGGTTAATCAGGGTAAAAAAAAATACTCACCTCATCCATTTGCTCTCGTAGAGTCTGTTGCGGCCATCTTGATCGAAGACAGCGCAAAATTTCATGAGGTGACGTGATGACGTCATCCCACTGGCAGGCATGATAACATCATCAAAGATAATGCCACCGTGCCTGGACATTGTGCCGGCGTGGTGACACCTTACGTCACCCCGTGCAATATTTTACGTGGGTTTTGCAATCAAGATGGCCAGGATGGCCTCTACGTGCAAATAGATGAGGTGAGTATGTATTTTTTTACCAACATTTCAGAAAAAATAGTAGTGCAAGGAAATCCGGCTTTGCGGTGAATCTAATTTCTCCTAAAATTCGGATCGAAGTCAGTTACTGTCCCCCAATGAGGCACATGCAGCGCCAATTCTTTTGCCCGCCCATTTTTCAAAGCCCCTTTCATATTTAAAAATGCGGCACACATAGCTGGAAATACTACTACCACACAGATAGTGCCACCCTTCAACAATTATTGGCACACAGTGCTCAAAACAATAACTGCGCCCTGACACTAATAGTATAAAGATAATATTCCCCAAAAATAATTGTGCTAAGCTGATACTATGCCAGGGTGCCCCCCAAAGTAGCAGTGCTCCCCAAAATTCCAATAGAAATAATTCTCTGCTAGAGCAAACTTAGTAGTAATAATGTCCCTATAGTGCCCATACTAATAATCATGTTCCTCATAGCCCCACAGCAGTAGTAAAGCTCTGCATAATACCCCCTAGTAGTAATAATTCTCCCTATAATATGACAGAACATGAAATACCCCCGCTTAGTGCCCGTAGTTGAGCTAATGTCCCCATAATGTATGCCAGTATAAAACACCCCTATATAGTGCCCCAGTAAATGCCCTCATAGTGCTCCTCTCCCACTTCCCCATCGTGTCCCCCATAATATGCCAGTAAAAAAATGCCCCTTCTTAGTGCCCCCAGCAGATGCCCCTATAGTGCTCCTCTCCCCCATAATCTGCCAGTAAAAAATGCCCCTTCTTAGTGCCACCAGATTCCCCAATAGTGCTCCACTCCCCCATAGTGCCCCCAAATAATGCCCCATAGTTCCTCTCTCCCCTATAGTGCCTCTCATAATGTGCCAGTAAAAAATGCCCCCTTAGTGCCACCAGATACCATAGTTACCCCTATAATGTGCCAATAAAAAAAGGCCCCTTTAGAGGTCCCTAACCTGATCCCAGCCCTTCCCAAAAAACACTCGTAGCCATGGTCTGAATAAATTGGCCACAGCAGCCGTTTTATTAATAAAATAAATAAATACATAACATGTATATATTTAACAGTAACATACACCCTGACGAGGGAGGTCATAGAAGCCCCAAATTCTTAATCATATATAAAACCCCAACACAGCAATTCCATCTTGCCTCCAGGCGCAAAAACTCCAGCTCGGAGACACCAACTGATGGACACCTCTCTGAACCAACCAAATGCCTCAACTATGAGAGTCCAGCCCCCACCATGGAGGCCCACCCATTTTCCATACCATCCAATACCACCAGCTTCTATGACCTTCCATCGCCAACAACGCGCAGCTTGACCCTAACACCTCAAGCCTGCACATTCCTCCAAACACCCAACGCCCTCTTAATACCTCCCTGCAGGCCCAAGGACCACAAATCGATACCAACCGTATTCAAATGAACGCCATCTGCCCTCCAAAAACCATGGTACCTGTTTCCAAATCGGTATGCCGAACCACCACTTCCCTATTCCTAGCTACAAATTTTCCAACCGCCCTATTAACTTTAATCCACGCCTTATTCAAACGCTCCACTGACCGTGCTTCCCGTCACGAACTCCGATGTACTATATCCGACCACACTGTTATTAAGCCCGGGAACAAGGACCACAACCTCAAAAGGTAGAATTTTATCTCCCTAATCAAATCCCTGCAAGATCTAATTCCCAGATCATTGCCCCCGACATGTAACACCAAGATGTCAGGGGAACGATCCAGTCGAGCATAGCGGTGTACCTCCCCCATAACAGTCCCCCACAACATACCTTTACGCCCGATCCATCTTATGATCGCCGCATCCATCCCGAACCCCAACTGATGCCCATTCGGCCTTACTTCTGCCCGAAGAGCCCACCAAAAAACAAAAGAGTGCCCAATAATCCATACTAAAGCAGCCGCACCACCTGAAACACAAAGGAAAAAAGGGGGACAAAACACAGCATTAACAAACAACCACCACCTTACAACCCCCCCAAACGCACATATAACTTAAAACGATCAGATTCCCACCTCCCAATCTTCTTGATCACCTCATCACCCAAACCCAATCGTGCCGCCTCCATGGCCGGCCCTATCCGGAAGGAATGACCCATAAATCCCTTAGAGTCCATTCCCAACGCTGCCAAACATTTTTTGAAAATTGCCACAAACTGGAACCGGGAGAAAAACGACCCGTCCTCATGCCGTAATAGAGGCCCCACACCAACCAAGTTAACCACCGACCTATAATCCCTCAAGCAACTGACCAGGCATAACAAGCAACCCGGCACCGCAAACAACAACACACTACAACCCTTACCTTCCGAGGACGTACCACCACCATGTCCCCATGTAAATCCACATCCTCTCCCGACAAACCCCCCTGACTGCGCACACTCCTGCTCACCAATTCACCCAAACAAAATGCCCCAAAAAAGGCCAATAAAAAAAGACCAACCTAAATAACCGTGCCTCACTTGCTGACCTACACACCGAACATACACAAACCAAACCATGTACTAATCCAACCATGTACCTGCACTCATGACTCTCTAAACAAACCCGCTATGGTACCTCCAAGAGATCCCAGAGCCACTCCTTACACTCCAACCCTTCCTTTTCCACATCGGGTGCTAGATGACGCAGCCGCTCCAACTGTAGACGAGAAAGAGAATCAGCCACACCATTAGCAACTCCAGGCACGTGAACCGCCAAAACCCAAGCATTCAAAGGCAAACAAAGTAGAACCAAATGCTGCAACAACCAAACAACGGGAGGGGAAGAGGCCGTTAGACTTTTGATTGCCTGCACCACACCCAAGTTGTCACAATGAAAACAAACCTTCTGATTCATGAACTTGTCACCCCAGAGCACAACAGTCAGCACTATGGGAAACAATTCTAGCAACGCAACATTCTTCACCCAGCCCTTCAAAACCCATGACTCAGGCCACTTTCCCGCACACCACTGGCCTTCATAATAGACACCAAAACCCACCCCGCCCGCTGCATCCGAAAACAACTCAAAGCTTTCAACCTGTCCCCCATGACTAGCGCCCTACCATTAAACTTTACAAAAACCTGTCCCAGACCTCTAAATCCCCCTTCAGCTCCTTACCCAGCCGAATAAAATCATGCCCTGAAACAACACCCCCCGTGGCCGCCAACAGCCTCCTACAAAAAATACGGCCCATCGGAATAATCCGACAAGCGAAATTCAACTTCCCCAACAGATATTGTAAGTCCCTCAACCGAATTTTTGGCACACCCATCGCCTTCCGTACCGCGGCCCTCAGGTCCCCCAACCTGGGGGAAGCACCCCCCGACACGTCGACACCACCCATTCCAAAAGGAGCTCTATTTTTCTAAATACGCACAAGACACAGAACACCCCATCGGTAAACACCGATCCACAAAAAAAACACCATTTTAAAAACATCACAACAAACTCAAACTGCCAGGGTGAACGGGCAACAGACGAAACGCCGCCTCAATGTCCATTTTCGCCAGCAGGGTACCCAGCCTCAACTTCCGCACCCATCCCACTGCTGTGTCAAAGGACATATATACCACTGAGCGCAACTCCGGATAAATCCCATAATTCACCGATGCCCCCTTAGGAAACGACAAATGGTGAATCAGATCGTCATACCGCAACCACCCGGAACCCCCGTACACCCTATAAGCTTCCCTATGGCATCCAGGTAGCAAAAAGGAAGAGAACACTTGTCCGGCGCCTTTTCACCAATAACACTGGCCAAAATAGCAAATGCTAATTCCCAAAGGTGCGGGGAATCAGCCGATAACATCTCTTCTCCTCCTCCTTTTTTCCCCACACCCTTCCTACCAATATCTAGATTAAATTGTTTCAAAGGAAGAAGCGAGAAAATATCAACGTATTCCCCCCTCCATATCCTGTCCCTGATTTCCTGCTTCAAGTGCACCCCCAAGGGGCCCTCAAAGCACACGTACACCTCCACCCTGGCCGCATCATCCACCCTGGGCCTATCATCCTCACCCCACCTGCGTTTGCACTGATACTCCACCACCAACCGCGCTGCCAGCTGCCCCCCCACCCCCCAAGCTTGCAAAGGCGCTGCCCCTACCGACCCTGCCCCCAACACCCGCCAAACCACATAACAACTGCCCCAACCCCCCAAACACTTTAGTCTAACCCTCACAAAACCCCCCACACCAGCACCCTGAATTAAAGAAAGAAGCATCCCCCATGCTGTCTCACCTGGCTGCCCAGGCTCTGTGAACCCTGCAGCCATTAGTCCGGACTCCCGTCGTTCCACTTCAGACCTCACCGACACGACCCCTCCTGATGATGACGATGATCCACTTGCTGCCAGCATCCTCCGCGCTGGACGCGCTCTGCGCTGACATGGACCCCTCACCAACCGACAATCCAGAAGGACCAGCCAAGGGCCGTCAACCATCTTGGAGAGGCCTGTGCCTGAGCCCCGTACTTTCTGCTGCTACTGGCTCTCCCACGACAAGCAGGCCCCCCCCCCAGCCGAAGGGGAGGAGCCTACAATACCCGGTTCTGCTGCCCTGCTGTCCGATGCCGCAGGCTGGGGGATGGCCCCCCGCCTCTCTCTGAGTCCCGCCGAACGCCTGGATTCCTCCCGAGTGAGTCAGGAGGACTTAGAAAGGGGCTGCACATCTTCCCCCCGGCCCGGAGGGTCAAAAAGTTTGGAAAAAGTAAAAAAAAAAGTTTGGAAAAAATATTAAAATTATATTCGATCTGCTGCCGGAAACCAATGATTTAGGTGCCTACACAAACTATTAGTTTCGCTTGTTCATCAGGTAGCCGGTGGCACCTGTACACTAGCAGATAATTTGCTAATAAGAGTTCCTATGAATCCTTGTTAGCAATTATCTGGCAGATTCTCGGCCTGTGTAAAGGGTCCTTAATACTCAGAGTGAGTGCAGGGTAGGAGCTTCATAGCATACCTCTGCCTATGCCAGCTGTATTAAAGGCTGGCATAACCCATCTATGTCAGGCTTTGAGAGAGCAGTGCTGGTACAGGCAGGAGCAGTTATGTGTGCTCCAGCCTGAACGTGAATCTGTACAGTACACAGCGGTGTATGAGTGTATGGATTGCAAAGCACGATATGTACGTCTACTTTAGGTAACTATTTATCTAGAAAAAGTAAAAAAAATATATATATATTACACATATTATTTCCCTCACGTGCAAAATAGGTTTTAATAAAGTTTAGGCTACTTTCACAATTGCGGCTGTGTGATCTGGCAAGAAGTTCCGTCGTCGGAACTGCCCGCCAGATCCGCTGATCTGGATGTGACTGAAAGCATTTGTGAGACGCATGCGGATCTGTCTCCCAAATGCATTGCAAGAACGGATCCGTCTCTCCGCTTGTCATGCGGACAGACGGATCCGTCTTGTATCTTTCTTCACATTTTTACCTCTCTGCTTATGCGCAGACCGGCTGCTCCTGATGGAAGTCACATAGGATAGGTCAGGCATGCTCAACCTGCGGCTCTCCAGCTGTTGTTAAACTACAATCCCCACCATTCCCTGCTGTAGGCGTATAGCTGTAGGCTGTCCAGGCATGCTGGGAGTTGTAGTTTTGCAACATCTGGAGGGCCGCAGGTTGGGCATGCCTGGGATAGGTCATCATGTAAAGATTTGATGTTGGACACGATGCTAAAAGGGTTGCCCAGTACTTTTGTACTGATGGCTTATGCTCAGGACAGGCCATCACTTTCTGATTGGCAGGGGGCTGACACTCCACCCCCCGCTGGTTAGTTATTTTAGAGTGGCTTGGGCACTAGATCTACACATCTCTATCCATTCTAAAGGACGGAGCTGGTTACTGCAGCACTGTTACCATTCACCTCAGTTGGAGCAGCACTGATGAGGTTGATGCAGTGGCGTGCCTAAGGTGTTTGGCACCCGGGGTGGTTCCACTCTCTGGCACCCCCAATACTTTAAAAAGTAGGTTTGCCCTCCTTGTACAACCTCCCGAGTAATTTTGTCCAGATACTCTATGTGTCCTTTGTGCCCCCTCACCGTATGTATGCCCACACTGTGCCCCCTCACAGTATTTATGCCCTCACTGTACAACTTTCACAGTAGCCATTGTGCCCCCTTAATAGGAGTAATGCCCGCTGTGCCCCTTTGTAGTAGTAATGCCCTCTTTGCCCTTTTGTAGTAGTATTGCCCTATGTGCCTCCTTTGTAATAGTAATGCCCTCTGTGCCCTCTCCATAGTAGGAATGCCCATTGTGCCCCTTCACAGTAGTAAAACCCCCCGTGCCACATCTGTGTTAAAGAAACAAAATAAAAACTGAGTAACTACTCACCTTGTCCTGTTCCTGAAGCTCACAGTCCTCTCCGTCCTGCAGCACTGTGTGGGAGGAGCTTAGGCAGATTCCCGGGCTACAGGCTCCTCCCTCACAGGCCAGCAGTGCGATCTGTACCTGCAGGCTGAATGGTGGAACAGGAAGAAGTTTCTCTGCTTTATCATTTATTGCAGGAGAGACAGAGCACTATCTGTATTGTAGGCGCTCATTGCTTCTGGGCTCTGGCACCCCCCTGAGAGCGGGCACCTGGGGCGGACCCCCCCTTTTTCCCCTTTAGCATGCCACTGGGCTGGTGTAATTACTTTGAAAATCCACTACAGAGTTGCTGTGTAATCCTTCTTAAAAGTTTTGCAGCTAGAAATGAACTCATAAAATACTTCAGTTCAGCATCAGAGAGAAAAATTTCAAAAAAGATTATAAATCCATTCTGCCATGGATTTTCTAAGTAAGTACAGCAGCTTCATTGGGTCTAAAAGATCTGTTTAATGATAAATACAGTTTGTATCGTCAAGTCTGGTGACAGATCCTCTTTATTAGAATGGGTCCTCTGATTCTCATCTCTTAGCTAGAGCAGAGATTGGTTCTAAGGAGGTTCCAAAGACAGGCCTGTTCTATCCTGCATTACAAAGACAGCCCATTAAACTGAATGAGCACTGTGTAATGCTTGCTTTCTCCTGTGATGGCGCTGCAGGGAAATTATACACTTACTGCCAGGTTTACCCACAGAAAACAACTGAGCATGACAGGGAGTCATAGCAGGGAAAACCTCATTATCCGTTTATTGCCAATGGACCCTTATAACAAGTGATTGTTAAAAGCAGAGTACCCATTAAGGTGACCATTATAATTAAACTCTTTATCTTTCTCCAGGATCTGTTAAGCTGAGCTAAAGCTACATTTAAATGCAGTATGTTCACCTGGCCTAATAAACAAGGTATTTAGGGATGAGTGAATCTACTTAGAATAAAAGAAGTCGATTCGCATAAAACTTCAATCTAAGGCTTCATGCACACGACCGTTGTGTGCATCCGTGTCCGTTGTTCCGTTTTCCGTGATTTTTAGCGGACCCATTGACTTTCAATGGGTCCGTTGAAAACTCGGAAAATGCACCGTTTGTCATCCGCGTCCGTGATCCGTGTTTCCTGTCCGTCAAAAAAATATGACCTGTCCTATTTTTTTGACGGACAACGGTTCGCGGACCCATGAGCCTAAGGCCTCATGCACACAACCGTTTTTTTTTAAGGTCCGCAAAAACGGGGTCCGTAGGTCCGTGATCCGTGACCGTTTTTTCGTCCCTGGGTCTTCCTTGATTTTTGGAGGATCCACGGACATGAAAAATGAAAAAAAAATCTAAGTCAAGTTTGCCATTGAAATGATAGGAAAAAACGGACACGGATCACGGACACGGATCACGGACGCGGATGACAATCTTGTGTGCATCCGTGTTTTTTCACGGACCCATTGACTTGAATGGGTCCGTGAACCGTTGGCCGTGAAAAAAATAGGACAGGTCCTATTTTTTTCACGGCCAGGAAACACGGATCACGGATGCGGCTGCCAAACGGTGCATTTTCCGATTTTTCCACGAACCCATTGAAAGTCAATGGGTCCGCGAAAAAAAACGGAAAACGACACAACGGCCACAGATGCACACACCGGTCGTGTGCATGAGGCCTAATACTGTACAGAGCAGGAGCTCTGTGCAGTATTAGAATGTATTGGCTCGGATGAGCCGAAGTTATTGCGCAATAAATTAACTTGTACTGTAAAGAAACATTTCCCAAACTTGGGTTTTGGTCCAAGTGGTACCTGTACCAGTACAAATTAATTTCTGAAGTTTTTGCGCAAAGTCTCGCAAGACTTCACAAATCAATAAGCTCATCGGAGCCAACACATTCTAACACTGTACGGAGCTCCTGCGAATCGAGTTTGGATGTTTCATCCGCAGTCGATTCGCTCATCCCTAAAGGTATTCAATAGAAGAGTCTCTGTTTCTCAAACTTCAACTACTTTGGTTGAATGATTTTCTGTCCGTGGTTCTTTTATTAGAAACTCTAATGCGTTACCCTGCTGTCTCATAGCATGTTTAGCATGCTGACAAACCATATAAAAATAAAGGTTAGAAAAGCAATTGCAAAGGCATTTTTATTTTAAAGGAATAAATGTTTGACTAGGACAGTGATAGACAACTGGCAGACTGAAAGCAGCTTGTGGCCCTTATGTGCTTCATGGCCCTTAGGGTGAACTGTCCCCCTTAGGATAGTGACTAGACATGAGCACTTCAATTTCACCCTAATCCACCTTTAGTATCTTTTCCATCTTCAAATGTTATCACGTGTCTATATTTATGTATGATAGTCAGGGCTTTTTTTCTGGTGGAACGCACCGGAATGGCGTTCCGCCACCTTTGGACATCGCAGCCTGCCATGTATCAGCGGGGAGGGACTGGGAGGAGGAGCTGGGGGCCGGTGCGTTCACTGTGCTCCGGCCCCCAGCTCCAGTACAGTTATAAAATGTGTAAAATTTATAATGATTCTATTCATGCTGCCCCCTCTGTAGTAGAACATTCAATATATCCATCCTACTCACAGGGCTACTGTTATCGTAATCCAGACCTGCCGGGCAGACGAGCGGCAGCGTCACTGACTGACGTCACGTGCCTGCGCCGCCTGCTTCATTTATAAAGTAGGCGGCGCAGGCACGTGACGTCAGTCAGTGACGCTGCCGCTCGTCTGCCCGGCCGGCCTGCATTACGATAACAGTAGCCCTGTGAGTAGGATGGATATATTGAATGTTCTACTACAGAGGGGGCAGCATGAATAGAATCATTATTCATTTTACACATTTTATAACTGTACTTGTCTGTGGATGGCACTGTTAAGGGGGGAGTCTGTGGATGGCACTGTTATGGGGTGGGGGGGTCTGTGGATGGCACTGTTATGGGGTGGGGGGGTCTGTGGATGGCACTGTTATGGGGTGGGGGGGTCTCTGGATGGCACTGTTAGGGGGGGGTCTGTGGATGGCACTGTTATGGGGTGGGGGGGTCTGTGGATGGCACTATTATGGGGTGGGGGAGTCTGTGGATGGCACTGTTATGGGGTGGGGGGTCTGTGGATCGCACTGTTATGGGGTGGGGGTCTGTGGATGGCACTGTTATGGGGTGGGGGTCTGTGGATGGCACTGTTAAGGGGGGGTCTGTGGATGGCACTGTTATGGGGTGGGGGGGTCTGTGGATGGCACTGTTATGGGGTGGGGGGGTCTGTGGATGGCACTGTTATGGGGTGGGGGGGTCTCCGGATGGCACTGTTATAGGATGGGGGGGGGGGTCTGTGGATGGCACTGTTATAGGATGGGGATCTGTGGATCCCCCATAACAGTGCCATCCACAGATCCTCCACCCCATAACAGTGCCATCCCTAGATCCCCCATTAACAGTGCCATCCCCAGATCCCCCATTAACAGTGCCATCCCCATCTGGGGGTTTCTTTGCTGGGCTGGACTTTTATAGCCCCCCCAAATTTTACTTGCATCCCTGTTCTCTAAAGGGGAGGTTTTAGGGGGCGGTCCAGGGGGTGGGTAGGGGCGTGGCCAGGAGAGAGGGGGATGAGTTCCACCACCTTTTCTTTGAGAAAAAAAACCCTGATGATAGTGATGAGCAGTTGTGTATCTAGAAATGACTGGGCCCCACAGCTAACTTTAGAATGCCACCCTCCTCCCAGCAAACATTTTCGCAACTCCCTCCTCCCATGCAACCCCCAATTCTGTGGCTAGTCCCGATAATGCTCTCAGACCAGGCCCGGCAGCTGCTTCATCTGTTTCCTACAGTTTCACTGTATTTATCATCATTGTATAATACTGTTGAGGGGGTCCTATCATTAAAATCTTTTAGTCTTCCTCCTGGGTGGGCACCTTCTGAGTTTGGGTCCCAAAACAGCTGTGTTCAATGCTTCCCCTATAGCTACGCCCCTGGTGATGAGCAAATTGATTCATATGAAAAGGCAGGCCCAGTTGCTCAAGAGACCCCCTCTCCCCCTTAGGGTCCATTCACAGGTCCACAAATGGGTCCGCATCTGTTCCGCAATATCGGGAACGGGTGCGGATCCATTCATTCTCAATGGGGCAGAATGGGATGCGAAGAGCACACTATGTGCTCTCCGCATCTGCAAGAATAGGCAGTTCTATGGGGGATGCCGGCCGGGTGTATTGCGGATCCACAATACACCACGGACATGTGAATGGACCCTTCATTGACAAGGCCAGCCATTTTGCCTGGCACTGTCAATCTCTTCCCTGTAACATTGCTCCAAGTAGCTGAGCAGCGCAGCGCAGCGCAGATGTCGACTGTGCATAAGCTGCTCACTCGGAAGTGTAGTGGCACATACACAGTAACTCGGCAGGGCCACTACACTTTGAACAGAGCTGTGTTTCCCGTTCCAGCTCTGAAAGCTGCAGGGAACATCTGATTTGAGGTGTAAGAAAGGTGTTAGACCCGTCACCAATCGGATATGGGTCATCAATATCAGGACCCTAGAAAACTCCTTTAAGTAGAGCAGTATATAGCTGAATCTTATTTTACTGAATTAATTTTGGAGGCCTAAACTCAGAGAGGTGAATCTGCTTAGTTTTGGGTCCCATCTGTGAAAGGTCTCCTTTTTGGGCAGATGGGTTCATACACTGTGATCAACATATATGCTAAGAACCTAACATACATTATATGTGAATAGTGAATACTTGGGTTGAGCGAATCAAAGTACTCGAAGTGCTTGATTTCCTTGTGCTTTAAATTTTCACTGAAATGGCACAAAAAAAAAATACTCGCCTCAACCATTTGAGCATGAAGAGGCTTCTGTAGACAACTCGATTGAACATCCTGTGTGAAATCTTATGCGTGGTGATGTATGACGTAACCACTAGTGTTGATTGAGCATGCTCGGTCGAACACCAGTTCGGCTCGAGCATCTCAATGCTCGGCACATGGCGGTTTTCGGCTACGCAGCCAATAAACGTGCAGGTAAGTACTGCCCTCACTGTAATGTTGTAGCCATGTTGGTTACTGGCATTACAGTGATTGGCTGGCCGGAACGCATCATCGGGTGCTATATAGCACTCGATGATGCATGTTCGGCTCAGTCTTAGTCAGGGAGAGCTGAGTTGAGGAAGGGACAGAGAGTGTAGGGGGCGATATAGGAAAAATTTTATTAGAACAACTTTTCAGAGACCCAAAAGTCTGTTTAAAGACTATTGTTGTGTGTGGCAGCAATATCTATTTTTAGCGCACCCTGCACTAAATAGCGTGCAATAGTTAGGCTGCTGCAGACAGCGACATAAGCTGCGCCACATCTTCAGTGTAAAGTGTGCGCATCCCAAAAATATCAAATATCTATGACATCCAGTGTACTTTTTCCATAGATGGTGTCCGCTGCGGACAGTTACATTACCTGCGCTACATCTTCAGTGTAAAGTGTGCACATCCAAAAATATCTGTGACATCCAGTTTCCTTTTTCTGTAGACGGTATCCTCTGCGGACAGCGACATTAGCTGCGCCACATCTCCAGTGTAAAGTGTGTGCATCCCAAAAATATCTCGGACATCCAGTGACCATTTTCAGTAGATGGTGACCGCTGCGGACAGTGATATTACCTGCGCTATATCTCCAGTATAATGCCACTGTCCGCAACGGACACCGTGTACAGAAAAGGGACACTGGATGTCCCAGATATTAGCTGCGCCACATCTTCAATGTAAAGTGTGCGTATCCAAAAAATATGTGACATCAAGTGTCCTTTTTCCGTAGATGGTGTCTGCTGCGGACAGTGAAATTACCTGCCCTACATCTCCAGTATAAAGTGTGCACATTCAAAAAATATCTGTGACATCCAGTGTACTTTTTCTGTAGACTGTGTCCGCTGTGGACCGTGAAATTACCTGTGCTACATCTCCGGTATAAAGTGTACGCATCTCAAAAATATCTGTGACATCCAATGTCCTTTTTCCATAGACGATGTCTGCTGCGGACAGTGACATTAGCTGCGCCACATCTCCAGTGTAAAGTGTGCGCATCCAAAAAATATCTGACATCCACTGTACTTTTTCCTTAGACGGTATCTGTGCGAACAGTGACATTATACTTGAGATGTAGCGCAGGTAATGACACTGTCCACAGCGGACACCGTCTACCAAAAATGGTTACTGGATGTCACAGATATTTTTTGGATGCGCACACTTTATACTGGAGGTGTAGCGCAGGTAAAGAGTGCGCATACAAAAAATATCTGACATCCAGTGACCATTTTCGTTAGACGATGTCCGCTGACAGTGACATTAGCTGCGCCACATCTTCAATGTAAAGTGTACCCATCCCAAAAATATCTGTGACATCCAGTGTACTTTTTACGTAGATGGTGTCCGCTGCAGACAGTGAGGATAGTTGTGCCACATCTCCAGTGTAAAGTGTGCACCTGGACCTTAGCAAGAACTATCAGCAACCACATCCACTTCCATGTCCCAGGGCATGTACAAATGTCCTTACCCCAGGCATTTGAACGCAAGAGCAAATACCCAGCCACCCACCCACAGGCCATAACACTAAATGCGCAGCTTTCCGAATTACTGGCCCTGGAAATGTTGCCATTTAGGCTTGTGAACACTGAGGCCTTCCGCAGCCTTATGTCGGCGGCGGTCCAGCGTTACACAGTCCCCAGCCGCCACTATTTTTCAAGGTGTGTCGTGCCTGCCTTACTCCAAAATGTGTCCCGTAACATCACACGTGCACTGACCAATGCAGTTACTGGGAAGGTCCACTTAACTACGGACACATGGACAAGTGCATTCGGCCAGGGATGCTACATTTCCCTGACGGCACACTGGGTGAAAGTTGTGGAGGCCGGGAGCAAGTCATACCCTGGGATGGCACAGGTGCTACTGACATCGAGTATTGCGGGCCCTACATCGATCAGGGTTTCTGCCAGCACCTACGTTAGTGGCTCCAACCCCAACTTCTCCTCCTCGCCTCCTCGTCCACTTCCACAACCTAATTAACCATGTGCAGCACCAGTCAGCCATCAGTCGGTAGCTATAAGCAGTGTAGCACTGCAGAACGGAAGCGGCAACAGGCCGTGCTGAAGCTGATATGCTTAGGGGACAAACAGAACACCGCCGCAGAGCTATGGCAGGGGATAAGAGACCAGACTGAGCTGTGGCTCTCACCACTCAACCTAGAACCAGGCATGGGTGTGTCTGATATTGGCAGTAACTTGGTGGTGGTTTTGGAGCTCGGCAAGCTCACACACATCCCATGCCTAGCCCACGTCTTCAACTTAGTGGTTCAGCGGTTTCTCAAATCCTACCTCAATTTCCCTGAGCTACTGGTGAAGGTGTGCCATGTGTGCCCATTTCTGCAAGTCATTGACAGCTTATGCCGATCCTTCCAAGCTGCAGCAGCACTTACAATTGCCATCTCACCGACTGTTGTGTGATGTAAGCACACGCTGGAACTCTATGTTCCACATGTTGGCCAGGCTTTGTGAGCAGCACAGTGCAGTATTGGAATGCCAGCTGCAACATGGTCATCGCCTTTCCAGTCAGCTTCTGCTCTTCCCAAGCTAGGAGTGTGCATGGATGTCTGACCTCTGTGAGGTTTTAAGAAACTTTGAGGAATCAACACAGATGGTGAGCAGCAGTAATGCTATTATCAGCATCGCTGCTCACAATTAAGGATGGCGCTTTGCATGTGGAAGAGGTGAAAATGGGGGAAGACTTTACACAGGGTGATAGCCAGACCACCCTCAGTTTGTCTTCTCAGCACGAATTAGATGATGAAGAGGAGCAGGAGATGGTTGCCTCTGCTACAGAGGGTATTACCCATGGAAGTTTAATTCCATCTGTTCTGCGTGGGTGAGCAGAAGAGGATAAGGAGCTTGAGAGTCATCCTCCTGATGACGACAGCGAAGTCTTGCCTGTTGGTACTCTGGCACACATAGCTGACTTCATTTTAGGCTGCCTTTCCAGCGACCCACGCGTTATACGCATTTTAGACAACACCGATTACTGGTTGTTCACCCTTCTCGACCCCCGCTACATCTCTCATTCCTCTGGTGGAGAGGACAAGCAAAACGGTGCAATACCAGAAGGTCCTTATTGAATAATTGCTCCAAAAATTTCCATCTGACAATGCTAGCAGCAGAGTCCGTAGTTTCTTGGGCAACCGAGGAAGGGAGACAAGGGGAAAACACAGCAGTTCCAACAGAGGCAGGGCAACACTCTCCAAAGCCTGGGACAGTTTCATGACACCCCGCCAGCACCCTCACCCCGATGTATGGCCTACTGTCACAAGGAGGGAAACATTTTGGAAGATGGTGAAGGAGTACGGAGCACAGACCGTGTCAGCGTCCTCAATGTTCCCTCTGTGCCTTACTGGGTGTCCAAGCTGGACACGTGGCACCAACTGGCGCTGTACGCCTTGGAGGTGCTGGCCTGCCCTGCTGCCAGTGTTTTGTCTAAGCAGGAATTTAGTGCTGCTGGTGGCATTATAACAGATAAGCGTATCTGCCTTTCAACTGAAAATGCTGACAGGTTGACTCTTATAAAAATGAACAAGGCCTAGATTGAACATGACTTCTCTACTCCACCAGAGGAAAGCTGATGAACATAAAGGCACTTTAAATGTGTTGTTTATAATGTACTGTATTCCCATGCATCCCTTATACCACAAACAAGGGAATATAGTTGAATCTTCCTTTTCTCATCCTCCTCCTCCTCTTCCATCATTTCAACATGCCTATTCGTCGCATATAATGTATTACAGGGTCAGGTCACCTGCAGGCCCTCGCATATCATTTATTTGAGGGTTAGCTCACCAGCAGGCCCTCACTTCAATCTTTTTATAGTGTCAGCTCACCTGCAGGCCCTCGCATATAATGTTTTAGAGGGTCAACTGACCTGCAGGCCCTCGCATATAATGTTTTACAGAGATAAAATATCTGTGGATCACTCCAGCTAGACAATATGGAACAGGTGCTCTTGGTCTTAGTGGCCCACCCAGCCACAGGCAAAAAATGAGAAAATAAAAAGATAGACCAGGCACTCTAAATATGTTGCCACAATGGAGATATTTATTGTATAAAAATATTGAATCAATTATTTAAAAAAATATATCTAATATGACATAGCAGCATAAAAAGTTGATTGTAACAATATTATAGCAGCACAAAGTCAATTGCAACAGTGTCCAATATGTATTTGCAACATAGAAAATAAATGTAGCAGCAATGGGTGAATGGTGCAACAATATGTTCAGTAGCAGCAGTAATTAAAGTCCAACCATAAAAAAACGCAATCTAAATGTGCGTTTTTGCATCCAATATTCCTCTTATAACACGGCAGGGAATGTGGGAGTGTAATCAATAGCAGCACTAATTAAAGTCCAACCATGGGAAAGCAGCAAAAGTCTTTGCATATAGTATGTTATAGTATAGTATGTTATCCTATCCTATGTTCCGGATCCGAATATCTTTTAATGTTCACAATTACACTGCTGACTCTCTGTAACAGCGCATGCATATAAGTCACTAGTCTTTTCAATATGACAGGAGAGACCAGAAGGCACAATGCGGTAAGCACCCGCGGTGGCATCCCACCTACTTGTGGTTGCTGATTCAATGTTACCTTAATCTGGTCGCTTCACCTGTCTGAATGCGGACTCGGTGATTCGTGATAGAGCGGATGTCAGCTGACTCTGTGCCTGAGGTTACCACTGAGGAAGGGGTCATTTTCATATCCCCGATACGCATATGGGCTACACCTTGCACCGGCATGCTGGCAAAGAGTCTCCCCTGGATTTGAACTAAAGTTTCTGAAACGAAAGCTCTAGCGATGCTTGGCTTCACTGAGCGCACAACTCGCTGACGATACTGAGCACAGACTCAGCTGACATACGCTCTATCACGAATCACCAAGTCCGCATTCAGACAGGTGTAGCGACCAGATTAAGGTAACATTTATTTTCTATGTTGCAAATACATATTGGATACTGTTGCAATTAACTTTGTGCTGCTATGATATTGTTACAATCAACTTTTTATGCTGCTATGTCATATTAAATATATTTTTTTCAAATAATTGATTCAATATTTTTATCCAAAAAATATCTCGATTTTGGCAAACATATTTAGAGTGCCTGGTCTATCTTTTTATTTTCTCAATGTTTTACAGGGTCAGCTCACCTGCAGGCCCTTGCATATAATGTTTTAAAGGGTCAGCTCACCTGCAGGCCCTCGCATATATTTTTTTAGATGGTCAGCTCACCAGCAGGCCCTCACCTACAATCTTTTTACAGGGTCAGCTCACCTGCAGGCCCTCGCATATAATGTTTGATATGGTCAACTCACCTGCAGGCCCTCGCATATAATGTTTTACAGGGTCAGCTCACCTGCAGGCCCTCGCATATAATGTTTTAAAGGGTCAGCTTACCTGCAGGCCCACGCATATAATTTTTTAGATGGTCAGCTCACCAGCAGGCCCTCACCTACAATCTTTTACAGGGTCAGCTCACCTGCAGGCCCTCGCATATAATGTTTCACACGGTCAGCTCACCTGCAGGCCTTCACATATAATGTTTTACAGGGTCAGCTCACATACAGACCCTCGCATCTAAAGTTTTACAGGGTCAGCTCACCTGAATGCCCTCGCCTACAATCTTTTATAGGGTCAACTCACCTGCAGGCCCTCACCTACAATCTTACAGGGTCAGCTCACCTGTAGTCCCTCGCATATTATTTTTTAGAGTCAGCTCACCTGCAGGCCCTCACCTACAATCTTTTACAGGGTCAGCTCACCTGCAGGCCCTCGCATATAATTTTTTAGAGGGTCAGCTCACCCGCAGGCCCTTGCATATAATGTTTTACAGGGTCAGCTCCCCTGCAGGTCCTCGCATATAATTTTTTAGATGGTCAGCTCACCAGCAGGCCCTCACCTACAATCTTTTACAGGGTCAGCTCACCTGCAGGCCCTCGCATATAATGTTTTACATGGTCAGCTCACCTGCAGGCCCTCATATATAATGTTTTATAGGGTCAGTTCACCTGCAGACCCTCACATATAATGTTTTACAGGGTCAGCTCACATGCAGGCCCTCGCCTACAGTCTTTTATAGGGTCATCTCACCTGCAGGCACTCACCTACAATCTTTTACAGGGTCAGCTCACCTGCAGACCCTCACCTACAATCTTTTAAAGGGTTAGCTCACCTGTAGTCCCTCGCATATAATTTTTTAGAGTCAGCTCACCTGCAGGCCCTCACATATAACTTTTTACAGGGTCAGCTCACCTGTAGGCCCTCGCATATAATTTTTTAGATGGTCAGCTCACCAGCAGGCCTTCACCTACATTCTTTTACAGGGTCAGCTCACCTGCAGGCCCTCTCATATAATGTTTTACACGGTCAGCTCACCTGTAGGCCCTCGCATATAATGTTTTATAGGGTCAGCTCACCTGCAGACTTTCCCATATAACGTTTTACAGGGTCAGCCCACCTGCAGGCCCTCATCTACAATCTTTTATAGGGCTATCTCACCTGTAGGCACTCACCTACAATGTTTTATAGGATCAGCTCACCTGCAGGCCCTCAAGTACAATCTTTTACAGGGTCAGCTCACCTGTAATCCCTCGCATATAATTTTTTAGTCATCTCACCTGCAGGCCCTCACCTACAATTTTTTACAGGGTCAGCTCACCTGCAGGCCCTCACCTACAATCTTTTACAGGGTCAGCTCACCTGCAGGCCCTCACTTATAATTTTTTAGAGGGTCAGCTTACCAGCAAGCCATCAATCATAATTTTGCAAAGGTGTATAATGCCCTCCTTTATGTATAATAAAGGGTGTATTGGAGTGCTGGTTCCTTGTAATTTTTGACAGCCCTTTCAATTAGTGCATAGGCTTTATGAGTGTAGGAGTCTCACTACCTGAACAATTGTACCACAGTGTGAATGAGGTCCTCCTTTATGTGATATGCAGGTTGTATCGGAGTGCCTCTTTCTTGCAATTTTTGGCAGCACTTGCACTTTATATACAAGTAAATATACAGGAAACAATGTTTCCTAACAATTTTTCCTCTAAAATCGATTTTTCTTTGGTTTTGTGCGTAATATTGTCAGTCTGTAAAAGTGGCATACTACTTGGACAGCATCGTTCCCAGCAGCAACCTAGGAGTACAAGATATATGTCCCTCTTATAGAGCAAGTAGCCGTGATGCCAGTTGCAGTTAAGTACGGTTTCAATAGTCAAGGACTATAATTCCTGTTTCTGGCCTTTTCTCTAGTTTTTTTATTATTAAAATATAACTTTTTTTTATAAACAATATAGCCACAAAAACATATACGTTTAAAAACTCTATATGAAGGGCAAACTGTTAGGGGGCTATAGACTTAAAACCCACTGATTGTCTATGGGTGAACTAAGAGTCTTAGTTATCTCTTGCAAAGGATTGCGAGGTGCGTGTCTGTAATGTCAGCCGACATCAGACACCTTGCAGCTATCGCTTTTGGGATTAATACCCTACCTAAAGTGCTTTATTAAACCGAGATATTCAGTAAAACTTGTAATTTATATATTTATATCTCTGCTCTTTCTGGGCTGTGAAGTCAAGGAGATTGTCCTATCAGTGATTGACAGCCTTCTTCCTTTGACTGTGTATACAGAGATAACTGTCCATCACTGATAGGACCACCTCCTGGACTTCCAATCCCAGAATGAGCAGGAATTTTAATGAATGAAGTTTTACTGAATCGTTTCCGAAAAAACTATATATCAATCTGCTCAGCATCTCCTGCTCTGTAACATGCTGCCTGCATATTAATTCACATTTTCATGGTGACAGGTTCCCTTTAACTGCCTGACTTTGAAAAGTAACAATTTTCTATTTACACACCAGTGCTCTGCTTTTGGATGCCCCTGCATAAGAACATCTAATCTATGAAAACAATACTGCGCTATTAAGCCAAACTAGGTCACCATAAATTTTTAGTTCTTTTCTTAAGCGGATAAGTTAATGTCTGATAGCTTGGAGACTGAGCAGTTTTAGGGTTGATCCAGCAGAGATATTAATTGCAATGTGCTCTCACTGCCAAAAGCATTTTAGAAAACGACAAAGGCATAAATAAAGCCAGCGTATACCCTTGGAGAAAAACAACAATGAAATTAAATCCCTCAAAAGGAGAGAAAGAACAAACATATCTTGAGAAATAGTAAATGTTGTTTATGTTGCCTTCACTTGTTTAATGGGTTCTAGCAATTCACCAGATGTAGTGAACAGAACGCCAAACTCTTCTAAAACTTTCTTTAGAAGTTGATGTTGCCCATTCTAAAATCTGAAGTTTGCAAAAGATTATTTTTAGTCATTTCTGGGGATAAAAAAAGAAAACAGTGACACAAAAATAACAAATACATGTTCAGTACACAGCTCCTCTGCTATGCTGTAGCTTTCTCAGCTCTGCTATGCTAGCTGGAGTAAATAGGAACTTTTCTCTTCTGCTGGAACTTAGCTTTGTGGTCTGTAACCTGTCTTTTACTTCAATCCTACGAACTTCTTCCTGGCTTCAAGCATACTTTAGCTTGGATATGAGGCAATGCAAGCCCAGGAGGCGACAAGCAACCATGTACTCCTCTTTTCAGTGTTATCTTCAGTGCATCTCCATCCAGAACTTAGGGCACATTCACATGAATGTGTGGCACCTGTGCCGTGCAATGGGGGCTGCAAATTGAGGTCCCCAATGCAGTGGCAGATCCAGAGCCTGGTCTCTGGAGAGGCACTTACAGATTATTTTCTGTCTGCCACCACGAAACAATGGTGCTTATAGACCAGACTACACAGTGTAGAGGTATACTGTATATTGTGTGGCACAGTGTATGCTATATGTCTATAACAAACATGTTTCACATGAAAACTTAGAACCACTTGGCTTGGCCCTTGGGGATCTCAGACGCCACTTCAACACTTTGGCTGGGGGGCTCAGTGGAGCTGATGTTGTGTTTTATCCTAATGAGAAAAATTTCATAATAAGGATTTGGACAAGGGGCAGAGGGAAAGCAGAGCAGGGAAAGTCTGGTGCTGCTACTAGGGAGCTCATACCATGGGGGAGTAATAAATCCCCCCATAATGCCCCCCAGTAGAAAAAATTCTGCTTATAATGTGACAGTGCAAAAAATATCCCCTTGTAATGCTGCCAGTTGAGCTAATGAGAGCCCCCATAATGTAAAAATTAAAAGGAACTCTGATACAACCTGTATATCACATAAAGGAGGGCCTCATTCACATTGTGGTATAATTGTTCAGGTAGTGGGACTCCTACACTTATAAAGCCAATGCACTCAGTGAAAGGGCTTCCAAAAATTACAAGGAAGCATCTCTCCAATACACCCTTTATTACACATAAAGGAGGGCATCATACACCGTTGAAAAATTATGATTGATGGCCTGCTGGTGACCCTCAAAAACATTAGGAGCAAGGGCCTGCTGGTGACCCCCTAAAAAAAGAAATTATGGGCGAGTGCCTGCAGCTGAGCTGACGTTCAACAAATTATGGGCGAGTGCCTGCTACTTAGCCAACCATTGAAAAAATTATGGGCGAGGGCTTTCTGGTGAGATAACCCTCAAAAACATTATATGCAAAGGCCTGTTGGGGAGCTGACCCTGTAAAACATTATGGTTGAGGGCCTTCAGGTGAGCTGACCATGTAAAACATTATATGCAAGGGCCTGCAGGTGAGCTGACCCTCTGAAAGATTGTAAGGGAGGGTCTACTGGTGAGCTGAGCCTCAAAAACATTATATGCGAGGGCCTGCAGGTGAGCCTGCAGGTGGGCCTGCAGGTGAGCCTGCAGGTGAGCAAACTGAGCAAAACAACAAAACATGTATTACCCATGATATGCTGGACCCAGAGCGTGTGACCAAAAAGCTGCACCTCCTGACGAAGCCTCTCCAGGTGAAACGTACAGGTGCAGCTTTTTGGTACATTTATTTATTATCTTTCTGTGCATGCAACATACATACCAGTACATGTTACTTTGAGTGAACCTACAGTTCTCACAATTTTTATGCTGATGTATACCTAGGGCTGTGACATCCTTTCCCCTGCCAGTTGGGTGTTTGGGAGAGAGGTTGTTTCTGACCTCCTTACATGAGGTCTCCCCCCCACCTCCTGTACACTTGTGCCTTATGTTTCATATATAGTTTGTTATGTGATCATGTCTTAATAAATTACATATATTTTATATGTGTGTCTCCCACTTTTCTTTGGGGTTATTGGTCTTGTTTTTGGGTTGGCTCAGTATATTATACTAGACCCCAGTGTTATCCACACATTATATGTGAGTTTTTTTCTTATAGGTTCGTCGAGCTGACCCTCTAAAATATTGTAGGTGAGAGCCTGCTGGTGAGCTGACCCTCAAAAACATTACATGCGAGGGCCTGCTGGGGAGCTGACCCTCTAAATGATTGTAGCTGAGTGCCTGGTGAGCTGACCCTGTAAAACATTATGGTTGAGGGCCTACAGGTGAGCTGACCGTGTAAAACATTATATGCGAGGGCCTGCAGGTGAGCTGACCCTCTGAAAAATTGTAGGTGAGGGCCTGAAGGTGAGCTGACTTTCTAAAAGATTGTAGTTGAGGACCTGCTGGTGAGATGACCCTCTAAAATATTGTAGGTGAGGGCCTGCTGGTGAGCATACACTGTAAAACATTATGGTTGAGGACCTGCTGGTGAGCTGACCCTCAAAAATATTATATGTGAGGGCCTGCTGGTGAGCTGGCCCTCTAAAAGATCAGGGCACAAGATCTCATGTCCCTCTTCAAGTGGGCTTGTCGAGAGGCCCAAATGAAGGAGTGTCGCTGAAAAGAGCTCCTCAGAATATCCGAGTGTGGGATCAATTGTTTGGCAAGACTCTCCATGGTGGGAAGAAGGAGGAACATGGTGAGAAATGTGTTGACCAGACTCTTGGCTACTGAGACTGGACTTGGTGGAAGACAGGGTGGTGCTTAACCGACTGGAAGCATTATCTGTTGCAAACTTGCAATCCAACCGACCACCTGGTCGCACTGGTCTGACTTTGAGAGCGTTGTCCTGCGCCGCCCTGCAAACTGGGACATGAAGCTAGATATCATGAATGATTGTTTTTCTTGTGCTCTGGTAGCAGGCACAGTTTCAATGCGCCCAGGGCCACGGCCTCTGCGTGCACCATCAGCATTACGGCCACTTTCCTGTCCCTTACTGCTTGCCTTCTTCATATTAAATATTATATATGCTTGAAAGTTTGTCACACGTACAGTAGCGCAGGATTTGTAAGTGTATGCGCAAAAAATGAAAATAGGTATTTGGGATGTGGAAAAGTCACACAGGAGCTATACCGCAGATAATGTCGCTGATGTCAGCAACGACTAATAAAAAATTACAGGGAAAGTCACAGGTATTTGGGATGTGGAAATGTTACATAGGAGAAATACTGCAGATAATGTCGCTGATGTAACCAGAAGCGAATAAAAAATTACATGGAATGATACAGGTATTTGGTATGTGGAAATGTCACATAGGAGATATACCGCTGATAATGTCAATGCTGTCACCAGCGGCTAATATAAAATTACAGGGAATGTTATAGGTATTTTGGATGCGGAAATGTTACACAGGAGAAATACGGCCGATAATGTCGCTGAAATCAGCAGCGGCTAATATGAAATTACAGGAAATGTCACAGGTATTTGGGATGTGGAAACATTACACAGGAGATGTACCCCAATGTTACTGTCCGCAACGAATACAGTCTACGGAAAAAGTACACTGGATGTCACTGATATTTTTTGGATGTGCACACATTACACAGGAGATGTAGGGCAGCTAATGTCACTGTCTGCAGCAGACTGCGTCTATGGAAAAAGTACACTGGATGTCACAGATATTTTTGGGATGTGCACACGTTACACAGGAGATGTAGCACAGATAATGTCGCTGTCTGCAGCGGCCTAACTATTGGTGATGTCAGTAGCGGCTAATATAAAATTACAGGGAATGTCACAGGTATTTGGAATGTGGACTGTCACTGTCCGCAGCAGACACCGTCTACGGAAAAAGTACACTGGATGTCACAGGTATTTTTGGGATGTGCACACGTTACACAGGAGATGTAGCGCAGATAATGTCGCTTTCTGCAGCGGCCTAACTATTACACGCTATTTAGCGCAGGATGCAATAAAAATGGATATTGCTGCCACACACAACATTGGGTCTGAAAAGTTTTAGCAATTAAGTGCAGGTTGTGCTAAAAATATATATTGCTGCTGCCACACACAAAAATAGTCCTTAAAAAAAAAATGTTTCACTCCCTACACTATCTTTCCCTTCTATAGCACAGCACCCGATGACTCCCATATTTGAATTTGCGATATTTTGCGAATATGTGGTAGAATATTCGTCACATATTCACGAATATTCGTATTCAAGATTATTTCGTGATTGCGAAAAATCTTTAATGTAAAAATCGCGTAAATGGGTCAAAAACAAATATATAACACTATAGAATATAGTGCTATATCATCATTTTTTTGAATATTCCTAATTTTTTTCCATCTGAAGTGAACAGACATTGTCCCACAAGCAATGTAAGTAGGGAGGAATCATGACTTCAGATGGAAAAAAATGATGAATATTCTAAAAAACTTATATATAGCACTATAGAATATAGTGCTATATATTAGTTTTTTGAATATTCGTCATTTTTCAATCTGAAAACATTATTCCTCCCTGCTTCTTGCTTGTGGGCCAATTAGTCATAGACCCACAAGCAACTAAGGGGACTTTCACACTTGCGGCAGGACGGATCCGGCAGGCTGTTTACCCTGTCGGATCCGTCCTTCCGCTGTTTCGCCGTTCCGCCGCTCCGTCCCCATTGACTATAATAGGGACCGGGGCGGCGCTCCGGCGCAGTACGGCAGTGCACAGCGAAAGGCCGCCGGGCTAAAAGTCCAGCATGTCCGACTTTTTAGTCCGGCGGCCTCTGACCCCGAACTGCCGTACTGCGCCGGAGCGCCGTCCCCGTCCCCATTATAGTCAATGGTGACAGAGGCGCAGTCCGGCAGTACGCCGAAACAGCGGAAGGACGGATCCGACAGGGTGAACAGCCTGCCGGATCAGTCCTGCCGCAAGTGTGAAAGTACCCTTAATCAGGAGGGAATCATGACTTAAAGAAAAAAAGTGACGAATATTCTAAAAACAAATATATAGAACTATATTGAATATAGTGCTATATCGAATATTCATCATTTTCTCATTGGCCCACAAGCAAGAAGTTCGGGGTCATATAGCACTATATTCAAAATATTTGCAAATTCTCGAAGTTGCGATGTTCGAGATAAATATTCGTAATTCTAATATTCGCGCTCAACACTAGTAACCAACATGGCTACAGCACTACAGTGAAGGGGAGGAGACTCAAGCATTGCGCTCGAGCATATGCGGTATTCGGTAGAATACTGCCATGTGCCGAGCATTGAGATGCTCGAGCTGAACTGGTGTTCAGCCGAGCATGCTCGATCAACACTAGTATACAGTATTAGAAAATTATACAAACAAATGCATAAAAAAATAAAAACTGGAATACCCCTTTAATCCCTTAACGCAAAATGCTGTGCATGGACGGCAGGGGAATCTGTTCCAGATCACATTCCGCCGTACATACACGGCGTGC
Source organism: Bufo gargarizans (assembly GCF_014858855.1). Taxonomy (NCBI): domain Eukaryota; kingdom Metazoa; phylum Chordata; class Amphibia; order Anura; family Bufonidae; genus Bufo; species Bufo gargarizans. The sequence continues at coordinate 483,658,209 of NC_058083.1, forward strand.
TGATCGGGGGCGGGTGTAAGAGCTGCGCCCGCCCGATCACTGCAGGGGTCTGGCAGTCCCTGGTAGCCGGGCCCCTGCTGTATCCACCGACATCTCTGTTTACAACGATGCTGGTGGATTAACCCCTTCTATGCCGCAATCAGCCCTGACCGCGACATAGAAGTGCTTTGCGGCGGGTGAAGGAGTGCATCAGCTCCCTTCACTGCTGTGGCGTGGGACCCGATGTGTGACAAGGCAGCCCGATGCCGTGCAGAGACTGCCCAATGCCTTCCACGGCATCGGCACCTGCCTTCTACGAGTGCCCAGGAGATCCAGCCTCAGGCTGCGTCTCTTAGGCAACCTGTTAGTGTATTAATCTGTGTAATACACTAACAGGCAATGCATTAAAAAATAAATGTATTGTAATGCATTGCAGAAGGGATCAGACCCTCAAAAGTTGAAGTCTCAGAGTGGGATAGAAATAAAGTTTAAAAGAAAAAAAAGTAAAAAAAAAGTGTTTAAAAAAAAAAAAATGTTTTAAGTTAAAAAAAGAAAAAACGCCCCTTTCCCCTGATTTTATAATAAAAAAATATAAAAAAAAGAAATAAAAAACACATATTCGGTATTGCCGCATCTGTAACTGACCGGCTCTATAAATATATCACATGATCCACCCCGTCCGATAAACACCATGCATGAAAAGTAATAAATAGAAACTGTAAAAAAAAAGCCATTTTTGTCACCTTACATCACTAAAAGTGTAACACCAAACAATCAAAAAGGCGTATTCCCCCAAAATAGTACCCATCTAACCGTCACCTCATCCCGCAAAAAATTAGCCCCTACGGACAATCGCCCCAAAAAATATAAAAAAAATATGGCTCTCAGACTATGGAGACACTAAAACATTTTTCTTTTTCTTTTTGTTAAAAAAATGCTGTTATTGTGTAAAACTTAAATAAATAAAAAAAGTATGCATATTAGATATGTCCGTAACGACCTGCTCTATAAAAATATCACATGACCTAACCCCCCAGATGAACATTGTAAAAAATTAATAAAAGTGTCAAAAAAGCAATTTTTTTGTCACCTTACATCACAAAAAGTGTAATACCAAGCGATCAAATAGTCATATGCACCCTAAAATAGTGCCAATCAAATCGTCCTCTCATACAAAAAAATAATAATAATCAGCCCCTACATAAGACAGTCGGCAAAAAAAAAAAAAAGAAAACTATGGCTTTCAGAATATGGAGACAGTAAAAAATAATTTTTCATATTTGGTATGGTTGCGTCCGTAACAACCTGCTCTATAAAAATAGCTAATGATCTAACTTGTCAGATGAAACTTGTAAATAACAAAAAATAGAAACAGTGCCAAAACAGCTATTTTTTGTTACCTTGCCTCACAAAAAGTGTAATATAGAGCAACCAAAAATCACCTATACTCTAAAATAGTACCAACAAAACTGCCACCTTATTCTTAGTTTCCAAAATGGGGTCACTTTTTTGGAGTTTGTACTCTAGGGGTGCATCTGGGGGTCTTTAAATGTGACATGGCAAGTTAAAATTATCCCAGTGAAATCTTCCCTCCAAAAACCATATGGCGTTCCTTTCCTTCTGCGCCCTGCCGTGTGCCCATACAGCAGTCCACACACACAGACCACATATGGGGTGTTTCTGTAAACTACAGAATCAGGGCAATAAATATTGAGGTTTTGTTTCGCTGTTAACCCTTGCTTTGTTAACGGAAATAAATTATTAAAATAGAATATCTGCCAAAAAAGGGAAATTCTGAAATTTCATCTCCAATTTCCATTAATTCTTGTGGAACAACTAAAGGGTTAACAAAGTTGGTAAAATAAGTTTTGAATACTTTGAGGGGTGTCGTTTATAAAATGGGGTCACTTTTTTGGAGTTTCTACTCTAGGCATGCATCAAGGGGGCTTCAAATGGGACATGGTGTGAAAAAACCAGTCCAGCAAAATCTGCGTTCCAAAAACCATATGGCGGTCCTTTCCTTCTGCGCCCTGCCGTGGGGCCATACAGCAGTTTACAACCTTATATGGGGGTGTTTCTGTAAACTACAGAATCAGGGCAGTAAGTTTTGAGTTTTGTTTAGCTGTTAACCCTTGCTTTGTTAGCGGAAAAGAAAATGATTAAAATGGAAAATCTTCAAAAAAACTGAAATTCTGGTATGGTTTCTATTATGTAAGCCTCACAAAGTGACTTCAGATCTGAACTGGTCCCTAAAAAGTGGGTTTTGGAGATTTCTAAACTTCTAAGCCTTCTAACGTCCCCAAAAAATAAAATGGCATTCACAAAATGATCCAAACATAAAGCAGAAATATGGGAAATGTAAAGTAATAACTATTGTGTGAGGTATCACTATCTGTTTTAAAAGCAGAGAAATTGAAATTTGGAAAGTTGCACATTTTTCCAAATTCTGGGTAAATTTTGTATTTTTTTGCAATTAAAAATGAAATATTTTGATTCAAATTTACCACTGTCATGAATATGTGACGAGAAAACAGTCTCAGACTGGCTTGGATAAGTAAAACATTTTAGAGTTATCACCACATAAAGTGACACATGTTAAATTTGCAAAAATCTGTCTGGTCCTTAAGGTGAAAAATGGCCCTGTCCTTAAAGGGTTAAGGAGACCAGCTGTAGAGACTTGTTTGCAATACAAGACAGCACGGTGGCTCAGTGGTTAGCACTGGTGCCTTGCAGCACTGAGGTCCTGGGTTTGAAGCCAACCAACATCTGCATGGAGTTTGTATGTTCTCTCTGTGTTTGTGTGGGTTTCCTCCAGGTACTCTGGTTTCTTCTCACACTCCAAACACATACAGATAGGGAACTTAGATTGTGAACCACATTGGAGACAGCTTGATGCTAGTGGCTATAAAGCACTGCAGAATATATAAGTGCATAAAATAAATGCTTCATAGGAAATAATATGCAAAAGAGTTATCTCTTAGAGAAAGAAAAATCTCTCTCTAGTGCCATCTATTGGAAGGAGCTTCATACAAGTAATTTTCAACTTTTTAAGAAGCAACTTATTCAGTCAGTCAGAATCCTATTCCATACTTTTTATAGAGATAGTCACTAAAATGTGATGTGCCTATAATAATCTGATCATATGGCATACATGTAAATAACTAAGATAAATTGGATGTTATTATTGTAAAGTTGAAATTTGTTTTAGACAACGTTATGTTGTCTTTAAAGGGTTATTTCCACCTCAGCCTTCCATGACTGAGATGGGAATCACCTGAGTAAGTGCCAGCTTGGGGAACCAGAGTTACAGAAACATCCGAGTCTGCTGTGCCCTGTGATTTAGGTAACTGCTACAGCAGTGAATTGGAGCTCGGCAAACAGCATAGTACAGCAAGCTGCACTGTTACCCAGGCCAAGACTGGACGAATGGGGGGACAGGTGAATCCCCCGGTGAGTGCCTGACAAAGGTGGGCCCCCAGTCCCCCAGCATAGCGTCTCACCCAGCCTATATCAATAAAAAATGGGGTAAATTATTAAACATACTGCCCAATTTATTATTATAGGTGCCTCAGGTGGCTAAGATGACTTCTAGGTACAAAGGAAGACCAGCCAGTATTCTTTTTCCTTGATGGACTCACCTTCTTGAACCCCCTACTCATCTTGAGTGTCTTGTTGCTGACTGCCGTTATTTGAGCAGGTAGTATTTGCATGTAACTGTATAGTGGACACCTAGAATTAATTTTACTGGTGAGCCCTAGGCACCCCAGTCCGACCCTGCTGGTCCTTGTAACTTGGGAGTTAGGAAAACTGTTTGTGTAGGTCCCATTCATTACTATGTGAATAATAGAAATAGCGGAGAACAGCCCGCTCCCTGCCTTTTCTGTAACTCCTATGCACCCTTCTTAAATAGCGCTTAGGCTATTCCCCTCTTGGGCTTTAAAAGCTAAGAAGGGAATAATGAATAACTTTAGCATTTTCTATTATATATATATATATATAGAAACGAAGAAGTCCAGCGGGAGCATCAACCTGAATGTGGGTGCACTATCCAGTACAAGGTAGCGGCAATACCTCAAGTGTTATAGAAACAGAAAAATCCGAAATGCACTCCAAGATAATTGTGAAACAAGTGATTTATTCACCCATAAAAGGCGCAACTCGCGACGTTTCGGCTTGAGAAAGGCTCTGCGAGCCGAAACGTCGCGAGTTGCGCCTTTTATGGGTGAATAAATCACTTGTTTCACAATTATCTTGGAGTGCATTCCGGATTTTTCTGTTTCTATATATATATATATATATATATATATATATACAGTACAGACCAAAAGTTTGGACACACCTTCTCATTCAAAGAGTTTTCTTTATTTTCAAGACTATGAAGGCATCAAAACTATGAATTAACACATGTGGAATTGTATACATAACAAACAAGTGTGAAACAACTGAAAATATGTCATATTCTAGGTTCTTAAAAGTAGCCACCTTTTGTTTTGATTACTGCTTTGCACACTCTTGGCGTTCTCTTGATGAGCTTCAAGAGGTAGTCACCTGAAATGGTCTTCCAACAGTCTTGAAGGAGTTCCCAGAGATGCTTAGCACTTATTGGTCCTTTTGCCTTCACTCTGCGGTCTAGCTCACCCCAAACCATCTTGATTGGGTTCAGGTCTGGTAACTGTGGAGGCCAGGTCATCTGGCGCAGCACCCCATCACTCTCCTTCATGGTCAAATAGCCCTTACTTTCAAAGTTTTCCCAATTTTTCAGCTGACTAACTGACCTTAATTTCTTAAAGTAATGATGGCCACTTGTTTTTCTTTACTTAGCTGCTTTTTTCTTGCCATAATACAAGTTCTAACAGTCTATTCAGTAAGACTATCAGCTGTGTATCCACCTGACTTCTCCTCAACGCAACTAATGGTCCCAACCCCATTCATAAGGCAAGAAATCCCACTTATTTAACCTGACAGGGCACACCTGTTAAGTGAAAACCATTTCAGGTGACTACCTTTTGAAGCTCATCAAGAGAATGCCAAGAGTGTGCAAAGCAGTAATCAAAGCAAAAGGTGGCTACTTTGAAGAACCTAGAATATGACATATTATCAGTTGTTTCACACTTTTTTGCTATGTATATAATTCCACATGTGTTAATTCATAGTTGTGATGCCTTCCGTGGGAATCTACAATTTTCATAGTCATGAAAATAAAGAAAACTCTTTGAATGAGAAGGTGTGTCCAAACTTTTGGTCTGTACTGTATATATATATATATATATATATATATACACACACACACACATACACACTGTATATAAATGTTCTTAAAAGAAGCGATAAAGCCTTGATACATGATAAATGTCTGTTTTCTTTTTTCTACAACTCATGAACAAGTCACTTTCTAAAGCTTTGTAGATCAAATGTCAGTGTTCAACAAGCTGTCAGAATGTGTCAGAATCATTTTTCCAAACCAGTGAAACGTCAGCTATACAGTGATAGATTTACACATTTTAGGGAATAAAAATAGAACATTTTGATATAGTAAGAGTTTGTGTGATGATACCCATAAACCATTATAAGAAATGACAGTTTAAAAAGTCCTATCCTATCTGGAGAGGATATCTGGGTCACCTTGAACCAACAAATACTCTGCAAATGTGTCATTAGAGGTCCAAGTGCTATCTGCCCATAAGAAAGTAAATTGTTGGGAATCAATAAAGTATAAGATGTGTCTAGAAGCATTAAAAAAGTTTTCTATAAATACACCAACCACAAGTAGGCTAGTTTCAGTTGGGAAGTGTGGCTGATATTGCTCATATACAGCCAACCATCAGTACACCCCAGCAGAAGTGTATATTATAAACAGCCTATCAGCCGCACTTCACACCTTTCTTTACCTATCCTCAGTGGATGACATAGTGCACTACCATCCTCTGGGCGATTAGTACATATCTACAGTAGTTACCATTCTGTACTTGGCACTAGGTTGTTTGTGTTAGTCCAGAGGTGTGATCCTAATGGGCATTATGACACAGTGGTGTAATACATAACAATTTCCACTAATTACCCAATGTGATGAATTTATTACCTGGGCTTCTACCTCTGGAATTCAGGTCCCACTACATTACTGGTTCACTTGACTGGCAGACATACCATGCAAATTCAGTGCCAAACCTATGCAGTCATAGTGAATCATACAGAGTGACCTCCGTTTTTTTTGCGTATAGAATGCAGACCCATTCATTTCAATGGGTCCTCAAAAAATGCGGACAGCACACCATGTGCTATCCGCATCTGTATGTCCGTTCTGTAGCCCTGCAAAAATAATATAACATGCCCTATTCTTGTCCGTTTTAGGGATTGTTACAATGGATCCGCAAAAAAATAAATAAAATGACATACGGATGTCATCCGTTTTTTTGTGGATCCGCAATTTGCGGACCGCAAAACACATACAGTCATGTGCATGTAGCCTTATACTGAGGAGCTTTACTAGTTTGGTGTCAGTGTGTGCTGAGCGACAGGCAGAGAAATACTTTCTGCTAGTTGTCTCTGTACATATGGATCTTATACTGGTTCACCTTTCTCCTCATCTGACTGCTCTGATGTCTTCTTATCACTTACTTTTGTTAACTACCTCACCAAGTCACAGGATTTATCCCCTTAACCCACAACTCTGTATATGTATGGTGTTATGCACCCAAGGGTGTATGGAGAGTGCCTCTGCAGTGAGAAATAATGCCGGCTGTAAGAAATAATCACACAGCCCCCGTCATTTAACCCCTTAGGTGCTGCTATTAACGCTGTTCAAGCAACCAGTGAGTGAAGGCAGAGGGATACGATTCTCTCTGCTTTCCGATCGGAGTTCCTACAGTAACATTGCGGGGCCCTGATCGGTTGCCATGGCGGCCTGAATGCTGCTGAAACGCTCCAGGCCTGCCATGGCATTCTCCATGTGTAAGGCATAGCTCAGAATGGGGAGAGTAAAAATCCAATTCACCCTAATGCAGTGTCCCACTCAGGACACGTGGGAACTGCAAAATTACTGTGAAACGGCATTACCACATTGCATGTCATTTTGTATTACAACACCTGTTGTATCCCTGTTCATAGGCTGGTCTGGTGTAGTTTATACATCCCACCACTAGATGGGGATAGCACTTAGGTCATATAAATACCTAGGTCAAGCCTAGTGAGACAGATTAGTGGAAGTGGAGCAGATTAGTTGAGGTAGAGAAAAGTCAGGAGATGAGAGGAGCAGGGCAGTTTGTTAAGCTGAGGCTACACACCACGGAATAGTGGGTGAAGCTAGCCGCAGAAATAAGGTAGAGCCAAGGTATGAGGCGCGTTTTCCTTCTGTGATCCTCTTAGTTCCTACATCTTACAACCAGAGGATAGTGTTTTCGTCCCTGGAAGAAGACCAAGCTAAAGATAGACATCGGTGATAACAGCTGTTACATAAGGCTTAATGGGCACCTTTGCACATGGTGGAGGACAATCTAGCTACAGGCAGCCTCACCATATATTGAAGAATACAGATTAGCTACCTGTTCAAGGGCTTGGAAGAAACAGAAGTAATAGGACTAAGCATACCAATGAGCATTACAGGCAACCTCACCAAATTACTCTGGTTTACAAGGGACCTGAAGCAAAGTCACCTACCAGAAATACTTATACAGAACCACAAGCTAAGCCAAAACCCAGCCAAACCTATTAACAGTGGATCAACAGAATTCCTCTAAATTGCAAAAGACTGTATTCTGTCTGGATGTATATGCCGCAACTGGAACCAACATCAGTAAAAGTTGTGAGTTGTATTCTACCACTGTCTATTTCATTCTTACAACTGGTTGTACCACCATTTACAGTACTGGCGTCACGACAAATAACACCAAGGGACCCAGCTGCCACAAGCACCCTAAACAACAAGTGCCATCAAGGGCACCTCAACCTCCATCTAGGCTGGTGCTTCCCTACCACAGAGTGTGCCCCAGAGGATTTCGTGCTGTCTTCCTCAATACTGTGCTGCCAGCCCAGGGAGGCTTTCTGCTAACCGTAAGTAAACCGATGAACTGTGTTATTATTTGGCCCCTCATCGTCCCACCTTATTGGGCATCATCGCGTCCAAAAATGTCTGAACTATTAAAATATAAAATAAATATAAAAATCCTGTGCGGTTAACGCCTTAACTTGTTCCGGACATAGGGTGTACCGATACGCCCTGATGTCCTTAAGGACACAGGGCGTACGGGTATGTCCTATGTATTTCCGTTCATCGCCGCTTGGCGGGCAGTGATCGGAACAAGGTGCTTGCTCAAATCATTGAGCAGGCACCTTGGCTAAATGCGAGGGGGTGTCCCGTGATCCCCCTGTGTTGGCGATCGCTGCAAACCGCAGGTCAATTCAGACCTGCAGTTTGCGGTTTTACCTTATGTGGCGGACGGCGGTGCCATCAGGTCCCCATGCGGCTGTAGGAGGGACCCGATTGCATGGAAGGCAGCGCGATGCCTTCCTGAGGCATCTGCGCTGCCTTCCAGTGATGAGCCTGTGAGATCAAGCCCCCTGGTTCTCACAGGCCAGAAGTTGTATGAGTAATACACACAATATTACTTATACAGCCAATGCATTCCAATACAGAAGTATTGAAATGCATTGTAAAAGGGATTAGACCCCCAAAAGTTGAAGTCCCAAAGTGGGACAAAAAAAAAATTAAAAAAAGTTGAAAAAATAAAGTTTCCCCCCCAAAATTGAAAGTTTCAAGTAAAAATAAACAAAAATATAATTTTCCCCAAATAAAGTTATTTTTTTAAATAAAAAATAGGGAAATAAAAAAAAGGAAACATATTAGGTATCTCCGCGTCCGTATCGATCGGCTGTCATGACCTAACCCCTCAGATGAACACCATAAAAAAAAACTGTCCTAAATAAACCATTTTTTTGTCACCTTACATCACAAAAAGTACAACAGTAAGTGATCAAAAAGGCGTATGCCCACCAAAATAGTACCAATCTAACCGTCACCTCCTCCCACAAAAAATGAGCTCCTACCTGAGACAATCACCCAAAAATAAAAAAACGATGGCTCAGAATATGGAGACACTAAAACATGATTTTTTTTGTTTTAAAAAAAGCTGTTATTGTGTAAAACTTAAGTAAATTAAAATAAGTATACATATTAGGTATCGCCGCGTCCGTAACAACAGCTCTCTAAAAATATCACATGACCAAACCCCTCAGATGAACACCGTAAAAATTAAAAATAAAAAACGCTGTAAAAAATTCTATTTTTTGTCATCTTACATCACACAAAGTGTAATAGCAAGCGATCAAAAATTCATATGCACCCCAAAATAGTGCTAATCGAACTGTCATCTCATCCCGCAAAAAATTAGACCCTACCTAAGATAATCGCCCCAAAACTGAAAAAACTATGGCTCTCAGACTGTGGAGACCCTAAAACATGATTTTTTTTGTTTAAAAAATGAAATCATTGTGTAAAACTTACATAAATAAAAATTGTATACATATTAGTTATCGCCGCTTCCGTGACATCCTGCTCTATAAAAATACCACATGATGTAACCTGTCAGATAAATGTTGTAAATATAAAAAAAAAAAACTGTGCCAAAACAGCTATTTCTTGTTACCTTGTCTCACAAAAAGTGTAATATAGAGCAACCAAAAATCATATGTACACTAAACAAGTACAACAAAACTTCCACCCTATCCCGTAATTTCTAAAATGGGGTCACTTTTATGGAGTTTCTACTCTAGGGGTGCATCAGGGGGGCTTCAAATGGGACATGGTGTCAAAAAAAAACAGTCCAGCAAAATTTGCCTTCCAAAAACCATATGGCTTTCCTTTCCTTCTGCGCCCTGCCATTTGCCCGTACAGCAATTTACGACCACATATGGGGTGTTTCTGCAAACTACAGAATCCGGGCCATAAATATTGAGTTTTGTTTGGCTGTTAACCCTTGATTTGTAACTGGAAAAAAAATATTAAAATTGAAAATCTACCAAAAAAGTGAAATTTTTAAATTGTATCTCTATTTTCCATTATTTCTTGTGGAACACCTAAAGGGTTAACGATGTTTGTAAAATCAGTTCTGAATACCTTGAGGGGTGTAGTTTCTAGAATGGGTCATTTTTGGGTGGTTTCTATTATGTAAGCTTCACAAAGTGACTTCAGCCCTGAACTGGTGCTTAAAAAGTTTGTTTTTTGAAAATTTCCGAGAAATTTCAAGATTTAAACTTCTAAGCCTTGTAACGTCCCCCAAAAATAAAATGTCATTCCCAAAATAATCCTAACATGAAGTAGACAAATGGGGAATGTAAAGTAATAACAATTTTTGTAGGTATTACTATGTATTAGGCTTCTTTCACACGGGCGGGAAAATCTGCGGGTGCGTTGCGGGAACATGCACGATTTTTCCGCGCGAGTGCAATGCGTTTTGCACTCGCGTGAGAAAAATCGCTCATGTTTGGTACCCAAACCCGAACTTCTTCACAGAAGTTCGGGTCTGGGATCGGTGTTCTGTAGATTGTATTATTTTCCCTTATAACATTGTTATAAGGAAAAATAATAGCATTCTGAATACAGAATGCTAAGTAAAATAGCGCTGGAGGGGTTAAAATTTTTTTTTAAATGATTTAACTCATCTTAGTCCACTTGATCGCGAAGCCGGCTTCTCCTTCTGTCTCCTTTGTTGAACAGGACCTGTGGTGAGCATTCATTGCAGGAACAGGACCTGTGGTGACGTCACCACAGGTCCTGTTCAGCAAAGGAGACAGAAGAGATGCCAGGCAGTGCGATCAAGTGGACTAAGGTGAGTAAAAAAATTTTTTTGTTTTTTTTAACCCCTCCAGCGCTATTTTACTATGCATTCTATATTTAGAATGCTATTATTTTCCCTTATAACCATGTTATAAGGGAAAATAATAATGATCGGGTCTCCATCCCGATCGTCTCCTAGCAACCGTGCGTAAAAATTGCAACGCATCCGCACTTGCTTGCGGATGCTTGCGATTTTCACGCAACCCCATTCACTTCTAATGGGTCTGTGTTGCGTGAAAAACGCACAAAGAGGAGCATGCTGCGATTTTCACACAACACACAAGTGATGCGTGAAAATCACCGCTCATGTGAAAAGCACCATAGAAATGAATGGGTCGGTATTCAGTGCGGGTGCAATGCGTTAAACTCACGCATAGCATCCGCGCGGAATACTCGCCCGTGTGAAAGGGTCTTATAGAAGTAGAGAAATTGAAACTCAGAAATTTGCAAATGTTTCCAAATTTTGGGCAAATTTGGTATTTTTTTTATAAATAAAAATGATTTTTTTTTACTCCATTTTACCAGTGTCATGAAGTACAATATGTGATGAAAAAAAGTTCTTAGAATGGCCTGGGTAAGTCAAAGCGTTTTAAAGTTATTACCACTAAAAGTGACACTGGTCAGATTTGCAAAAAATGGCCAAGTCCTTAAGGTGAAATAAGGCTGTGTCCTTAAGGAGTTAACAGAAAAAATATGAAAAACAAGCGATTTGCCATTTATTTTTGTAATTTTGTCCCCCAAAAATTGAATAATGGTGATCTAAACATTGCACATACTACAAAAATTGTATCAATAAAAACTACAGTTTGTTACGAAAAAAAGAAGCCCTCATACAGCTCTGTAAAAGTTAAAAAGTTATGCCTATAAAAAAATAGCGATGCAAAGAAATTTTTGATGTTTCTAAAGTTTTTTTTTTTTTTTTAAGTAGTAAAAAAAAAATATTCAAGTTTGGCATCACTGCTTTGATATTGAGCTGCAGAATAAGAACGTCAGGTCATTTTTAGTGCATAGTGAAAGTTGTAATCCCAAAACCATGGCAGAATTCTTTTTTTTTCAATGTCATCAATGTCTGATAGATGTGGGTCTGACACCTGGCACCCCCGCCAATAAGCTGTTTGAAGAAGAGGCGGTGCTCATATGAACACTGCATCCTCTTCAAGATTACACCACATTTCATCTCGGAATTCTAAGCAGCACAGTGTAATTACAAGTGCTTGTTCCATGCACTTACATTGCGCCTCCACTTCAAACAGCTGATCAGCAGGTGTGACGGGAGTCGGACCCCCACAATCAGATATTGATGACTTAGGCCTCATGCACACGACCGTTTTTCGGGTCCGCATTCACTTCAATGGGGCCGCAAAAGATGCGGACAGCACTCCGTGTGCTGTCCGCATCCGTTGCTCCGTTCCCCACAAAAAAATATAGCATGTCCTATTCTTGTCCGTTTTGCTGACAAGAATAGGCATTTCTACAATGGGCTGCACGTTCCGTTCCGCAAATTGCGGAAGGCACACAGGTGGCTTCTGTTTTTTGCATATTCGCAGTTTGCAGACTGCAAAAAACGGAATGGTCGTGTGCATGAGGCCTTATTCTGAGAGTAGGTCATTAATATATATTGCTGCACCATACCTTTAAGGCCCCTTTCACACGGGCGAGATTTCCGCGCGGGGGCAATGTGTGAGGTGAACGCATTGCACCCGCACTGAATCCGGACCCATTCATTTCTATGGGGCTGTGCACTTGAGCGGTGATTTTCATGCATCACTTTTGCGTTACGTGAAAATCGCAGCATGTTCTATATTGTGCGTTTTTTACGCAACGCAGACCTCATAGAAGTGAATGGGGCTGCGTGAAAATCGCAAGCATCCACAAGCAAGTGCGGATGTGGTGCAATTTTCACGCACGGTTGCTAGGAGACGATCGGGATGGGGACCCGATCTTTATTATTTTCCCTTATAACATGGTTATAAGGGAAAATAATAGCATTCTCAATACAGAATGCATAGTACAATAGGGCTGGAGGGATAAAAAATAAAATAAAAAATAATTTAACTCACCTTAATCCACTTGTTTGCGCAGCCCGGCTTCTCTTTTGTCTTCTTCTTTGAGGAATAGGACCTCTGATGACATCACTACGCTCATCACATGGTCCGTCACATGATCCATCACCATGGTAAAAGATCATGTGAAGGACCATGTGATGAACGTAGTGACGTCATCAAAGGTCCTATTCCTCAAAGAAGAAGACAGAAGAGATGCCGGCTGCGCGAACTAGTGGATTAAGGTGAGTTAAATATATATATATTTTTTTTTTAACCCCTCCAGCCCTATTGTACTATGCATTCTGTATTCAGAATGCTATTATTTTCCCTTATAACCATGTTATAGGGGGAAATAATACAAACTACACAACACCTAACCCAAACCAGAACTTCTGTGAAGAAGTTCGGGTCTGGGTACCACATTCAGTTTTTTAGCACGCGCGTGCAAAACACATTGCACTCGCGCGATAAAAACTGAACAACGGAACGCAATCGCAGTCAAAACTGACTGTAATTGGGTACCTACTCGCGCAGGTTTGCCGCAACGCATCCGGACCTTATCCGGACACGTGTGTGTGAAAGAGGCCTAACTCTTCTAACTTGTAGCTACATTAAACAAAAGTTAGTGATAAGGGGATGTGAGAAGCATGAAAGAATCACCATAAATCATTTGTTTTCTCTGTAAAGGGCTCTGTATAAGGCATCTTGCACGCGACCGTATGGCTTTTTCAGTATTTGTGGTCCGCAAAAAACGGATCCGCAAAAAATACAGATGACGTCCGTATGCATTCTGTTTTTTGTGGAACGGAACAACTGGCCCCTGATAAAACAGTACTATGCTTGTCCGTTATGCAGACAATAATAGGACATGCTCTATCTTTTTTTTTTGCGGATCCATTGAAGTGAATGGTTACGTATACAAAAAAAAAACGTTTGTGTGCAAGAGGCCTAAGGAAGAGTTTATGTCTGGGACACCACCAGCTGGACAGCTAAAGACTCACCAGATGGACACATACTTGCCTCCTCTGCAGAGAGCCCATTACATACAGACATTACATACAGTATGTGACTTCCTGTGAAGTGGTAACTACCATTAGTAAGTAAGAATATTAAGAATGGTATATGGCATATTTTACACTTGTAGGTTTTTCTGTATACATGATAAACAGTGATGCTGCCATTCATGTACTGCTGGGTTTTTAGCAAATATTTTCTTAAAAAGAATTGGTCAGCTTATTTGACCATACCAAACCGCTAGGTAGGGTTTAGAAAACACGAAAACATATCTTTTGTGGAGTTTATATTGTCAGGAGTAGTGTGACTATGCAGTTTTATTCTGCTAGATTTTTCTCCTGTTACATCAGCGGTCCGGGTTACTCATTGAACAAATACTATTCCTATTTTTATCTTCATTACCATTTCCCTCCACCCCTTCTTCTGTATTCTGCTGCATAGTTGCTTCTTATTGATAATCAACTTCTGTTATAACACTGTGCTGCTGACCTAATTTCCTTGCCAGAGCAATTAAGTTTTCTAGCTTGAAAGCTCCTTGCTAAGGTATTGTTCTCTGTTTTCTGCCCATGTAATGACCTTGTCTATTTACCGTTGTGACCCTCTGCTGCCAGCCCAGACCCAGTCCTGTTTCATGGATTCGTAAGAACTTTGCATGCCCTGACCTTGGCCTGTTTCTGATTAAATGCTTTGCCTGGTTCTCAGTGTCTTGCAAATACACTGGAACTACTGTAGGAGGTAGTGGTCAGGTGGTTTCCTGCAGCGAAGTCCAGATCCCTGCATAGTGGTTAAAGGGTGAAAATTAGGGAGCCATAAGTATAATGCTATTAGGGTTAGCCCAAAGTCAAACTAGTTAGTTGACACAGTGGATCCACCCTTACTGCCATAACAGCTCCATCTCAGAATCCTATAGTATATCCACAGGATATGTCATAAAACTCTGATAGATGTGGGTCCCACCTCTGAGACCTCCATCTATTTTAAGGATGGGATCACAGTTGCCAGATGCAGCAGATAGGTGGATCCTCCATTTACTTATATAGGATTTCCAAGAACAGCTAAGCGTGGTTGCTTGGCTATCTTTTAATACAAGTGAAAGGAGAGAACCATGCATGTGCAAACACCTCTCCCTACACTGCAGGCAGTAAACAAGTGGGTCCCATAGGTGGGACTCACTTCTAGTGAACTTTAATGGCATATCCAGTGGATAAAGCTTTAAAGTCAGAAATGAGAATACCTGTCATGGATGGTGTTGCAAAAAACTAGAAGACACAAATAAAGATACGACTGACTTGATCCCAAACTAAGGCACATAAGGGTGAGCCCTATAAAAGCCCTAGAGCTCTCCCTGACTGCTCAACCCATGCAAAGATCTTTATGATAGATAATTGCATGCCCTCGTACCTAGACTGTGTGACACCTGAAAACCCTATAATAGTGAGGGGACACGACCACCGGCTCCCTACACTTAATACAGAGGGAGTTAGGGTCACCTAAGATCTAGCCAACAGGAAAACACAAATAAAGGAACAGACTTACTGAGGAACCAGCAGTTGCAGCATCTAGCAGTGAGCACAATCCAGGAAATTGTATAAACCGCAAAGTGATGCAGTATGGGAGGGGATATAAAGGGATGCAATCAGTGCAACTAGATGACGGCTGAGAGAGGGAAACGAGATGACAAAATGAAACCAAAACAAAAGAACCTCAAGCAAGAGGTACTGAAGAACGTCTGTCAGAGCTTCTCAGAGATCTGGCGGTGACAATACCTCTTTATGTGCATTGAAGCACTGATGGTGAGATGCAAACTCCATACTCCCCAGCCTTTGATATACAAAGTGCACACTGACATCACATTAACCCCTTTATGCAGAGCATAAAAACTGCCAACACCAGTTTTGATAAATCTCCACCACTAACTGGCTGTTTGCACCAAAAAGAGAGGCCAAGCTGCCTT
The DNA here is from genome assembly GCF_014858855.1 of Bufo gargarizans. NCBI lineage: Eukaryota > Metazoa > Chordata > Amphibia > Anura > Bufonidae > Bufo > Bufo gargarizans. The sequence continues at coordinate 483,674,029 of NC_058083.1, forward strand.
CTTTCTAGAGAATCAGAGGCAGGATTATTTCATGGTTTAGCTTACAGCCTATATTTAAAGTCATAAAATAGTAATTTCTATGCAAATGATATAAATCAATGCAAAAAGCTACAAAACAGCACAGAGACACCAGAAATAGGCTGATACACAAATTCCCATACAATATGCACATTCTAGCTGCTAGCATTCTAGTGGGATACTGCATATTGAGATGCTTCACATCCCCTCCTTTCTTCTCTAAGTGACACCTATAGCATCCAACCAGGAGACCACTGCAGCTGTCACTCAGAGGAGAAGGGAAGGACTGTAAAGTATGTAGCTCAATGCGGAGAGCACTTGACAGTGAAGCTCTGCCTCCAGTTCACTAAAGGAGCAGAACCTGGCAGAATAAAAGACCATATTTAAACTACTCTTGAAAGCTCCACAAAAGGTATGTTTTTACTTCTCTTCCCGGCCCATGCCTAGTGCAGTTAAGCATGGTCAGAACTGCTGACTAGGGATGAGCGAACTCGAACTGTATAGTTCGGGTTCGTACCGAATTTTGGGGTGTCCGTGACACGGACCCGAACCCGGACATTTTCGTAAAAGTCCGGGTTCGGGTTCGGTGTTCGTCGCTTTCTTCGCGCTTTTGTGACGCTTTCTTGGCGCTTTTTGAAAGGCTGCAAAGCAGCCAATCAACAAGCGTCATACTACTTGCCCCAAGAGGCCATCACAGCCATGCCTACTATTGGCATGGCTGTGATTGGCCAGAGCACCATGTGACCCAGCCTCTATTTAAGCTGGAGTCACATAGCGCCGCCCGTCACTCTGCTCTGATTAGCGTAGGGAGAGGTTGCGGCTGCGACAGTAGGGCGAGATTAGGCAGATTAACTCCTCCAAAGGACTTGATTAACTGATCGATCTGCAGCTGTGGATCATTGAGCTGCTGATCCTCAATTGCTCACTGTTTTTAGGCTGCACAGACCGTTTGTCAGTCTCATTTTTCTGGGGTGATCGGCGGCCATTTTGTGTCTTGTGGTGCGCCAGCACAAGCTGCGACCAAGTGCATTTAACCCTCAATGGTGTGGTTGTTTTTTGGCTAAAGCCTACATCAGGGTGAAGCTGTCACACCAAGTGCATTTAACCAGCAATAGTCTGTTCATTTTTTGGCCATATACAAAATCAGGGGCAAGCTGCGCCTGTCACCAAGTGCATTTAACCCTCAATGGTGTGGTTGTTTTTTGGCTAAAGCCTACATCAGGGTGAAGCTGTCACACCAAGTGCATTTAACCAGCAATAGTCTGTTCATTTTTTGGCCATATACAAAATCAGGGGCAAGCTGCGCCTGTCACCAAGTGCATTTAACCCTCAATGGTGTGGTTGTTTTTTGGCTAAAGCCTACATCAGGGTGAAGCTGTCACACCAAGTGCATTTAACCAGCAATAGTCTGTTCATTTTTTGGCCATATACAAAATCAGGGGCAAGCTGCGCCTGTCACCAAGTGCATTTAACCCTCAATGGTGTGGTTGTTTTTTGGCTAAAGCCTACATCAGGGTGAAGCTGTCACACCAAGTGCATTTAACCAGCAATAGTCTGTTCATTTTTTGGCCATATCCCAGTCTAATTCTGTCACTAAATCCATACCGGTCACCCAGCGCCTAAATACTAGGCCTCAAATTTATATCCAGCTAAATCTGTCCCTAGTGCTGTAGCTGGGCGAGTTATTTAGTGTCCGTTCAAGCACATTTCTTGTTCTGGGTTGAAATACAATTCCCAATTTAGCAATTTCATAATTTAGTGGTTCCTGCTATATCAGAGCTATTTGAAATCTATCCCAAAAAGGGTATATAATATTGAAGGTGCACATTGGGTCATTCAGAATAACTTCACACACACCCGCTACTGTGTATTTCCAAGTCTAATTCTGTCACTAAACCCATACCTGTCACCCAGCGCCTAAATACTAGGCCTCAAATTTAAATCCCTCTAAATCTCTCGTTACCCACCGCTGTACTGTTGTTGCTGGGCAAGATATTTAGTGTCCGTCAAAGCACATTTTTTGTTCTGGGTTGAAGTACAATTCCCAATTTAGCAATTTCATAATTTAGTGGTTCCTGCTATATCAGAGCTATTTGAAATCTATCCCAAAAAGGGTATATAATATTGAAGGTGCACATTGGGTCATTCAGAATAACTTCACACACACCCGCTACTGTGTATTTCCAAGTCTAATTCTGTCACTAAACCCATACCTGTCACCCAGCGCCTAAATACTAGGCCTCAAATTTAAATCCCTCTAAATCTCTCGTTACCGCTGTACTGTTGTAGCTGGGAAAGTTATTTAGTGCCCGTCAAAGCACATTTTTTGTTCTGGGTTGAAGTACAATTCCCAATTTAGCAATTTCATAATTTAGTGGTTCCTGCTATATCAGAGCTATTTGAAATCTATCCCAAAAAGGGTATATAATATTCAAGGTGCACATTGGGTCATTCAGAATAACTTCACACACACGCTTCTGTGCATTTCCAAGTCTAATTCTGTCACTAAATCCATACCGGTCACCCAGCGCCTAAATACTAGGCCTCAAATTTATATCCCGCTGAATTTGAATACAATACATTGGGCCAAATAATATATTTGTTGTTGTGGTGAACCATAACAATGAGAAAAACATCTAGTAAGGGACGCGGACGTGGACATGGTCGTGGTGGTGTTAGTGGACCCTCTGGTGCTGGGAGAGGACGTGGCCGTTCTGCCACATCCACACGTCCTAGTGTACCAACTACCTCAGGTCCCAGTAGCCGCCAGAATTTACAGCGATATATGGTGGGGCCCAATGCCGTTCTAAGGATGGTAAGGCCTGAGCAGGTACAGGCATTAGTCAATTGGGTGGCCGACAGTGGATCCAGCACGTTCACATTATCTCCCACCCAGTCTTCTGCAGAAAGCGCACAGATGGCGCCTGAAAACCAACCCCATCAGTCTGTCACATCACCCCCATGCATACCAGGGAAACTGTCTCAGCCTCAAGTTATGCAGCAGTCTCTTATGCTGTTTGAAGACTCCGCTGGCAGGGTTTCCCAAGGGCATCCACCTAGCCCTTCCCCAGCGGTGAAAGACATAGAATGCACTGACGCACAACCACTTATGTTTCCTGATGATGAGGACATGGGAATACCACCTCAGCATGTCTCTGATGATGACGAAACACAGGTGCCAACTGCTGCGTCTTTCTGCAGTGTGCAGACTGAACAGGAGGTCAGGGATCAAGACTGGGTGGAAGACGATGCAGGGGACGATGAGGTCCTAGACCCCACATGGAATGAAGGTCGTGCCACTGACTTTCACAGTTCGGAGGAAGAGGCAGTGGTGAGACCGAGCCAACAGCGTAGCAAAAGAGGGAGCAGTGGGCAAAAGCAGAACACCCGCCGCCAAGAGACTCCGCCTGCTACTGACCGCCGCCATCTGGGACCGAGCACCCCAAAGGCAGCTTCAAGGAGTTCCCTGGCATGGCACTTCTTCAAACAATGTGCTGACGACAAGACCCGAGTGGTTTGCACGCTGTGCCATCAGAGCCTGAAGCGAGGCATTAACGTTCTGAACCTGAGCACAACCTGCATGACCAGGCACCTGCATGCAAAGCATGAACTGCAGTGGAGTAAACACCTTAAAACCAAGGAAGTCACTCAGGCTCCCCCTGCTACCTCTTCTGCTGCTGCCGCCTCGGCCTATTCTGCTGCTGCCGCCTCGGCCTCTTCCTCCGCCTCTGGAGGAACGTTGGCACCTGCCGCCCAGCAAACAGGGGATGTACCACCAACACCACCACCACCACCTCCGTCACCAAGCGTCTCAACCATGTCACACGCCAGCGTTCAGCTCTCCATCTCACAAACATTTGATAGAAAGCGTAAATTCCCACCTAGCCACCCTCGATCCCTGGCCCTGAATGCCAGCATTTCTAAACTACTGGCCTATGAAATGCTGTCATTTAGGCTGGTGGACACAGACAGCTTCAAACAGCTCATGTCGCTTGCTGTCCCACAGTATGTTGTTCCCAGCCGGCACTACTTCTCCAAGAGAGCCGTGCCTTCCCTGCACAACCAAGTATCCGATAAAATCAAGTGTGCACTGCGCAACGCCATCTGTAGCAAGGTCCACCTAACCACAGATACGTGGACCAGTAAGCACGGCCAGGGACGCTATATCTCCCTAACTGCACACTGGGTAAATGTAGTGGCAGCTGGGCCCCAGGCGGAGAGCTGTTTGGCGCACGTCCTGCCGCCGCCAAGGATCGCAGGGCAACATTCTTTGCCTCCTGTTGCCACCTCCTCCTTCTCGGCTTCCTCCTCCTCTTCTTCCACCTGCTCATCCAGTCAGCCACACACCTTCACCACCAACTTCAGCACAGCCCGGGGTAAACGTCAGCAGGCCATTCTGAAACTCATATGTTTGGGGGACAGGCCCCACACCGCACAGGAGTTGTGGCGGGGTATTGAACAACAGACCGACGAGTGGTTGCTGCCGGTGAGCCTCAAGCCCGGCCTGGTGGTGTGTGATAATGGGCGAAATCTCGTTGCAGCTCTGGGACTAGCCAATTTGACGCACATCCCTTGCTTGGCGCATGTGCTGAATTTGGTGGTGCAGAAGTTCATTCACAACTACCCCGACATGTCAGAGCTGCTGCATAAAGTGCGGGCCGTCTGTTCGCGCTTCCGGCGTTCACATCCTGCCGCTGCTCGCCTGTCTGCGCTACAGCGTAACTTCGGCCTTCCCGCTCACCGCCTCATATGCGACGTGCCCACCAGGTGGAACTCCACCTTGCACATGCTGGACAGACTGTGCGAGCAGCAGCAGGCCATAGTGGAGTTTCAGCTGCAGCACGCACGGGTCAGTCGCACTACAGAACAGCACCACTTCACCACCAATGACTGGGCCTCCATGCGAGACCTGTGTGCCCTGTTGCGCTGTTTCGAGTACTCCACCAACATGGCCAGTGGCGATGACACCGTTATCAGCGTTACAATACCACTTCTATGTCTCCTTGAGAAAACACTTAGGGCGATGATGGAACAGGAGGTGGCCCAGGAGGAGGAGGAGGAGGATGAGGAAGAGGGGTCATTTTTAGCACTTTCAGGCCAGTCTCTTCGAAGTGACTCAGAGGGAGGTTTTTTGCAACAGCAGAGGCCAGGTACAAATGTGGCCAGCCAGGGCCCACTACTGGAGGACGAGGAGGACGAGGATGAGGAGGAGGTGGAGGAGGATGAGGATGAAGCATGGTCACAGCGGGGTGGCACCCAACGCAGCTCGGGTCCATCACTGGTGCGTGGCTGGGGGGAAAGGCAGGACGATGACGATACGCCTCCCACAGAGGACAGCTTGTCCTTACCCCTGGGCAGCCTGGCACACATGAGCGACTACATGCTGCAGTGCCTGCGCAACGACAGCAGAGTTGCCCACATTTTAACCTGTGCGGACTACTGGGTTGCCACCCTGCTGGATCCACGCTACAAAGACAATGTGCCCACCTTACTTCCTGCACTGGAGCGTGATAGGAAGATGCGCGAGTACAAGCGCACGTTGGTAGACGCGCTACTGAGAGCATTCCCAAATGTCACAGGGGAACAAGTGGAAGCCCAAGGCCAAGGCAGAGGAGGAGCAAGAGGTCGCCAAGGCAGCTGTGTCACGGCCAGCTCCTCTGAGGGCAGGGTTAGCATGGCAGAGATGTGGAAAACTTTTGTCAACACGCCACAGCTAACTGCACCACCACCTGATACGCAACGTGTTAGCAGGAGGCAACATTTCACTAACATGGTGGAACAGTACGTGTGCACACCCCTCCACGTACTGACTGATGGTTCGGCCCCATTCAACTTCTGGGTCTCTAAATTGTCCACGTGGCCAGAGCTAGCCTTTTATGCCTTGGAGGTGCTGGCCTGCCCGGCAGCCAGCGTTTTGTCTGAACGTGTATTCAGCACGGCAGGGGGCGTCATTACAGACAAACGCAGCCGCCTGTCTACAGCCAATGTGGACAAGCTGACGTTCATAAAAATGAACCAGGCATGGATCCCACAGGACCTGTCCGTCCCTTGTCCAGATTAGACATTAACTACCTCCCCATAACCATATATTATTGGACTCCAGGGCACTTCCTCATTCAATCCTATTTTTATTTTCATTTTACCATTATATTGCGATGCTACCCAAAGTTGAATGAACCTCTCCTCTGCCTGTGTGCTAGGCCTAAATATATGCCAATGGACTGTTGCAGTGGTGGCTGACATGAAGCCTGATTCTCTGCTATGACATGCAGACTAATTCTCTGCTGACATGAAGCCAGATTGTCTGTTACGGGACCTCTCTCCTCTGCCTGGGTGCTGGGCCTAAATTTATGACAATGGACTGTTGCAGTGGTGGCTGACGTGAAGCCTGATTCTCTGCTATGACATGCAGACTGATTCTCTGCTGACATGAAGCCAGATCGTCTGTTACGGGACCTCTCTGCTCTGCCTGTGTGCTAGGCCTAAATATATGCCAATGGACTGTTGCAGTGGTGGGTGACGTGAAGCCTCATTCTCTGCTATGACATGCAGACTGATTCTCTGCTGACATGAAGCCAGATTGTCTGTTACGGGACCTCTCTGCTCTGCCTGTGTGCTAGGCCTAAATATATGCCAATGGACTGTTGCAGTGGTGGGTGACGTGAAGCCTCATTCTCTGCTATGACATGCAGACTGATTCTCTGCTGTCATGAAGCCAGATTGTCTGTTACGGGACCTCTCTGCTCTGCCTGTGTGCTAGGCCTAAATATATGCCAATGGACTGTTGCAGTGGTGGGTGACGTGAAGCCTCATTCTCTGCTATGACATGCAGACTGATTCTCTGCTGACATGAAGCCAGATTGTCTGTTACGGGACCTCTCTGCTCTGCCTGTGTGCTAGGCCTAAATATATGCCAATGGACTGTTGCAGTGGTGGCTGACGTGAAGCCTCATTCTCTGCTATGACATGCAGACTAATTCTCTGCTGACATGAAGACAGATTCTCTGTTACGGGACCTCCCTCCTCTGCCTGGGTGCTGGGCCTAAATATATGCCAATGGACTGTTGCAGTGGTGGCTGACGTGAAGCCTCATTCTCTGCTATGACATGCAGACTGATTCTCTGCTGACATGAAGACAGATTCTCTGTTACGGGACCTCTCTCCTCTGCCTGTGTGCTAGGCCTAAATATATGCCAATGGACTGTTGCAGTGGTGGGTGACGTGAAGCCTCATTCTCTGCTATGACATGCAGACTGATTCTCTGCTGTCATGAAGCCAGATTGTCTGTTACGGGACCTCTCTGCTCTGCCTGTGTGCTAGGCCTAAATATATGCCAATGGACTGTTGCAGTGGTGGGTGACGTGAAGCCTCATTCTCTGCTATGACATGCAGACTAATTCTCTGCTGACATGAAGACAGATTCTCTGTTACGGGACCTCTCTCCTCTGCCTGTGTGTGTGCTGGGCCTAAATATATGCCAATGGACTGTTGCAGTGGTGGCTGACGTGAAGCCTCATTCTCTGCTATGACATGCAGACTGATTCTCTGCTGACATGAAGCCAGATTCTCTGTTACGGGACCTCTCTCCTCTGCCTGTGTGCTAGGCCTAAATATATGCCAATGGACTGTTGCAGTGGTGGCTGACGTGAAGCCTCATTCTCTGCTATGACATGCAGACTAATTCTCTGCTGACATGAAGACAGATTCTCTGTTACGGGACCTCTCTCCTCTGCCTGGGTGCCGGGGCCTAAATATCTGAGAATGGACTGTTCCAGTGGTGGGTGACGGGAAGCCAGATTCTCTGCTATGGAACCTCTCTCCAATTGATTTTGGTTAATTTTTATTTATTTAATTTTTATTTTAATTAATTTCCCTATCCACATTTGTTTGCAGGGGATTTACCTACATGTTGCTGCCTTTTGCAGCCCTCTAGCCCTTTCCTGGGCTGTTTTACAGCCGTTTTAGTGCCGAAAAGTTCGGGTCCCCATTGACTTCAATGGGGTTCGGGTTCGGGACGAAGTTCGGATCGGGTTCGGATCCCGAACCCGAACATTTCCGGGATGTTCGGCCGAACTTCTCGAACCCGAACATCCAGGTGTTCGCTCAACTCTACTGCTGACAAATTCCCTTTAAATGTTATTGCTTGTGCCAGGCAATCTTATCTACTGAAAATTAGATTTTGAGTATTTACAAGTAAAATGCAGCAAAGTAAATTGTAAAAGCAAAGGACATCTTTGTCACTTCCATCACTTCTTGCTAGAGCTGATGATTTATTAATCAGCAATCTAAACAGAGAACTAATGAAATTTCTCTCAGAAGGCTGCCCAGGATTTCCTGCATGAGAGAAGCTAGAAAGTAACTGGAGAAAAAGGACATTCCTTTGTTTAAAAAAAATATTGAAATATAGGATGTGGTACATATAACTTATGGATGAGTTAATTTTATTTATGAGTAAAGTTAACTTTATTTTTTATTTTTTTGTCCCCTGGGGAATTGGAAGCAATGTTTTTTTTCTCCTGATCCTGGTCACATAGTCTGAATAACTCTCTGGATCAACGACCCTTCTCCAGCAATCTAATAACTATAACCTGTAATATTATTATACTCCAGAAATACATCCAGACAAAGGATCGGAGCGAACTGGGTTTACTATTACTATTACTTTGCTATTTTTCAGACCGTGAAAAAACCCTTAATCTTTTCAGGTTCGTTTCAGATTAATTCATAAAAACGGCATGTAGAGTCATTTTAGTGCACATGTCGGCAGGAAAAGAGCACTAGGGAGGAAGAAGTTGTCTCACATGACCCTGAAAGGAAGTGGGGTGGGGGGCTTGCCCTGATTGTCTACTAGGCTGACAGACAGCCTGGATGAGCGAATCAATACTGCAGCAGGAGGCAGGGAGGTGCCCTAGTAGAATGAATAGAACTCAATTCTGTGCTGGGCTGAGAGTTAGGGTGGTTGGGTCTTAAGGTGTCTGCAAGTAAAACAATCTTAGGAGGTCAGGGACAGTCAGAAATTGATCAGAGAAAGTCAGAAATCAATCAAGCTTGTATTTTGTTGCCAGGGAGAGTAAAGGGAAAGGCTAAGATTACATTGAGTGTCAAGTCTCAATAGTCCATTTCCGTGAATTCCATTTGAACACGGTTGCAATTTTTAATTTTTTTTTTATATATATCTTAAACAAAAAATGCTTGATAAAGACTGCATTGAGCGGTTGAAACGTTGCAGAGGGGTAATAAAGGGTCCATCATTTTTTCACTTTACGTCTGGAGTGCTGCCTCATCTTTTGAACGTATATATAAATACATATATATATATATATATATATATACAAAGGGAAAAATGGCGGCACTGGCTGCACTAGGAAAAACGGGTGCACGATCCTGGGGAATCGACCTCTCACCCCAACCAATATATCCAGAAAAAGGACGGCACTCCAGCAGAATGAAAGTGAAAAACTTCTTTTAATCGACCATACGGTGCAACGTTTCGGCTCAACTGAGCCTTTCTCAAGCAAAGGTACAAATCAGGTGAAGGCAAATATAAAGACTGAATCAAATCATGTGATCTCACCACACCCTGTGGGCGTGTTACAAAAGTGACAATTGCACAAACATAATATAATACACAATACAGGTGTCAGATAAGGCAAATTAAAAAATTACATGCATCAGGTATTAGCACATCTGGCTATAAATACATCAATCCAACATACATGTATGACATTTGCATATGTGAACGGGCGGATCCACAGGACAGACACATAGGGAGTGTGAACAGTCTGTGGATGCGTCCAGTGAGTATAAAAAAACCAACCGAGGGAGGAGCGAAGGGATGAACCGGAAGATACATATTATCGGCGAGGGGTCCCAACTATGCGATCAATGAGCACTGTGCACATAACACTGGACAAGAGCGGCGTGACTTCAATCAGGGGGCGGTGGCAGCTGGAGGACGCCGAAGCATCATCAGGGACAGCCTCCGCTCTTGCGTCATTGCAGCGTCACACGAATCAGCCTTGGTGCGTTGCGGCGCATGCCCAGTATGTATCCAGTCTCGGGACGCCATCTTGGAGACTGGAATATTGCCATTCCCCTGAATTCCGACACCAGACCTGTTATATTCGGATATCGCGACTCAGACCAGTACAGACAGACCTGGGACCAGATCGTCTACATACTGTGTATTGACCACAGCCCACCAGCATCATAGAAACCACGATGTGGAGGACTGTGTTGATCAAAGCTGTCTGGTTGCGCTCATACCCAAGAGGGCTCTCCTCCAGCAGGTCCCCAGGTGTCTCAGGGAGCAAATCTGTAATGGGGATAGAAAAAATAGCACCTGCACCATAATGGCCCAAAATAATCCCCCAACGCACACCGCGTCCAATGAAAAAATTATATATGTGAAACAACATAGTTTAAAAAAAAACTTTCTCAAAAAGAACCGCATAGTTGTTGGCAGTATCACCCTGCCGTGTAGAACAATGCTTCCGCTTCATCCGTAAATTCCATCCCTCAGAATAATGGGTGCAAGTGAACTGTGAAGAGAAGAAAAAAAGGAGAAATTAAAATGAGTACATACTCTCAGTGTGTGCACAGAAGACATCGCAACACAACCTGCTAGACACTGGGGGCAAGCCAGCCCTCACACAACCTCCCCAAAGTTGAATTCTACGTTTAATCCATTTGGTCTGAGGCTATTGAGCCTATGGATCCAACCTAGTTCCCTACGCTTAAGTATCCTAGACCTATCCCCGCCACGTCTGGGCTGCGGCACATGGTCGATGATCCAAACTTTCAGATCACCTTCCCTGTGCCCAGCCTCAGAAAAATGCTTAGAGACCGGTAGATCAAGGCGTTTCTTCCGGATACTCAAGCGATGGTTGTTCAGGCGGGTCTTAAGATCTGTCGTCGTCTCACCCACATAGAGTAGATTGCACGGACAGGAAAGTACATAAATAACGTAGCTGGAGTTGCAAGTCAAATGAAACAGAATATTATGGGGTTCACCCGTGAGGGGATGAATGAATGTTTTTCCCTTCCGGATGTACCTGCAATTGACGCACCCCAGGCAGGGGAAACACCCCAAGCCTGGCTGCGTAAGTGCAGTCTGTCTGGATGGCCCCTTGGAGCCAATGTCGGCCTTGACCAACTGGTCACGGAGATTTCTTGAACGACGGTAAGAAAATAGCGGTGGACACTGAAACTCTGGTATCTCCTGGAAACAAGTCCCAAGGAGACCCCAGTGCTTCCTAATGACCTTATTGATAGATGAGCTAAGTTCATTATAGATAGATACAAAAGGAATCCTAGCTGTTTTCTGTACGGTCTTACGCTGGGACAGCAGAGTATCTCTATCAAAACCACGTGCCCTGACCATGTGTTGTTCCAATAGTTGTTTCGGGTACCCCCTATCGCAAAACCTCTTTGCCATGGACTCCAGGGACACATTGGACTCCTGTTCATCGGAGACGACACGTTTAACCCTCAAAAACTGTGAGAAAGGAAGTGACCGAACCATGCTCCTCGGGTGAGAGCTGTTGTAGCACAGGAAGGTATTGGTATCTGTGGGTTTAGTGTACAGTTGAGTATACAACACACCTTCATTGAACACAACCCTGGTATCCAAGAACTGAACATCCTTTTTAGAATAGACGAGGGTGAACTGTAAATTGGAGTCATGACTGTTCAAAAAAGCATGAAACTCAACCAGTTCCGCCTCGCTACCTGTCCATATGAGGAAGATGTCGTCGATGTATCTCCACCACCTCAGCACATGACTGAAGTGGTGGGACAAATAGACGACATCCTCCTCATAGCACCGCATGAAGATATTCGCATAAGTAGGGGCCACATGTGACCCCATGGCCACGCCCCGCTGTTGCAAATAATAGACATCCTTAAAAAGAAAATAATTGTGATAAAGGACAATGTTGAGCAAATCAATAATGAAATCAGAGGCATGGGAGGTATAGGATGACCTCGTGAGCATTCTCCTGACCGCCTGGACACCACTCTCATGTACTATAGACGTGTAGAGTGATGTGACATCGAATGATGCCAGTATCAATGTATCCACTTGAGATACATCAGTGTCCCGTAATTTCACCAGGAAATCTGATGTGTCCTGGATGTAGGAAGACCCACCCGTGGAGAAATCTCGCAGTACTTTGTCCAGAAAGATGGCTATGTTGCTGAAGATAGAATCTGACCCCGAGACGATAGGACGCCCCGGGGGATCAATGAGGGTCTTGTGAATCTTGGGTAGCACATAGATCACCGGAGTGACCGGATGTGCCACCTCAAGAAATTCACAAAGACCCCCATCAATAATACCAGCAGCCATAGCATCCTTCAGACAACTGCGTATCACCCCAGCAATCTTGAACCTGGGATCAGAGTCTAGGACTTTATACACATGTGGGTCACCAAGTTGTCGCATGACCTCCTGGACATATTTGTTTGTGTCCATAACTACAACAGCACCACCCTTGTCTGCAGGTTTCAGAACAAGGGTGGGGTCAGATCTCAGGGTATCAAGAGCCTCCACCTCAGTAGTGATGAGCGGGAGGTGCCATATTCGATTTCGCGATATTTCGCGAATATTCGAATGAATATTCGTGTTATATTCGTCGAAATCGAATATTCGTAATTATTCCAATTATCGCGAATAATATACGAATAAAAATTTTCGCGTATTGCGATTATTTATCTTGATAGTATAAGGCAACGTTCCTATGCTAATTGACAATGGCTAGGCTAATATGTGCATTTTACGAAATTTCGTAATATTGCTCTAACTTCGTCTTTTCGAAATTTCGTAATATTGCTCTAACTTCGTCTTTTAGAATATTCGTAATATTCTAATAGACGAAGTTAGAGCAATATTAAGAACATTTGCAAAAGCCGAAATTGCGATGCGAGTAATATAATACGAAATAATCGCATGAAGATTTCAATTTAGCACTGCTATATTCCATATTCTAGCCTAATATGGAATATAGCTGTGCTAAGTTAGCACTGCTACATTCCATACTAGGCTAGAATATGGAATATAGCAGTGCTAAAGTTGAAATCTTCATGCGATTATTTCGTATTATATTATTCGCATCGCAATTTCGACTTATTCAAATGTTCTTATTATTGCTCTAACTTCGTCTTTTCGAAATTTCGTAATATTCTGAAAGACGAAGTTAAAGCAATATTACGAATATTCTAAAAGACGAAGTTAGAGCAATATTACGAAATTTCGTAAAATACACATATAGATTGTAATTTAGCTTATATAGTGCTATAATCCCTTTTTTTTCCTCTAAGTTTTTTTTTGCCTCTTCTGAACTTAAGTTTTGTAAAATATGTACACTATTAAAAAATATTACTATAGCAGTATATTAGCTTAAATACAATCTATGTGTATTTTACGAAATTTCGTAATATTGCTCTAACTTCGTCTTTTCGAAATTTCGTAATATTGCTTTAACTTCGTCTTTCAGAATATTACGAAATTTCGAAAAGACGAAGTTAGAGCAATAATAAGAACATTTGAATAAGTCGAAATTGCGATGCGAATAATATAATACGAAATAATCGCATGAAGATTTCAACCTTAGCACTGCTATATTCCATATTCTAGCCTAGTATGGAATGTAGCAGTGCTAACTTAGCACAGCTATATTCCATATTAGGCTAGAATATGGAATATAGCAGTGCTAAATTGAAATCTTCATGCGATTATTTCGTATTATATTACTCGCATCGCAATTTCGGCTTTTGCGAAATTTCGTAAAATACACATATAGATTAGATTGTAATTTAGCTAATATTGAATATAGCAGTAAGTTGAAAACGCCACTGACTGGAGCAGCCAGGAAGCCAGGAATCCAAAGGACAGGTAAGAACAACTTTAGGGAAGTGGGAAAGGAAAAAATTATAATAATAAAAAAAAAAAAAAAAAAAAGACGAATATTCGAATTCGCGAATATATAGAACGATATTCTAAATATTCGCGAAATCTCGAAATTGCGATATTCGAGAAAAAAATTCGCGATTCGAATATTCGCGCTCAACACTACACCTCAGTGCGAGTCAGATTGGGGTGTCTGAAGACAGGATCCCCCTGTACGGAAGACCTGAGTTCAGAAAGCCCCCGTCTGACTGCACTGATGTACGCCTCAACTGCAGGTTCATTAATGTTGGGAATAAAGTTGCTCTTCAGAAATAAATTGAGAGATCCCAGTGTGAATTCACTAGTCTGGGGTCTCTCAACACTAATCCTGTTATGATAGTCGGGACGACGCATCAGGAGGGGTGGACGTGGACACAGGAGGTTCAGGCAAATCACGGAGCAACAAGAATCGACCTGTGGTAACCAGGAGCAACGTGACAAAGAAAAAATGATGGTGGTCATTCTGTCTTCTAAAGAACTGACTTCCACACAAGTGAGTGTTTTATCGAAAGGATTTTCATTTTGTCCCAGCTCCACTGTGAACTGGTTTGAACTGGAATCCAACCTGTTTTCTTTTTTTCGCCATTAAACTTAAAGTATGGCATCATAACAGGATTAGTGTTGAGAGACCCCAGACTAGTGAATTCACACTGGGATCTCTCAATTTATTTCTGAAGAGCAACTTTATTCCCAACATTAATGAACCTGCAGTTGAGGCGTACATCAGTGCAGTCAGACGGGGGCTTTCTGAACTCAGGTCTTCCGTACAGGGGGATCCTGTCTTCAGACACCCCAATCTGACTCGCACTGAGGTGGAGGCTCTTGATACCCTGAGATCTGACCCCACCCTTGTTCTGAAACCTGCAGACAAGGGTGGTGCTGTTGTAGTTATGGACACGAACAAATATGTCCAGGAGGTCATGCGACAACTTGGTGACCCACATGTGTATAAAGTCCTAGACTCTGATCCCAGGTTCAAGATTGCTGGGGTGATACGCAGTTGTCTGAAGGATGCTATGGCTGCTGGTATTATTGATGGGGGTCTTTGTGAATTTCTTGAGGTGGCACATCCGGTCACTCCGGTGATCTATGTGCTACCCAAGATTCACAAGACCCTCATTGATCCCCCGGGGCGTCCTATCGTCTCGGGGTCAGATTCTATCTTCAGCAACATAGCCATCTTTCTGGACAAAGTACTGCGAGATTTCTCCACGGGTGGGTCTTCCTACATCCAGGACACATCAGATTTCCTGGTGAAATTACGGGACACTGATGTATCTCAAGTGGATACATTGATACTGGCATCATTCGATGTCACATCACTCTACACGTCTATAGTACATGAGAGTGGTGTCCAGGCGGTCAGGAGAATGCTCACGAGGTCATCCTATACCTCCCATGCCTCTGATTTCATTATTGATTTGCTCAACATTGTCCTTTATCACAATTATTTTCTTTTTAAGGATGTCTATTATTTGCAACAGCGGGGCGTGGCCATGGGGTCACATGTGGCCCCTACTTATGCGAATATCTTCATGCGGTGCTATGAGGAGGATGTCGTCTATTTGTCCCACCACTTCAGTCATGTGCTGAGGTGGTGGAGATACATCGACGACATCTTCCTCATATGGACAGGTAGCGAGGCGGAACTGGTTGAGTTTCATGCTTTTTTGAACAGTCATGACTCCAATTTACAGTTCACCCTCGTCTATTCTAAAAAGGATGTTCAGTTCTTGGATACCAGGGTTGTGTTCAATGAAGGTGTGTTGTATACTCAACTGTACACTAAACCCACAGATACCAATACCTTCCTGTGCTACAACAGCTCTCACCCGAGGAGCATGGTTCGGTCACTTCCTTTCTCACAGTTTTTGAGGGTTAAACGTGTCGTCTCCGATGAACAGGAGTCCAATGTGTCCCTGGAGTCCATGGCAAAGAGGTTTTGCGATAGGGGGTACCCGAAACAACTATTGGAACAACACATGGTCAGGGCACGTGGTTTTGATAGAGATACTCTGCTGTCCCAGCGTAAGACCGTACAGAAAACAGCTAGGATTCCTTTTGTATCTATCTATAATGAACTTAGCTCATCTATCAATAAGGTCATTAGGAAGCACTGGGGTCTCCTTGGGACTTGTTTCAAGGAGATACCAGAGTTTCAGTGTCCACCGCTATTTTCTTACCGTCGTTCAAGAAATCTCCGTGACCAGTTGGTCAAGGCCGACATTGGCTCCAAGGGGCCATCCAGACAGACTGCACTTACGCAGCCAGGCTTGGGGTGTTTCCCCTGCCTGGGGTGCGTCAATTGCAGGTACATCCGGAAGGGAAAAACATTCATTCATCCCCTCATGGGTGAACCCCATAATATTCTGTTTCATTTGACTTGCAACTCCAGCTACGTTATTTATGTACTTTCCTGTCCGTGCAATCTACTCTATGTGGGTGAGACGACGACAGATCTTAAGACCCGCCTGAACAACCATCGCTTGAGTATCCGGAAGAAACGCCTTGATCTACCGGTCTCTAAGCATTTTTCTGAGGCTGGGCACAGGGAAGGTGATCTGAAAGTTTGGATCATCGACCATGTGCCGCAGCCCAGACGTGGCGGGGATAGGTCTAGGATACTTAAGCGTAGGGAACTAGGTTGGATCCATAGGCTCAATAGCCTCAGACCAAATGGATTAAACGTAGAATTCAACTTTGGGGAGGTTGTGTGAGGGCTGGCTTGCCCCCAGTGTCTAGCAGGTTGTGTTGCGATGTCTTCTGTGCACACACTGAGAGTATGTACTCATTTTAATTTCTCCTTTTTTTCTTCTCTTCACAGTTCACTTGCACCCATTATTCTGAGGGATGGAATTTACGGATGAAGCGGAAGCATTGTTCTACACGGCAGGGTGATACTGCCAACAACTATGCGGTTCTTTTTGAGAAAGTTTTTTTTTAAACTATGTTGTTTCACATATATAATTTTTTCATTGGACGCGGTGTGCGTTGGGGGATTATTTTGGGCCATTATGGTGCAGGTGCTATTTTTTCTATCCCCATTACAGATTTGCTCCCTGAGACACCTGGGGACCTGCTGGAGGAGAGCCCTCTTGGATATGAGCGCAACCAGACAGCTTTGATCAACACAGTCCTCCACATCGTGGTTTCTATGATGCTGGTGGGCTGTGGTCAATACACAGTATGTAGACGATCTGGTCCCAGGTCTGTCTGTACTGGTCTGAGTCGCGATATCCGAATATAACAGGTCTGGTGTCGGAATTCAGGGGAATGGCAATATTCCAGTCTCCAAGATGGCGTCCCGAGACTGGATACATACTGGGCATGCGCCGCAACGCACCAAGGCTGATTCGTGTGACGCTGCAATGACGCAAGAGCGGAGGCTGTCCCTGATGATGCTTCGGCGTCCTCCAGCTGCCACCGCCCCCTGATTGAAGTCACGCCGCTCTTGTCCAGTGTTATGTGCACAGTGCTCATTGATCGCATAGTTGGGACCCCTCGCCGATAATATGTATCTTCCGGTTCATCCCTTCGCTCCTCCCTCGGTTGGTTTTTTTATACTCACTGGACGCATCCACAGACTGTTCACACTCCCTATGTGTCTGTCCTGTGGATCCGCCCGTTCACATATGCAAATGTCATACATGTATGTTGGATTGATGTATTTATAGCCAGATGTGCTAATACCTGATGCATGTAATTTTTTAATTTGCCTTATCTGACACCTGTATTGTGTATTATATTATGTTTGTGCAATTGTCACTTTTGTAACACGCCCACAGGGTGTGGTGAGATCACATGATTTGATTCAGTCTTTATATTTGCCTTCACCTGATTTGTACCTTTGCTTGAGAAAGGCTCAGTTGAGCCGAAACGTTGCACCGTATGGTCGATTAAAAGAAGTTTTTCACTTTCATTCTGCTGGAGTGCCGTCCTTTTTCTGGATATATATATATATATATATATATATATATACACATATAATCCTTGTTAATCATTACCATGTAAGGGGCCCATTTTATCAGTCTGATATAACCGTAAGAGATAAAGCACATATAAAATGTCTCTGTACATCAATCCATATTGTTTGTCGAAAAACATTTTTTAAAATATCAATATAAAATCAATCATAATAATAACAAAAAAATATTGTATATGATATTGATACCCATATATATATTTCACAGCAAAGGTACAGTATATATCTTTGTAGCCAAGCTGTATATTTTTTTATATTTTGTAACAATCCAGCAACTTGAGATCAACAATAAGCTCCTTATTGTGAATATCACATGCCGACACTTATCTTGTATATTATTTTCCGGGTTATGCTTGTCTAGGTATTTGAATATGTACGCACTGTTACAATAAATGACTCTCAGCAGCTAGGTAAGGGTACTTTCACACTAGCGTATGCGTTGCCGGAACTGCCTGCCGCATCCAGAAAACCGTATGCCAACGGAAATATGTTTTTTCCGGATCCGTTAGATGTTAGTGATATACTGGATCCGTCTCATCCAGTGTAATCCGAAATAACGGGTCCAGTATTTCATTTTTTTCAAAGATCAAAAACAAAATTAGCTCCTCCCATGTACCAGCGCATGTGCAGATCGTAAAACCGGGTCTGGCAACACGGCAGTTTCCGGGAACACTTGGTACCGTATCCGGCATTAATACATCTCTATGGAAATTAATACCGGATTCGGCAAGTGTGGTAGTGTTGCGGGATTTTGTCCGGAAAAAATACCGCAGCAAGCTGCAGTATTTTGTCCTGATGTATACTGAATGGATTGCTTTCCATTCAGGATGCATTAGGACAAACCTAATGCATCCTGGTATTGAGACCCTTTACCGGATTTCAATATCTAGTGTGAAAGTACCATAAGTGATTCGCTCAATATGATCAAAGTTACTCACCAAACCTTCAGGACAGCATGCCGTGTGTGTCTTCGTTGGTCCCTCACCTGATCTCCTGACTCAGTGTCTCGTACAGTCTCCCCTTGTGGTACTTGTGGTACTTGCCGGCTCAGTGTGTTACAGATGTCTTGGTTTGGCGTGATTATATTCCAATGTGCCGTGGATATAATCTTCCAACTTATTAGTGCTATATCTTAATTAAATCCTTGGATATATATGCCAGACGCGTTTTAGAGTGCCAGACTCCTTTTATCGTTACAAACTAAAAAAAATATACAGCTTGGCTGCAAAGATACCTTGGCTGTAAAATATCTATCTGGGTATCAATATCATATACAATATTTGTTATTATTATTATTGATTTTATATTGATACTTTTAAAAAATAAGTTATTTTTACAATGTGGATTGATGTACAGACATTTTATATGTGCTTTATCTTATGGTTATGTCAGGTTGATGGAATTAGCCATAACATGGTGATGATTAGCAAGGATTATATATGTTTTAATGTGTGTGTGTATGTGTGTGTGTGTGTATATATATATATATATATATATATATATATATATACACTGCCTAGCCAAAAAAAAAGTCACCACCTGGATTTAACTTAGCAAATAGTAATGAGCCTCCTATTGGATAATTACTGCATGGGCGATTATCTTTCAGCTGGAAACAAGTTATTTAACCCCAACTGGTTCAATGAGTTTCTTCTTATTTCTTAAATAACCATGTTGAAAGACACATCTCGTGGTCGTGGAAAAGATGTTAGTCTGTTTGAGAAGGCTCAAATCATTGGCATGCATCAAGCAGAGAAAACATCTAAGTAGAGTGCAGAAACTACTAAAATTAGGTTAAGAACTGTCCAACACATTATTAAAAACTGGAAGGATAGTGGGGACCCATCGTATTCGAGGAAGAAATGTGGCGGGAAAAAAATCTTGAATGATCGGTGATCACTTAAACGTTTGGTGAAATCAAATCGAAGAAAAACAACAGTAGAACTCAGGGCTATGTTTATTAGTGAAAGTAAGAGCATTTCCACATGCAGAATGCGAAGGAAACTCAAGGAATTGGGACTGAACAGCTGTGTAGCCGTAAGAAAACCACTAATCAGTGAGGCAAACCAGAAAAAAAAGGTTTCAATTTGCTAGGGAGCATAAAGATTGGACTCTGAAGCAATGGAAGAAGGTCATGTGGTCTGATGAGTCCATGTTTACCCTTTTTCAGAGTGATGGGCGCATTAGGGTAAGAAGAGAGGCAGATGAAGTGATGCCCCTATCATGCCTAGTGCCTACTGTACAAGCCTATGGGGCAGTGCTATGATCTGGGGTTGCTGCAGTTGGTCAGGTCTAGGTTCAGCAACAGTATGTGCTCCAAGAATGAGGTCAGCTGACTACCTGAACATACTGAATGACCAGGTTATTCCATCAATGGATTTGTTCTTACCTGATGGCACGGGCATATGCCAAGATGACAATGCCAGAATTCATTGGGCTCAAATTGTGAAAGAGTGGTTCAGGGAGCATGAGACATCATTTTCACACATGGATTGGCCACCACAGAGTCCAGACCTTAACCCCATTGAGAATCTTTAGGATGTGCTAGAGAAGGCTTTGCGCAGCAGTCAGACTCTACTATCATCAATGCAAGATCTTGGTGAAAAATTAATGCAACACTGGATGGAAATAAATCTTGTGACATTGCAGAAGCTTATCGAAACAATGCCACAGCGAATGTGTGCCGTAATGAAAGCTAAATGCATTTTTTTGGTGGAGACTTTTTTTTTAGACAGGCAGTGTATATACACTTTTTTTTTAATATATTTTATTTCATCCAGCTAGGGCCTGCTGGCAATATTTTGTCATTAAATATTTTGTTAATACTATTGGTACTTAAGTGTGCAGTTCAAGTGCAATATCTAGGTGGAGGTGTGCCTGTCAACATATATACATTTGCTTACATTTTATTGGCGGGGGATAGCCAAGTGATAGTGCACCCTCTGGAAATCCATTAGTGTTTGGAGGGGTGAGCCTCTACATCTATATTTTTTTGATCTAGCATATTTACATGATTAATGCAGCAAAACACATGGTATGGCAGCAATCTACCTGTAAGTGTTAATATGGAATTTAGCATCAAGCCTGAATCGTCCGTTTCTGTGAAATTTAATTGACTAGCATATATACGTGATTACTGCAGCAAAACACATGGTATAGCAGCAATCTACACTAGTAGAAATATCGTGGCCACCCCGAACCTGGGTGACATAACACATGCTCTCTGCATGGTGCATATCATCAACCTAGTGGTGCAGTGCTTTCTAAATAAGTACACTAGCTTGTGCAAGGTGATGGCTAAGTCCCGGGGACAGTCCAAGCACTTCAGACACTCTTATGTGGCGAGGAACGCTCTCCTAGACCTGCAGCGACAACCAACTTACTGGATTTCAACATAGCACACGCTCAAGCGTCTGTACAAGCAACAGAAAGTTGTAAACAATTTTGTCATGCCCCAGACAGCCTCAGCAGCAGGGAGCATGTCTGGCTTCGAGGTCAGGCAGAGGCAACTTATCCGAGATGCCTGCTGGGCTGAAGCCCTTCGAAGAGGGCACAAAGTTTGTCAGCAGGGACAACTGCGGCATGAACAACATCGTCCCTTTTATATTTATCTAAGAACAGGCGCTGACGCTCATTCAGCAGGGGACCACAGCAGAATCAGAGCAGCTGACGCAACTTACTCTCCACCCTATAGTTGTTGTGGACACACAAGGGGAATCTGCCATGGAGGAGGAGATGCAACTGCAAGAGGAGGAGGAGTCAGAGGTGGAGGAGCCAGAGGACGATGATGGGGATGGCACTGGCCAATTATCTCATTGTGGAGCAGAGCTTAAAAGAACTGGCTCCTCGGGCACACTGGCCAAAATGACCACCTGTATGCTCGCTTGCTTACGCAGTGACAGGCATATCGTTGACATCAAGCAGTCTGATGATTACAAGATAGCCATGCTTTAGACCCTCTCTACCAGGGCAAAATGTTTTTTTCTCTGGCAGAAAGGGAGGACAAATTGCGTTATTATCCGGAAACACTGTCGTTATTATCCGGAAACACACCTGCCGCCAGCATGTCTGAAAGGGAGGTCCCTCTCTGCCCCCGCAGAATCACTCCCCTTCCCGCGGCCACGAGCAACAGAAGCCACAGCAGCAATAGCAGCAGTCATTTCAGTCTCCTACACATGATGGAGCAGTCGTTGCAAGAGTCGCTCATGGTTTAGGCCAATCAGCAAGCTGACAGATCCCACCTCAGTGGCCAAGTTCAGGACTACCTAAACTCTGGCCAGTCTGGCACATACCCTGTTCCCTGATCCTATGGATTTATGGGCAGGCAGACTGGAACAGTGGCCTGAACTGGCACACCATGCTCTCTTTCTTCTTTCGTTCACTGCCTCCAATGTCATCTCGTAGAGGGTTTTCAGCTCTGTGGGGAGCATGGCGACACCCAAACGGATCAAGTTGTTCTTCACCAGTGTCCAAAAGATCACTTTTGTCAAAATGAACCAAGCCTGGATTCAGGAGGATTTTTACACATCTGATTCCGATGAATAGATCTAGCCTTGCTGGTGGTGCCCCATCTTGCCACTGTTGCTGTCTGCCTACCATCAGGTTGTGTACGGCTGCTGCCACCACCTGCATCATGCCCTGCTGTCTGTCTGTTTACCATCACTTTCTGCACAGCTGCTGCTGCTGCCACCTCCATCATGCCACTTATACAACTTGCCAACCATCACGTTCTGTACAGCTGCTGCTGCCTCCTTGATCATGCCACTGCTGTCAGTCTACCATCACTTTCTATACAGCTGCTACCGCTTCCATCATGCTACAGCTGCAACCTTCCCACGTTCAGTATGGCTGCTGCTGCCATCTGCATTATGCCACTGCTGTCTTTCTGTTTATCATCCCTTTTTTTATGGCTGGTGCTCCCTCCATCATGCCACTAATGCTACCTGCCAACCATCACATTCTGTATGGCTGCTGCTGCTGCCTCCATCATGTCACTGCCGCCATCATTTTGCTGCCTCCTCCATCATGCTGCTGCCTGCCTACTTTGATCATCTTTCTGGGTACTGTAGTCCACCCATTTCAGTTATTACTTTAGTTGCATTCCTCTGAACCCTCTCCAGCTCTGCTAAGTCCTGTTCACAGGAGCCAGAAATTGTACACAGTACTCCATGTGCGGTCTGACTAGTGATTTGTAAAGTGGCAGGACTGTGTTCTCATCACATGCATCTATGCCCCTTTTGATGCACCACATTATCTTACTGGCCTTGGCAGCAGCTGCCTGACACTGGTTTCTAAAGTTAAGTTTGCTGTCCACTAAAATTTCTAAGGGTGGGATCACATTACAAAAACGAGGAACACCACGTTCTTGTATCCTGCAGAGTCCAGTAAAAAAAAGTATACTTTTTTTTATAATGGAACGCTATGGTGACAGATGCCACTGTATGGCATCAGTCTGAGGCAGCTGTTTAACATATATGTTTTATGTATATATTAAACGGATGGGAAAAAACGTGATATGAACCCATCCTAAGTCCTTTTCCATGTCAGTGTTAGAGCTCATGCACACGGCCGTTGATCAGCAGTTCCGTGCATTGGGGACCACAATTTCCTTTTTTCAATACATGGAGCGTCACTATAAAATGGCCTGGGAAAACTGTGGAATTAATGTAGTGGTACAGTCTGACACAGCAACCCAGTGGCCTGCACCGCTTCTCCAGCAGTAAGGGCTCCTCCAGCTCAACAGAAGGAAACTACTACTGGTCCTGATGCTCCTCCTCCTTCTCTTCCTCTTACTCCGAGATTGCAAATAAACAACAGTATGCTGAATGTGCTCCTGGCCAAGTTACATGTGCTATAGTCCCTCCCTTTCCATGAGGTTGACTTGGCACATTTCAGAGAACTGATGGCTTGTGCCGAGCTATTCAGAGCATGGCAATTATGCACCTGGCCTGCCTGGGCGAACGGAGTCACACTGGGGAGGAACTGCTCCTTGTCCTTAACCAACAAATCGTATTCTGCCTGTCTCCTAGCCAACTGAAGATCGGAACCATGGTCACTCATAACAGGAAGAACATTCTGTCTGCGCTGCATTAAGGAGGGTTAACCCATGTGCCCTGCATGGTGCACATCTTTAATCTGGTAACCCGTTTCCTGAAGTCTTCCATCCAACTGCTAGATGTCTTGAACTCCACCCTCCCTCCACATGTTAGAATGACTATATGAGCAGAGAAAACCCATGAAAGATTTCTTGATGATGCAGGCGGACAGGGGAACTCCCCTGTGTAATTTCAACATTAGCCAGTGGCAGCTCATGCGCGACACCTGACATTTGCTTAGACACTTTGAGGAGGCCACTTTATTTGTCAGTTGCTAGGATTGTGGGATGAATGATATAATTCCACTACTTCACATCCTGGAGCAGCTACTGATTAATCTGACTGGTGAGGGACTGGAGACGTGGCGCCTACATCTCATGGCAACCTAAGCCCTGTGGGGTCTGAACTGGTGGAGAAGTATAATGAGGACGAGGAGGAAGACATAAACACCCAGGAATTATATACAGAAATAGGTGGTTTATCTGCCCAAGCGACAGGAGAGAAGCAGGCAGAGCTGGAGGGTGATGAGGAAGACCAGGCAGATGACCCCAACAGACCGTGGCAGTATACAGTGGAGATGGAGGCAGTTAGTCCCTCTGATTACATTGCGCAAATGGGCAGATGCATGACGAGTTGCTTGAGTAGTGACAGCTTTATTATCACCATTCGGCAGAGGGATGACTACTGTCTCTCAACGATATTAGTCCCTTGCTACTGGGCCAAAATGGGGGCCTTTTTTACACCTTCTGAGAGGGATGAAAAACTCAACTACTATCGAGACATCCTATGTAGTTGGTTGCTAGCTGCCTACGTTCGCCATCACCCATCCTCAAAGGTCTGACCCCGGGGACACTCTGCGCTCACGCTCCACTGCAATGACTGTGGGGAAGGGGGGGAGCAGGAGCTGCACCAGCTCAATCAGCAGCAACTTGAGTCTTGAGTCTCTAATGAGCCCTTTTCTTCACCCCCCCCTACTGAAGAAACCAGCCAGCAGCAGGAGAAATAGAGCACAACCTGAACCAGCAGGTGGTGGCATACTTGGACTGCACCCTGTCACCCATATCTAAGATCCCCTGGACTGCTGGGCAGCTAAACTTGATTTGTGGCTGCAACTGGTCCAGTTTGCCATGGACAAGCATTCCTGCCAGTAGTGTGGCATCAGAGTGAGTGTTTAGTGTGGAGGGGAACATAAATACCCCAAAGAAAACTCGCCTTTCAACATAAAATGATGATAGATTAACCGTTATAAAGATGAATCAGGGGTGGATCAGCCAGGATTTCTACACACCCGTGCCTGATGCATCAGACTAGATCATTCTGATCCGAGAGCCGAAGGGGGCCCGAAGACCCTTGTGCCGCATAAGTAGACACCAGTATTATAGAAAGTGCATGCTGGTCAAGTTACACCTCTGGCTGGAGGGAAGGAGTTAAATCAAGAATTTGGCATGGGTGGATGCCATTTAAATTTTTGCCTCAGGCAGCAAGAAGGCTATGTTCTTCTCTGCGCCTGGCCACAAAGCACTAAGGGAAGGGGGGCCCAAGCTGAATACTTGCACCAGGGCCCATGAACAATTAGCTACGCCCCTACTGCGGTTGTCTGCCACACCAGAACATTGTGAAAAATGGCCCATTACTTCTGCCCACATGCTGCTGCCATGATTCTGATGCTGCCACACGCCTGCTGCCTCTGCTGCCATCATCTCCTACTGCCACCATCTTGTGCTGTTACTGCTACTAATGTTGCCACTCTCCCCAATCTGCAACTAGGCTACTATTGGGACTGTCCATACTGTTGCCACCCTCACCAGTTTGTTCTGGGGCAACTAGTGTCCCTTTTTGGCCTTGTTGACATCACTGTTTATTTTATCCTTCTTTTGATCCATCAGAAGAACTAAAGAATGAAAAACACAACGGATCCTGTTTTTGGAGCATCCATAAAGCCTCGATCACATGGTCAGTACTTTGCATCAGGATTTTATCATGATTTGGAAGCCAAATAGAGGAGTGGGCCCAAAACACAGAAGACATGCAAATATTTCCATGACATTTCATCTCTGTTTTGGACCCATTCCTGTTTTTGCTTTAGAAATACTAATCATTTATTGATAAAATACTGACCGTGTGAATGCGGATACTCAAAATACAGGATCCATTTTTTGGGGCTGTTCTGATGGATCAAAAGAAGGGAAAAATAAACTGCGATGGCAACACAACCTACCTACTGACACCCTCCCCACTCGGTTACAGGGCCGCTACTTGAATCAGTGGCTAACAGAATATGTTATCTATTAATGAATGTTGACAAAGTAAAAAAAAAATGAGACAGCTCACTCTATACAGTATTATATGGTGTAAAATGATACTGCTCTTTGCCACTATATTAGAATCTTGGGCCGCTGCATAGTTAAGTAAATTAGACCTGATGCTAACATTGACCTGTAAGGCTATGTTTACACTTCAGTTATTTGGTCAGTTAATTCCAGCAGTTACTGGTGAGCCAAAATCAGGAGCCAATCCTACTCTCAAATAAGGTATCATTAAAAGATCTGCACCTATTCTGTGTTTTTGACCTCTAACTGACCAAATAAGTGAAGTGTGAACTGAGTCGAATAGTGATGTACAGTAGGGATGAGCGAACTCGAACTGTATAGTTCGGGTTCGTACCGAATTTTGGGGTGTCCGTGACACGGACCCGAACCCGGACATTTTCGTAAAAGTCCGGGTTCGGGTTCGGTGTTCGTCGCTTTCTTCGCGCTTTTGTGACGCTTTCTTGGCGCTTTTTGAAAGGCTGCAAAGCAGCCAATCAACAAGCGTCATACTACTTGCCCCAAGAGGCCATCACAGCCATGCCTACTATTGGCATGGCTGTGATTGGCCAGAGCACCATGTGACCCAGCCTCTATTTAAGCTGGAGTCACATAGCGCCGCCCGTCACTCTGCTCTGATTAGCGTAGGGAGAGGTTGCGGCTGCGACAGTAGGGCGAGATTAGGCAGATTAACTCCTCCAAAGGACTTGATTAACTGATCGATCTGCAGCTGTGGATCATTGAGCTGCTGATCCTCAATTGCTCACTGTTTTTAGGCTGCACAGACCGTTTGTCAGTCACATTTTTCTGGGGTGATCGGCGGCCATTTTGTGTCTTGTGGTGCGCCAGCACAAGCTGCGACCAAGTGCATTTAACCCTCAATGGTGTGGTTGTTTTTTGGCTAAAGCCTACATCAGGGTGAAGCTGTCACACCAAGTGCATTTAACCAGCAATAGTCTGTTCATTTTTTGGCCATATACAAAATCAGGGGCAAGCTGCGCCTGTCACCAAGTGCATTTAACCCTCAATGGTGTGGTTGTTTTTTGGCTAAAGCCTACATCAGGGTGAAGCTGTCACACCAAGTGCATTTAACCAGCAATAGTCTGTTCATTTTTTGGCCATATACAAAATCAGGGGCAAGCTGCGCCTGTCACCAAGTGCATTTAACCCTCAATGGTGTGGTTGTTTTTTGGCTAAAGCCTACATCAGGGTGAAGCTGTCACACCAAGTGCATTTAACCAGCAATAGTCTGTTCATTTTTTGGCCATATACTAAATCAGGGGCAAGCTGCGCCTGTCACCAAGTGCATTTAACCCTCAATGGTGTGGTTGTTTTTTGGCTAAAGCCTACATCAGGGTGAAGCTGTCACACCAAGTGCATTTAACCAGCAATAGTCTGTTTATTTTTTGGCCATATCCCAGTCTAATTCTGTCACTAAATCCATACCGGTCACCCAGCGCCTAAATACTAGGCCTCAAATTTATATCCCGCTAAATCTGTCCCTAGTGCTGTAGCTGGGCGAGTTATTTAGTGTCCGTTCAAGCACATTTCTTGTTCTGGGTTGAAATACAATTCCCAATTTAGCAATTTCATAATTTAGTGGTTTCTGCTATATCAGAGCTATTTGAAATCTATCCCTAAAAGGGTATATAATATTCAAGGTGCACATTGGGTCATTCAGAATAACTTCACACACACCCGCTACTGTGTATTTCCAAGTCTAATTCTGTCACTAAACCCATACCTGTCACGCAGCGCCTAAATACTAGGCCTCAAATTTATATCCAGCTAAATCTGTCCCTAGTGCTGTAGCTGGGCGAGTTATTTAGTGTCCGTTCAAGCACATTTCTTGTTCTGGGTTGAAATACAATTCCCAATTTAGCAATTTCATAATTTAGTGGTTTCTGCTATATCAGAGCTATTTGAAATCTATCCCTAAAAGGGTATATAATATTCAAGGTGCACATTGGGTCATTCAGAATAACTTCACACACACCCGCTACTGTGTATTTCCAAGTCTAATTCTGGCACTAAACCCATACCTGTCACCCAGCGCCTAAATACTAGGCCTCAAATTTATATCCCGCTAAATCTGTCCTTAGTGCTGTAGCTGGGCGAGTTATTTAGTGTCCGTTCAAGCACATTTCTTGTTCTGGGTTGAAATACAATTCCCAATTTAGCAATTTCATAATTTAGTGGTTTCTGCTATATCAGAGCTATTTGAAATCTATCCCTAAAAGGGTATATAATATTCAAGGTGCACATTGGGTCATTCAGAATAACTTCACACACACCCGCTACTGTGTATTTCCAAGTCTAATTCTGGCACTAAACCCATACCTGTCACCCAGCGCCTAAATACTAGGCCTCAAATTTATATCCCGCTAAATCTGTCCTTAGTGCTGTAGCTGGGCGAGTTATTTAGTGTCCGTTCAAGCACATTTCTTGTTCTGGGTTGAAATACAATTCCCAATTTAGCAATTTCATAATTTAGTGGTTTCTGCTATATCAGAGCTATTTGAAATCTATCCCTAAAAGGGTATATAATATTCAAGGTGCACATTGGGTCATTCAGAATAACTTCACACACACCCGCTACTGTGTATTTCCAAGTCTAATTCTGGCACTAAACCCATACCTGTCACCCAGCGCCTAAATACTAGGCCTCAAATTTATATCCCGCTAAATCTGTCCCTAGTGCTGTAGCTGGGCGAGTTATTTAGTGTCCGTTCAAGCACATTTCTTGTTCTGGGTTGAAATACAATTCCCAATTTAGCAATTTCATAATTTAGTGGTTTCTGCTATATCAGAGCTATTTGAAATCTATCCCTAAAAGGGTATATAATATTCAAGGTGCACATTGGGTCATTCAGAATAACTTCACACACACCCGCTACTGTGTATTTCCAAGTCTAATTCTGGCACTAAACCCATACCTGTCACCCAGCGCCTAAATACTAGGCCTCAAATTTATATCCCGCTAAATCTGTCCTTAGTGCTGTAGCTGGGCGAGTTATTTAGTGTCCGTTCAAGCACATTTCTTGTTCTGGGTTGAAATACAATTCCCAATTTAGCAATTTCATAATTTAGTGGTTTCTGCTATATCAGAGCTATTTGAAATCTATCCCTAAAAGGGTATATAATATTCAAGGTGCACATTGGGTCATTCAGAATAACTTCACACACACCCGCTACTGTGTATTTCCAAGTCTAATTCTGGCACTAAACCCATACCTGTCACCCAGCGCCTAAATACTAGGCCTCAAATTTATATCCCGCTAAATCTGTCCTTAGTGCTGTAGCTGGGCGAGTTATTTAGTGTCCGTTCAAGCACATTTCTTGTTCTGGGTTGAAATACAATTCCCAATTTAGCAATTTCATAATTTAGTGGTTTCTGCTATATCAGAGCTATTTGAAATCTATCCCTAAAAGGGTATATAATATTCAAGGTGCACATTGGGTCATTCAGAATAACTTCACACACACCCGCTACTGTGTATTTCCAAGTCTAATTCTGGCACTAAACCCATACCTGTCACCCAGCGCCTAAATACTAGGCCTCAAATTTATATCCCGCTAAATCTGTCCTTAGTGCTGTAGCTGGGCGAGTTATTTAGTGTCCGTTCAAGCACATTTCTTGTTCTGGGTTGAAATACAATTCCCAATTTAGCAATTTCATAATTTAGTGGTTTCTGCTATATCAGAGCTATTTGAAATCTATCCCTAAAAGGGTATATAATATTCAAGGTGCACATTGGGTCATTCAGAATAACTTCACACACACCCGCTACTGTGTATTTCCAAGTCTAATTCTGGCACTAAACCCATACCTGTCACCCAGCGCCTAAATACTAGGTCTCAAATTTATATCCCGCTAAATCTGTCCTTAGTGCTGTAGCTGGGCGAGTTATTTAGTGTCCGTTCAAGCACATTTCTTGTTCTGGGTTGAAATACAATTCCCAATTTAGCAATTTCATAATTTAGTGGTTTCTGCTATATCAGAGCTATTTGAAATCTATCCCTAAAAGGGTATATAATATTCAAGGTGCACATTGGGTCATTCAGAATAACTTCACACACACCCGCTACTGTGTATTTCTAAGTCTAATTCTGTCACTAAACCCATACCTGTCACCCAGCGCCTAAATACTAGGCCTCAAATTTATATCCTGCTAAATCTCTCGTTAACGCTGTCCTGTTGTGGCTGGGAAAGTTATTTAGTGTCCGTCAAAGCACATTTTTTGTTCTGGGTTTAAATACAATTCCCAATTTAACAATTTCATAATTTAGTGGTTTCTGCTATATCAGAGCTATTTGAAATCTATCCCTAAAAGGGTATATGATATTCAAGGTGCACATTGGGTCATTCAGAATAACTTCACACACACCCGCTACTGTGTATTTCCAAGTCTAATTCTGTCACTCAACCCATACCTGTCACCCAGCGCCTAAATACTAGGCCTCAAATTTATATCCTGCTAAATCTCTCGTTAACGCTGTCCTGTTGTGGCTGGGAAAGTTATTTAGTGTCCGTCAAAGCACATTTTTTGTTCTGGGTTGAAATACAATTCCCAATTTAGCAATTTCATAATTTAGTGGTTTCTGCTATATCAGAGCTATTTGAAATCTATCCCTAAAAGGGTATATAATATTCAAGGTGCACATAGGGTCATTCAGAATAACTTCACACACACGCTTCTGTGCATTTCCAAGTCTAATTCTGTCACTAAATCCATACCGGTCACCCAGCGCCTAAATACTAGGCCTCAAATTTATATCCAGCTAAATCTGTCCCTAGTGCTGTAGCTGGGCGAGTTATTTAGTGTCCGTTCAAGCACATTTCTTGTTCTGGGTTGAAATACAATTCCCAATTTAGCAATTTCATAATTTAGTGGTTTCTGCTATATCAGAGCTATTTGAAATCTATCCCTAAAAGGGTATATAATATTCAAGGTGCACATAGGGTCATTCAGAATAACTTCACACACACGCTTCTGTGCATTTCCAAGTCTAATTCTGTCACTAAATCCATACCGGTCACACAGCGCCTAAATACTAGGCCTCAAATTTATATCCAGCTAAATCTGTCCCTAGTGCTGTAGCTGGGCGAGTTATTTAGTGTCCGTTCAAGCACATTTCTTGTTCTGGGTTGAAATACAATTCCCAATTTAGCAATTTCATAATTTAGTGGTTTCTGCTATATCAGAGCTATTTGAAATCTATCCCTAAAAGGGTATATAATATTCAAGGTGCACATAGGGTCATTCAGAATAACTTCACACACCCGCTACTGTGCATTTCCAAATCTAATTCTGCCACTAAACCCATACCTGTCACCCAGCGCCTAAATACTAGGCCTCAAATTTATATCCCGCTAAATCTCTCGTTACCGCTGTCCTGTTGTGGCTGGGAAAGTTATTTAGTGTCCGTCAAAGCACATTTTTTGTTCTGGGTTGAAATACAATTCCCAATTTAGCAATTTCATAATTTAGTCGTTTCTGCTATATCAGAGCTATTTGAAATCTATCCCTAAAAGGGTAGATCATATTGAAGGTGCACATAGGGTCATTCAGAATAACTTCACACACACGCTTCTGTGCATTTCCAAGTCTAATTCTGTCACTAAATCCATACCGGTCACCCAGCGCCTAAATACTAGGCCTCAAATTTATATCCCGCTGAATTTGAATACAATACATTGGGCCAAATAATATATTTGTTGTTGTGGTGAACCATAACAATGAGAAAAACATCTAGTAAGGGACGCGGACGTGGACATGGTCGTGGTGGTGTTAGTGGACCCTCTGGTGCTGGGAGAGGACGTGGCCGTTCTGCCACATCCACACGTCCTAGTGTACCAACTACCTCAGGTCCCAGTAGCCGCCAGAATTTACAGCGATATATGGTGGGGCCCAATGCCGTTCTAAGGATGGTAAGGCCTGAGCAGGTACAGGCATTAGTCAATTGGGTGGCCGACAGTGGATCCAGCACGTTCACATTATCTCCCACCCAGTCTTCTGCAGAAAGCGCACAGATGGCGCCTGAAAACCAACCCCATCAGTCTGTCACATCACCCCCATGCATACCAGGGAAACTGTCTCAGCCTCAAGTTATGCAGCAGTCTCTTATGCTGTTTGAAGACTCCGCTGGCAGGGTTTCCCAAGGGCATCCACCTAGCCCTTCCCCAGCGGTGAAAGACATAGAATGCACTGACGCACAACCACTTATGTTTCCTGATGATGAGGACATGGGAATACCACCTCAGCATGTCTCTGATGATGACGAAACACAGGTGCCAACTGCTGCGTCTTTCTGCAGTGTGCAGACTGAACAGGAGGTCAGGGATCAAGACTGGGTGGAAGACGATGCAGGGGACGATGAGGTCCTAGACCCCACATGGAATGAAGGTCGTGCCACTGACTTTCACAGTTCGGAGGAAGAGGCAGTGGTGAGACCGAGCCAACAGCGTAGCAAAAGAGGGAGCAGTGGGCAAAAGCAGAACACCCGCCGCCAAGAGACTCCGCCTGCTACTGACCGCCGCCATCTGGGACCGAGCACCCCAAAGGCAGCTTCAAGGAGTTCCCTGGCATGGCACTTCTTCAAACAATGTGCTGACGACAAGACCCGAGTGGTTTGCACGCTGTGCCATCAGAGCCTGAAGCGAGGCATTAACGTTCTGAACCTGAGCACAACCTGCATGACCAGGCACCTGCATGCAAAGCATGAACTGCAGTGGAGTAAACACCTTAAAACCAAGGAAGTCACTCAGGCTCCCCCTGCTACCTCTTCTGCTGCTGCCGCCTCGGCCTATTCTGCTGCTGCCGCCTCGGCCTCTTCCTCCGCCTCTGGAGGAACGTTGGCACCTGCCGCCCAGCAAACAGGGGATGTACCACCAACACCACCACCACCACCTCCGTCACCAAGCGTCTCAACCATGTCACACGCCAGCGTTCAGCTCTCCATCTCACAAACATTTGATAGAAAGCGTAAATTCCCACCTAGCCACCCTCGATCCCTGGCCCTGAATGCCAGCATTTCTAAACTACTGGCCTATGAAATGCTGTCATTTAGGCTGGTGGACACAGACAGCTTCAAACAGCTCATGTCGCTTGCTGTCCCACAGTATGTTGTTCCCAGCCGGCACTACTTCTCCAAGAGAGCCGTGCCTTCCCTGCACAACCAAGTATCCGATAAAATCAAGTGTGCACTGCGCAACGCCATCTGTGGCAAGGTCCACCTAACCACAGATACGTGGACCAGTAAGCACGGCCAGGGACGCTATATCTCCCTAACTGCACACTGGGTAAATGTAGTGGCAGCTGGGCCCCAGGCGGAGAGCTGTTTGGCGCACGTCCTTCCGCCGCCAAGGATCGCAGGGCAACATTCTTTGCCTCCTGTTGCCACCTCCTCCTTCTCGGCTTCC
Source organism: Bufo gargarizans (assembly GCF_014858855.1). Taxonomy (NCBI): domain Eukaryota; kingdom Metazoa; phylum Chordata; class Amphibia; order Anura; family Bufonidae; genus Bufo; species Bufo gargarizans. The sequence continues at coordinate 483,707,801 of NC_058083.1, forward strand.
TCCTCCTCTTCTTCCACCTGCTCATCCAGTCAGCCACACACCTTCACCACCAACTTCAGCACAGCCCGGGGTAAACGTCAGCAGGCCATTCTGAAACTCATATGTTTGGGGGACAGGCCCCACACCGCACAGGAGTTGTGGCGGGGTATAGAACAACAGACCGACGAGTGGTTGCTGCCGGTGAGCCTCAAGCCCGGCCTGGTGGTGTGTGATAATGGGCGAAATCTCGTTGCAGCTCTGGGACTAGCCAATTTGACGCACATCCCTTGCTTGGCGCATGTGCTGAATTTGGTGGTGCAGAAGTTCATTCACAACTACCCCGACATGTCAGAGCTGCTGCATAAAGTGCGGGCCGTCTGTTCGCGCTTCCGGCGTTCACATCCTGCTGCTGCTCGCCTGTCTGCGCTACAGCGTAACTTCGGCCTTCCCGCTCACCGCCTCATATGCGACGTGCCCACCAGGTGGAACTCCACCTTGCACATGCTGGACAGACTGTGCGAGCAGCAGCAGGCCATAGTGGAGTTTCAGCTGCAGCACGCACGGGTCAGTCGCACTACAGAACAGCACCACTTCACCACCAATGACTGGGCCTCCATGCGAGACCTGTGTGCCCTGTTGCGCTGTTTCGAGTACTCCACCAACATGGCCAGTGGCGATGACACCGTTATCAGCGTTACAATACCACTTCTATGTCTCCTTGAGAAAACACTTAGGGCGATGATGGAAGAGGAGGTGGCCCAGGAGGAGGAGGAGGAGGAGGAGGAAGAGGGGTCATTTTTAGCACTTTCAGGCCAGTCTCTTCGAAGTGACTCAGAGGGAGGTTTTTGGCAACAGCAGAGGCCAGGTACAAATGTGGCCAGCCAGGGCCCACTACTGGAGGACGAGGAGGACGAGGATGAGGAGGAGGTGGAGGAGGATGAGGATGAAGCATGGTGACAGCGGGGTGGCACCCAACGCAGCTCGGGTCCATCACTGGTGCGTGGCTGGGGGGAAAGGCAGGACGATGACGATACGCCTCCCACAGAGGACAGCTTGTCCTTATCCCTGGGCAGCCTGGCACACATGAGCGACTACATGCTGCAGTGCCTGCGCAACGACAGCAGAGTTGCCCACATTTTAACCTGTGCGGACTACTGGGTTGCCACCCTGCTGGATCCACGCTACAAAGACAATGTGCCCACCTTACTTCCTGCACTGGAGCGTGATAGGAAGATGCGCGAGTACAAGCGCACGTTGGTAGACGCGCTACTGAGAGCATTCCCAAATGTCACAGGGGAACAAGTGGAAGCCCAAGGCCAAGGCAGAGGAGGAGCAAGAGGTCGCCAAGGCAGCTGTGTCACGGCCAGCTCCTCTGAGGGCAGGGTTAGCATGGCAGAGATGTGGAAAACTTTTGTCAACACGCCACAGCTAACTGCACCACCACCTGATACGCAACGTGTTAGCAGGAGGCAACATTTCACTAACATGGTGGAACAGTACGTGTGCACACCCCTCCACGTACTGACTGATGGTTCGGCCCCATTCAACTTCTGGGTCTCTAAATTGTCCACGTGGCCAGAGCTAGCCTTTTATGCCTTGGAGGTGCTGGCCTGCCCGGCAGCCAGCGTTTTGTCTGAACGTGTATTCAGCACGGCAGGGGGCGTCATTACAGACAAACGCAGCCGCCTGTCTACAGCCAATGTGGACAAGCTGACGTTCATAAAAATGAACCAGGCATGGATCCCACAGGACCTGTCCGTCCCTTGTCCAGATTAGACATTAACTACCTCCCCATAACCATATATTATTGGACTCCAGGGCACTTCCTCATTCAATCCTATTTTTATTTTCATTTTACCATTATATTGCGATGCTACCCAAAGTTGAATGAACCTCTCCTCTGCCTGTGTGCTAGGCCTAAATATATGCCAATGGACTGTTGCAGTGGTGGCTGACATGAAGCCTGATTCTCTGCTATGACATGCAGACTAATTCTCTGCTGACATGAAGCCAGATTGTCTGTTACGGGACCTCCCTCCTCTGCCTGGGTGCTGGGCCTAAATTTATGACAATGGACTGTTGCAGTGGTGGCTGACGTGAAGCCTCATTCTCTGCTATGACATGCAGACTGATTCTCTGCTGACATGAAGCCAGATTGTCTGTTACGGGACCTCTCTCCTCTGCCTGTGTGCTAGGCCTAAATATATGCCAATGGACTGTTGCAGTGGTGGCTGACGTGAAGCCTGATTCTCTGCTATGACATGCAGACTGATTCTCTGCTGACATGAAGCCAGATCCTCTGTTACGGGACCTCTCTCCTCTGCCTGTGTGTGTGCTGGGCCTAAATATATGCCAATGGACTGTTGCAGTGGTGGCTGACGTGAAGCCTCATTCTCTGCTATGACATGCAGACTAATTCTCTGCTGACATGAAGACAGATTCTCTGTTACGGGACCTCCCTCCTCTGCCTGGGTGCTGGGCCTAAATATATGCCAATGGACTGTTGCAGTGGTGGGTGACGTGAAGCCTCATTCTCTGCTATGACATGCAGACTAATTCTCTGCTGACATGAAGCCAGATTGTCTGTTACGGGACCTCTCTCCTCTGCCTGTGTGTGTGCTGGGCCTAAATATATGCCAATGGACTGTTGCAGTGGTGGCTGACGTGAAGCCTCATTCTCTGCTATGACATGCAGACTAATTCTCTGCTGACATGAAGACAGATTCTCTGTTACGGGACCTCTCTCCTCTGCCTGTGTGTGTGCTGGGCCTAAATATATGCCAATGGACTGTTGCAGTGGTGGCTGACGTGAAGCCTCATTCTCTGCTATGACATGCAGACTAATTCTCTGCTGACATGAAGACAGATTCTCTGTTACGGGACCTCCCTCCTCTGCCTGGGTGCTGGGCCTAAATATATGCCAATGGACTGTTGCAGTGGTGGGTGACGTGAAGCCTGATTCTCTGCTATGACATGCAGACTAATTCTCTGCTGACATGAAGACAGATTCTCTGTTACGGGACCTCTCTCCTCTGCCTGTGTGTGTGCTGGGCCTAAATATATGCCAATGGACTGTTGCAGTGGTGGCTGACGTGAAGCCTCATTCTCTGCTATGACATGCAGACTAATTCTCTGCTGACATGAAGACAGATTCTCTGTTACGGGACCTCCCTCCTCTGCCTGGGTGCTGGGCCTAAATATATGCCAATGGACTGTTGCAGTGGTGGCTGACGTGAAGCCTCATTCTCTGCTATGACATGCAGACTGATTCTCTGCTGACATGAAGCCAGATCGTCTGTTACGGGACCTCTCTGCTCTGCCTGTGTGCTAGGCCTAAATATATGCCAATGGACTGTTGCAGTGGTGGGTGACGTGAAGCCTCATTCTCTGCTATGACATGCAGACTGATTCTCTGCTGTCATGAAGCCAGATTGTCTGTTACGGGACCTCTCTGCTCTGCCTGTGTGCTAGGCCTAAATATATGCCAATGGACTGTTGCAGTGGTGGGTGACGTGAAGCCTCATTCTCTGCTATGACATGCAGACTGATTCTCTGCTGTCATGAAGCCAGATTGTCTGTTACGGGACCTCTCTGCTCTGCCTGTGTGCTAGGCCTAAATATATGCCAATGGACTGTTGCAGTGGTGGGTGACGTGAAGCCTCATTCTCTGCTATGACATGCAGACTGATTCTCTGCTGACATGAAGCCAGATTGTCTGTTACGGGACCTCTCTCCTCTGCCTGTGTGCTAGGCCTAAATATATGCCAATGGACTGTTGCAGTGGTGGCTGACGTGAAGCCTCATTCTCTGCTATGACATGCAGACTAATTCTCTGCTGACATGAAGCCAGATTGTCTGTTACGGGACCTCTCTCCTCTGCCTGGGTGCTGGGCCTAAATTTATGACAATGGACTGTTGCAGTGGTGGCTGACGTGAAGCCTGATTCTCTGCTATGACATGCAGACTGATTCTCTGCTGACATGAAGCCAGATCCTCTGTTACGGGACCTCTCTCCTCTGCCTGTGTGTGTGCTGGGCCTAAATATATGCCAATGGACTGTTGCAGTGGTGGCTGACGTGAAGCCTCATTCTCTGCTATGACATGCAGACTGATTCTCTGCTGACATGAAGCCAGATTCTCTGTTACGGGACCTCTCTCCTCTGCCTGTGTGTGTGCTGGGCCTAAATATATGCCAATGGACTGTTGCAGTGGTGGCTGACGTGAAGCCTCATTCTCTGCTATGACATGCAGACTAATTCTCTGCTGACATGAAGACAGATTCTCTGTTACGGGACCTCCCTCCTCTGCCTGGGTGCTGGGCCTAAATATATGCCAATGGACTGTTGCAGTGGTGGCTGACGTGAAGCCTCATTCTCTGCTATGACATGCAGACTAATTCTCTGCTGACATGAAGACAGATTCTCTGTTACGGGACCTCTCTCCTCTGCCTGGGTGCCGGGGCCTAAATATCTGAGAATGGACTGTTCCAGTGGTGGGTGACGGGAAGCCAGATTCTCTGCTATGGAACCTCTCTCCAATTGATTTTGGTTAATTTTTATTTATTTAATTTTTAATTTAATTCATTTCCCTATCCACATTTGTTTGCAGGGGATTTACCTACATGTTGCTGCCTTTTGCAGCCCTCTAGCTCTTTCCTGGGCTGTTTTACAGCCTTTTTAGTGCCGAAAAGTTCGGGTCCCCATTGACTTCAATGGGGTTCGGGTTCGGGACGAAGTTCGGATCGGGTTCGGATCCCGAACCCGAACATTTCCGGGATGTTCGGCCGAACTTCTCGAACCCGAACATCCAGGTGTTCGCTCAACTCTAATGTACAGTCCTTCTACAGATGTGATTCAAAAACATGTGTTTGCACTTCTACAACATGGATTAAAAGAACCTTTTTTTTCCACTACTTTATTGAGATTGTCTCCATGTCTTTTTGTTCCACTAAACAGTCATTGGGACACAGCTCATGCAGGGGCGCACAGTGTTTTTTTTTCTTTAATGAAGGCTGCTGTATGCTTTTCTTTTGGTTTGGCTAGGGATTAACTAGGACTGTTGGTGGCCTGCACGACAATGCACACATCCATATAGTGTATGAGACCTGCCTTTCACGGTAACTGTTTTACTACCAGAAAGAACTAGCTATAGGTGTTGCTGCAATGCACAGTGATGTGCAGTAGACTGAGATACACTCTCCCTGCAGTTTAACTGCGGGCTGGGATATAGCTGATTTAACGTTCTTCATAACAAATTAATTAAATCTCTAGTTATTATTTTATGGTCACTATTTCTGTTGTTCTGTCACGTCTATTGGTTAATACTAAGTCCGGTTGAAAAGGCAATTGTCTTTGGTTATTTCCAAGAACCTGTTTCCCAGTCTATATCTGAGTAGTTGAAGTCCTCCATAATAGTGACCTAATGATTTGCTGCCTCATCTACTTGTATTTCACCTAGCAGTAGATTTTCTGTGGACTGTTATATTAGGTGGCTTATATCAAACACGTATCAGTATTTTACTACTGTTTTTGCCTAAATTTATTTCTACCTACAGTGGCTACACATGTTTATTTCCTTCACTTATATCTTCCCAGAGTGTGGACTTTAAAAAAGGACTTTACATAAAGGCAGACCCCTCTCCTTCTCTGTTTTTTACGATCCTTTCTAAACTGACTGTAACCCTGTGAATTAACCACCCAGTCATAGCTATCATCTAGCCATGCCTCAGTTATTCCCACTATTTTATAATCCTCTTTAGACATTACTAATTCCAGTTCACCAGTTTTATTAGTCAGGTTTCTGGATTTAGTACACATACAATTAAGAATATTTTTTACCCCACACCTTTTCTTTATGAATGGTTCTAGTACCTCCCTCCATTCTACTCCCAGCTCCATTACTTCAGTCAAGGTTTCAATCTACACTATATTTCCCTCCTATAATGAAATTACCCTCCTCCCAGCCCCTAGTTTAAATACTCCTCCAACCTTCTAGCCATCTTCTCCGCCCAAAAGAGCTTCAACTTCCCCATTGAGGTGCAGCCCATCCCTGTGATAGAGCCTTTAGCCAACAGAGAAGTCGGCCCAGTTCTCGAGGAACCCAAACCCCTTCTTCCTACACCAGATACTGATCAAGTTGTGATGTAGAAATATAAATAGTTGTAATCTGCTCTCCAATATCTTTGTGTAAGGAAAGCTAAAAATCTCAACCGCAGTCAGCCAAAGGTGTTCTCATGTTAAGTTCTGCTGAGCATCTGCCCCGCCCTGCTCAGTCTGTTCACTTTTATTTTCTCACAAAAGGTGTAAAAGGGACTGGCCCATAACAAACATACAGGAAGTGATGACATACAGGAAGTCAAGAATACCCTAGCCAACAAACACATGTATATTATAACCTACCTTTACCACTGGAGCTAATTTTATCCAGCCTTGCTCAGTGATCAATGCCAGATAAAATTACTATGATCCTCATGCATGTTTATTTACAGGACAACGCCATTATCTCCAGCTGCTGATCAGGTGCACTAGAGACAACAAACGCACGTTCCTTTCATATATTGTTCTCTTAACAAATGCATCCACGCCAAGCCAATAAATCGGCGTCTTGCGTGGGGGCCCTAGCCGGCGTCCATACATCAGCCAACAAAACACTGCTCTGCTGAACACATCAGTCTCCCCCGGCCCACAGCCCAGTGCTTAGCACATGGACCATTTGCCGACAGAGACCTCTGCGCCCAGCAGCTGTGACAGGACATACAGGGGAAGATATCCACTCCAATGGTTTACCCTGACACTGAGACATGATGACAATACACAATATATTAAATACACATCCTAATAAAATTTCCACAACAGTCCCTCCTCTTTGTCATATGCTCCCCAGTGTCCCTCAACGAATCTCGATCTTCTTTGAAAAAAACTGTTTTGTCTACGAAAAGTCCTGAATCCATAAAACAAAACAGATGATGGAAAACAGAAAGTCAAAAAGTCAATCTTGACACGTAGCTTAAAACAAATCTTGACTCAGAGATTCTTTTCTTCGGGAGCTGACTCAGGAGGTGGTGTTTCGCGCTGGTTGCCGGCTGGTCCATGGTCTTCGGGGTATCTTGTCTGTTCGGGCTTTGGTAACTCAGTCGATTAGACATCAGGAACATCTCACTCCGGCGTATAGAAAGAACGGAAACAAAAAACATAAGTACATGTCCTATTTCCTTTCGCCCGGATCCAATGGAAAACCAGTGAGCCCCAAGACCTCCCAAAGCTTTAAAAAGGATTCCAACCCTCACTAGTCATAGCTCCGCCTCTTCCCTGCTCCTGTCAATATGCGCCTGACCCTTGTCAATGGTGTCTGCTAGCCAGGCATAACCGTCATCTAATTCACAGAAACCCTCCTCTGGACGCTCTACTGATGTTTCTCGGTGATCTCTCTCACTGTCTCAATGGTTTCTTTGAACATCTCATCCACTATGGACGAGAAATTGTTCAATCGCTTCATAAGTCCCCATGCCATCCAATCACAAAACAACTCCCTTCCAGCTCTCCCTGCCCTTCTTAACTCCTTCCACACCATCAGTTTCTCCCAATCGGCTGCAACGTAAGATGCACGAACAAGCTTCACCGGGACACATGAACCTCTGGCATTAGGGGGAATTACCTTATAAGCGGCTACCCCGCATAGGAAATATTATGGACCCGTCAACTCCACACAAGAACTTCTGATGGTCACGGGCTTCCAGTAATAACTGAATAGACTGAGGGATCTCTCCTTGAGTCTTAATGTCACATCCTTCTTTCCAGCAGATATAATCTGGTCTATGGGTGTTATTAAAGAGATCAGGGTTTTCATTAGTAAGGTTGAGCTTCCTCACAACTGGAGGATCCCACAAACTTGCGCCCTTTACCACATCTACGGGCCGCCTAGCTCCCCAGGCACCCATACAGGATTAACAAGCGAGGAGCAGGAGTCAGAGCTATTATTAAACCTATAGCTGATATTACCCTATAGGAATGTAAAACCAGTGCTATCAACAAATGTCTCCTGGTGGCCGTTGCTAGTTTGAGGTGTGTTTCCCTCCCTAAACATTAAACTAAACAAATAAACAAAAGTGATACCCTTCATTCTTTGACGTAGTTGAGCAGCTTCTTGAAATGACTGGTTTGGATCCAGTTATCTTGTCCCTCGAAATTCAGAGAGGTTGGCATCATCAGCAGCACCTGGAATGGCCCAAGATATCTTGGCTCTAGTCCCGTCCTCGGATGTTTCTTTAGCATGACCCAATCACCTGGTTGACTAGAATGAACACTGGTTATTGAGTCTGGGTCCAGGACCCGGTGGTGGACATCGGGTGATAACCCGTGGGGCTGCCTGTGGGCATATCTGATGGAATAAAGGGTTACAGCTGAACATTCAGGCTTTTTACCTTCTTTGCAAAAATATGACCCAAGTACCGTCAAAGAAAAGGCAGTTGTGATGGTTCTCAACGTAATTCTCTACTAGGTTAGAAAAATGATTGAGAGGTTAGAATGGTTAGTAAAAAGTTTGAAGATCGTTGTTTTCTGCACCACTTTTCCCCCCTTCTCATCGTCCTTAAAACCAGGATGAAGAGAAGCTGGATTAAACATGCTGCATCATCTCAAGGTTAGATAGAGGGATGAGGGAGGGATGATAGAGAGAGGGAGAGATAGAGAAAGATAAAGAGAAAAGCGACCCTGTCAGTAGTGGAGGTGGAAGTGACAGTTAGGGACTCACTTACCTCGGGTACTGGTTGTTTCAGTAGGCCCGGGTTTAGTTGATCCGTCCTGTTTCAGCAAAGTCAGCCCAGATAGAGCCACCTCTGCTTTCTGCATCGGATCCCTAAACTCAGTTTACCCCTCAGGCCAGGCGTACATCACTCGGTTCTTCCGGATTAAAACTGGGTTCTGTACGCCCTGCTTAATTACCATGATTGACTTTTGCAGCCACAATTGCGCTACCTAACTTTCAGAGGGATACTCCAATTAGTTCCCTTGGACCACCTACCCCATTCTTTAAGGGCCTTCACCCCATAACTAGATCTCATGTACTGAGCACCTGTCTGACCCCACGAGGGGAACTACAAACCGGATTCCAAAAAAGTTGGGACACTAAACAAATTGTGAATAAAAACTGAATGAAATGATGTGGAGATGGCAAATGTCAATATTTTATTTGTAATAGAACGTAGATGACAGATCAAACGTTTAATCCGAGTAAATGTATCATTTTAAAGGAAAAATACGTTGATTCAAATTTTCACGGTGTCAACAAATCCCAAAAAAGTTGAGACAAGTAGCAATAAGGCTGGAAAAAGTAAATTTGAGCATAATGAAGAGCTGGAAGACCAATTAACACTAATTAGGTCACTTGGCAACATGATTGGGTATAAAAAGAGCTTCTCAGAGTGGCAGTGTCTCTCAGAAGCCAAGATGGGTAGAGGATCACCAATTCCCACAATGTTGCGCAGAAAGATAGTGGAGCAATATCAGAAAGGTGTTACCCAGCGAAAAATTGCAAAGACTTTGCATCTATCATCATCAACTGTGCATAACATCATTCGAAGATTCAGAGAATCTGGAACAATCTCTGTGTGTAAGGGTCAAGCCCGTAAAAACATACTGGATGCCCGTGATCTCCGGGCCCTTAAACGAGACTGCACCACAAACAGGAATGCTACTGTAAAGGAAATCACAGAATGGGCTCAGGAATACTTCCAGAAACCATTGTCAGTGAACACAATCCACCGTGCCATCGCCGTTGCCAGCTGAAACTCTACAGTGCAAAGAAGAAGCCATTTCTAAGCAAGATCCACAAGCTCAGCTCAGGCGTTTTCACGGGGCCAGGGATCATTTAAAATGGAGTGTGGCAAAATGGAAGACTGTTCTGTGGTCAGACGAGTCACGATTCGAAGTTCTTTTTGGAAATCTGGGACGCCATGTCATCCGGACCAAAGAGGACAAGGACAACCCAAGTTGTTATCAACCCTCAGTTCAGAAGCCTGCATGTCTGATGGTATGGGGTTTTATGAGTGCGTGTGGCATGGGCAGCTTGCATGTCTGGAAAGGCACCATCAATGTCTCCTCGGTCCCCAGACGTCTGTTGAGTGTTGTAAGAAGAAGGCGAGATGCCACACAGTGATGAAAATGGCCTTGTCCCAACTTTTTGGGGATTTGTTGACACCATTAAATTCTGATTCAACAGATTTTTCCCTTAAAATGGTACATTTTCTCTGTTTAAACTTTTGTTCCGTGATTTATGTTCTATTCTGAATAAAATATTAGAAGTTGGCATCTCCACATCATTGCATTCAGTTTTTATTCACGATTTGTATAGTGTCCCAACTTTTTTGGAATCCGGTTTGTACTAGCGGGCTATCAGGAACATGATTACTAGTATGGGCACTATGTGGACATTACTACTACTAAGTGTGCTCTGGCAGAGAATTATTTATATTGGTGGCATTTTGGTGAGCTCTGTTACTTTGGTGGGCACCCAGGCACAGTATCAGCTTAGCACAATTATTTTTGGGGGCATTATGTTTATACTATTAGTGTCCCAGATACTATTTTTGTTAGCGCACTGTGTGCCAATAATTATTGAAGGGGGCACTATCTCTGTGGTACTAGTATTTTCTGGGGGACTTATTGCAGTATAGTATTGTGGAGCACAGTATTTGGGGTGGTTGGATGGGGTGTTCAGAATATGCGAGGGTACAGGAAAATTTGGAAACTAATGTCAGTTTATAAATCTCTGCAGAGACGAGAGATGGCTGAAAAATCAGCATGGTGGAATAATGAAGAAGATGAGGAAAGAGAACATCTACATCAAAGGTGACATCACTGGATGTAAGAGGTATGTGGAGCTTTTATAGGAGGGCAGTCTGTGAAAGGGAGGGAGGAAAAAACGAATAGTTTGCATACAGTAGCTTTAGTATTAAGTACAGTATGTCTATGTAGGATAAGGGTGAGACTCTTATATTCATCCTCAACAACATAATTTCAGCCCTATGGTGTTTGTTGGGAGTGGCCTATTACATGTAGGAGGGGCTTATAACAATGGGAGGGGCCCAAACTTTTTTTTTTTCCATCTCGGACCCCCCTAGATAAAATTTCTTGGTACTCCCCTGTCTGTACCCTAAATGTACCAGTCTCCCTCTACCAGCACCCTTCTGGCCTGCCTGGTAGGTTTACGGCTGTCAATCACTGTGCGATCATCATGACACACATACAGCTTGGAACCTAGCTTTTTTATTTCATTCCAGCTGGGGTACCTGCATAAAAATCTATACTCAACTGCCCCCTGGCTCTATTCACTGATCTTTTCTCTTGCCTGTAAACTTCCGAATAGACAGAGTCACGTATGCTATTGCAGCCAATGACTGGACTCAGCCGTGACATGTCCCCAGGCAGCATATGATCCAGCACTGATGTGCCACTTGGGAATGTCACTGCTGAGGCCATCCATGGGCTAGTGGCGCACATGACCCTGTCCATCCACAAGAACACAGCCAGGGAACATGAAGGTAGCAACTTGGACCAGGTTGCCATGCATGCACATTAGGATTCTATAGTGTTCAAGCATGTCCACTTCTGCTGAATTGCAGGGTGGTTGTAACCCCTGGTTAAAAGCAGTGTATAATACAATGAAACAAATACTCAAGCCAGCAAAGAAGGCATTGAGAACAATCACAATACATTAGTAATTGCCTTTTATTAACTTTGTCTACATGATAAACGACATTTGTTGAAGTGAGACATGCCTTTAAGCATCAATATTTTGCTCCTGGACCTTGTCATGACGATGCTCTGTGCTTGCTGCTCTCCCCCTATTGGGGGCAGGCAAGGGCGCTGCATCATGCATTTAGTTTCTGCCTGGGGCAGGCCACTAGACTCCTGTGTCCCATGCTGTAGGCCACAGTGTGGTTGCTGGGTCTCTTCCTCTGTGTATTAGAGTTCATTCATTGAACTGCAAGAGTTAATTACCCTTTTGCTTTGTGTGCAGCTGCTTGTCTAATAAGCTAATCAGCTCTCCTATATATGCTGGACTGTTTGATCCACCTTTTGTCTGAACAATTCTCTAGGTTTCTCTTGCTTCCTAGGCTCAGCAAATCATATAGTCTGTTTTTCTGCCTAGGTACCGACATTTGCCTGATTTCTGGATTCAGAATCTCTGCAGCTTAACCTGACCCATGTCTGTTCACAGTTCTGAACCTGTGCTGCCTGCACTTACGTCTGGACTTTTTCACAGATTTACATGTACTATGCCTGCCTTGACCTCGGTCTGTTTCCTAATTAGGAGCATTGCCTGAGTGCTTTACACAAGTGTCTCTGACCTTGTAGATCAGCAGTCAACCACACCAGGGATATTCAGAGATGCAGAAGCCTGGTGAAACCAGGGGATTTCCCAGATAACACCCTTAGGAGTAGCCAAAAGTTGGTTGGAACAGTGGGTCCACACTCATCGCCGTAAGACTGTTGTCTATGCTCCATACTAAGATATGGGATGCCCAAAATTCTGCCTTAGCAGTAGGCCTAGAAATTGTATAATAACCTTTTTGGTGCAAACAATATTCTCTCCTAATTTTACCCTTACCCTGCTTATCAACATTTCAAATAAGTCGCTATGATGCACACTTCAATAGAAAAACAAAAGTAACAATAATGGAAAATCATGCAGAGGGAGAATCAGAGGTATTCACACGGAATTCACCTATTGCAGAACCCTTTGAATATTGAATATGAAGTTTTGCTTTGAATTCTGAGAAAAGTATAATAAATTCAATACTTTCTTATTGAAGGTTGACATTTATATATCATTTGAAGATTATGCAATTATGTATTTTTGAACTGAAACTGTAAATAGAACTCAAAAATAGAGATAGAAATTCTACAATTGCTGAATTTACAATTCGATTAGATGAATGTGCTTAGTCGGTAATTAAAAGGGTTATCCCACAATCAATATTTAAAACTAAAAAAATCCCAGGAAATTTGCCATCTCCAAAATCAGTTTGAAAGTAAGTTCACTGCCATGTAGGGTTGGTATCTTGAAGCACAACCATACCATTCTTGTGAAAATCTGATCCTCTAATTCTGAGAAAATGCTTCTGTTTAATTTTTATGCAAATAAGTTGTCCACTGCACAATGGACAGGGCACTCAGCTTGGTCCATATGCGTCATTGCTACTGGTCCTGATAATTCAGGGACTGTAAATCAAACAAGGTGGGGAGGGCCCTGCCTCTGTGTTTGATCATCCTGACAACCTTATCTGCATAAGATCTGATACTAGGCCTCTCTAATGTTAGAATGACCTAGCAGTACTCTGCTACAGAGTCTATAAAATATTGGTTATGAATTATTATAAAGCTATATATGATTATTTTCTTAATCATTTCTCAAGATTAGAGGACTGGGTTTTCACAAGAAAGATATGACTATATTTTGGGGGAACCTACATGGATGTATGCTTATTTTGAAACCAATTGTGAAGGTGCCAGACTCCCTTAAAACAAACTCCCTGATGCCCATATAAACCTTGCTTCTTTTCTATATACTTTCATCCCTTATCACCCATTCATGCAGATTTCTTCACAAAGGAGACTGGGCAGTTTCTCAGGTCATATGTCCACCGTAGCTAACCAAAGAACTACAGTTCCTAAAATCTCCCTGCATCTCCTCTATGTTGCTTGCACCTTTCTCTTGCTGCATAGGCACAGACATTGAATGTGGCGAAATACTTGAAGAACTACTCATGCTCCACTGGCTCATCAGAATTACTGGTGGAGGTGTCTAGTAGCAACATGGGATAAACACTGATTGAGCTGCCATTATTGAGGGAGGTCAGTACCTGAAAAGGCAAAATTTTGAATTCATGGAATAGTTTTAGTGGAGAAATTCAGCCCAAAACTATTTTGTCAGTGTGTAATTTGGACAACCAGGTACCATGTCCAGAATGAAGGGCTGCAACTGTCTATAACACAATGAAATCTCTTTTGCCCTGCTTGGAAAATACAAATGCTGTACATTTCATGAAAGTGCCACTGGTGTTACTCTTCTGAATGTGGTGCCATCATCCCCTCTTCATTCTGGGTCAGTATTTGCTTGGTTCATGCCTATCATCAGCCATTGTCCATTTTTGCATCTAGGTTTGCACAATTATGGAGCACTTGGAGTTTGCCTTTGGAGACTCCATATCTAGTTAATATGCAATGATCTCAAAGGGTATGATAAGATGTTATGGCATGAGGTCATGGTATGAGATATGTGAGCAATTTATACTCTTATATGTGGTTGGTGCACAATATTTGTATTAAGATATTGGTCTGTAATCTCCCATTTATCTGTGCAGAACGAACCATCGGAGTTATTGATTTTGGAGGGATGGTGGTCTTATACTTGTCACAGTATTTTCCTGCACTGTTAACACTATATGCATTTTTGCTGTAATATGTATTTAATTTTTCTTTTTAAACAATAAAGATTGAGTTTATAATATATGTGTTTATTATCATTATTTTTGGTTATCTCTTCTGAATGTGAGTTCAAATTCCGAATGATGCCAATGTCTGAACTGTGTCAAAACGGTTTGGACTGTTTTAAAATTATTCTAATCTCATGAACTCCAGCAACATAATCTTTTTACTCGCATTCAGGACACCATAAGATAATCTTTTGCATCAAATTCACTTTAAGTAAACTGTGTTCTGTTGTGTAATGGTTATCCAGATGTGGCCTTGTTTCTTATCATTACCAGATTAAAAATCCCCATATAACTACTAAATATTCAATTATTTCGTTTTGATAAATGAGACATAAGGCAAATATCTATTTATACACTATTTGTATTCTCAGTTTTTGTTCAGCTATCACCGTCATATTCATGTAACCAGGTCCCCTAGGTATAGATGTTCTAGGGATGTATTTTACTAAAGTTGACATTTTTCACAAGGATCTTGCAATTTGTCTCCCTCTATTATGAGCTGTTCTGATTGTCTCGAGTTTGTGTGCTATACAGTATCACACATTATCCATTCGTCTTTGAGTTTCTTTAAATAAAAAAAAAAATGTAATTTACTTAAATGTAGCATCAGTTCAGAGAATTACAGTCTTTGTATAATATATTCAAGGTTATTCTACAAAAGGATTTCTAGTACAGAGCTCTGATATCAGCAATTTCCAAACCTTCCAGGATTGCTATCAGATATGGAAGCCTTACCCAAGAGAAAAGATGGTTAAGTTCGGATATGTGATCTTTATATAAATGGTTCCTACAATAACCTATGCAATAAATTATTTGTTTCATGGACTGAACAGAGAAGAAGAATGTCTTTACTGTTTGAACTGTAAAGTTATGGAACATGTTGCCAAAGGATTTTGTAATGGCTAAAAGTGTAAATAGCTTTAAGAAGGGGTTAGATATCGTCCTTGTACAACACAATATACATGGTTACTGCTATTAATATTCCTGGATCAACATTCTATTTGTCTAGTTGCCAGAGACATCTTTAACAAGGGGCAAAAGGGGCAGCTGCCCCGGGCCCAGTTGCTCCGGGGGGGCCCAAGGCAGCTGCCTCTTGAGCCCTGCTGGGCATTGCCCCGGGTGTCAGGCTGTCAGCTACACAGGGGGGTGCTGCCATACCTGCCGGTACTTCAGCCAGCAAACTGTGAGAGCTGTGATTCTCTTAGGAGAAAGGACCTTAGATGACATCATCATCATTTGACCAGCAACCTAGCAATATTACTGGCTATGATGTAATCAAAGGTCCTTTCTCCCAAGAGTATTGCTGCAGGAGTAGTTTGCCCTAACTGTGGAGCTTATTTTGTGAAGATTACATCAGGAAAAGGTGACAGGGGGTGTTATGCTAATATACTGTAAGCTACTGTATACTGTGGGGTGCTGTATACTGTGGGGTGCTATACTGCTCTACTGTAAACAGTGAGGTGCTGTATATGGTGGGGTGCTGTATATTGTAGGGTGCTATACTGCTCTACTGTATACTGTGGGGTGCTGTATACCGTTGGGTTGTTGTATACTGTGGGGTGAAATACTGATTTACTGTATACCTGGGGTGCTGTATACTGTGGGGTGCTGTATATTGTGGGGTGCTATACTGCTCTACTGTTTACTGTGGGGTGCTGTATACTGTGAGGTGCTGTATTCTGTATAGTTTTGGGTGCTGTATACTGTACACTGTGAGGTGCTCTATACTGTGGGGTGCTGTATATTGTGGAGTGCTATACTGCTCTACTGTATACTGTGGGGTGCTGTATACTGTGGGGGGCTGTATATTGTGGGCGGGCTGCAGATTGTGGGTGGCTGTATACTGTGGGGTGCTGTATGCTGTATAGTGTGGGGGCTGTATATTGTGCGGGGCTGTATACTGTGGGGTGCTGTATACTGTGGGGGGCTGTATACTGTGGGGTGCTGTATACTGTGGGGTGCTAAACTGCTCTACTATATACTGTATATTGTGGGGTGCTGTATACTGTGGGGTGCTGTATACTGTATAGTGTGGGGTGCTGTATGCAGCGTCCCACTCAGGACACGTGGGAACTGCAAAATTAATGTAACCATGTTGCATGTCATTCTGCATTACATCATCTATGGTATCCCTGTTCATAGGCTGGCTAGGTGCAATTTATACATCCCACCACTAGATGGGTATAGCACTTAGTCCATATAAATACTTAGGTCAGGCCTAGTGAAAGAGGGAGAGAGGTGAAGAAGGTGTAGAGTAGAAAGTGGTAGTTGAGAGGAGTAGAGTCAGTTGTTAAGCTGAGACTACACACCACAGAGTAGTGGGTGAAGTCAGATGCAGCAATGAGATAGAGCCAAGGTATGAGGGGCAGGAGAGAGTTTTCCTCCTGTGATCCTCTTAGTTACTACATCCTACAACCAGAGGATAGTGGTGCGTCCCTGGAAGAAAGCCAAGCTAAAGAGAGACATTGGTGATAACAGCCACTACCTAAGGCTTAATGGGCACCTTTGCACACGGTGGAGGACAATCTAGCTACAGATAGCCACACCATACATTGAAGAATACAGATTAGCTACCTGTTAAAGGGCTTGGAAGATACAGAAACAGTAGGACTAAGCATACCAATAAGTACTGCAGGCAACCTCAACAAATTATTCTGGTTTAAAAGGGACCTTGAAGCGAAGTTAAAACCCAGCCAAACCTATTAACAGTGGATCAACAGAATTCCTTTAAAGAACAAAAGACTGTATTCTGTCTGGATGTATATGCCGCAACTGGAACCAACTTCAGTAAAAGTTGTGAGTTGTATCCTACCACTGTCTACTTCATTCTTCAATTTAATTACAACTGGTTGTACCACCATAAACGGTACTGGTGTCACGACAAATACCACCAAGGGACCCAGCCGCCACAAGCACCCTAAACAACACTACCATCAAGGGCACCGCAAGCTCCATCTAGGCTGGTGCTTCCCTACCACATAGTGTGCCCCGGAGGATTTCGTGCTGTCTTCCTCATCACTGTGCTGCTGGCCCAGGGAGGCTTTCTGCTAACCGTGAGTAAACCGATGAACTGTATTATTGCTGGCCCCTCATCGGCCCACCGTGCACCTCACGTGTAGCCACTGCTGTTCTGGCATGCCACATGTATACTATAGGGTGCTATACTGCATTCTGTGGGTTGCTGTATACTATAGGGTGCTATACTGCTTGTATACTGTGGGGTGCTTTATACTATAGGGTGCTATACTGCATACTTGTCATGGTCTTACCTTCTTGCTGTCCTCCTTCGTTTGACATGTGCTGGCGGCCATCTTGGTTTCTGGGTTTCTTGTAGCCTCCCACCCTGCGGCTTCTCCTTCCCACTGGGAGGAGCTGGATGCCTAGCTCACATATATAGGAGGTCTGTGGCTTCAGTTCCCTGCTTGGTCCTCCTGTGTTCACATGCTTCTAAGACTGCTGCTGCTTCTGGTTCCTGATCCTGGCTTTGTCTGACTACCCTTCTGGTTCCTGATCCTGGCTTCGTCTGACTACCCTTCTGGTTCCTGATCCTGGCCTCGTCTGACTACCCTGCTGGTTCCTGATCCAGGCTTCGTCTGACTACCCTTCTTGTTCCCGACTTCTGGCTTCGCAAGACCCTGCTTCGGTTTAGCCATCCGCTTGGACTTTTGCCTTACGGCTTGACTTTCAATAAAGCCTTCTTATTTCCACTATCTCTTGTTGTACGTCTGGTTCATGGTTCCTTGACATTAGGACCAAGCCATGAATTCTGACGGTACAGGGCCATCCTCGCTACCTACGCTGGTTGCCAGACTTGATCAGCAGGATCACCTGTTGGGTCGATTCGCTGTGGCGTTGCAAACCCTGCTTGAACGCACGGCTCATTTAGCTTCCGTTGCCGATGGGTCGGTTGTCGCTCCTGGGCCCGCTCCTACTGCCGCTCCGGTTGTTGCGCCAGAGTCTACCCCGACACCTGTTGCTGCGCCTGCGGTGTTTCGGGGTATGACCGGTTCTGCCCCCCTTCCACAGCGCTTTGGGGGAGAGCCAACTCAGTGCCGAGGTTTCCTTAACCAGGTGGGCATTTATTTCGAGTTGCTGCCACATGCCTTTCCTACTGAGAGATCAAAGGTGGGCTTCTTGATCTCGCTGCTCTCGGACAAGGCCTTGGCCTGGGCCAGCCCTTTATGGGAGAACAACAATCCGGTGGTTGCCGAGTTTTCCGGTTTTGTTGCTTCTCTTCGGAAGGTATTCGATGTGCCGGCTCGTGCTGCCTCTGCTGCGAAGCTCCTTATGTCCATCAGACAGGGTTCACGATCCGTAGCTGAATACGCCATTGAGTTTCGTACCCTGGCAGCAGAGGTGGGCTGGAATAATGAGGCTCTGGTCGCTGCTTTCTCTCATGGTCTCTCGGATGCCTTGAAGGATGAGGTTGCAGCTAAGGACCTACCAGTGGAGCTCGAGTCCCTTATTTCTTTCCTGATTTTGATTGACACCAGACTCAGGGAGAGACCTTCCTTTAAGGAGAACCTGCGGAGGTCTTCTAACAGATTGGCGCCTACGTTTGCTGTCCCACCCGTGCCTCCCTCTCCTCCCACGCCTCCTGGGGATGACTTGTCTGGGGGTGAACCCATGCAGCTGGGGTTTGCTCGCCTGTCCGAGGGGGAGAGGGTACTCCGGAGACGCGAGGGCCGATGCATGTACTGTGGTCTCGGTGGGCATTTTCGGTTGGCATGCCCGAACCGTCCGGGAAACGCTCGCACCTGAGATCCTGTCGGGGGCAGATCTTGGGTGGAGTCTCCTCGTCCCCGGTTTCCCGTGTTGACAAACCACTGATTACTGTTGTCCTCTCCTGGGTCGGGGGCTCGGTGACGACCCAGGCGTTGGTGGACTCTGGTGCTGGTGGTTTGTTCATTGATAGTGTGTTCGCTGCCGCCAATTCCATTCCTCTGCAGCCTCGAGGTTCCCCACTGGCTCTTGAGGCGATAGACGGCAGACCCCTTCTGCCGCCACACGTGACTCAGGAGACCCTTCCAGTGGGGATGGCCATTGGTGCCGTTCACAGAGAGTCGGTCTGTCTCCAGGTTATTTCGTCTCCACACTACTCGGTGGTCTTGGGGTACCCCTGGCTCCAGAAGCATAATCCGACTTTCGATTGGAGATCGGCCGAGATCCTCTCGTGGTCACCGCAGTGTGGGGCTAGTTGCATCCATGGGCCTGTCAAGTTGCTGTGTACTTCCTCGGACTCTCTGTTGCCTCCTGAATACGAGGAGTACCGGGATGTATTCGATAAGGTGCGTGCGGTTGCCCTACCTCCGCACCGCCCATACGATTGTGCCATAGAGTTACAATCTGGTGCCGTTCCTCCTCGTGGCAAAGTCTATCCACTGTCGGTAGCGGAGAATGAGGCCATGGAGGAGTACGTGAGGGAGGCGCTTTCACGCGGACACATTCGCAAATCCTCGTCCCCGGCAGGGGCTGGATTTTTCTTTGTGAAAAAGAAGGGCGGTGAGTTGAGGCCTTGCATCGACTACAGGGGTCTCAATCGCATCACGATCAAGAACGCTTACCCGATACCCTTGATTTCCGAGCCGTTCGATCGCCTCAAAGGGGCCACGGTCTTTACCAAACTCGACCTGAGGGCGGCATATAACCTGGTAAGGATCAAGGCGGGCGATGAGTGGAAGACCGCGTTTAACACCAGGACCGGTCATTATGAATCCTTGGTTATGCCCTTTGGGTTGTGCAATGCGCCCGCAGTCTTCCAGGAATTCATCAACGATGTTTTCCGTGACCTGTTGCAGCAGTGTGTGGTGGTCTATTTGGATGACATCTTGGTATATTCTGAATCCATGGAGGCCCACATTCTGGATGTCAGACGAGTGTTGCAACGCTTACGAGAGAACAAGCTGTTCGGTAAGCTTGAGAAATGCGAATTTCACCGATCCCAGGTAACCTTCTTAGGTTACATCATTTCCGCTGAGGGGTTCTCCATGGATCCTGAGAAGGTTTCGGCTGTCTTACAGTGGCCCCAGCCCAGTGGGCTTCGTGCCCTGCAGCGCTTTTTGGGCTTCGCCAATTATTATCGGAAGTTCATCAGGGACTTTTCCATGCTAGCCAAGCCTCTCACGGATCTGACCAGGAAGGGCAGTAATCCCCAGGTCTGGCCGCTCGAGGCCATCCGAGCTTTTGAGGCTCTAAAGTCCGCCTTTGTGTCGGCTCCGATTCTGTCGCATCCCAACCCTGGGTTGCCTTTTGTCCTCGAGGTGGACGCGTCTGAGACGGGAGTAGGCGCCCTCCTGTCTCAGCGTAGAACACCAGAGGGTCCTCTGCTTCCTTGTGGGTTTTACTCCCGGAAACTGTCTTCCGCGGAGTGCAACTATCAGATTGGTGACAGAGAGTTATTGGCCATCGTGCAGGCCCTTAAGGAATGGAGGCATTTGCTCGAGGGCTCGGTGGTTCCGGTTCTCATCCTGACGGACCACAAGAATCTGACCTACCTCTCTGAGGCCAAGAGATTGACACCACGTCAGGCCAGATGGGCTCTGTTCTTGTCACGTTTTAATTACGTGGTCTCCTACCTACCCGGTTCCAAGAACATCAGAGCGGATGCCTTATCACGGCAGTACTCCGAGCTGTCCGGGGAGGAGTCGATTCCGACTTCGGTCATACCTCCGAATCAGATCCTGGCCGCTATTCGCACCAGCCTGACCTCTCCCCTGGGTGAGCAGATTTTGGCGGCTCAATCTGGTGCTCCCTCTGGGAGACCCAACGGCAGATGTTTTGTGCCTGAGGAGTTGCGCACTCGGTTGTTGCGAACCTACCATAACTCCAAGGCCGCGGGGCATCCTGGAAAGAATCAGCTGTCCTGGGCTGTTTCACGTCTGTTCTGGTGGCCTTCTCTACGTTCCGACATCGCCGCATATGTAGCGGCATGCTCCGTTTGTGCCCAGAGTAAGTCCCCTCGGCACCTTCCGTTGGGCCTTTTGCAACCCATAGCCACCGGGGAGCGTCCATGGTCACACCTGGGGATGGATTTCATTGTGGACCTCCCTGCATCCCGAGGCCATACGGTCATTCTCATGATTGTGGATCGGTTTTCCAAAATGTGCCACTGTGTTCCTCTCAAAAAGTTACCCTCTGCACAAGAGTTGGCCTCGATTTTTGCCAGGGAGGTCTTCCGGTTGCACGGTTTGCCCAAGGAGATTGTGTCGGATCGGGGGAGTCAGTTTGTGTCCAGGTTCTGGCGCGCCTTTTGCTCCCAGTTGGGGATTCATCTCTCTTTCTCCTCGGCCTACCACCCTCAGTCCAATGGGGCCGCAGAACGATCCAATCAGGCCTTGGAACAATTCCTTCGTTGCTATGTCTCCGATCACCAGGACAATTGGGTTGACCTCCTGCCTTGGGCTGAGTTTGCCAGGAACACGGCGGTGAACTCTTCCTCTGGGACGTCTCCCTTCATGGCCAATTATGGGTTCCAACCTGCCGTGTTACCGGAGGTATTCTCTCCCCAGGATATTCCGGCTGTGGAGGATCACCTTTCCGTCCTACGTGCTTCTTGGGTACAGATCCAGAGGTCCCTTGAGGTCTCTGCGCAGCGCCATAGACTCCAGGCTGATCGCAGACGAGCGCCCGCTCCTTCCTACCAGGTCGGAGACCGCGTATGGTTGTCCACCCGCAACCTCAACCTTCGAGTGCCCACTCCCAAGCTGGCGCCTCGCTTTGTTGGTCCCTTCCGAGTGCTTCGCAGGGTAAACCCGGTAGCCTATGCCCTCGCGCTTCCTCCTGGCATGCGGATCTCCAACGTGTTTCATGTCTCCCTGTTGAAGCCACTGGTGTGTAATCGTTTCACTTCCTCGGTTCCTCGGCCTCGTCCGGTCCAAGTGGGCAATCGTGAGGAGTATGAGGTGAGCAATATCCTGGACTCACGCCTGGTCCGCGGTCGGGTGCAGTTTTTGGTCCATTGGCGTGGTTATGGTCCAGAGGAGCGTTCCTGGGTTCCCTCCGCAGATGTCCATGCTCCTGCCTTGCTCCGAGCCTTCCACGCACGCTTCCCTCAGAAACCGTTCTTTACTCCGCGGAGGAGGGGCCCTTGAGGGGGAGGTACTGTCATGGTCTTACCTTCTTGCTGTCCTCCTTCGTTTGACATGTGCTGGCGGCCATCTTGGTTTCTGGGTTTCTTGTAGCCTCCCACCCTGCGGCTTCTCCTTCCCACTGGGAGGAGCTGGATGCCTAGCTCACATATATAGGAGGTCTGTGGCTTCAGTTCCCTGCTTGGTCCTCCTGTGTTCACATGCTTCTAAGACTGCTGCTGCTTCTGGTTCCTGATCCTGGCTTCGTCTGACTACCCTTCTGGTTCCTGATCCTGGCTTCGTCTGACTACCCTTCTGGTTCCTGATCCTGGCCTCGTCTGACTACCCTGCTGGTTCCTGATCCAGGCTTCGTCTGACTACCCTTCTTGTTCCCGACTTCTGGCTTCGCAAGACCCTGCTTCGGTTTAGCCATCCGCTTGGACTTTTGCCTTACGGCTTGACTTTCAATAAAGCCTTCTTATTTCCACTATCTCTTGTTGTACGTCTGGTTCATGGTTCCTTGACAATACTGTGGGGTGTTGTATACTATAGGGTGCTATACTGCTTGCATACTGTGGGGTGCTGTATACTATAGGGTGCTATACTGCATACTGTGGGGTGCTGTATACTATAGGGTTCTATACTGCATACTATGGGGTGCTGTATACTATAGGGTGCTCTACTTCATACTGTGGGGTGCTGTATACTATAGGGTGCTATACTGCATACTGTGGGGTTCTGGGGTGCACTGCAGCGCTAGGGTGAGCCTAGCAGAGCAGTGCCTACTACTATCCCTGAGCCAAGCTGCCCAGAGCACTGATCCTGAGCCTCTGGAGTCTTCAGAACTGGAAGTATTTACAGTCATTCACTGTACTCTACCAGGTGTGTGGATTTTTTTGGTGTGTGTGTTGTGGTGGAGGGCGTGATTGCATGCTAGGGTGTGGGAAGGCGGGATCCAGGGGGCCCAAGTAAATTCTTGCCCAGGGTCCAATGAATATTAAAAACAGCCCTGCTAGTTGCCAGAAGCAGACAGGAATTAATTTTGTCTTCTTTATGGCCAATTTGATTTGTCCATATAGAGTATTTTTTTTAACTTTATTAACTACAGTTTTTAAGTATTAAATGGTTTAATGTAGGTATTTTTTCAACCAAGAAACTTCGTAACTATGTTTATCCTCCAAGATGTTTTGAATAACCTGCCAGATAATTCCTTTTTTTTTTTTTTACAAAGTACAGCATACCTGAGAAAAATTAATACATGTTTATTGTTAAGTGTAACTGTCATATATTTTATTTTATTTGCAATATGTAGAGGAAGTGACAATATACTATAATTTGTGCTTTTGTGTGGAAAAGCTGAAGTGTCCTTTAGCAGCGCTGTCTAAATGAGCATTGGTAAGGAAAATTAAATAATCCAGCATAAGAACAAAAAATAAAAATAAGCACAATGGATTATTTTGAGCATCTGTTGTGCTAATTTTGCTTCCATTTTAGTCAGTTCCATCTCAGATCTGTTATTTTTGATAGGGGAGAAAGTCCCTTGACAAAAAATAACTAATTTAGAACTTGATGACAGCAACACATCAGGAGTCGGGAAATGGGCAACAAAAGGCTAGAAAAATTGTATTATTGAAAAACAGGTGGAGGAGCAATATAGCAGTATAAGCAAGTATAAAAAGAGCATGTTACAGAGACAGAGTCTCTCCGAAGCATACTATATTAATGAAAAATACTAATTCTAATACTAAAAATTGCGGAAAAATTTCAGCAAAATGTTTCACATTTTTCACCCTATAAGACGAAGCTTGGTTTTTGAGGAGGAAATTAGGAAAAAATATATTTTGAACCAAAAGGTGGATGACACTGTTATGGGGATCTGTGGATGACACTGTTATGGGGATCTGTGGATGGCACTCTTATGTGGGGATCCGTGGATTGCACTGTTATGGGGGCATTCTTGGATGGCACTGTTATGGGGGATCTTTGGATGGCACTGTTATGGGGCGATCTTTGGATGGCACTGTTATGGGGGGGGATCTGTGGATGACACTGTTATGGGGGATCTGTGGATGACACTGTTATGGGGGATCTGTGGATGACACTGTTATGGGGGGATCTATGGATGACACTGTTATGGGGGATCTGTGGATGACACTGTTATGGGGGGGTGATCTGCGGATGACACTATTACGGGGGGATCTGTGGATGACACTGTTATGGGGGATCTGTGGATGACACTGTTATGGGGGATCTGTGGATGATACTGTTATGGGGGGATCTGTGGATGACACTGCTATGGGGGGATCTGTGGATGACACATATATAGAGTGTGCTGTTGGAATCGCGGCAGGGCACAGTGCAGTCACTGTACTCTATTACACCGGGCCCGCTCACAGCAGTATTCATATGCAAAGTGTAGACATGGGAGCTTTGTTAAAGTATGGCAATCCTCTGCAGTAGCGCAATCACGTAGTACTCACTATGAAACTCCCGTAGCAGGCAGGCTGGCAGCGTAACGTCACTCACTTCGTCACGTGCCTGCTCCGCCTGCTTCATTTATAAAGTGGGAGGAGCATGTGCATGGCAAAGTGAGTGACCGGCCAGCCTGTCTGCGACGGGAGTTTCATAGTGAGTACTGGTGCCCTACTGCTGCAGAGGATTGCTATACCTTAACAAAGCTTTACCCATGACTTCACTTTACATATGAATACTGCTGTGAGCGGGTCCCGATGTAATGGAGTACAGTGACTGCACAGGGCCCGGCCGGCTTTCATCCCCTCCCCGCTAATACATCGCAGGCCGCGCTGTGCAGCATCACAGTGTCACGGGTAGTACGGGGAAGGAAGGACAACCAAAGGAAACCACAACAAAACAACAACAGACTAGGCCCCAAATCTAGGGTAAAGAGGTCACCTCCTAGCAATCCCTGAATATATCTTCCTAAGCTTCTAACAACATGTGCAAATCTCAAAGGTAGAAATGCACATGCACCGGAATCTGAGACTGCTGAAACACTGCACCAAACCCTCAGCTTAGGGAACAGGGAAAGAGGAAACCGTCTCCTTCCAAACTGAAGGAGCCAGTGTCTCCCTGAGGCCTAGTCAGAACAGACACAACAGGAAAGGGAAAAAGCAACTGGAACAGGAGAACCACCACACAAGCAGAGCACTCCACAGAAGAGCTATTGGCCACAGAGAAACAAGTGAGAGGCGGAAAATATAAAGAGCCACCTGACTGATAATGAGCAGCATCTGCGAAGGGGTGGAAACCTGTTCGCAACAATGAAAACAAAAGAGATCTGTCTAGATTCCTGAGTCTTCCGTCTATCTGAACTTCTAAGAACTCTCCCAGGGCCGGCGGTGACACACAGCAGGCGGTGTATCAGTGTTAGCAGAGTAAAATGGCAGCATTTGCCCCTTAAGATGCACTGCCACCCCCCCCCCCCACACACGTCTTATAGGGTGAAAAATACGGTACAGTTGCAAAGATTTTGAATATCCCACCATCTACAGCATATGTCATCAAAATATTCTGATAATCTGGAGAAATCAATGTGTGCAAGGAATAAGTGTGACAGTTAATACTGGTTGCTTGTGATGTCCTGGGCCTCAGACAGCACTGCATAAAAAACAGACATAAATCTGTACTGGAAATCACTGCATGGGCTCATAACTGACTACATCCAGCTCTTTACCAACTGAAACTCCCAGCATGCCAGAATAGCTGTAAGCTAACCAGTCCTGCTTGGAGTTGTAGTTGTGCATCAGCTGGTGGGCAACAGTTTGTACATGCCTGGTGTTGGTTGTCTACATAAGTATTGTGGTGGAGTCAAACCAGGGCCCACCGCTTATGAGCTGTATGATGAGACGACACGTGTAGTGTGCAGATAGCGCCTCCCCTCTCTGTTTTGTTCGTGTAGAATCAATTTATTGTCTGTCCTGGAACATAGATGTTTGCAATCTGAACAAGATAGGAGAAGGGAGATGACACGTGCGCACTGCACGCATTATTTCCTCATACAGTAGATCATCGTGTTTGCCGGCTCTAAGTCACACACCAATATATTTGTTTGAACCTATCCAAAGGATAGGTTCAATATTTTACAAAGCTTCCAAACAGCCTCCCCTTTTAATTGGAGGCCAGAATATTTATTTCTTATTTTAGATTTTGGACAACGTGTCATTTTTACCATAGACAACGATTAGCTTACTTTTGTATGCTTTTGAAATTGTAACCCATTCGGTATTGGCATTGTTATTTATATTGCTTAAATGGTATTGCACCAAACACAACATGGATTCCTTACATTGCTCATATAAAATGACAAAAACCAGATCCAAACCAAATGGATTATAATGATGTTCCAACTACGCTTGACCAGCAGGATTAAAACTACTACTCTAACCATGGTCAAGTGTGGCCTGGTACATGTTGATTCTCAGTAAATGATGTTCTACTAGGTTCAAATTACATCTTGTATCTTTGGATGGTGGTAGAGGGGCACATACAGACAAGATGGCCTGAATTTCAGCACTGGTTTTGGTCCTTGAATGAGGAATCCTCTTCTGTGGCTGGACAGCTCCAAATGGCAAACAATGTTTTCCCATTACAGTAACATTAGGCCTTTACAAGACTTGTCCCACCGTTAGATTTAAAATGCTTTTAATTTTAAAAAAATTGAATTATTCACATAGAAGCTATTATTCAATAATTAAAAACAAATGTCTGATGTATGCTGCCACTCTGTATATATATTGTATACACATGGCAGTTTTCAACTAATATAGTCTATGTACTTTTGTATTATTGAAATCAAATGATCTAATGTTTATTTTTGTTTATTTCTATTACAGTACTGTGGACAGTCTGGATCCCTTTCAAGATTCAGCCACGTCTGGGAGTGAAACCCCTGTGGTTTTCTCCCCCGCCACAAGTCCGGCAGCAACGCCAGCAGAGGACCCAGAAGACTCGGCACAGGCCCAGGCCCCCCTACCACTGGCCAGTCCACCGCGGATTGTACAGCCCCAGCCCAGACGTCGCCGCCAAGTCCCTCCCTCTACCCCTGGGCAAGAGAGTCGTGAAGTTATTGACGCCCGCGTCATAGATTTTCTTGCCCAGAGGAGGAGTGATTGTGTGGAGGAAAAAATGCTAAGGGGATTAGGGCCGCTAATGAAGCACGTCACTCCTTTTGAGAATCACGAGTGTATTGCTTTGTTAGCGGTTGTGATAAAAATGTTTGCCATCCCCAATCATGGCGACATTCTGGGGCGTTTGAATTCTATGAAATTAGAATTAGAGAATGCCGCACAGCAGCAAAGGCCAGGAGCAGTTCAGTTTGCCCCCCAAACAACCCAAGGGCCTTCTTTCCCAACCCAACCCCAGTACGGCCTACCCCAGGGCCCAATGCAGCAGACGGGTCAGCCCCTTTACTCAAGCAGTTTTCCAACTGTGCCCCAACAACAGGCCCATGTAAGGCCACGGTCCTCGTTTGCCCCGGGTTCCTTCACACAGGACCTTCTTAATTTGTAATTGTGTTATTGTTTATTTTTTGTGCACTTTATATGCTTGTACAAAATGTTGAAAGTATAGGCTTCCATTTTCAAACGTTGATCCCAATTTATGACATAAATGTGGTTTGGGAGAAAAGTAGTCGACTGTTGTTTTTTAAGCACACTTCACTAAACATTTACAGTTTAAACTTCTACATTTTAAAGAAACCACACTCACTTTAAAACTATCAAAGCAACACTTTATTTGGATGGACCACATCTTTATTTTGGGATACTGTCATGAAGAGGTATTAGAAAATTTTTGGGACCAGAAAGTACAAATATAAATATGTTAAAGTCAATTTTGATTTGACCAAATCATCATTTATATTTAGTTATATGCAGATTAAAATATGTCATGTCTCAAAAATCTCAGCCCGCAAGCCCACGTCAAGGGTCCTCATTATCTTGCGAGTCCCTACACTCAACTACCACAATAATTTTTAGTAATCTATCTAGAAAATAAAAAAAAGCTAAAGAGCCCAGAAGATTTCAAAAACTGCCACGAATAGCGTCCCTCTGCCACGGCAAGGACCCCTCTGGGCTGTAAAAGTAGTCTGCATAGAGTTCCCGAACTGCAATGCCTGCAGTCCCAGGTCGTCTATGCATAGTCCTTTCCAAACCCAAATCTGAAGACGTAGGAAGATATTCCATGTCAACAGAAGAGGAAGCCTCGTGAATCCTGGTGAAGTTGTGTAGAACAACACATGCTTTAATCACCAGGGTAGCATTCTCCGGAGCCATCTGTATGGATGACAAAAAAAACCTCCACTTGCTAGAGAGTATTCCGAAAGCGCACTCAACATACCGACGGGCACGAGTCAACCGGTAGTTGAATATACGCCTCCTGACATCCAAACCACGCTTTGGAAAGGGCCGCATAACATGTGGAGTCAATGCAAACCCTTCATCCGCCACGATGACAAATGGAGCCAGCGGACCTGCATATCCGGGCAGTCTTCTGGACTCGGGCAGGGCAAGCTGGTTGGCACGAAGCCGCTCACCCATTCTAGAAGCACTAAAGATGCGAGCATCCGTAGTGCTTCCATAGGCCCCGATATCAACCATTATAAACCGGTAGTTACTGTCAGCAACAGCCATCAGCACTACCGAAAAATATTGTTTATAATTGAAAAAACGGCTCCCTGAGTGTGGCGGCTTCTTCACACGGATGTGCTTGCCATCCATTGTCCCGATGCAGTTTGGAAACTGCGAAGAATTTTGGAAGCCCTCAGCGATCCGAACCCAATCGTCCACCTTGGGCTGCGGCATCACCGTCTCTCGGAGTTGCTGCCACATGACATGGCAAGTGTGTCGTACAATTCTCGAGATCGTCGAGGTTCCTAAAAGAAACTCAAAATGCAGTGATGCAAAGGAGTTCCCAGTCGCAAGGAATCTGTTGATAAAAAAGAAAAAAAAAGTAAACGGGACATCAAAGGGAACAACAGATTAAAGATTGGAGTATAAAGTTGTATACACTACATGATTGTAAACACCCTATGTCTAGTGGTGGGGAACATATGGGACGGGTGCCAGAGGCGGCACTCAAGGCCCTCTCTGTCGGCACCCACATCCATTGAAAAGTCTAAGGTTTAAAAATATACACCCTTGACTTTCCAAAGCATTTATCAGCATAGGGCACACTCTGAAAATGACAGGCAGCACAGAATTTAAGCAGGAAAATAGAGCAAAATGCTAAAATGCAATGACGTTACACTATATTGGAGTACAGTATTCCTGCAAAATTCCTGAGTTGAAATTTTACAATAAATGCTACGGATCTGGCTCGAACATTCGCAACTCAGTCTGAAAACGGCTCGCCCTCTGTGCCCTATGTCCTTGGTTGATTAAACTGATTTAAAAAAATGTGTATATGAGCAAAACACTAACAGCTGTTGGGGTGTGGACAGTACTACCACAACTAAGTTACAGAAACTGTGTTTTGCCCCTTTAAAATGCAGAGAATGTTGTGCAAGTTCAAAATTATATGAACATTAGGCATGATGAGGACGTTAGCTGGAAATCTCAGGGGTTGGCAGCAGCACAATCCTACGAAATAGGGTACAGCCCGGTATATAGACTTCTAACAGGGTGGTGCACGCAGATAGAGATCCTGACAGAGGGACCAAATTCTTTCAGACGCTCCAAAAATCACCTGCACTCGCCAGTAATTCTCAAAAAATATCAAATTATCCACTCAGACAGGCAGGATACAGCCTGCTGTAACATGGCTGACTGACTGACTAAAACAACATTTAAAAAAACTACTGGCGAGTGCTGAGGATTCATGGAGTGTCTGGAGGCCGTTAGCGGAACACAAGTTTAAAACTTGCACAAAAGGAAAAAAACTAAAAATATTGGGATGTCATGTGCCAGGGATTAACAGGATAAAAAAATCATCCACAACCAAACGGAAAAAAAAAAAAGGGGGGAAAGAAAGGTTACTTCAGCAAACAGTAGCACATGTCTCACAGCAGCCATTTTCTAGCACATGTTAGTCCTGACACAAGCACTGCACATTACTGTTTAAACTATAAAAGTACTATACTGCTTACCTCAACGTGACGATGAGCCTTTCCTCAGGAGTAATGCTGCGCCTCATATTGGTGTCCATAAAGGTAAGGACAGTACGTAGAGACGACAGCAAGCGATCAAATGTAGGCACTGACATCCGACAGAAGGAAAAGAACTTCGCAGGATGCAGGCGCAGATCTTCATGGAGGGAATGAAATCAAAGCAACAACAAGGGTCGAGATGAAGGGAGAAACCTGGAGACTTCTTTATCTGTTATAGGGTCAAAAGAGGAGAGAAGGCTTATGAAAATGTGGGAGGGAGGAGGATTTAAATTGGTTGAAGACTGGGAGAGTATTTCCTTACGGATATTGCCAATCTTATCTCTGAAGTAAGTGACCATGTTATCAGCAGAGGTCAATGACAGGTTCTTGAACTTTAGGTCTTAGAAGGGAATGAAAAGTGTCAAAGAGTCGTTTTGGGTTATTTCAGAGTGAGGAGATAAGAGAGGTGAAGTACTTCTGTTTGGCAATGTTGAGGGTGGAATTGTATGTTTTAAGCGCAAATTTATAATGGAGGAAGTTTGCTGATATTTGTGATTTTCTCCATAAGCGTTGTGCATATCTGGAGCAGCGCTGAAGAATACGTGTTTCAGATGTGTAAAGAGTAAGTAAAGATTTTGCTTGATGTGATTGAGCTATCTATCCTCCCGCTATACTGATGCTACTCGCCTGTGCCAGTCACTTCACTGGTTGCCCATCCACAGAAAAAAGTTCAAACTTCTCACCCACAAAGCTCTCCACAGTGCTGCACCTCCATACATTGCCTTTTACCACCCTACTCGTGCTCTCTATTCTGTTAGTGATCTAAGATTAAAATCCTCCATAATTCGTACATCTCACTCCCATCTTCAAGACTTTTCTCGAGCTGCACCTCCTCTCTGGAATAAACTGCCCTGGAATATCAGGTCGACTTCCCGACTTCCCTACCTTTAAATGTGCCTTAAAAACACATATTTTCCGGGAGGCTTATCAAACTTCCTAAACTGACTGTTCCCCTAGTAACCCCCCCCCCCCCCCCTCCAACTCCTCAAACCTGAACTCAAATAACCCAAAATTATTATTTGACATATTCCAAGTTCAAGCTAGGGACTGGAGTAGATTTTCTGTCAGTTTTCTGATGTTAATTATTGTAAATATATCAGGCTGTGGTGGCCTTGTACCCTTATTTTAAGCTTCGCCCAGCTTTTTAAAAAGGGCAAGAGCAACATAAAAATAAAAGGTAGCACCATTTTTACATAAAATGTAATTTCTGTTAAATTTTATGCCAAAACCAGGCATAAAACCTTTGTAAATGACCCACTGTCCTGAATGAGGTGTATATGAGATACAAGAGTCACTTGCTCCAGTTTACAAGATTGTAACATTATTTTCTGCTCATGGCTTTCATTGTGTATTCTCATTACGCACACACAAGCAATAATATAGGGCACATCTGTACGTGCCAGGCTAATCATGTTCTGGCTGGATTTTATTTCATGCATGCTGTTGCCTTTGATCACTGAGTGGATTGGCCTTGTGTCTTTTCTTGATTGATTTTAGGAATGTTTCCAGTTCACCACATGAATCTTGCCTTAAAACACAGTATTGTAATTAACAATTGCCGGTGTCGATAATTTTACGCTGATGCACTTTAGCTTTATAGTGTATTCGTTACATTTTCACACTCACTTCTCTATCTATTTATGTATGTTCTCTTGCATAGGGTTGCAAGTGACTCTTATTGAGGTGACTCCTATTTTCCCACAGGATAAGGTGCTTTTGCTTTCAGGTTGTGTAGATTTTAGGAAATTACCTTGAAATCTGCATGCCCCAAAGCAAAATCATTTCAACGCTACAATGCAAGGCTGTGGCAACACTATAATCAACTGCTTTGCGCAGAAACTAACAAGTGAATCAAAGGAATAAACACTGTGATGATTACACCTGGCCTGCAATTATATAACTTTAAATCATCAATGAATTTAACTATGAACACGTTTGGGGCATTTTAATTTTTTTTATTGCATGTATTTTAAAATATTTAGTGAAATGAATGGTTTTTATAAAAAATTCTGAATATTTTTTTTGTTCTGTAGCCTGCATGTATTCCAGTACATAGCTGCCTGCAGAATGCCGTTCACTGTAAAATCCCTCTGTCGTACTCCTTGATGGCTCATACTCCAGTGGCTCCTGAATAGAACTGAGCGAATTTCATATTTTGAAATTTGTTTGCGCTTCATTTGGTGGTAAAAGCAGAATTGCATTATAGATTCCTTTACCATGGACCATAAGGCAATTCTACGACGGAATGCTTAACGGAATGCCTTTAGAGGCATTACGTTATTCATTCAATCATAATAGAAGTCTTTGGCCTGCATAACGGATCTGTCCTGTTTCCGTTATGCAGGGGAGTCCTGCATAACGGAAATGGGACGGATCCATTATGCGGGCCATAGACTTTTATTAAGATGGAAGGAATAACGTAATGCCTCTAAAGGCATTCTGTTAAGTATTCCGTCGTAGAATTGCGTTATAGTCCGTGGTAACAGAATCCATAAGGCAATTCTGCTTTTACCAACAAACGAAGCATAAACGAATTTCATAACAAATTCGCTCTCCGCATCTGCATTTCCGGAGCTTGGCCCCGAACTTCCGGGCTTCGGCCCCAAATTTATGGGCCACGCCTGCGCAAAAAAAAAAAAAAAAAGTCCTATTCTTGTCCACAATTGCGGACAAGAATAGACAGTTCTGTGGGAGGGTGTCGGCAGGGTGTATTGCGGATCCGCAATTTGCGGATCCACAATACACTACGGACGTGTGAATGGACCCTAAAAATGATTTATAAAAATCCAAAATGCAAAAATTATTTTATGTCGGCTATGGATCCACTGTTTCTACTGAACAAATTTGGTTTAGGGCTACTCCTAAGGGTGTTATTTAAGTGGTCGCTGTGTCTTCACCCTTCAACCCCTATACAGACATCTGGACTCCACTGCAGACCTCTTCCTCTTTGAATAGTATCTGTTTTATAGATTGATGGCCCATAGGGGTCAAGAAATGCAAATGCAAAACACTAAGGGATCAACATAAATCGTAGTTAGGGACAAGCTAAGTCAGTCTGAGGGGCAGGCAGCTAAGGAGATCAGGCAAAGGTCAGGTCAAGCAGTGATGGAATAAATCTGGAGTCAGGCAGAAGTCGGTACATGGTAGAGTGGGCAAGTCAAATTGTGCACCTTTGCAGGAAACTAGAGAACTAGAACCTATTGCTATTATTGTAGAGAACAAGAACCGCACACTGGGGAAGGTTTCTTAAATACCCTAGGGTGGCCAGCTATAGGCCGGGGAAGATTAAGGTGCACACCCGCTGGCCTCAAGAGCGAGAGAGATTGAGTGCGCCTTATGGCCAGTGAAAAGCAGAGCTGGCAGCAAGCAGCCCTTAGCCTACGTGAGAAGGAGATCATTGCTTCTCTGGCCGCTGGGCACACTGGGCAGGAGAAGAGGTACAATGGGATCACAACTATAACATTTTAGCTTAGCGTACATGCAACAAAATAAAATAAATTGCCCAAAGTTGTCCATAGCTCTAAAGAAAATCTACACTCCCCCCCACCCCACACACAAATGTTGAAAATTCACACATTAACCACCTCCGGACCGCCTAACGCACATGTGCGTTCCGGAGGTGGCAGGCTGGCGCACAGTCACGCATATATGCGTCATCTCGCGAGACGCGAGATTTCCTGTGAACGCGCGCACACAGGCGCGCGCGCTCACAGGAACGGAAGGTAAGCGAGTGGATCTCCAGCCTGCCAGCAGCGATCGCTCGCTGGCAGGCTGGAGATCCGAATTTTTTAACCCCTAACAGGTATATTAGACGCTGTTTTCATAACAGCGTCTAATATACCTCCTACCTGGTCCTCTGGTGGTCCCTTTTGTTAGGATCGACCACCAGAGGACTCAGGTAGGTCAGTACAGTCGCACCAAACACCACACTACACTACACCCCCCCCCGTCACTTATTAACCCCTTATAAACCCCTGATCACCCATGATCACCCCATATAAACTCCCTGATCACCCCCCTGTCATTGATCACCGCCCTGTCATTGATCACCCCCCTGTCAGGCTCCGTTCAGACATCCGTATGATTTTTACGGATCCACGGATACATGGATCGGATCCGCAAAAAGCATACGGACGTCTGAATGGAGCCTTACAGGGGGGTGATCAATGACAGGCGGGTGATCACCCATATACACTCCCTGATCACCCCCTGTCATTGATCACCCCCCTGTCATTGATCACTCCCCTGTAAGGCTCCATTCAGACGTCCGCATGATTTTTACGGATCCATGGATACATGGATCGGATCCGCAAAACACATGCGGACGTCTGAATGGAGCCTTACAGGGGGGGTGATCAGTGACAGGGGGGTGATTACCCTGATCACCCCCTGTCATTGATAACCCCCCTGTAAGGCTCCATTCAGACGTCCGCATGCGTTCTGTGGATCCGATACATGTATCCATGGATCCGTAAAAAATCATGCGGATGTCTGAATGGAGCCTTACAGGGGGGGTGATCAGTGACAGGGGGGTGATCACCCTGATTACCCTGATCACCCCCTGTCATTGATAACCCCCCTGTAAGGCTCCATTCAGACGTCCGCATGCGTTCTGTGGATCCGATACATGTATCCATGGATCCGTAAAAAATCATGCGGATGTCTGAATGGAGCTTTACAGGGGGGGTGATCAGTGACAGGGGGGTGATCACCCTGATTACCCTGATCAACCCCTGTCATTGATAACCCCCCTGTAAGGCTCCATTCAGACGTCCGCATGCGTTCTGTGGATCCGATACATGTATCCATGGATCCGTAAAAAATCATGCGGATGTCTGAATGGAGCCTTACAGGGGGGGTGATCAGTGACAGGGGGGTGATCACCCTGATTACCCTGATCAACCCCTGTCATTGATAACCCCCCTGTAAGGCTCCATTCAGACGTCCGCATGCGTTCTGTGGATCCGATACATGTATCCATGGATCCGTAAAAAATCATGCGGATGTCTGAATGGAGCCTTACAGGGGGGGTGATCAGTGACAGGGGGGTGATCACCCTGATTACCCTGATCACCCCCTGTCATTGATAACCCCCCTGTAAGGCTCCATTCAGACGTCCGCATGCGTTCTGTGGATCCGATACATGTATCCATGGATCCGTAAAAAATCATGCGGATGTCTGAATGGAGCCTTACAGGGGGGGTGATCAGTGACAGGGGGGTGATCACCCTGATTACCCTGATCACCCCCTGTCATTGATAACCCCCCTGTAAGGCTCCATTCAGACGTCCGCATGCGTTCTGTGGATCCGATACATGTATCCATGGATCCGTAAAAAATCATGCGGATGTCTGAATGGAGCCTTACAGGGGGGGTGATCAGTGACAGGGGGGTGATCACCCTGATTACCCTGATCACCCCCTGTCATTGATAACCCCCCTGTAAGGCTCCATTCAGACGTCCGCATGCGTTCTGTGGATCCGATACATGTATCCATGGATCCGTAAAAAATCATGCGGATGTCTGAATGGAGCCTTACAGGGGGGGTGATCAGTGACAGGGGGGTGATCACCCTGATTACCCTGATCACCCCCTGTCATTGATAACCCCCCTGTAAAGCTCCATTCAGACGTCCGCATGCGTTCTGTGGATCCGATACATGTATCCATGGATCCGTAAAAAA
The DNA here is from genome assembly GCF_014858855.1 of Bufo gargarizans. Classification (NCBI taxonomy): domain Eukaryota; kingdom Metazoa; phylum Chordata; class Amphibia; order Anura; family Bufonidae; genus Bufo; species Bufo gargarizans. Next base: position 483,744,187 of record NC_058083.1, read on the forward strand.
TCATGCGGATGTCTGAATGGAGCCTTACAGGGGGGGTGATCAATGACAGGGGGTGATCAGGGAGTCTATATGGGTGATCACCCCCCTGTCATTGATCACCCCCCTGTCATTGATCACCCCCCCCGGTAAGGCTCCATTCAGACATTTTTTTTGGCACAAGTTAGCGGAAATTTTTTGTTTGTTTTTGTTTTTGTTTTTTCTTACTAAGTCTCATATTCCACTAACTTGTGTCAAAAAATAAAATCTCACATGGACTCACCATACCCCTCACGGAATCCAAATGCGTAAACATTTTTAGACATTTATATTCCAGACTTCTTCTCACGCTTTAGGGCCCCTAAAAAGCCAGGGCAGTATAAATACCCCACATGTGACCCCATTTCGGAAAGAAGACACCCCAAGGTATTCCGTGAGGGGCATATTGAGTCCATGAAAGATTGAAATTTTTGTCCTAAGTTAGCGGAAAGTGAGACTTTGTGAGAAAAAAACAAAAAAAAATCAATATCCGCTAACTTATGCAAAAAAAAAAAGAATTCTAGGAACTCGCCATGCCCCTCATTGAATACCTTGGGGTGTCTTCTTTCCAAAGTGGGGTCACATGTGGGGTATTTATACTGCCCTGGCTTTTTAGGGGCCCGAAAGTGTGAGAAGAAGTCTGGGATCCAAATGTCTAAAAATGCCCTCCTAGAAGGAATTTGGGCCCCTTTGCGCATCTAGGCTGCAAAAAAGTGTCACACATCTGGTATCGCCGTACTCAGGAGAAGTTGGGGAATGTGTTTTGGGGTGTCATTTTACATATACCCATGCTGGGTGAGAAAAATATCTTGGTCAAATGCCAACTTTGTATAAAAAAATGGGAAAAGTTGTCTTTTGCCAAGATATTTCTCTCACCCAGCATGGGTATATGTAAAATGACATCCCAAAACACATTCCCCAACTTCTCCTGAGTACGGCGATACCAGATGTGTGACACTTTTTTTGATGCCAAGGTGGGCAAAGGGGCACATATTCCAAAGTGCACCTTTCGGATTTCACCGGTCATTTTTTTACAGATTTTGATTGCAAGGTACTTCTCACACATTTGGGCCCCTAAATTGCCAGGGCAGTATAACTACGCCACAAGTGACCCCATTTTGGAAAGAAGACACCCCAAGGTATTCCGTGAGGGGCATGGCGAGTTCCTAGAATTTTTTATTTTTTGTCGCAAGTTAGTGGAATATGAGACTTTGTAAGGAAAAAAGAGAAAAAAAAAAAATCATCATTTTCCGCTAACTTGTGACAAAAAATAAAAAATTCTAGGAACTCGCCATGCCCCTCACGGAATACCTTGGGGTGTCTTCTTTCCAAAATGGGGTCACTTGTGGCGTAGTTATACTGCCCTGGCAATTTAGGGGCCCAAATGTGTGAGAAGTACCTTGCAATCAAAATGTGTAAAAAATGGCCTGCAAAATCTGAAAGGTGCACTTTGGAATATGTGCCCCTTTGCCCACCTTGGCAGCAAAAAAGTGTGACACATCTGGTATCGCCGTACTCAGGAGAAGTTGGGGAATGTGTTTTGGGGTGCCATTTTACATATAACCATGCTGGATGAGGGAAATATCTTGGCAAAAGACAACTTTTCCCATTTTTTTATACAAAGTTGGCATTTGACCAAGATATTTTTCTCACCCAGCATGGGTATATGTAAAATGACACCCCAAAACACATTCCCCAACTTCTCCTGAGTACGGCGATACCAGATGTGTCACACTTTTTTGCTGCCAAGGTGGGCAAAGGGGCACATATTCCAAAGTGCACCTTTTGGATTTCACCGGTCATTTTTTACACATTTTGATTGCAAAGTTCTTCTTACACATTTGGGCCCCTAAATTGCCAGGGCAGTATAACTACGCCACAAGTGACCCCATTTTGGAAAGAAGACACCCCAAGGTATTCCGTGAGGGGCATGGCGAGTTCCTAGAATTTTTTATTTTTTGTCGCAAGTTAGTGGAATATGAGACTTTGTAAGAAAAAATAAATAAATAAAAATCATCATCATTTTCCGCTAACTTGTGACAAAAAATAAAAAGTTCTATGAACTCACTATGCCCATCAGCGAATACCTTAGGGTGTCTAATTTCCGAAATGGGGTCATTTGTGGGGGTTTTCTACTGTTTGGGCATTGTAGAACCTCAGGAATCATGACAGGTGCTCAGAAAGTCAGAGCTGTTTCAAAAAGCGGAAATTCACATTTTTGTACCATAGTTTGTAAATGCTATAACTTTTACCCAAACCATTTTTTTTTTGCCCAAACATTTTTTTTTTATCAAAGACATGTAGAACAATAAATTTGGCGAAAAATTTATATATGGATGTCGTTTTTTTTTGCAAAATTTTACAGCTGAAAGTGAAAAATGTCATTTTTTTGCAAAAAAATCGTTACATTTTGATTAATAACAAAAAAAGTAAAAATGCCAGCAGCAATGAAATACCACCAAATGAAAGCTCTATTAGTGAGAAGAAAAGGAGGTAAAATTCATTTGTATGGTAAGTTGCATGACCGAGCGATAAACGGTGAAAGTAGTGTAGTGCCGAAGTGTAAAAAGTGCTCTGGTCATGAAGGGGGTTTCACCTAGCGGGGCTGAAGTGGTTAAATATAACTTTATAGTGTATAAAGTATGAGTAAAGCAGACACTAATAATAGTCGCAAGTTTGAACAAAAAAAAAAATCAGTGTTTTTTTCAGTGTTTTTTTCAGTGTTTAAAAGTTCATAACATGATTCCAAAATGGTGGACCATCTTTGTCTGTGAAGGATCCTACTTTCAGTTGAGAGATTATTCTAAAGTAAAATTATTTCAAGGAGATGGTGACCATCAACCAAACTACAAACCTTTCCAGAAGAACATACAAATAACTATCAAATCTATCACCTCCAAAACACCCCCAAACTAGACTATGAGATGTACAGTGTAAGTGTTGCTGATTCCAGTTATATACTTTTTATCTTCGTACTCACTTGCATTCCAACACTGTGCTCTGACAAACCAGCAGTAAAATACATTGAGAGGGCTCCCATGCTCATGACCATAATGGAGAGGACTCAAAGAGGAGTCCTCTCAATGCATTTTACTGCTGCCTTGTGGGAGCACAGTGTTTGAATGCAAGGGAATATGAAAATAAAAAATTACATAATCGCACTCAGCACCACTTACACTATATACACTGCTTACTCTTGTTTAGGGTGTGTTTTGGTGCTGACAGATTCCCTTTAATTTCTAGACCATAACACTTATATAGTATCCATATTCATCTATGTTTGTGTTGTCTCAAAATTGGATTCTGCTGCTTTGCCGAATTTTACAAACATAATTTGCTTTGTGACGAATTACTTAGTCACGAAGCAATTTTTTTTTGTAAGTAGCGGGTACAATGGCAGGGAGCTGTGATAGTGCCACTCCCTTTCATTGTACCCTCAGGTGCCAAGTTCATACATGATTGTGGCATCTGAGAGTAAAAACAGTGTAAAATTAACAGAAAAATAAAATCATACTAGCCGCCTCCATTTTCTGCCGATGGGCTAGCCACCGCCATCTTGCTTGAAGATCTGGCACAAAATCTCACACAGCCCGAGATGTCATACGTCATCACGCATGGGGTTTCGGCCAAAATATTCAATCAAGATGGCAGCGGCCGGCCCGTCACAAGCAAATGGAGGAGGTAAGTATGATTTTTTATTTTATTTTTTGACACTATTTCAGGTTAAATCAATTCACTACCACGAAGCACAAGGAAATTTGACTTCGTGGCGAATCAAATTTATCCAGAAATTCTGATCGAATTCCAGTTTGTTGGATTCGATTCGCTCAACTCTAGTTTTCCACACGATGCAGCTGATATTATAATGCATCTACATAAATAAAAGTAATATGAATCCTGTTTATCAGTCTGTAATTTTGCACAAGACTGAAGAAGAGTCGCAGCAAAAATACTCTTCTGAAATGGAGTTCTGGAATACTCTTCTAAAATGGAGCATAACATTACTGAATTTAAGAGGTTTTTCCAGGATTTGGTTCTTTTTAGCTAAGCCCCAACATGTGGCACCTAATGAAAAATCATACTCTGGTCCACAGCCCTGGCTTCATTTTGAAGATCTTTTGATTCCCAGCTTGTTTACTTCTGGCTCATGTACAAATAGGGTCAAGTGCAGCCAACGACTGACCTCACTGGTAACATGTCCCCAAGCAGTATGTCACTACTGGGTCATGTGCTGCTTAGGGGCACATCACTGTTGAGGCCAATCTTTGATTGCAGTGTTGTATATGACTCCATCCAAACCCTGGATGAAAGTGACCAAGCTGGGGACTGGAAGATCCAAAATGTAGCCAGGATGCTAGAGCGGTGGGCAGGAGGGGAGTATATTTATTTTATTACTTACCTAAGGGACCTAATTAAAATTGACAAAATTCTGGAAGCCCCTTTAATGTTTCTGAAAGACAAAAAAGAAAACTGTATTGTGGGTTGTAAGGGGTTCATGATCTGTAATGATCAGGGCCAAGAAAATTCTCAGTCTAGCCCTGATATATGCCAGACAACTGTTACGTCCATTGTCTGCATATTGCTTCTCTTTCCCTTCGAAGGGTTCTGTCCTATTCTCCACCATATGATAGAGTTGTTCAGGAGGAACAGAGCTGAATGATCAGTTTCACCATTCTGGACCCAACATGCCCTTTAGTTGCCATGTCTGAAATTGATTAATGTGCCTATTACATTTAGCAGCCTTTCTCCTGAAAATATCTCTACATCTGTCTGGAGAGGAGAACGCTGACATCCTTATTATTCTTTAATGTCTTTCTTTACCTTTTTTTTTTTATCTCTTTTGTGTAAACCAAGTGCTTCAGGCATTTTATTGTTGGCTAAATCTATGGAATGAATTTTCTGGCTATGTTATAAAAGGTCTGTCGAATAAGGTTATTTAAAATTACTTAGTGAAAGATCTTTTTGCTGCTTTATTGTTCATGTATTCCATTTGGAAATACTCATTTATTATTCATCCATGCAAGCCTACAGTACATATAACAAATTGGTAATATATATATATATATATATATATATATATGTGAAACTCGAAAAATTAGAATATTGTGCAAAGTTCATTTAGTTCAGTAATGCAACTTAAAAGGTGAAACTAACATATGAGATAGACTCATTACAGGCAAAGCGAGATATTTCAAGCCTTTATTTGTTATAATTTGGATGATTATGGCTTACAGCTTCTGAAACCCCAAAGTCACAATTTTGAGGTACCCTTTGCCCAGGGGATATGGAATAATTAGCTGACTAGAGTGTGATGCTTTGAGCCTAGAATATTGAACGTTTTCACAAAATTCTAATTTTAAGCTGCATTAATGCACCTCCTTTTAATTTGCATTGCTGAAATAAATTTACTTTGGAATAATATTCAAATTTTTTGAGTTTCACTTGTATATGTATATAGGTAGTATACACTCACCTAAAGAATTATTAGGAACACCATACTAATACGGTGTTGGACCCCAATTTGCCTTCAGAACTGCCTTAATTCTACGTGGCATTGATTCAACAAGGTGCTGATAGCATTCTTTAGAAATGTTGGCCCATATTGATAGGATAGCATTTTGCAGTTGATGGAGATTTGAGGGATGCACATCCAGGGCACGAAGCTCCCGTTCCACCACATCCCAAAGATGCTCTATTGGGTTGAGATCTGGTGACTGTGGGGGCCCTTTTAGTACAGTGAACTGATTGTCATGTTCAAGAAACCAATTTGAAATGATTCAAGCTTTGTGACATGGTGCATTATCCTGCTGGAAGTAGCCATCAGAGGATTGGTACATGGTGGTCATGAAGGGATGGACATGGTCAGAAACAATGCTCAGGTAGCCCGTGGCATTTAAACGATGGCCAATTGGCACTAAGGGGCCTAAAGTGTGCCCAGAAAACATCCCCCACACCATTACACCACCACCACCAGCCTGCACAGTGGTAACAAGGCATGATGGATACATGTTCTCATTCTGTTTACACCAAATTCGGACTCTACCATTTGAATGTCTCAACAGAAATCGAGACTCATCAGACCAGGCAACATTTTTCCAGTCTTCAACAGTCCAATTTGGGTGAGCTCGTGCAAATTGTAACCTCTTTTTCCTATTTGTAGTGGAGATGAGTGGTACCCGGTGGGGTCTTCTGCTGTTGTAGCCCATCCGCCTCAAGGTTGTGCGTGTTGTGGCTTCACAAATACTTTGCTGCATACCTCGGTTGTAATGAGTGGTTATTTCAGTCAACGTTGCTCTTCTATCAGCTTGAATCAGTCGGCCCATTCTTCTCTGACCTCTAGCATCAACAAGGCATTTTCGCCCACAGGACTGCCGCATACTGGATGTTTTTCTCTTTTTACACCATTCTTTGTAAACCCTAGAAATGGTTGTGCGTGAAAATTCCAGTAACTGAGCAGATTGTGAAATACTCAGACCGGCCAGTCTGGCACCAACAACCATGCCACGCTCAAAATTGCTTAAATCACCTTTCTTTCCCATTCTGACATTCAGTTTGGAGTTCAGGAGATTGTATTGACCAGGACCACAACCCTACATGCATTGAAGCAACTGCCATGTGATTGGTTGACTAGATAATCGCATTAATGAGAAATGGAACAGGTGTTCCTAATAATTCTTTAGGTGAGTGTATATTGGTAGTATATATAAAACTACAAGTAAAGACAGAAGATCACTATTGTAATCTGTCCCTTCAATGCAAGAATATGAAAGTTAGTGGATGTATATAGTGAGCTGTATTTATGATCTAACCAGAGGTGGGCCCAGATAACAGAAAGCCTCCATGTGAGCATAGCATATGGGACACATAGCTCATCATAGAGCACCTCTTCAAGTCCACCAGGTATTGTGAGCTATGAAATTAGTTAGCTCAGTCTCTTTCCTGCAAACTAACAGTAGAAAGCTGCTTTTAAAATGAATATTTTTGTATATATATATATATATATATATAAAAAATGAATATATGATGATATGTCATGTTGTGATAATATGTGATACGAAATGGACTGTGACTGCTGTGAGATGCCAGTGAGGGAATGGTAAATGTATATGCACCACTGTGGGTAAGACAATGGCGGTAATGTATACTGATGATCCAATGGGCAGACTTTGACAGCGTACTGGCGGAATCAAATACCTTGGGTAGGATGTGATGGACATTGCAGAGATTGCACTTGAGATCTAGAGATCCTGGAATACCCCTTTACAGCCCTTAGCTATGTAGAAAGAAGATAAATACCAGTACTCTTGAGACCTAATAGTCAGAAGAAGGTAGAAGCAAAAGCTTGTGCTGCTGGAGACCAATCCAGCATTTATTTCTACATGAACTAGCTTTAAAAGAGGAGGTGACACCCTTTGCCTAACTGCAGTTATAGCCATATTCACTGCTGTTACTCTAAGGAGACCAGAGCCAGGGTGTTGATGACCAGGGAAACTTGTTAAATCTTAAGATGGGTGGGGGGGGGGGGGCAACATTACACCTTTTTGGTGTTCTACTGATGGGGGTGTCTTTACTCTGTAATCCCACCATTATGTAATGAAATGCCCGCAAATGTAAGGGTGGCTTTATCCTGTATTCCCTTCCCTTCACCAAAGTCAAAATATAAGGCTTACAGCACGATCACTGGTGGTGACTATGGGTAGCTAAAATGTCTCTAAGGTTTGAGGCGCCATACCTTAGGCAACTGGCACAGAAGGGGAGGTATCAGCTTATCCATGCATTTCTGGCAGTCACTGGAGGAGGGTATAGTAATCCCATGGAACTCATGGAAGAAACCTCAGGATGGGAGCAATCCTGAACAAATAACAAACGGGAAGGAAGGGTCAAAAACTCCTCTAACCATTCCCGAAGCAGAAGGGTTACCCGTGTAGTTACTGGACCTGCCAGGACTTACCATTTTGTCCTACTGTAACGGTCATGTCCACACCCACACAGGGGGAAGGATAGTGACAACTGCACTCCACCCTTACCTGCGCTCCACCCTCATCCCTGGCCCTGCCTACTTGCCTCACGAGTCCTGATGACAGGGGACAACTGGACGACAGTCCCTTACTTAGGATATGTGCAGGGAAGACAGACAAGACAAAATATGGAATGTGAACGGACCGGGTCAGAACCAAGAGAGCTACGCAGTACAAAGGGTTAAGCAAAGAATGGTCAGGAGAAGCCGGGGTCAAATACCAGGTGAGTAGAGAAGTACCAGAGGAGTCCGCAAAGAGTAGTCAGGTAGGAGCCGAGGTCACAATACCAGGAGGGATGTGCAGTACAAGAGGAGCAGGCAAAGGATCGTCAAGGAACAGGATCAGGATCAGGTGAGTATTCAGTAGTCCAATAAATAGTCAGGAACCTAGAATTAACAGGCAACCTGTGGCCAGCAGGCTGCCTGTATTTATAGTGGGGTCTGAGGTTCATGTGACGTGGCCAGCGTCACATGACCGACAGACAGACAAATAGAGCAATGAGTGATCAGCTCGGCGCTCAAGGCAGACCTAGGAGCAGGGAGCCTCCCAGCTAGCAAAGCCGCCCTGGGAATGAGGCCGAACACAGATCCTCACTCCCGAAGCTAAGCAACAGGTCTGCGGCTGATGGGACATCGAGTGCGCCTTTGGCTCCCCGTGACACCTACCCATGGTACCTATGAGTATATAACACCGGGTGTAGGCCATTAGTATTAGGCGTCCAGATAGGCAGTCCGTTTAAAGGGGAAAGAGAACAAGAGCTGTAAAGCAATGCACACAGAAGTAAGGTGCTACATATCTGGCTAAGTGCAAAAGTGCATGAAGGTCACATTGCAGCACCTAAAAGAGAATACACACAATGGGCATATGATACTTAAACGTTGCTCAACCTGTAAACTTAAGTGCAAATACAGTGCAATAATATAGCAATTTAGATCACAAAGAGCTCAGGTACAGGTACACGTTTGAGTTCTTTCTTTGGGTGCAGGCTTATTACGTTGCATAACCTGTAGATATATTGAGACAGTGCAAAAACGTTAGGCATTTATTAGTGCAATAATACGCTCAAATTTACTTGAAGTGCTTTATGTAGAATCCTCTAGAAACAGGTAAAAGTCAATTGTAATCCACAGGAACAATAAAGTTAATTGTAATCCAATAAGAGGCATAAAATGTTATGTAAAAGCACATAAAATATCAGCATAATGAGAACCATAGTTCCACGAGGCTCTCAAGTAACCTGAGAAAGGGGATAAAACAATGTAAAACTTGGTTGCAAAGGGTTAAAGTAGTTGAAGATGGGGGGAGTCCTCACCAGAGTGGCCATCCAGCTGAGGCTGTAACTAGTGGCAACTGGAAACAACAAAACTGGCCAACAGTCTCTCAGTCTTCAAGACCAGTCCACGCTGTGGCTCCCATTAGTCCTTTATTTTTGAATGAGAATGGCATTTATAGAAGGACTTCCAGGTTCTCCTCGCTGCTAGAGCTACTGAAGCTCATTAGAGGGCGCTCTTGTCTTTGATAACTCAACTTTGTGGCTGTAGTGGTGCGCCACTGCCCTCTTGTGGTGTCTTTTGGAATTGGTTGTGCAGTCAGCCTGGCAAACGCTGCAGTGACCTGCTGCAGACCAAGATCCCTTGCCAGTGCAGAGGTGGACAATACCTCCGGCTGAAGGGGTTCTAGAAGGCAAACTGAGGGTGCCTGGGGCAGTTTCCAGTGCAACATGTAGGGTTGCACCCTAGGTTAGAACAGAATTGTTAATCTGACCCACCCGTAGTGTTGGTGGTGCGGCCAGGTCAGCGATGAGGGGCTCTGCTTCTGGCTGGGCTTGTTCCCTGAATTTCATCATGCCGTCTGGGGTCTCCTGAAGGCATCTAACCCTCCCTGCAGAGCCTGGGTCCTACAGCCAGGTCTCTGGGGTTAAGGCAGGGGACAATGGTTTCGCCAATACAGTCACACCGGCGGCGAAAGGGCCTTGAATGGAGCGCATTGGGGTGTACTCGACTTGGACACCCACATATAGACTGTGTCGGGCCTGCGGCAAATAGGGAAAATATTTTGGCTCTGGAATAATTGTCCTGGAGGAAGCCCGCTCCTCATTGCACAGAGTACCAGAGGACTGTCCCTGTCCATCTGGCGAGCTTAGGGTCTCCAGCCTGGGGGTCATCTAAAACTAGTTTGACCTACTCCTCTATGGCATGGGTAAACAGTTCGCAGACATATATTGTTCTGAATTTCGGAGATGGGCAACTGATACTGGTTGGAATGATGCTGCACTCCTAAGTCAATTTTGCCATGGTCTTTTGGAAAGATTGAAAGATGCATTTGCTTTTCATGAGAGACCAGCGTCGTTAGAGTCAGCCATGTCTCTAGATGTTCCTATTGACAGGCGTCTTAGAGAAAAAGAGGAGACTACTCTTTCCTGTCATATTCAGCCCAAGGACAGTGGGGCTGTCTCTTTCATTGTGCAGGGGTCTCAGTTTGTCTCAATCTCCTCTGAGGAGGAGGCCATATAGCTGGGTTTGCTTGCCTCTGATAGTAGAGGATTCAGCTCTCAGAGGAGGGTTTGTTTCTGTTGTGGGGCAATAAATCATTTAGCTAATGTTTGCCCCTCTAGGAGATTCATGAAGTTTTCTGAGGGAAATAAAAATAAAAAAATAAAAACCATCTAAAAACTTTCCATTTGCTACTATTGGCAAGGTTGATGCGGAAATTGAAGGTTTGCCGTTTGCTTGTAGTTCCTGTTTTCTCCTACCTGCCAGGGTGGCGCTAGACAGCAAGAATATTGTTTGTGAGATTTTTGTAGATAGTGGAGCAGCTGTCAATCTCATTGATAATCAATTTGCAACAACGCATGGTTTTCAGGTATGCGCTTTGGAAAAGGATATACCTGTTTTTGCTATCGATTCCGCTCCACTTTCTCAAAGATCGTTAAAGGGTATAGTTCACAATATCCGTTTGACGGTGGGTGACGCTCATGTTGAGGATATGTCATGTTTGTCTTAAGCGGATTACCTACTCCTCTAGTGTTGGGGCTACCCTGGCTCACTAAACATAACCCCACCATTGATTGGCAAGCAAGGCAAATAAATGGTTGGCATGTTTTCCGAGAGTGGTGTCCAGGAGTTGCCCCCTCTCCGGGAGTATGACTGCCCTATTAATCTCATCCCAGGCGCCAAGCTGCCAAAATCTTGACTATACAATCTCTCCTAACCTGAAAGGGTCGCTATGTGTACTTTTATCTCTGAGAGCCTGAGAAAGGGACACATCCAACCCTCGAAGTCACCTGTTGCCGCTGTTTTTTTTTTTTGTTAAGAAAAAAGATGCTTCTTTAAGACCTTGTCTGGATTTCAGGGAGCTGAACCGTATCACAATTCGTGACCCATATCTGCTTCCTCTGATCCCGGACCTGTTTAACCAGATTGTTGGGGCAAAAGTTGGATTTAAGAGGGGCATACAACCTAGTCAGGGTCAGGGAAGGGGACGAATGGAAGATGGCCTTCAATACCCCTGAGGGTCATTTCGAGAATTTGGTTATGTCCTTTGGTTTGATGAATGCTCCGGCCGTCTTCCAACATTTTGTGAACAGGATTTTTTATAATTTAAAGGGGAAATTTGTACTGGTGTATCTAGATGACATTTTGATTTTTTTTCTCCTGATTTCAAGACTCATCGGGACCACCTATGTCAGGTCTTGTTGATTCTGCGGGAGAATAAATTGTACGCTAAACTGGAAAAATGTGTGTTTGCGGTTCCGGAGATTCAATTTCTTGGTTTTCTTTTCTCCGCTTCTGGTTTTCGGATGGACCCTGAGAAGGTCCGCGCTGTGCTTGATTGGGAGCTTCCTGGGAATCAGAAGGCACTGATGCGGTTTTGCCAATTATTACAGAAAGTTCATTTAGAATTATTCCTCTGTTGTTAAGCCACTTACTGATATGACTAAAAAGGGTGTGGATTTTTCCTCGTGGTCGGTAGATGCGCTTTTCTAGTATTAAAGATTGTTTTGCTTCCGCTCCCATTTTGGTACAACCTGATGTCTCTCTGCCTTATCTAGTATTAAAGATTGTTTTGCTTCCGCTTCCATTTTGGTACAACCTGATGTCTCTCTACCTTTTATTGTTGAGGTGGACGCTTCTGAGGTGGGTGTGGGTGTGGTCTTATCTCAGGGTCCCTCTCCTGCCAGATGGCGACCTTGTGCCTTTTTCTCAAGGAAACTATCCTCTGCAGAGAGAAATTACGATGTGGGAGATAGGGAGTTGTTGGCCATCAAATTAGCTTTTGAGGAATGGCGCCATTGGTTAGAGGGAGCCAGACACCCTATTACTGTCTTTACCGACCATAAGAATCTGGCCTACTTGGAATCGGCCAAGCGTCTGAACCTGAGACAGGCCAGATGGTCTTTGTTCTTTTCTAGGTTTAATTTTGTTGTTACGTTCCGCCCTGGGGTTAAAAATGTGAAGGCGGATGCCCTGTCACGTTGTTTTCCGAGAGGGGGGAACTTTGAAGACCCGGGTCCCATTTTGGCTGAAGGGGTGGTTGTCTCTGCTCTTTATCCTGATTTGTAGGCAGAAGGTCAGGCAGCCCAGGCAGAAGCTCCTCATCTTTGTCCTCCTGGGAGGTTGTTTGTGCCTCTTGCTTTACGGCACAATATTTTTAAGGAGCACCACGATACTGTCCTTGCTGGGCACCCAGGGAGTAGAGCCACAGTGGATCTCATTGCTCGGAGATTCTAGTGGCCGGCTCTTCGTAAAACGGTTGAGGGTTTTGTGGCAGCCTGCGAGACCTGCGCTCATGCCAAGGTCCCTCATTCACGGCCATCGGGTTCTCTCCTCCCGTTACCCATTCCTTCCCGTCCTTGGACGCATCTGTCCATGGACTTCATTACGGACCTGCCTCGTTACTCAGGGAAGACCGTGATTCTGGTGGTAGTGGCGTTTTAGCAAAATGGCACATTTCATTCCCTTTCCTGGGTTACCCAATGCTATGATGCTGGCGCAAGCGTTTGTTGATCATTTTGTTAAATTGCATGGCATCCCTTCAGATATTGTTTTTGATAGGGGCACGCAATTTGTTTCCAGATTCTGGAAGGCCTTCTGTTCTCGCTTGGGGGTTCGGTTGTCGTTCTCTTCTGCTTTTCACCTGCAGTCGAATGGTCAGACCGAACGTGTCAATCAGAATCTGGAGACATACCTGCGCTGTTTTGTGGCGGAGAATCAGGAAGATTGGTATTCTTTTTTGTCTCTTGCTGAGTTTGCTTTAAATAACCGTCACCAGGAGTCCTCTGATAAGTCACAATTTTTGGTGCATATGGGTTTCATCCGCAGTTTGGGACATTCTCTGGAGAGGGGTCTTCTGGTTTACCTGATGAGGAGAAATTTTCCTCGTCTTTGTCATTTATTTGGCAAAAGATTCAGGGTAATCTGAAGAGGATGAGTCAGAGATATAAGCATATGGCAGATAAGAGACGTGTGCCTGGTCCGGACCTGAATGTGGGTGATCTGGTGTGGTTGTCTACAAAGAATATCAAACTGAAGGTTCCCTCCTGGAAGTTGGGTTCTAAGTTTATTGGGCCTTACAAGATCTTGTCATCAATCCTGTTGCCTTCCGCCTTGATCTTCCTCAGACTTGGAAGATCCATAATATTTTTCACAAGTCGCTAAAACCTTATGTCCAACCCACTGTACCCTCCTCTTTACGTCCTCCTCTGATTATCGTTGATGGTAATCTTGAATTTCAGGTCTCTAGGATTGTGGATTCTCGCTTTATTCACGGTTCTCTTCAGTACCTTGTTCATTGGGAGGGTTATGGTCCTGAGGAGAGGATGTGGGTCCCAGTGACGGACATTAAGGCCACTCGTCTCATCAAGGCTTTCCATAGGTCTCATCCTGAGAAGGTGGGCTCTGAGTTTCCGGAGTCCACCCGTAGAGGGAGGGGTACTGTCACCGCCAGTTCTGTGAGAAGGTCTGGCAGACGTTCTTCTCTATCTCTTGTATGATGTTCTCTGTTTTGGTTTCACTTTCTCATCTCCTTTCCTTCTTCCAGGTGCCACTTATTCAGACTAATCCTTTACCTTTATATTCCCTCCCATACTGCCTCACTTTGCGGTTTATATTACTTCCTGGATGAAGTGGTCATTGCTGGAGGCTGTGTCTGCTGTTTGTTCAGATAAGTCCTTTACTTTATTGTGTTTCCTTGCTGGCTTGATTCTAGGTGACCCTGACTCCGTCCGTATTAAGTGCAGGGAGTTGGTGGTTGTGTCCCCTAACTATTATAGGGTTTTCAGGTGTGACACAGACTTAGGCACATGGACATGCAATCGTCTACCATAAAGACCTTTGCATGGGCATAGCAGTCAGGGAGAGCTCTTAGGGTTTTATAGGGCTCACCTATATGCTCCTTAGTTTGGGATCAAGCCAGTCGCTCGTTTAATTATAAGTTCCAGCTTTCTGCTAACACATCCGTGACACCTTCCAAGGTGTTATAACGCACGTCCCAGGTTAGGAATGCCAGAGTGGTGTAATGGCCTATAATGTCTCTATAGGTGATGATAATTGTGTCAACGCTGTTTCCTACCTGGGTACGGCTGGACTTCTGGCTCCTGACTCACTTGCAATAAATTGAGTTTAGTGATAGTAGGAGTAATAGAGGAATTTTGCAGCAGGAATTGATGTCCAGACCTTTAGGTGTAGTTGAAACTTTTCTTTACTGAAGACAACTTTCATCCAAGCAATGTACAGCTGTGGTCTTAGGTACCAGCAGGCTTTGGCAATGGTTGGCAGGAATGAATCTTCTGCTCTATAAATCTGGAGTTTGCAGAAAAAGACGTCTGCTTGTTAGCTCTGTAACTGTGGCAGGAATTTACCTTTTGCACTCTCTATATTCTGCTGTATGTATAGCTCTGGACTTTACTCACAGATATATTCTCAGGGAATGCTTTAGTTCTGGAACTCTGGAGGTTGTCTGCTGTTTCTGTCATCCAGCTAAGACTGCAGGGCTCAATCTGGGTATTTGTTTAATGTCTCAGCCGAGACAAGATCCTGGCTTTCTTTCCTATATAGGGGGACTCCTGAACTCTATCACACAGCCTTCCCCAACAAGGGTAACTCTAACTTCCTTCTCCACCAAAGTGCAGGATGTGGGAACAGTCCACACCTCCACAGAGGGAGAGCTAAGCTGGAATAAACCATTCGAGCCTAGGTATACTAAACTGAAACGAATTACTTACAAATCCATTGCTGCCACCTGCTGGTGAGCACGGAAAATTACAAAGAAATTGATATTTAACATAGTTTTAAATGCACAGTTGTGAAGACATGAGCAAAATCATATCAGATGATAAGGTGAAAACCCTTAAGATATAGTAGCAGGGTAGAGGTCTGTCGTAACACAACTCTGGGGTGTTACAGATGCGCATTAAGGAATTCAATGTATGGCTTGGTGATTGGTGTCTGAACCAAGGGTTTGGCTTTGTGTCTCATGTTAGCTCTCGTTGAAATGGAAAAGAACTGTACAAGAAAGATGTTTTTCATCTTTCTCTCAAGAGAACGAATGTCCTCAGTGAACAGTTCAAAGTATTTGCTAAGAAGCATTTAAAATAGGAAAGGGGGGCAAAAGAGTGACAATCCAGCAGTCCGACTGCCCCCCGGAACAATGCCAGAAGAGGTTAGTAGCACATAGGTTAAGAAATGACAAGCTCAGAGTCTTGTCTACAAATGCTCGCAGTTTAGGGAATAAGATCAATTAACTTGAGTCTATAATGGCATCTGAGAATATAGATTTAGTGTCTGTTACTGAGACATAGTTCAATGAGAGTAATGACTGGGATATAACAATACCTGGGTTCTCTCTATATAAGAAAGACAGAGAAGGCAAGAAAGGGGGAGGGGTGGCCCTGTATGTGAAAGATAGCATAAAATCTAATTTAATACAAGTTAGCAAGACCAATTTAGAGTTAGTTTGGGTTACGCTGCAGCTTGATAATCATAAGGTAACTCGTGTAGGTGTGATATTTAGACCACCTGGCCAAGTATTAGATGATCTACTAGTTGAGCAAATAGCTAAAATGACATTGAAAGAGGAAGTTATCATTATGGGAGACTTTAATCTTTTTTATGTAAACTGGAAAACCAAAATACTTGTAGCTAGTTCTGCCAGGAGTACAGATATTCTAAATTCCCTACTGGGATTATCTCTATAGCAAGTAGTTGAGGAGCCAACCCGGCAGGAGGCCATTTTAGATTTAGTCTTCACAAATGGGAATTTGGTATCGGATATTACTGTAGGGGAAAGCTTGGGATCTAGTGATTACCAGTCAGTGTGCTTTACTATAAGTACAGTGACTGAGTCACACCACACAAAAGCAAAAGTTTTAGATTTTTGAAAAACGGACTTTTCTAAAATTAGATTAGAGGTATACGAGTCCCTATCAGATTAGAACAGTTTCAATGGAGTCCAGGAGAAATGGCACTACTTAAAAGTGGCACTATTGAAGGCAACAGATAATTGCATTAGGCTAGTCAGTAAAAGCAAAAAAGGAGGACACCACTGTGGTACTCAGCAGAAGTGGCCAAAATCATTAAAAACAAAAAGATAGCATTTAGCAATTATAATTTAAAAAAAAAGAGGATGACAGGGAAATTTATAAGATTAGGCAGAGAGAAGCCAAGCAAGTTATAAGAGCTTTTAAAGCACAGGCAGAAGAGAAATTAGCTCAGTCAGTGAAAAAAGGTGATAAGACATTCTTCAGATACATAAATGAAAAAGGAAACTAAAACAAGGAATTACCAAATTAAAAACAAAAGAAGGAAGGTATATGGAAGAAGATAAAGAACTACCTGACTGCCTCAATGAATACTTCTGTTCACTTTTTACAAAGGAAAATGAAGGAAAAGGACCTCAGATAGGGAGGAAGACTACCGTATATACTTGAGTATAAGCTGACCCGAATATAAGCCGAGGCCCCTAATTTTACCCCCAAAAATTATTGACTCGAGTATAAGACTAGGGTGGGAAATGTAGCATATGTGGGGGATCTGTGGAGGACGCTGTTATGTGGGGGATCTGTGGAGGACAGTGTTATGGGGGATCTGTGAAGGACACTTATGGGGACCTGTGGATGGCACTGTTATGGGGTGGATCTGTGGAGGACAGTGTTATGGGGGATCTGTGGAGGACACTTATGGGGACCTGTGGATGGCACTGTTATGGGGTGGATCTGTGGAGGACAGTGTTATGGGGGATCTGTGGAGGACACTTATGGGGACCTGTGGATGGCACTGTTATGGGGTGGATCTGTGGAGGACAGTGTTATGGGGGATCTGTGGAGGACACTTATGGGGACCTGTGGATGGCACTGTTATGGGGTGGATCTGTGGAGGACGCTGTTATGGGGTGGATCTGTGGAGGATGCTGTTATAGGGGATATGTGCTATGACACATAGGACCATGAGGGGGGGCAGCATAAGACATATAGCATCTTATGCTGGTCCCCCTCATGGCCCTATGTGTCCCCTCGTGTCCTAAACTGCGCACATACACGCAAAGGCAGTTAAAGTGTTACTCCTGTGTAAAACAAACAATCTCTCTCCTATTGATAACAGGTCTGGCTGTACTCACTGTCACGATGAATGCACTACAGCGAGCGGGAGCTGGCTGGCCGGCCGGCGCGTGACTGACATCACTTAGTAACGCTCCTCCCATTTCAGGAAGCAGGAGCGTTACTAAGTGACGCCAGTCACGCGCCGGCCGGGCCGCTCGCTGCAGTGGCATTTTCGGGTCGGCCAAATCGAGACTCGAGTATAAGACGAGGGGGCTTTTTGAGCACAAAAATATGTGCCAAAAAACTTGTCTTATACTCGAGTATATACAGTAATTAATCTTTTGATGCATGTGTTTACAGAGGAAGAGGTCCAAAGTCAGCTGTCTAAAATTAATACAAATATTTCACAGGGGCCTGATGGGATATACCCAAAGCTATTAAAAGAGCTTAGCAGTAAACTAGCAAAACCATTAACAGATTTATTTAACCAATCACTTTTAACAGGAGTCGTCCCAAAAGATTGGAAATTAGCAAATGTTGTGCTCATTCACAAGAAAGATAGTAAGGAGGAATCGGGCAACTATATGCCAGTAAGTCTGACATCAATAGTGGGGAAATTAATGGAAACCATACTTAAGGAGAGGATTGTGGAACATCTAAAATCCCATGGTTTGAAAGATGACAAACAGCATGAGTTTACTTCAGGGAGATCATGTCAAACTAATCTTATAGATTTTTTTGATTTGGTGACTAAAATAATAGATGGCGGAGGTGCAGTAGACATTGCTTATCTAGACTTTAGTAAGGCTTTTGATACTGCTCCACATAGAAGGCTTATCCATAAATTGCAGTCTTTGAGCTTGGACTCCCATATTGTTGAATGGATTAGGCAGTGGCTGAGGGAGAGACAACAGAGGGTTGTAGTCAATGGAGTATACACTCACCTAAAGAATTATTAGGAACATCTGTTCTATTTCTCATTAATGCGATTATCTAGTCAACCAATCACATGGCAGTTGCTTCAATGCATGTAAGGTTGTGTTCCTGGTCAAGACAATCTCCGGAACTCCAAATTAAATGTCAGAATGGTAAAGAAAGGTGGGCTACAACAGCAGAAGACCCCACCGGGTACCACTCATCTCCACTACAAATAGGAAAAAGAGGCTACAATTTGCACAAGCTCACCAAAATTGGACTGTTGAAGACTGGAAAAATGTTGCCCGGTCTGATGAGTCTTGATTTCTGTTGGGACATTCAAATGGTAGAGTCCGAATTTGGCGTAAACATAATGAGAACATGTATCCATCATGCCTTGTTACCACTGTGCAGGCTGGTGGTGGTGGTGTAATGGTGTGGAGGATGTTTTCTGAGCACACTTTAGGCCCCTTAGTGCCAATTGGCTATCGTTTAAATGCAACGGGCTACCTGAGCATTGTTTCTGACCATGTCCATCCCTTCATGACCACCATGTACCCATCCTCTGATGGCTACTTCCAGCAGGATAATGCACCATGTCACAAAGCTCAAATCATTTCAAATTGGTTTCTTGAACATGACAATGAGTTCACTGTACTAAAATTGCCCCACAGTCACCAGATCTCAGCCCAATAGAGCATCTTTGGGATGTGGTGGAACGGGAGCTTCATGCCCTGGATGTGCATCCCTCAAATCTCCATCAACTGCAAGATGCTATCCTATCAATATGGGCCAACATTTCTAAAGAATGCTATCAGCACCTTGTTGAATCAATGCCATGTAGAATTAAGGCAGTTCTGAAGGCAAAAGGGGGTCCAACACCGTATTAGTATGGTGTTCCTAATAATTCTTTAGGTGAGTGTATTTAGACCATGGTCTTGTTACCAGTGGGGTACCTCAGGGATCTGTTCTGGGACCCATATTGTTTAATATCTTTATCAGCAAAACTGCAGAAGGCCTCGATGGAAAGGTGTGTCTTTTTGCTGATGACACAAAGATTTGTAACAGGCTTGATGTTCCTGGAGGGATACACCAAATGGAAAAGGATTTAGGAAAACTAGAGGAATGGTCAAAAATCTGGCAACTAAAATGTAATGTTGATACGTGCAAGATAATGCACCTAGGGCGTAAAAATCCAAGAGAAGAATATAAAATCAGTGATACAGCCCTAACCTCAGTATCTGAGGAAAGGGATTTAGGGGTCATTATTTCAGAAGACTTAAAGGTAGGCAGATAATGTCATAGAGCAGCAGGAAATGCTAGCAGAATGCTTGGGTGTATAGGGAGAGGCATTACCAGTAGAAAGAGGGAGGTGTTCATGCAGCTCTACAGAGCACTAGTAAGACCTCATTTGGAGTACTGTGCGCAGTACTGGAGACCATATCTCCAGAAGGATATTGATGCTTTGCAGAGAGTTCAGAGAAGAGCTACTACACTAGTACATGGATTGCAGGATAAAACTTACCAGGAAAGATTAAAGGACCTTAATAATGTATAGCTTGGAAGAAAGACCAGACAGAGGGGATATGATAGACACTTTTAAATACATAAAGGGAATCAACAAGGTAAAAGAGGAGAAAATATTTAAAAGAAGAATAACTGCTACAAGAGGACATAGTTTTAAATTAGAGCAGCAAAGGTTTAAAAGTAATATCAGGAAGTATTACTTTACTGAGAGAGTAGTGGATGCATGGAATAGCCTTCCTGCAGAAGTGGTAGCTGAAAATACAGTGAAGGAGTTTAAACATGCATGGGATAGGCATAAGGCCATCCTTCATATAAGATAGGGCTAGGGTCTATTTATAGTATTCCGTTTATTGGGCAGACTAGATGGGCCAAATGGGTTTATCTGCCGA
The DNA here is from genome assembly GCF_014858855.1 of Bufo gargarizans. NCBI lineage: Eukaryota > Metazoa > Chordata > Amphibia > Anura > Bufonidae > Bufo > Bufo gargarizans. The sequence goes on from NC_058083.1 coordinate 483,764,586, forward strand.
CACATTATATGTTTCTATGTAACATAAAGGATGAGTTCGTCAATGCATATAGAAGCTTCCTAAACAGAATGGTGCAAACATATTTGGCAACATCTATGAATGGCAAGTTTCTATGTTTGGAATGTAAAAATGACATCAGTATAATTAAGAATGACTCCTTTAAACATTCATATTACAGGACAAACATACAGTATCATAGATATACTTGCAGGTCCAATTATGTGTGTATATGTTGGAATGCCTGTGCAGAAAAATGGCTGAAACTACCAGGGCTGGACTTGTCATGTGGCAATTCTGGCAAATGCCAGATGGGCTGGTACCAGAGTGGGCTACCCCAGGCGTCTCTAGGCCAAGACATTCAGGGCTTGGCCCCAAACGTTTTGCCCAGGACCCAAAAAGTAGGGTCCTACCACAATTATAACTATCTGGTGCAATACACGGGACATTATAACTACCTGGGGAAATACAAGGGGGCATTATAATTACTTAGGGTGAACCTTAGGGTTACCTGGTAGGTGAACATTATAGCTACCAGGTCCTATACAGGGAGATATTATAACTACTGAGGTAATACAGAGGAATATTATAAGTACTGGGGCAATACAGGGGGCTTTATAACTACTAAGTGAACTATAAAGGAACTAATAACTAGTGGGGTCCCTTAAGGATTATTACCACTGGAGAAACCTTATGGTGTCTTATTACTTCTGGGGCACTTTAGGCACTGCAGGGGGCATTATTATCAATGAGAGCACTCTGGGAGAAAATTAAAATTGGTGGGACTTTTGGGTGCACTATTAGTATGGGGGACTATCTGTATGGTACTGTTATTTCTGCAGTATAGTGTTTGTTGGCATTGGAGAGAACAGTGGGCATAGTATTGGGGGTAGCAGCAGAATAACAATCTTGGGGCACCAGAAGGGGATGATGATGGAAAAGGGAGAAATCAGGTATGTTTGTATGGTAGACTCTGCAGAGACGAAACATGGCTGAAAAATGTCATCATGGTGGTCTGCTTCCAATTGAGAAGATAAGAAAAGAGAACATCTACATCACAGGAGACATAACTGTATGTAAGAGGTATCTAGTTAAGGTGTGAAGATGAAATTTATGATCATTTGAATTCCATTTTTTATATGTTCATTTAAATTTCATTTGAAGGCCTGTGAACGCAGGTGCAAGGGAGTAAGGCTTTGTCTACGTATTTTCTCAAGGTTGTTTTGGGATTCTGACTCGCTCCGGACCTGTGAACTGGCCGCTCCAAGATCTGGGGTGAGAGCAGATGAACAACACGTACACAGTGACAATTATGGAACTCATGTGCTGCCTATGTTCCACTATGAAATAGAGATTTTTGTTTAATTGGTATAAAGCTATAACTCTTTAGGAAAAAAGTCAGAAGCTCATCCTACGGGGGAATGCCTCGTGTAGGGACCTAATCGTTTTTTTCTCAATCGAGACTCAGACATTTTAATTATAAGGCAAACTTTTCTTTAATTCCCAGGCTGAAGGGTTCAGAATTTAGATACGGCTGGCCAAGACCATATCAAAGTGTGGAAGGATGTATTAGGAATGTCCCTCTCACTTCAGTAAAGTCTCTATCAGCCTTAAACAAGCGAGTACCTTACTGACTGATTCTAGGACCTTTTAGTTCTTTCTTTCTCTCTCTGGAATACCGTAAAGTAGAGATGGATTTCTTGATGCAAATATCTCAGTGATAGTGATTATCTGGGACTTAGGCTTAGTCATCTGAGGAGTGAGCAAATGTAGCTCCTCTCTTTCTCGGCTAACACTAGAGTGAATTAGGGGTGGACCTAAGTCCATCTCCCAGCTTCCACAAAGGTAAAGTCAAAATTGTTAACCCTGAATTATTCATACACTAGACAGGTGTAATACATCAAATGGCAACAATAATATTAAATAACAAAAGCAACATTGCAAGTAACTTATCCTGGGGTATCCTCATTGTTGCTTCTTAGCCATCTAATGCAAATGCATCAGTGTGCAAGGCGGAAAACAAGGGGCATGCCCAACTTTCAATGTCACTGCTGAATGTCTTCCTCTGCTGGTGGATTACAATAAGGAAGCTCCTGAGAGGCTGTTTCCTCTCAAATTCCCATATCAACTGTTATGTTACGATGTGTACTGTGGCCCAGCAGTATTTATGTAGATAGCATAGTTTTGGTATCATTTCTATGTAGTAAATATGATTCTGGTATTGCATTACTGTAGTAAAAGTGTAGCAAAAGTGCCTTCAATTGCTAACCTCATTCCCTGGCTGTTCTTTCCACAGCAGGTGCAATGCAGTAATGTTACCTGCTGGGCTGATTAGAAGAGCACATAGGCCAAGGATCATTCCATGGTCTGTCTCCTCTGCTACTCGGCGTTAGTAAAAAAAAGAAGAGGGTTAATCCGGTACTCCTATGAAGGGAAATATAGGATATAGACGCAGGGCGCCAAGGGTAAAGGCCAGAGTGGATATAGAGACCAAATGTATTAAAAATAAGAGAACATGTCCTATAGTAGGGCATATAATAAAAGAATAGAAGCCGAAGAGGAGTAAGGCAGCAGAAGGTGATGAACTATAAGCAGAAACGCTATATAGTGACAATAGAAAAAAAGAAATAGAAAAAAAAAGATTCACCTAATGGCGCCAAACTACTGGCGGATAAAATAGTTGTATGGTAAAATTATATGTCAATAGGTGCCCCTTACCAATAAATAGTAAGATAATCAGTGACCATATGGTAGAACTATCTGCCATCCGGTTCTATTGTCCAATCTAATATAGCAAACATGACAGCAATATAAAGTGCTTTAAAAACATAAAAGACAGGTGGGAAACACCACACTCATTTCACCAGGGAGGGGTGCTGTGGGATAAAGCTCAAGACACCCACAACAACCTCCTCCCTCGCCTGGCTCGCTCGTAGGGTTAGTGGAATATACGGCAGTCCAACGCTCTGTACTTCTGGTATAATCCTTTAATAAGATCGGTCAAGTGTAGCTCAATGCGTTTTGGGGAATAACAGACCCCGTCCTCAGGAGCAAGGTTCAGTAAAAATATTAACAGAATAAAACATATTTTGGGGACAGACACTTAGATGAAGCATGTGGCGTTTTTGGCGTCAAGAGATACGCCATTGCCACTTCCGGTCCCGGAAGTGACGTCACCATTAGAAAGACAAAATATCATATATCAAAATACAAAAACACATAAATAGTTGCATGAAAAGGATGTACATTAAATGGTAAGGGCACTGGTCCTAATAAAAAGAAGACTTGAATAAACATGAATTTTCTGTAGAATCTTTGAGTCATTATTTATCTTTATGTAATTCTAATTTCATTTTATATTCATTTCATTATTACTTGCTTTCATTCGGTATATAAACTTTAGGTTTCTATTTGCGTTCCAGAACTATAGAGTATACAAGTGTCCTACTCATTAGCGTTCCACCAACAAGAACCTCTAGATAACCCTGCACCTTTTGAAGCCGATGCGTGTCACACACCGAAAACGTTACATCTTCTGATGTGGAACGCATCTAGACATACTTCCGGTCTATGCGTTCCACAAACCGGAACTTCGGCTACTGTCGGCCGGCGTGAGTATCGCTAGTACTCTCGGCCTTTTCTGTTTATTTCAGTCCAGCCTTAAATTAATTTAACCCCCTCCCCAAGAAAATTTTTAAATGTCAACCTCGTTGAAAGTGGGTACATGGAAACTAGTGGCAGTGGAATGATGCACTGCAGACTCCAGCTTTGCCTGGACTGTGATAAAATGGTGATATTGATGCAGTAATCCACTAAAACTATTCAGCGCCAGTGCTCCTTCCAAACATTTAAAAAGGGGGCAAAACATATTTTTTACATTTTCCTCTGCCCCCAAAGAATTTTAAAGTTTCAACAGTGTAGAAAGTGAGTACGCGGAACTGACCCTCAGGCATTTTTGGCAGTGACATGATGCTTTGCAGGCTCCAGTTTTGCCTGGACTGTGAGAAAATGCTGATATTGATTTGGTAATCACGTATTAAATTACAGCTTTGTGGAACCTGAATACATGTAAACTGACGATTGAGAGGCATTAGTAGCATGATGCAGGTCGCAGCAGCAGCAGCCGTACTAAATGTAACTATAGGCAACAGATAGCAACAGTTGCAAGATGGGGCACAGCAAGTAAGGCAAGGGGCTGGTGAAGTCTATACATTGGAATCAGCTGGAGGAGTGTGAAAATCCGCCTGAATCCAGGCTTGGATTGACAAAAGTGATGTTTTGGACACTGGTGGAGGACAACTTGGTTTATTTGATTGTCCCCATGCCACCCATGGCGCTGAAAATGCTCCCCAAGTTGACAATGGAGGCATGGCAAGAAAGAAGATACAGTAGAGAGCATGCTGTTCCAGTTCCGGCCACTGTTCTAGCCTGCCTGCCCAGAAATCCATGAGGTCAGGGAACTGGGTATGCAACAGAGACTGGCCATAGTTTAGGTAGACTTGAACCTAGGCATTGAGGCGGGAACTGTTGGCTTGCTGACTGGCTTCAGCTAGGAGTGGCACGTGGAATAACTGCTCCATTATGTTGAGGAGACTGAAATGGCTGCTGCTACTGTTGCTGCAGCTTCGGCTACTCGTGGTGGCAAGAGGGGGGTGACTCTGCATGGGGTGGAGGGGGGCCTCCTTTTCAGACATGCTGGCGGTAGGCATCTGCTCTCTGACTACTTCTCCTCCTCTTGCAGTGGCAGCTTCACATCCTCATCTTCGTTATCCTTCCCATCCATGGCAGATTCCCTTTGTGTGTGTCCCAACAGCTATATGGTGGACAGCAAGATGCGTGAGCTGCTCTTCTTCTGCTGTGGTTCCCTACTGCATGAGCATCAACGTCTGTTCTAAGATAAATATGAGGATGATGTTGTTTATGCCGCAATTGTCACTGCTGACAAACTTTTTGGCCTCTTCGAAGAGCTTTAGCGCCAGACAGGTGTCTTGGATAACCTGCCACTGCATGACCTTAAAGCAAGACATGCTCCCTGCTGCTAAGACTGTCTGGTGGATGACAAAATCATTTGTGGCTTTTCTCTGCTCATACAGATGCTTGAGCATGTGCAATGTTCAATTCCAGTGAGTTGGCATATCACGGATTAAGCAGTGTAGCGGCAGGCCGTTCCGTTCTGTTGCTGTGGTCCAGGAGAGCGTTCATCGCCACTTAAGAGTGTCTGAAGTGCTTGGACACTGAGTCCTTGACTTAGCCAGAACCTTGTGCAAGCTAGTGTACTTATTTGGAAAGCACTGCACTACTAGGTTGACAATGTGCGCCAAGTAGGGAGCATGTGTTCAGGGTGGCCACAATGTTGCGCCCATTGTCGCTTACCACCTTGCCCAGTTGGAGTCAGCGGGGTGACATCCAGCAGGATGTTTGCTGCTTGATGAACTTGAGCAACTGCTTACCGGTGTGGCAACTCTTTCCCAGGTCGATCAGCTCCAACACGGTGTGGCAACTCACTCTTGACCTAAAACATGTGATAGAAAGGAGTGGTAGTGGGAGCGACCCTGTGCTCAGCTGCTGTTGGGGATGAGAATGTGTCCATGGAGGAGGTGGATAAGTGCCTGGAATGGTAGCCAGACCGACATAATGGTGGGAGGGTCAAAAGAACCTGACTTCGTGGCGGGGGTGCTGCCTCACTGCAGCTGGAAAAAACATTCACCCAGTGGGCCGTGAGAGATATATACTATCCCTGCCTGCAAGAGCTTCTCCAGGTGTAGACCGTGACGTGAACCTTGCCGCACAACGAGAATCTCAGGGAGCGGCCCACGTTATCCTCCATGTGAGAGTACAAGGCAGGGATGGCTTTTTGGGAGAAATAATGCCAGCTAGGAATCTTCCAGCAATTAGCTCCCTCAAGGCAGCAGACTCGGCCAAACGGTACGACAGCAACTGCACCGCCAGCAACTTAGCCAGGTGGGAATTAAGCTTGCGCACAATCAGATTGCTGTGCGTGTACAGTTGTTTCCTTGCCAATTCTGTTTTGTTATCGATGGCTGAGCAGGAGAAGCGGAAAGGGATGTTGACAATGTGAGAAACACTGTACTGGTCATTGCTGGACCAGAGAAGGAAGGAACCTCTGCCGTGGTAGCTGGCTGCCAGCTCTGTTTTCCAGGGCCGGCCTTAGGTGTTCAGGCGCCCTGTGCGAGCTAACCTTGTGGAAGGTACATTTCTCCCTGTCCCCTCCAGATGGGCAGCATCAGCACATCTCTGCCCCCCCCCCAGTCACCAGAGATGTGCCATATTGGCACATTTCTCCCTGTCCCCTCCAGATGGGCAGCATCTCAGCACATCCCAGTCCCCCCATCCCCCATGGCACTGTTGGCACATTTCTCATTCTCCAAATAAATACATACTTGTTCTTGTAGATAGACGACTAGCTCTAGCCTCCTCTAGCGCTGTAGTGCTTCCGCCTGCCGCGTGGGCCTTGCTGTGTCTGCTGGGCGCGCTCCGTCTACTCTCTGGGGGCGGAGCTCAGTGGCAACGTCAAAAGGAAAGACGTGCCTGTGCAGTGCGGCAGCTACGCTCCGTCTCCAGCAGCCACTGGTCTCTTAAAGAAACAGGCAGGCCAGCCAGGCAGCAGAGCGGGGCTCAGAGCGGCCGCGAGCCCCGCCCCCTCCTCACTCCTTCAGTCCGGACCGGAGCGCTACCTGTGTCACACTGTATAAGTCGGCCGGCCGCCCGCCCGCAGGCCCTGCAGAATAAAGATTCGCGTCACGGCGGGCTGTCGGCCGCCCGGCGCCCCTGTTGCTAAGGTGCCCTGTGCGGCTGCAGAGCCCGCACACCCCAAAGGCCGGCCCTGCTGTTTGCCCACGGATGGGGTGATGCTGCTTCATGTGGTTTATTAGAGCTGTGGTGCCTACGTTTGTTTTTGCCTACCCACGTTTTATTTTGCTCTTTCACAGCTTGCACAAGGCAATACTTTTGTCAGCATGGAGAAAAACTGCCAGACGGGAGATACTCATGAAGGGGTACAGGTACAGCTTTGGCCCCCCCTCCCCTGCTCTTCACCGACTGCCACTGTTGCTGACCCCAACACCAATAGCATGGATATGTGGGCCACTACTACTACCACCACCTCCTTCTCGGCAGTACAAATGCTTACTGGTCTCACACAAGTAGTCATCAGGGAGAGTCTCTTGACTATCTGCCGTAGGGCGTGGTGGGGTTTTCTTTCCACTTCTTAGAAAAAAGGGAGATGCCCCTCTAGGAAGGGGCAGTAAAGACTGGAAGGACTCCACTTAAAGCTTTCTTTGGGGCTCCACAGCACAGTGTCTGACTTTGAACTCACCTCCATGTCATCCTGCTGCGACTCAGAGGAGTAGTGAGCCATCTAATCCACTATCCCAACCTCTTTCTCCTCAACATCAACAATCATATTTTGCCTTTCCATAATCCAGCAGGGACTACTACTTCTGACCAGATAGATGGTGCTGCTACTACCAACATTCTGGCTCTGGGTCTTTCGTTTGGAACACTTCCGTAGCCCAGACATGTTTGGACCTCTCAGTTCATGTTGTGCACTACCCTGTGTGTTGGTCTAGTAAACAAGTATATATTCTGCTAGTATGAATATAATCAAGCACCCCCCCCCCCCCAAAAAAAAATAAAAGATTAAAAACATGTGAGATTGGATCTAATTTCATGTTCACTCCCAGATACTTTTGTGTGCTACTCTGTCTATTGGTGTAGTAATCCCGTACAGTGTATATATGCTGCTAGTTTGACTATAATCAGTCCCCAATACAAAAACAAAAAATTGATTGGAAATGTGTTTCTAAATGCAGAAATAAAGGGAAACTAATATAGGCCTAAATTTGTTATCCCTCACTGATACTTTGGTGGTTTAATTAAATTGAACATGTCTTAAAAAAAATTTAAATTCTAACCGTCTGGAAACTGTATTGGTTGCTGAGGGACGATCCTCCCCTACTCACTACCACGGTCCCTGGCTTCATGCTTAGGAGAGCACTGTCCTCCCTGGCCACCTCCTTCATGGTCCGCGTCTGGCAGCATTGTGGGGCAGGTAACGGCTGTGATCAGCTCTCGGTGTCTTCCCATTCACTGCCGCCGTCCTAGGCTCTGTCCTTACACGCACTGTCCTTCCTGGAATCTGCTCCACAATTTCCTTCTAGCCCTGGACACAGCATGCCTTCCAGCCTGTTCCCTGTAGCTGTCATGACTATGTGACTGGTCGTGACTCTTTGTGTCGCATGCAGTTGTCAGCGGTCTGCTTGTTGTGTACCGCAGGTGAGGGCAGTTAGTATGTTGTCTCACGTGTGGTTGCCGCTGGCAACATGATGTTTGTTGGCAGTGTAGCAGCCTGAGCTGGTTGTTAGGCGGCTCGCTGTCAAGGAATGCGGTTGCATCCGCAACGTGTGTTTGTATGTGTTCACTTTCTATGTTTTGTGTGCACAGGATTTAGTTGTGTGTGCATTTCCCATTTTAAGTGACACTTACCTTGTCTGGTGTTGAAAGGGTTAACTCCTTTCCTAGTATGTGTGTGTGGGTGTGGCTGCTTGGGCTATTTAGCTCCTGCTGGATGCCTGTAGCTGAGGGGTACTCCAGCCATGCTTTATGCTGGAGTCATCCTCCTGGTCTTATATGCCATCTATCCAGTGAGGGCCACCCTTCTGGTCATAAAAAAATATATGTATGATGTTAAGAAGATGTTTTTATGCTCTCTATGTTGTTTGCAGCTATGGGTGTCCTGGAGACCTGTGTGAGTTGTGTGTGTGCTGTGTCCTTAATGCTTGTGTGGACATCAGTACTTGTGCACAGGTTCTAGTCAGTGTGTCTGTGGCAGGTAGGTGTGGTACTTGTTTAACTCACCTGCCATATCCATATGCTGTATATGTTTCCCCTCTCCTTGCTCCTTGGCCAGTGAGACTCCTGTTCGTCCGTGTCTAGGAGGAACAGGTCGTCTTACCCTGCTCCTAGTCCAGGGATTTCCTGAGGGCTAGTAGAGACCCTAGGTTCCGGAGTATGAGCCCTCCTACCATCTGGGTTGGCTCATACGGTTAGGAGTCAGGGTCAGAATTAGGGACGCGCTAGGAGGTGACCTGCTCCCTTATCCTGTCGTCCTGGCCTAGCAGCTACCCTTATCCTATTGACATCGCACGGTTGAGGGTTTCCCCCACTCTCAGCCGTGACAGTAGCACCTCATTGAGTGCGGCATGTGTCTTTTCCTGTTATCCACATGTGACCTGTTCGACCAATCCCAACCATCCTGCACCTATATAAATAGTCCAGCCCCCTTCCCAGGTGCTTGAGCATCAAAAGTCCTTGTGTCCTGCAAAGGTAGCATTTATCTGTGCTTGAGTTCCTGTATTCTTTACCCATGCTTGTCTTCTGGATTCTGCTTCCTGTCTGATCCTTGCCTGCTTTGTCTCGAATCTCCTGTTGCTAATCCAGATTGCCTGACCTGCATCTGTGCTGCTTGTCCTGACCCATTGCTTGTATGACTACCCCTCTGCCTCATCCTTTGGTCCTGCTCTGTCACTCCTGGTTACAACTCGGCTTGTTGACTGCTCTGGTCCGCCTGGATCAGCTGCTTTGTGTACCAATCCACCTCAAGAGGTACTGTAGTACCTGTGTTCTGCTTGGGAAAGTCCCCACCATCAGGGGTACTGTGAAGAACAAGGGGTTCTCTTAGACAGCGCCCTTAGAGGAGGTTGATAACATAGAATACTGGGGTCACACCCGCTGGTTTGTGACAGAAAATAAAAATACATAAAAGGAAAACTAAGGCTTGACACTCAATTTCTGCTTAAGTCGCACAGTTATATTGCTGGTATACCTTGTGTCTTCTACTAATCCCACATGTATATGCTGGTTTAACTACATTTAACAATCCCCCAAAAAAAATTTATTCCGACGATGTGGAAACTGAAAATACATAAACGGATAATTGAGGCATGATGCTCAACTTTAACTTGACACACACAGGTAGATTGTTGTCACACTGTGGGTATTGCTGCAGTAATCACGTATATATGCTGCTTAGTCTAATTGAATGCACCCCCCAAAAAAAATATATATATATATTGTGACCGTGTGGAAACTGGAAATTCATAAATGGAGAATGGAAGATTGAGGCTTGACAATCAATTTCAACTGAACGCACACAGGTTGATTGCTGCCACACCGGGGGTATTGCTGTAATAATGATGTACATATTGTCTAGAAAAAAACAGGTGTGGGGGGGCACACTTCAAAGGACAACACTCTGAGGGATGGTAATAATACAATTTAATAAAATTTAAATTAAGAATATACCCCTAAAACATACATAAAATGTGGTACATCATTAAATATGTCCCAATCAATTATAATGCACACTCAATTCGCAGAATGGCTCTGTAAAGCAATGTATACTGTTATCCACAATCGGCAATGCTATCCAAATGATTAATAGCTAAAGTCCAGCAACTTCAAGCTTAAGGTGATAGTGTCCCGCAAGTAGGTAGGGCAGATATATATGTTCACATCCACTGACGGCCGAACTAATAATCGGCCTGTATGTTCCAGTGCACTCTCAATCTAATGCCCACACTTAGGAGCTGACAGTCCAGAACTTGAAAATGCTATTATGAGGTAGAGTATGTGCTCCAAACCGAGCCCGGTCTTACCCTTCACCGCTGTTGTAGCGTTGTTCCAGGAGGCCGCACACCCGCAGCGTCCCACGTGGTGTGCTGCTGCCTGTACGCGGCGTCCCACGTGACCTGGTTTCCAAGGGGACCGGATGCAAGCTCGTGTGACGTGTAACTTGTGCGCCAGCTTCCACTCTGTGCTCTTAATTACGTAACTCTTTCTTTTCTTTGCCGGCTTTCTCGCTTTTTCTTTGCTCCTGTGTAGATCAACGCTTACTCTAGACACCGCCAGACGCGTTTCGGGGTCTCAAGCCCCTTCCTCAGGCCACATACAGGCCGATTATTAGTTCGGCCGTCAGTGGATGTGAACATATATATCTGCCCTACCTACTTGCGGGACACTATCACCTTAAGCTTGAAGTTGCTGGACTTTAGCTATTAATCATTTGGATAGCATTGCCGATTGTGGATAACAGTATACATTGCTTTACAGAGCCATTCTGCGAATTGAGTGTGCATTATAATTGATTGGGACATATTTAATGATGTACCACATTTTATGTATGTTTTAGGGGTATATTCTTAATTTAAATTTTATTAAATTGTATTATTACCATCCCTCAGAGTGTTGTCCTTTGAAGTGTGCCCCCCCACACCTGGTTTTTTCTAGACAATTCTTTACATTTGGTCCTAAGGGTGGGACCAGGGGGTGTGCACCTTATCCGTATAGGAAGGGGGTGAGCCACCGCTGCTTTTTGATTCTCACTAATGATGTACATATGCTGCTTAATTAAATTGAAACCCACCCCCCACCCCCCCCCCAAAAAAAAAATTGTGACCGTGTGGAAACTGAAAATATGTAAATGGATGATTGAGGCGTGATGTTCAGGCAGATTGCTGTCACACCATAGGTATTGCTGCAGCAATCACATATATTATGCTACTTATTTATATTTTGAACTCTACAAAAAAAAAGGATTTCTGTGAAAATGCAAGTATTTGCTTGCAGGTAGCTGCTCTAGAGGCGCACCTACACTACTGACAGCAGGCACAGCTACAGGTCCTGTCTCATCTCTCCCTGTAATCTACCATGCTTTTCTCTTTTGTACACAACACACAAGATTCTTCTTTGGAATCCTAGCCTTTTCCTTCACTGTTCCTGGCAATAAACTTGATTGATTGATTTCTGTCTGTCCCTGATTGATTTTTCACTGTCCCGGACTCCCTAAGATCGCTTTCCTTGCAGACACTGTCATACACAACCCTCTCTCATAGCCCAGCACCTGCAGCATTGATTGGCTCATCCAGGCTGTTTGTTAGCCTGGGAGCCAATCAGGGAAAGCTCTGCCCCCCACTTCCTCTCAGGTTCATGTGAGAGCCCTTCTTCCTCCCTACTGCCTTTTTCCCACCGACATGTGCACTAAAATGGTGCTACGTGCCGTAGTGGATTCGTACAAAACAAACCTGGAAAGATTCGAGTTCGTCTGCTGTCTAAAAAGTAGCAAAGTCTCCCAATAAAAAAGTATCTCTGCTTTTACAAAAAAAAAAGTTCAATTCAGATTGTTAGAAAAATATGTCATAGCCCTCACTTACTGATGACCAGCAACAAAAGCATTGTTAAATCATTGCAAAAATCTTTCTCCTTGGCTTGGTGATAGCATATACCTCTGTGGGCCAAACCAATCAATCACAAGTCTTGTAGGCTGAAATAAAAGAAATTTACAGATGAAATTTGTTTCAGTGGGGAGTTAAATGTATTCTGTACTAATAGAAGTCTTTCTAAGCAACACATTATATTTAATCTATAGGAACAAAGGCATTGCTATATCAGATGCTTTCATACCCCTGCCGATATAAAATAAACAATATTGCAATGTTTACTGGTAGCTACTATTTAAAGACAGATGTGACTGTAAAATATTTCCCAGTGGTGTACTTATATTGAACATCTTGAATTTTCTGCTTCTTTAGGATCAAGTCAAAGAATTACCAGTTCTTTGCATTGTGTTATTAAAGGAATTGTACACGAGGTGATCACTGGGTACCTGGCAAAAAATGCTCAATTTCCCAGCAGTGCCACCACAGTTCAAATGAAGCATTACATGGTATCAATTGAAATCAGTGGGCTTTCTGCTTAATGCTTGGATGTGGTAGATCAAAACAATTTTAAGATTGCTTGAAGCCCCTGCTTTTTATGGCTTTTTGCAGCCGACATAAGAAATTTTATCTTCTTAAAGATATATTATTCTTTCTCCACTTATCAGTTTCCTCTTCCCTTCCCCCTGTCTCATGCAGTGTCTATAATTGTAATTGATCATTCAGTTCAGTAGTAGAATCTACCTTCAGTGAGGCTGTAATGAAGACGGATAATCAGCCTCAATGAGAGATCAGGTTAGATTTGTATTTGTATATGAAGAGGGAGGGGAGAAAGAATATGGAGCTGCTGCAGACAGACAGAAGCAAAGAGAGGTTGCTGCATCTAGCACATGTTTTACTATCCCACCATAGTTCTAGATTCACGGCAACACTGTCCAGTATAATATGTGATGTACTACATACTGCTGCTGTGTGTGTGTGTGAGAGAGATAGGTGAGCAGGATCTCCTCTTCTCTATGTGTGGTGTGTATGAGAGACATCATAGCAGGTAGTCTCCTGAGCTAAGCATAGGGACAACTAACAATTAGATATGGAGCTTGCGCTGTGTACATACATGATGCTACAGTATATTCTGAAAATTCATCAAATTCTATATGTTGGAGCTGAATGCATTCAATGTGCCATTGAATGATGTCTCTGTATCGTACTGTAGCACTAGCATTTCAGGTTTTGATAATCCAGGGTTAAAAACTAAGAAAGAATCATATTTCTTTCAACCGTTATCACCTGAGCTCTGCAATACCTAAAGCAAGTGTCATTACATCTATCTGTTATAAATGGTAACCTACCTTATAATTTTCCTATGGGGGTAATTCATCAAGGCAAGATCATTAATGTCAGAAGATAAGAAAAAAATAGAACCTGTGACCTTTGTGTAACTATAAATTCAGTTTTTTAAACACCAAGTAAGACATTCTCATAAAGAAACTGAAGGAAGAAAGGGATGACAGCATTATGAAGAGGGTCTTAAAAGCTTTTTATCTAATAGTTTTGTTCTGTAGCCTTGAATTAATCCCACAGACATTGCACTTCCCGAATTATGAAAATAAATGGGGTTATTATCTCTTTGTTATACCTCATGCTTTATTAATATTAAAGAAAAATGTAAAGACGGGGGGCACTCTATAACTGGCAATATATGGACTAACGCAATAATCTAAATATCGTTTATTTGATAGTTTCACATCATAAAAACACAAACCAATTGCAATAAAATCATGGATCAAAAAATATAACCCTATAAGATATATATATAAAAACAATATAAACAAGATCTTACTACCCCCTGTAGTAGTGATATCTGAATAATACTATCTATAGGTGGTGATATATCGCAATCTATGCTGGTGGCATTATATAGTATGATCTTATTGAGTAAATGATCCTATTGAGTAGATGGTCCCCTATCCTGGGACATACAGTATAACAGTATATATATATTTTAGGACCCAGGCCCATTCCGTCCCAATGATATCAACAGTCTTTATAAGTGGGGTAAAGTCCTCCAATATACACGTTCACCTGTATGGCAGGAGGGGTCACTGCTTTTAATAGTTTGTCCTGCAGACCCTTCTAGTATAGAAGTGTCCAATATTTGGACCGTTTAGCCTGTGGATTGGGACTAAACGCTATACGTTACCAATCCTGCAATAAAGATGTTCGACCGTTCTGTATCCGGGCCAAAAGCAACACCAAAAGACCCAGAAGACCACAGAAAACACAAAAAATTATTTCCCTTGTGAAGAAAACAACCTTCACAACAGTTGGCCAGATCAAGAACACTCTCCAAGAGGTAGGTGTATGTGTGTCAAAGACAACAATCAAGAGAAGACTTCACCATAGTGAATACAGAGGGTTCACCACAAGATGTAAACCATTGGTGAGCCTCAAAAACAGGAAGGCCAGATTAGAGTTTGCCAAACAACATCTAAAAAAGCCTTCACAGTTCTGGAACAACATTCTATAGACAGATGAGACCAAGATCAACTTGTACCAGAGTGATAGGAAGAGAAGAGTATGGAAAAGCAAAGGAACTGCTCATGATCCTAAGCATACCACCTCATCAGTGAAGCATGGTGGTGGTAGTGTCATGGCGTTGGGCATGTATGGCTGCCAATGGTACTGGTTCTCTTATATTTATTGATGATGTGACTGCTGACAAAAGCAGCAGGATGAATATCTAAGTGCTTCGGGCAATATTATCTGCTCATATTCAGCCAAATGCTTCAGAACTCATTGGATGGTGCTTCACAGTGCAGATGGACAATGACCTAAAGAATACTGCAAAAGAAACCAAAGAGTTTTTTAAGAGAAAGAAGTGGAATGTTATGCAATGGCCAAGTGAATCACATGACCTGAATCTGATTGAGCATGCATTTCACTTGCTGAAGACAAAACTTAAGGGAAAATACCCCAAGAACAAGCAGGAACTGAAGACAGTTGCAGTATAGGATCCGGCAAGCAGTTCCGGCAACAGAACTGCTTGCCAGATAACTCTGCCGCAAGTGTGAAAGTAGCCTTAGTTGCTGTCTGGCTAGTGCAGACCTCTGCTCCCGACTACAGAGCCTCGTAGCATTGTTTTCTGTAAAGATAGGAGGAAGACCACCTTCCCCTCTAATGCCAGCCCTGAGTGTAGGTCCTATGCACTTATCCAGGTTAGGGACCGTTGGCCAGTTGGGGAATGCCATTTAGGATGTATTGTCCAAGTTGGTAGGGTGAGTGGTGCAGGATGAGTTTAAGGCTGCACTGTTCCCTACCTTATGTGACAACTAAATTACATGCAGTTACAAAAGTGTTCAGATTCAGGTGCTGGTTTAAAAATTTTAGAATATTTTTTGTGGGACAACCCCTCTAATAAATACATTTAAATAATAAAAATTCAAGATCTCAGTCAACTGCCGATTGTCTTGATATCTTCCTGACAGTAGGGTATTCTAGCGTTAGCCTATTTCACTCTGCCTGTTCATACAGATAAAGAATATATACACAATCAAGAAGGTTCTGCGAGCACTACAGCAAAAACCCAGATCTGAAATAGAAAAGCTGTAATAAAACTCTCAGATCATACAGATTAAGGCCCTAGATATCCCATAAAATGTAATGTGGCAATGTAGAAAACTACAGTTTTCTGTATAACAATAGATATGATCAACTTTTTTGCTGTGCTATTTTGCAGATAAGTTACGAATGCAATTTCACTGTGAAATCACTAAGTTTAGACTTAGTTATTTAAAAGTTTATATGGTTTTAAATAATCATTTCATTTATTGAAGAAAAAAAAAAATCAAAAAATAACTGTCCATGTGTAAAAGTAATTGTCACCCTCCAAACTTAAAAGGGTTGTACAATGTTTCCCGATCCACAGGATAGGGAATGAGGATGTGATTGGTGGATGCTTAGATCTCTGTGAATGGAGGTCCTATATCATCCCCATATGAATGAAGTGCTGGCTGAGCATGCATTCTGCCAGTACATTTTTTTTATCTGTATGTGTATAGAACGGGCACTCAGGCCATAGGGAGTTGCATCAAAAAGAATTTAATAAACATATCACCATAACATTAAACATTAAAACATAGCATTAAAAACAAATCATTCCATAGTAATCAAATATTGGATCGAATGTTGGTTTATATAATCGACTGATGAAAACCATATAAAATATGGACTGCTACATATAAAGATTTATAATAGCCACTGAAGAAGAGGTCTGTAACCTTTGACGCCACCAAACACGTGAACACCATTCGAAAAAAACACGTGATCACCACTCTAAAGTCTTGTTTGAGTCTCAATCTAATGCAATATGCCACTGAAGCTTGCATCTACACCGAACTACCGGTAAAAGAAATCTTCACTGACTAGGCGTGCGGTCTGTCCTGCTGAATAAACCACTGGGAAGTGGTGAAGACACGGTAAAGAGACTGCTCTTTTTCTTTTCATATGTTCGCTTGCCTTCCTTTCATATGCTTGCTTGCTATACAAGATATCCGTATCCATATGGTAAACTATATCAAGCCATGAGTGGTCATATATTTTACTAAAGAGAATATAAGTGGTCCTACACATTACCATTGGGAATAGCATCTGGAGGACTTTCATTCTGTTTTTTATTTTTTTTATTTTTTTATTTTTTATATTTATGTGGTTTTCCCAAACAATCAATGCTTTTCATCAATCAATTTTTTTGAGTACTTTACTTGATTTACTGTTTGATCATCCATCTTCATCAGTCGATTATATAACCAACATTCGATCCAATATTCGATTACTATGGAATGATTTGTTTTTAATGCTATGTTTTAATGTTTAATGTTATGGTGATATGTATATTAAATTATTTTTGATGCAACTCCCTATGGCCTGAGTGCCCGTTCTATACACATACCTATTTTGCGCTTGTTTATTGGGGTAAATATATACGTGAGCACCTGATTCCATTCGGATTGGAGGTGAGCCGCCCGTTCATATTTTCTCAAACATTTTTTTATCTGTGTCAAGTACAGTGCTCACCAATAGAGATGACCTTGCGGTTCACCCGGCGGTCGTTTTGCGGCAAACTTTGCATGTTTGCGATTCGCCGAATATGCGAACATATGGAGATATTCGCGCCCGCCATATTCTTTTACATTGTGAAAAACTTTGACCCATGACACATCCATCAGATGGTACAGGACAGCCAATTGAGACGCTTCAGCACATGCAAATTCTGCTATGGTCTTGTTAGACCAACAAATCCCTGTAGGGGTCACTAACCAATATTTGAAAAAAATATATCTATAAACTTCTCTTTATTGATGCCAATCTACGACTTACATACACAAACTTGTTTAAAATTGTCAGGGTTCAGTGAGATGATGTAAGGCTATTTATTTCTGTATGCTAAATGACTCTTAGCTATATTGGGATATTCCCTTCTGCCTATGGGGTGCACTAACAAGGCACATGTAATTGCATGCTATAGAGAACCTCTTATATATTTTATTTATGGGGTGATTATGACCGGTCCATATCAACAACCTTTTTATTTTTCAAGTTGTTGATCCACTATACATAGGATACAGGAGTGACAAGTTCACTGTATATTGCAGTCTATCCGTGCATGCGAGCTCCAGATAGCACTATCTCCTATACTCCCTATTATGGGATAACCTTGTTGGCAGTCTGAGTGTTCTACTCAATTTTCTGATAGGTGTTCCCCTATAGTGTGATGTAGTTACTGGATGCTCGATTGCAGCATGGGTTGCTGCTAACTGTTATCACTTTGCACTCACTAGAAATGCCCTGTGTAATAACTAGATAGACTCGGTCAGACTCCCTTGTGCATTATGACATTGGATTAATATCACTGTGCCTTCATTATTGCTCCCTCAACTTCTCACTGTCCCTGTTTAAAACATTAAACGCTACACTGTTACACCCCTCCCGACATGTTTCGCCACTGTGTGGCTTCGTCAGGGGAAGTGGGTATAGACGTGCGCGCGCCCACAGGTAACTCCTTTTAACCACTTCAGCCCCGCTAGGTGAAACCCCCTTCATGACCAGGCCACTTTTTACACTTCGGCACTACACTACTTTCACCGTTTATCGCTCGGTCATGCAACTTACCACCCAAATGAATTTTACCTCCTTTTCTTCTCACTAATGGAGCTTTCATTTGGTGGTATTTTATTGCTGCTGACATTTTTACTTTTTTTGTTATTAATCAAAATGTAACGATTTTTTTTGCAAAAAAATGACATTTTTCACTTTCAGCTGTGAAATTTTGCAAAAAAAACGACATCCATATATAAATTTTTTGCTAAATTTATAGTTCTACATGTCTTTGATAAAAAAAAAATGTTTAGGCAAAAAAAAAATGGTTTGGGTAAAAGTTATAGCATTTACAAACTATGGTACAAAAATGTGAATTTCCGCTTTTTGAAACGGCTCTGATTTTCTGAGCACCTGTCATGTTTCCTGAGGTTCTACAATGCCCAGACAGTAGAAAAACCCCACAAATGACCCCATTTCGGAAAGTAGACACCCTAAGGTATTCGCTGATGGGCATAGTGAGTTCATAGAACTTTTTATTTTTTGTCACAAGTTAGCGGAAAATGATGATGATTTTTTATTTTATTTTTTTTTCTTACAAAGTCTCATATTCCACTAACTTGCGACAAAAAATTAAAAATTCTAGGAACTCACCATGCCCCTCACAGAATACCTTGGGGTGTCTTCTTTCCAAAATGGGGTCACTTGTGGGGTAGTTATACTGCCCTGGCAATTTAGGGGCCCAAATGTGTGAGAAGAACTTTGCAATCAAAATGTGTAAGAAATGACCGGTGAAATCCGAAAGGTGCACTTTGGAATATGCGCCCCTTTGCCCACCTTGGCAGCAAAAAAGTGTCACACATGTGGTATCGCCGTACTCAGGAGAAGTTGGGGAATGTGTTTTGGGGTGTCATTTTACATATACCCATGCTGGGTGAGAGAAATATCTTGGCAAAAGACAACTTTTCCCATTTTTTTATACAAAGTTGGCATTTGACCAAGATATTTTTCTCACCCAGCATGGGTATATGTAAAATGACACCCCAAAACACATTGCCCAACTTCTCCTGAGTACGGCGATACCAGATGTGTCACACTTTTTTGCTGCCAAGGTGGGCAAAGGGGCACATATTCCAAAGTGCACCTTTCGGATTTTGCAGGGCATTTTTTACACATTTTGATTGCAAAGTTCTTCTCACACATTTGGGCCCCTAAATTGCCAGGGCAGTATAACTACGCCACAAGTGACCCCATTTTGGAAAGAAGACACCCTAAGGTATTCCGTGAGGGGCACTGCGAGTTCCTAGAATTTTTTATTTTTTGTCACAAGTTAGCGGAAAATGATGATTTTTTTTTTTTTCTCTTTTTTCCTTACAAAGTCTCATATTCCACTAACTTGCGACAAAAAATAAAAAATTCTAGGAACTCGCCATGCCCCTCACGGAATACCATGGGGTGTCTTCTTTCCAAAATGGGGTCACTTGTGGCGTAGTTATACTGCCCTGGCAATTTAGGGGCCCAAATGTGTGAGAAGTACTTTGCAATCAAAATCTGTAAAAAATGACCGGTGAAATCCGAAAGGTGCACTTTGGAATATGTGCCCCTTTGCCCACCTTGGCATCAAAAAAGTGTCACACATCTGGTATCGCCGTACTCAGGAGAAGTTGGGGAATGTGTTTTGGGCTGTCATTTTACATATACCCATGCTGGGTGAGAGAAATATCTTGGCAAAAGACAACTTTTCAAATTTTTTTATACAAAGTTGGCATTTGACCAAGATATTTTTCTCACCCAGCATGGGTATATGTAAAATGACACCCCAAAACACATTGCCCAACTTCTCCTGAGTACGGCGATACCAGATGTGTGACACTTTTTTGCAGCCTAGATGCGCAAAGGGGCCCAAATTCCTTTTAGGAGGGCATTTTTAGACATTTGGATCCCAGACTTCTTCTCACACTTTCGGGCCCCTAAAAAGCCAGGGCAGTATAAATACCCCACATGTGACCCCACTTTGGAAAGAAGACACCCCGAGGTATTCAATGAGGGGCCTGGCGAGTTCCTAGAATTTTTTTTTTTTTGCATAAGTTAGCGGATATTGATTTTTTTTTGTTTTTTTTCTCACAAAGTCTCACTTTCCGCTAACTTAGGACAAAAATTTCAATCTTTCATGGACTCAATATGCCCCTCACGGAATACCTTGGGGTGTCTTCTTTTCCGAAATGGGGTCACATGTGGGGTATTTATACTGCCCTGGCTTTTTAGGGGCCCTAAAGCGTGAGAAGTCTGGAATATAAATGTCTAAAAATGTTTACGCATTTGGATTCCGTGAGGGGTATGGTGCGTCCATGTGAGATTTTATTTTTTGACACAAGTTAGTGGAATATGAGACTTTGTAAGAAAAAACGAAAACAAAAACAAACAAAAAATTTCCGCTAACTTGTGCCAAAAAAAATGGCTGAATGGAGCCTTACCAGGGGGGGAGTGATCAATGACAGGGGGGTGATCACCCATATAGACTCCCTGATCACCCCCCTGTCATTGATCACCCCCCCTGTAAGGCTCCATTCAGACATCCGCATGATTTTTTACGGATCCATGGATACATGGATCGGATCCACAGAACGCATGCAGACGTCTGAATGGAGCCTTACAGGGGGGTTATCAATGACAGGGGGTGATCAGGGTAATCAGGGTGATCACCCCCCTGTCACTGATCACCCCCCCTGTAAGGCTCCATTCAGACATCCGCATGATTTTTTACGGATCCATGGATACATGGATCGGATCCACAAAACGCATGCGGACGTCTGAATGGAGCCTTACAGGGGGGTTATCAATGACAGGGGGTGATCAGGGTAATCACCCCCCTGTCACTGATCACCCCCCCTGTAAGGCTCCATTCAGACATCCGCATGATTTTTTACGGATCCATGGATACATGGATCGGATCCACAGAACGCATGCGGACGTCTGAATGGAGCCTTACAGGGGGGTTATCAATGACAGGGGGTGATCAGGGTAATCAGGGTGATCACCCCCCTGTCACTGATCACCCCCCCTGTAAGGCTCCATTCAGACATCCGCATGATTTTTTATGGATCCATGGATACATGGATCGGATCCACAAAACGCATGCGGACGTCTGAATGGAGCCTTACAGGGGGGTTATCAATGACAGGGGGTGATCAGGGTAATCACCCCCCTGTCACTGATCACCCCCCCTGTAAGGCTCCATTCAGACGTCCGCATGACTTTTACGGATCCATGGATACATGGATCGGATCCACAGAACGCATGCAGACGTCTGAATGGAGCCTTACAGGGGGGTTATCAATGACAGGGGGTGATCAGGGTAATCAGGGTGATCACCCCCCTGTCACTGATCACCCCCCCTGTAAGGCTCCATTCAGACATCCGCATGATTTTTTACGGATCCATGGATACATGGATCGGATCCACAAAACGCATGCGGACGTCTGAATGGAGCCTTACAGGGGGGTTATCAATGACAGGGGGTGATCAGGGTAATCAGGGTGATCACCCCCCTGTCACTGATCACCCCCCTGTAAGGCTCCATTCAGACATCCGCATGATTTTTTACGGATCCATGGATACATGGATCGGATCCACAAAACGCATGCGGACGTCTGAATGGAGCCTTACAGGGTGGTTATCAATGACAGGGGGTGATCAGGGTAATCAGGGTGATCACCCCCCTGTCACTGATCACCCCCCCTGTAAGGCTCCATTCAGACGTCCGCATGATTTTTTACGGATCCATGGATACATGGATCGGATCCACAGAACGCATGCAGACGTCTGAATGGAGCCTTACAGGGGGGTTATCAATGACAGGGGGTGATCAGGGTAATCAGGGTGATCACCCCCCTGTCACTGATCACCCCCCCTGTAAGGCTCCATTCAGACATCCGCATGATTTTTTACGGATCCATGGATACATGGATCGGATCCACAGAACGCATGCGGACGTCTGAATGGAGCCTTACAGGGGGGTTATCAATGACAGGGGGTGATCAGGGTAATCAGGGTGATCACCCCCCTGTCACTGATCACCCCCCCTGTAAGGCTCCATTCAGACATCCGCATGATTTTTTATGGATCCATGGATACATGGATCGGATCCACAAAACGCATGCGGACGTCTGAATGGAGCCTTACAGGGGGGTTATCAATGACAGGGGGTGATCAGGGTAATCACCCCCCTGTCACTGATCACCCCCCCTGTAAGGCTCCATTCAGACGTCCGCATGATTTTTACGGATCCATGGATACATGGATCGGATCCACAGAACGCATGCAGACGTCTGAATGGAGCCTTACAGGGGGGTTATCAATGACAGGGGGTGATCAGGGTAATCAGGGTGATCACCCCCCTGTCACTGATCACCCCCCCTGTAAGGCTCCATTCAGACATCCGCATGATTTTTTACGGATCCATGGATACATGGATCGGATCCACAAAACGCATGCGGACGTCTGAATGGAGCCTTACAGGGGGGTTATCAATGACAGGGGGTGATCAGGGTAATCAGGGTGATCACCCCCCTGTCACTGATCACCCCCCTGTAAGGCTCCATTCAGACATCCGCATGATTTTTTACGGATCCATGGATACATGGATCGGATCCACAGAACGCATGCGGACGTCTGAATGGAGCCTTACAGGGGGGTTATCAATGACAGGGGGTGATCAGGGTAATCAGGGTGATCACCCCCCTGTCACTGATCACCCCCCCTGTAAGGCTCCATTCAGACGTCCGCATGATTTTTTACGGATCCATGGATACATGGATCGGATCCACAGAACGCATGCGGACGTCTGAATGGAGCCTTACAGGGGGGTTATCAATGACAGGGGGTGATCAGGGTAATCAGGGTGATCACCCCCCTGTCACTGATCACCCCCCCTGTAAGGCTCCATTCAGACGTCCGCATGATTTTTACGGATCCATGGATACATGGATCGGATCCGTAAAAATCATGCGGACGTCTGAATGGAGCCTGACAGGGGGGTGATCAATGACAGGGGGTGATCAGGGAGTGTATATGGGTGATCACCCCCCTGTAAGGCTCCATTCAGACGTCCGCATGATTTTTACGGATCCATGGATACATGGATCGGATCCGTAAAAATCATGCGGACGTCTGAATGGAGCCTGACAGGGCGGTGATCAATGACAGGGGGTGATCAGGGAGTGTATATGGGTGATCACCCGCCTGTCATTGATCACCCCCCTGTAAGGCTCCATTCAGACGTCCGCATGATTTTTACGGATCCATGGATACATGGATCGGATCCGTAAAAATCATGCGGACGTCTGAACGGAGCCTGACAGGGGGGTGATCAATGACAGGGCGGTGATCAATGACAGGGGGGTGATCAGGGAGTTTATATGGGGTGATCAGGGGTTTATAAGGGGTTAATAAGTGACGGGGGGGGGGGTGTAGTGTGGTGTTTGGTGGGACTGTACTGACCTACCTGAGTCCTCTGGTGGTCGATCCTAACAAAAGGGACCACCAGAGGACCAGGTAGGAGGTATATTAGACGCTGTTATGAAAACAGCGTCTAATATACCTGTTAGGGGTTAAAAAATTCGGATCTCCAGCCTGCCAGCGAGCGATCGCCGCTGGCAGGCTGGAGATCCACTCGCTTACCTTCTGTTCCTGTGAGCGCGCGCGCCTGTGTGCGCGCGTTCACAGGAAATCTCGCGTCTCGCGAGATGACGCGCCGATTTGTCCAGGAGGAATAAATCAACCACCTCCCGGACGCATCGGCGCGTTAGGCGGTCGGGAGGTGGTTAAAACTACATGGACACTTATAAATAAACTTGATCTGGCCGCCATTTTACATTCAGTGTTTTGCCAGTGTAGAGAGAGGTTGCTGTGTGGAGCAGGGACAGGCTGTTAGGGACACCAAACTCTAGCTAATAGGGCCACAAAAGTCCTTTTAAGGACAGGCATACAGTAAGGTCCATAAATATTAGGACATCAACACAATTCTAACATGTTTGGCTCTATACACCACCACAATGGATTTGAAATGAAAAAAAAACAACAAGATGTGCTTTAACTGCAGACTGTCAGCTTCAATTTGAGGGTATTTAAATCCAAATCAGTTGAACGGTGTAGGAATTACAACAGTTTGCATATGTGCCTCCCACTTGTTGAGGGACCAAAAATAATGGAACAGAATAATAATCATAAATCAAACTTTCACTTTTTAATACTTGGTTGCAAATCCTTTGGAGTCAATTACAGCCTGAAGTCTGGAACGCATAGACATCACCAGATGCTGGGTTTCATCCCTGGTGATGCTCTGCCAGGCCTGTACTGCAACTGTCTTCAGTTCCTGCTTGTTCTTGGGGCATTTTCCCTGCAGTTTTGTCTTCAACAAGTGAAATGCATGCTCAATCGGATTCAGGCCAGGTGATTCACTTGGCCATTGCATAACATTCCACTTCCTTCTCTTAAAAAACTATTTGGTTGCTTTTTCAGTATGCTTTGGGTCATTGTCCATCTGCACTGTGAAGCGCCGTCCAATGAGTTCTGAATAGGGATGAGCGAACCCGAACTGTATAGTTCGGGTTCGTACCGAATTTTGGGGTGTCCGTGACACGGACCCGAACATTTTCGTAAAAGTCCGGGTTCGGGTTCGGTGTTCGGCGCTTTCTTGGCGCTTTTTGAAAGGCTGCAAAGCAGCCAATCAACAAGCGTCATACTACTTGCCCCAAGAGGCCATCACAGCCATGCCTACTGTTGGCATGGCTGTGATTGGCCAGTGCAGCATGTGACCCAGCCCCTCACTCTGCTCTGATCATCTTAAAAAACTCTTTGGTTGCTTTTTCAGTATGCTTTGGGTCATTGTCCATCTGCACTGTGAATCGCCGTCCAATGAGTTCTGAAGCATTTGGCTGAATATGAGCAGATAATATTGCCCAAAACACTTCAGAATTCATCCTGCTGCTTTTGTCAGAAGTCACATCATCAATAAATACAAGAGAACCAGTTCCATTGGAAGCCATATACAGGGAGTGCAGAATTATTAGGCAAATGAGTATTTTGACCACATCATCCTCTTTATGCATGTTTTCTTACTCCAAGCTGTATAGGCACCTATATCAGGTGTGCATAATGATTAGGCAACTTCCTTTCCTTTGGCAAAATGGGTCAAAAGAAGGACTTGACAGGCTCAGAAAAGTCAAAAATAGTGAGATATCTTGCAGAGGGATGCAGCACTCTTAAAATTGCAAAGCTTCTGAAGCGTGATCATCGAACAATCAAGCGTTTCATTCAAAATAGTCAACAGGGTCGCAAGAAGCGTGTGGAAAAACCAAGGCGCAAAATAACTGCCCATGAACTGAGAAAAGTCAAGCGTGCAGCTGCCAAGATGCCACTTGCCACCAGTTTGGCCATATTTCAGAGCTGCAACATCACTGGAGTGCCCAAAAGCACAAGGTGTGCAATACTCAGAGACATGGCCAAGGTAAGAAAGGCTGAAAGACGACCACCACTGAACAAGACACACAAGCTGAAACGTCAAGACTGGGCCAAGAAATATCTCAAGACTGATTTTTCTAAGGTTTTATGGACTGATGAAATGAGAGTGAGTCTTGATGGGCCAGATGGATGGGCCCGTGGCTGGATTGGTAAAGGGCAGAGAGCTCCAGTCCAACTCAGACACCAGCAAGGTGGAGGTGGAGTACTGGTTTGGGCTGGTATCATCAAAGATGAGCTTGTGGGGCCTTTTCGGGTTGAGGATGGAGTCAAGCTCAACTCCCAGTCCTACTGCCAGTTTCTGGAAGACACCTTCTTCAAGCAGTGGTACAGGAAGAAGTCTGCATCCTTCAAGAAAAACATGATTTTCATGCAGGACAATGCTCCATCACACGCGTCCAAGTACTGCACAGCGTGGCTGGCAAGAAAGGGTATAAATGAAGAAAATCTAATGACATGGCCTCCTTGTTCACCTGATCTGAACCTCATTGAGAACCTGTGGTCCATCATCAAATGTGAGATTTACAAGGAGGGAAAACAGTACAACTATCTGAACAGTGTCTGGGAGGCTGTGGTTGCTGCTGCACGCAATGTTGATGGTGAACAGATCAAAACACTGACAGAATCCATGGCTGGCAGGCTTTTGAGTGTCCTTGCAAAGAAAGGTGGCTATATTGGTCACTGATTTGTTTTTGTTTTGTTTTTGAATGTCAGAAATGTATATTTGTGAATGTTGAGATGTTATATTGGTTTCACTGGTAAAAATAAATAATTGAAATGGGTATATATTTGTTTTTTGTTAAGTTGCCTAATAATTATGCACAGTAATAGTCACCTGCACACACAGATATCCCCCTAAAATAGCTAAAACTAAAAACAAACTAAAAACTACTTCCAAAAATATTCAGCTTTGATATTAATGAGTTTTTTGGGTTCATTGAGAACATGGTTGTTGTTCAATAATAAAATTAATCCTCAAAAATACAACTTGCCTAATAATTCTGCACTCCCTGTATGGTGGTATGAGGTGGTATGCTTAGGATCATGAGCAGATCCTTTCCTTCTCCATACTCTTCTCTTCCCATCACTCTGGTACAAGTTGATCTTGGTCTCATCTGTCTATAGGATGTTGTTCCAGAACTGTGAAGGCTTTTTTAGATGTCGTTTGCCAAACGTTAATCTTCCTGTTTTTGAGGCTCACCAATGGTTTACATCTTGTGGTGAACCCTCTGTATTCATTCTGGTGAAGTCTTCTCTTGATTGTTGACTTTGACACACATACACCTAACTCCTGGAGAGTGTTCTTAATTTGGCCAACTGTTGTGAAAGGTGTTTTCTTCACCAGGAAAATAATTCTTCGGTCTTGTTTTCCGTGGTCTTCCAGGTCTTTTGGTGTTGCTGAGCTCACTGGTGCTTTCCTTCTTTTTAAGAATGGGTTGCTATCTCTCTGATGGGTTAGTTTTTTTTTTTTTCAGCCTAATGATAGCTTGCTTTACTGATAGTGACAGCTCTTTGGATCTCATCTTGAAATTTGACAGCAACAGATTCCAAATAGCACACTTGAAATGAACTCTGGACCTTGTATCTGCTCATTGTAATTGGGATAACGAGGGCATAACACACACCTGGCCATGGAACAGCTGAGAAGCCAATTGTCCCATTACTTTGCTGCATCTGTCTGTGTGAAATACAAGCGTTATATATTGGTATTTTATTCTGCTATTAGAAAAAACACCCATTTTGGGCCAAATACTAAATTTGCGGCCTTGGGTTCATCTGTCAGTGTGAGATACAAGCTTGAAATACAGCAGTATTTTTTCTAGGTTTTAAAAAACACCCATTTTTGTCAATATCCTACATCTGGGGCCTATGCTGCATTAGTCAGTGTGCAATTTAAGCTTGAAATACAGCAATAATTTTCTGGGTTTTAAAAAACACCCTTTTTGGGCAAAATACTAAATTTTACAGAAGTTGCTGCAACTGTCAGTGTGAAATATAAGCGTTATATACTGATATTCTATTCTGTTATTAAAAAAACACCCATTTTGGGCCAAATACTAAATTTGCAGACTTTGCTGCATCTGTCAGTGTGAGATACAAGCTTGAAATACTGCAATAGTATTCTGGGTTTAAAAAATACCCATTTTTGGCAATATCCTACATCTGGGGCGTATACTGCATTTGTTAGTGTGACATACAAGCTAGAAATACTGCAATAATATTCTGGGTTTAAAAAAACATCTATTTTGGGCAAAATACAAAATTTGCAGCCTTTGCTGCATCTGTCAGTGTGAAATACACATGTTATATACTGGTATTCTACTCTATTATTAAAATAATAAATTTTTCGCTGTGATCTACCCCTGTTCTACCTAGTAGACAGGTAATCAAATTTCACAAATTTTTCTTTTACATTGTCGGGTGACATTCACCAATTTTTGGCTGTGATATACCCCTGCTCTACCTAGTACACAGGTTAAAAAATGTCACAAATTTTTCTGTTACATAGTTGGGTGACATTCAGCAATTTTTGGCTGTGATATACCCCTGCTCTACCTAGTAGACAGGTTCATAAATTTCACAAATTTTTCGGTTACATTCTTGGGTGACATTTTACCATTTTTGCCGTGATTAAACCTCTGCTCTGCATAGGTGACAGGGACCAAAATTTAAAAAAATCATCTGTTCCATTGGTGGGTGACATTAACCCATTTCTGGCTATTAAAAACTCCTGCTCTGCATAGGTGACAGAGACTTAGATTTCTAAAATTCGTCTTTGATTGGCCCTTTCATTCGATCCTTCTGTTTTAATAACTTGTTCAGCTTGATCACATTGCAGCCATTGAACTCCCTTGGATGTGCTATCCATTTTTCACGCTCCCTCTCCAGTGTGGAACCCTGATTCGCAGCTAACCGTGATCAACGTGGTAGGCGCAGAAAAGAACATTGAAAGTTGATAGAGCAGATATCCAATAGGATCGTGGACATCACGGGGACGTGCGACATGGTGGAGCATTAAGTGTGCACACACCTACAGGTACTGACTGATAGGTCTGCCCCCTTCAACATTTGGGTCTACAAATTGGTCATATGGCCTGAGCTTGCCCTTTACACCTTGAAGGTGCTGGCCTGCCCTGCAGCCAGTGTATTGTCTGAACATTTGTTTATCACGGCTGGAGGGGGTTATAACAGGTTATATTTCCCAATGTTTTGGGGTGTACCCTAATTCAAACAAAAAATAAATCAAATAAAAAATAAAACCAAAAAGCAGTGTTGGCTACCTCCTCATTCTCCACTGCCTTTTCCACCTACATCGCCACATCCAGTGCCTTCTCAACCTCCTACTCCATATGGACCTCGTCCTCCAAGATCAAGATCATTATTTTTTATTTTTACGGATTTTATGTTATTTTAAGTCATTTCCCTATCCACATTTGTTTGCAGAGCACTTGCCATGCTCTCAACCACATTTTGCTGCCATTTGCAGCCCTCTAGCCATTTCAATGACTTTTTTACAGCCATTTTAGTGCTCAAAAGTTTGGGTCCCCATTGACTTCAATGGGGTTCTGGGTCAAGTTCGGGTCCCGAACTCGAACTTTTTTGTGAAGTTCACTTGAACCCGAACATCCAGGTGTCCTCTCAACTCTAGTACCTATGAAACTGGCTGACCTGTTACATGTGTGCTTGGCAGCTGAAGGCATCTGTGTTGGTCCCATGTTCATATGTGACCGCATTGCTGAGAAAAATGATGTTTTAATATATGCAAAATAGCCTCTAGGAGCAATGTGGCCGTTGCCATTACTCCTAGAGGCTCTGTCTCTCTGCAACTGCCCAGCCCTCTCCACTTTGATTGAGAGGACAGGCAGTGAAAACGTCATCATGCCTGGCCCTTTCAATCAAAGTGCTGAGAGAGCTGAGCTTCTAGGTCTAACAGCTACGCACCTAGAGGATCCTTTGCATATATTAAAACGTAATTTTATTAAGCAGGGCATATATGAACGTGGGACCAACACAGATGCCTTCAGCTGCCAAGCGCACATGTAACAGGACAGCCAGTTTCAAAGGTACAAATCTGTGGACAGATGCTCTTTAAGGTAAATATATAGCAGTATTTTTATGTATTAGAACTTTTGACAGAACATGTGTACAGCATTTAACCTCTTCATATTTGCTATACTGTACTATCATCAATGAGTGAACCTGAAAAATGGCCCGCAGAGCAGAGTTTTAGGCTAGTGGCCTGTGTCCTCCACTGTCATGAGATCCTGGTTTGGGTGTGGGCATCGCTCCACTCTCCCTGTGTGTATTGGGACTGATGCTCAGCGAACTTCTTTTCAGCACTACTAGTTAATCCTTACATTTTGCTCCTTGTCACGCTGCTGACTAAGGTGCTTATCAGCCTCCTTACTTAGCTGGGCAGTGGATCCCCCCCATTGCCTGAGCTTTGATGCTTTCTAGTCTCTAGTAAACAGCGAAGCAGTGATCTCTTGTCTGACTACCCTTGTACTGTACCTTGCCTGTCTTCCAATTCTGCTCCTTGCAGCCTGCCTCCACCTTGCAATTGCTATATAGAATTTGTAAATACTCAGCCTGCCCTGACCTTTGGACTGTGTTCATACCACCATTTGCCTGTGTCTTTAGTGCTTCAAACTGGTGTCTCAGACTCCTGTGGGTCAGTTGTCAAATACACCAGGACTTCTTCAAGAGGTAGCAGCCGGTTGGTTCTCTGCAGCGAAGTCCACATCTCTGTAAAGGGGTTAAAGGGTTAATACCAGGGAACAGCCAGGATAATTCATTTAGGTTTAGCCCAAAGTGAAATTGGTTAGTTGAAACAGTAGGTTGGACTGATGAACCAGTTGCCCAGAGAATAATCCAGTGACCCAACAAACTTGACTTAATAGCAATAATGTTCATGATGCCTGTGACTAAAAATCCCCCGTTTGAATCTGGAACCCGGTTGGAGAAAGGTGTTGGACTTGAAGTATGCCAGTGCAACCCCAAATAGGACTTCTTGAACTGAAGTCCATAATCTTGCTCTACAAGCCTTGATTGATGTCCCCGTGGACAGGAAATATTATTAGCTGCCTTCAATACTTTCGTGTTACCATCATTGCGTCCTTTCATTGGCATATGCACACTCAAGCAGGATGTTCTTGTCCTATCTGTGCCGCATACATATTTAATCCTTTGCAAGCTCACCCTGCTTCACTGGACACAATGCTGCGCATACTACAGTAGATGTTAGGAGGGCTGCTGCTGATGTTCGCAGTCCTGTCAACCAAGACTGATGAGGTGGGATTTGGACGCAGCCAGCTTGACTTCAGTTCTCAACATTTCCACCTCCTTGATTCCAAACTGTTCATTAGCTCATGGTGGTTAATGCAGATTCTTGGCAAAATAAGACATCTGTAGGGGCAATTAAGAACACCATCAGGCACATCAAGAACAGAACAGTTAGGTGCTCCTGCTGGTTTTGGTGGCAATATCCAGATGATATCTATAAATAGCCTGGTGTACAAGTGACAGCACTGTAATTATATATCACTTGCACTTAAAGGGAAATGTATATATAATAGCTAGTGTAATATTCTGCATCATACAGAATCAATTGAGAGTCCGCTCTACCATGGACTCCATAAGATGTTGTCTAATCTATTCTACTGTACATCTGAATTCAGGAAAACACTGGCTTTTAGGTCTCTGATGAAAATGAAGACAACAATGCTTGAAATTGAATTTCCATTTTACGTAATTAGATTAAGACAAGACCTGCATAATAATTCCCAGTAAACATTACAATGTACATAAGAATTCTCAAACCATTTTAAAATTCCAAATAGTCTCGTAATGCTAATGAACTCTAAGGTGAAATGCAAGATATAAATTCTCTTAAGTGGTATTTAGGGAATGGCAAGTTTAATCAGAAACAATAAAACTAAAATATTTAGTGGAACATGAAGCTCTTGTAATGTAGAGATTATATATAGTGTGGAAAGTTAATTTAATACTAAAGGCCTTCAGGGTATTTTTAAAGATCCTAGTGAACAGCAGAAAATAGAATGTGATAAAGTCTGGTTAGAATATACTGAATATCTGCATACACTGATGAGAATTCCCCATTTCTAAGCACCAATTCCTTGTTTCTCCTTCTCTTCTCTGGCAAATAGTATTTAAAAAAGTCACCATCTGATCGAAATGTCACAGGTTGTTTTGTCATAAACTTTAATAAATATTATCTATAATTGCCTCAATTACAAAGCGCTATAGCCTCTCTTTTGCGATAATGATGAAATGTGATCTCCCAGTCCAAGAAGTGACCCCTATCATTAGACTTAGTATCCAGTGCAAAACTGTAGGATTTTTAAAAATATAGATAGTGACATGGAAAATGAAAAATAACTTCCCCAAAAAGAAAAACTTGATTTAAACTAATAGGTCATTTTCTAATGACACTTTCTCTTTAAAATGAATTAAAAAATCATCATGTCCTACAAGCATTCAATGTTCACTGATTTGCCAATGATTGTATTGCTTTTTAGAAACAGCGAAAACATTCCACAAGTCTTCATATTAAAAGAAAAGCTTACTGTAGCTTATTTTAGCAGGAGGAGCAAATGAAGAATACACTAGGGCCATACTGTGACAGGAGGCATACCCTTCTTTCGGGGCACACCCTGGTGTTTGGGCTCCTGCCTAGTGGTAGTTGGGGCACCCGTTGTGGTAATTGTTTTTTGGCAGGGTGCAAGGCAGGAGTATGGTCGGCGAATGGCGATGGCGAAAATGAAAAGGGCTAGTTAGTGCAAAGTCTCTCTTTAGTAAAGTGCAGAATAGGAGTAGTAGTACATTCAATTGTATCAAGGCACAGTACCAAGCAAATCACAGTGCAATTCCTCCCCAGCAGCAATGTATGGACAGCAGCAACGATGAGGACTGTTAAACTCCTCTGTGTTTTGAAAGTCTCTCTGCAGAACCTGGTATGCAATTAAGGTTCTGGGTATATGTTTTGTAATTCCCGGGCTGAAAGGTACCCAATTAAGATACAGCTGGCCACTGGTCGAGAAAGTGAAAATCTATGAGAGGATTTTGTATAAACAAAGAGGATACTACTTAAAGTGGGGCAAACTGTGGGAAGACTGGGACATGGCTAATTAATTAATCTGGAATTTCCTTCTTTATTATACATATATTTTTTTTTTATTATTCTTTTTTTTTGAGATGTTGTGTGTGTTTGCCGTATTGGGCTGTTGATGTCGGGCGAATCCCGCTCTCCTCTCAGCAAGTGAGATTTCCATTCGACTTGTATTATCCCCATAAGCATGGGTATTTGTATGAAATTATTATTAACCATGTTTATAAATTAGAAACCTACGGACTTAAGGATTTATAATATTATAAATGTTATATGGATATGAATTTTGTACTATAATCAATAAAAATAAAATAATAATAAAAAAAAAAAAAGATACAGCTGGCCAAAAGTGTGGAAGGGTGTGTTAGCAATATTCCCTCCCCATTTGGTAAAGTGTCTTTCTGCCATAAATGAGCATAAACCTTGCTAAATTAAAAGTGATCAAAAATGTGTATGTATCCCAAAATAGTGCTAGTATACTGCTAATGATAATAGCAACATATGCTCAAATCCCCACATTGGGCCTCAGATGTGCATGGTGCTCTTTTACTCCTGAGCCCTGTTTTATGTCCAGGTGAAAGATTAGGGCCACATGTAAAAAGTTTATAAAACCAGGAAACACAGCATAATAATAAGAGGGCTCACTTTTTACACTAGCATACGATGGGCACAGCATATTGGGCACTGATGTGACATATCTGTGGAAAAATTACAATTTTCACCTTGCACCATCTGCTGTGAATTACATCTGCACTACACCCCTTGGTACATACTGTGAGGGGTGTGGGTTCTAAAATGGGGTCACTTCTTGGGGGTTTCTTTTTTATTTAATGTCTGAGCCACTGCAGTTGTTGGCCAGTGCTGTATAAATCACCAAACTAGATCTCAAATACACATGATGCTCTTTCTCTTCTGAGCCCTGCGGTGTGCCCATAAAGCAGTTTGCAACCACATTTGTGTTGTCGTATTCAGGAGAAAATGGATAACAAATTGTTGGTCCCTTTTCTACTGTGAGTCCTTACAAATGGAAAATCTGGACCAAAAACAACATTTTCTTGTAAAAAATATAATTTTTCATGTTCACAAGCATTTCATGTTCACAAGTATTTCTACATTCTTTGCAATTCCTTTTGGGTCAAAGTGCTCACTACAATTCTTAATGGGTGTATTTTAAAAAATGGAGTAAATTTTTGGGCTTTCTACTGCAGGGGTACCTGAGAGTCTCTTTGAATTTGTCATGGTACCGAAAAACCATTTCAGCAAAATCTGCCCGGCAAGAACATATGACGCTTCTTCCCTTTTGAGTCATGCAGTGTGCCCATACAGCAGTTTACCACCACACATGGGGTATCGCTGTATTCAGTAGAATTTGCATAACAAATTGTAGGGTGCTTTTTCCAAAATCCATATGGCGCTCCTTTCCTTCTGATCCCTGCTGCATGCCCAAACAGCACTTTGCGAGCACTTATAAGGTGTTGCTCTGTTTGGGTGCTTTTTCTCCTGTTACCCCTTGTGAAAAGAAAAAATGGGGGCTTGTGCAACATCTTATTGGAAGAAATGACAATTTTCATTTTCTCAGCCAATTGTGTCTAAATTATATGAAATGTCTGTGGGGCCAAAGCAGTCAGTATACCCCTCAATAAATTATTTGTGGTTTTTTTTTATAAATAAAGGTAAAACATATCAACTAAAATTTAGCCCTAACATCAAGTACGATGTGTCATGAGAAAACAATGCCAAAATAACTTGGCTAAGTAGAAGCATTCCAAAGTTATTACCACATAAAATGACCACACGTCAGATTTGCTAAATTTGACCATATAAGGAAGGTAAAAAAAAGGACCTGAAGAGGTTAAAGGGACTATGTCCTCTGACGCCAGTCCTATTAACTATAGGAATACATGACTAAAGCCTCATTCATAAGTCGGCGTTGTTGCTCAAATCCATGAGCAAGTGGTTAGTGATGTATCCGTGAAGCTGTCCGTTAAGGATCCGTGTGTCTGTCTCTTGCTGTCTGTGTTGCATCAGTGTTTCACTGACACTGAACAGCTGAAAAATAATTTTCAAAGCATCTCTTCTTAATGATCCGTGAAACATGGATGCAACACGGATGGCATCTGTGTTGCATCTGTGGTTTTCACGGACCCATATACTATAAGGGACGTGATGGATCCGTGAACATGGACAAAATAGAGTATGCATCCGTGCTAAAAACACTGACACACACCGTGGTAAAACAGTGATGTGTGAATACACACATTAAAATGAATTGGGATGTGTACTGTCCGTGGAGAACAAATACAGCACACATCCGTGAAACATTGAGATGTGAATGAGGCTTAATACTGCCACTAAGTTCAGATCAGTAATTTGTATCTCATATTTATCCCATTTCCTTCACTGTGCACCTGAAAACTGGCTATACAATAATTCATTGAGAGGACTCCTAAGCGTGTTCACATAATGGAGTTAATTCTCTCTATGCATTACATGGTCAGTTTTTGGGCACACATCAAAGGAAAGGGGGTGGGTATAGAGATGCAAATTACTGATCTGAACTCAGTGGTAGCAGTACTAGTTATATATTACTACAGTATAAAGGGGTTATGCAGGACTTGATAATGATGACCTATCTTGAGGATATAAAACATAAATTCCCAGATAACCTCTTTGGAAGGGCTGGTCCGAGGTGACAAATTTCCTTTAAACATTATGATACTTTGTTCTGTGTATCCTGTTAGGGCACTGAATACATAATATCTTTAGGATACAACTTTTTTTTTTTGTCTTGCATTATTTTCAACTGGATGGCTCCTAATTATGCACAGGATTTGTTTCTGCATCTCCCATGTCCTCTGACACCATTTGCTAATCCATTTCCTGATTTTGACTCTTGCTACATTCTTGACATCCAGGCTCAGACTGGCCCACAGGCATGGGCATAACTACTATAGCGGCAGACCCTTGTGTTCTGTGTGGGGGGGCTGGTTTGATCCTTGATGTGTGGCCCTTACTTCTCTATGTACCCCACTGCCTACAGAGGTACATTTAAATCCCATCTTGCATCCTTGAGCAAGGTGATCCCCTAGTCCCCCATTCCCTGTATAAGTTGCCCATACATTACGTGGCTGAGTTGACACCTTGGTACACAGGCAGACCAGTCACTATCCTTGTTTCCTATGGACCCACCTTCTTGAAGTCGCTAGAGGGACTCCTATAATCATTCATCTTGTATCATCTTCCTGTTGTCTTCGGCTGTGTGAGCAGGTAATATTTGCATGTACAGTAGATGTACAGTGTGGTCCTAGAACTAAATTTAGTCGTGAGTACAGATGGCCAATAAATTATTTGTCGATTTTTTATTTTTTTTTATAAATAAAGGTAAAACATATCAACTCAAAATTAAATTTAAATCCTGCGAGGGTTATGGGGGAAACCAAGAGGACCCATTAGATCAACAGTGACTAGAGGTCAGAAAGTCTACTGCCAAGTCTGCAGCTGTGCAGTGACCATACCTATGACTTGCTCTTTGGGGTTGAACTGACACCAAAGGAGTACTAGAATTTTAGAGTACATTTGTGTTAAACAATGTGTTGCTTTAAATTATTTTACAAAAGACTTGAGACTGGTGTTTACTTGGAGACCCTTAACGTCAATCATTTTAAAAAAAATGTACATATAATAGAAAAGGTGATTTGTTTTGACACAACTGTTACATTTCAATTATCTTTTCTTCGGGGGAAGACATATATATTTCTAAATGAATCATTAGCTTAAAGTTGAAACATTGTAAACTATTTCCAATATGCTAGTAAATGACATGTAGTGTTCTTTTGAGTACAACATATATTTTATGGAAGTGCTGCTTTCCTTCAATGCCCTTCCCACTCCAGCTGGTATTGTACATACCAGAAGAAAAAGGAGTACATACTTATGTAATTATTCTCCTACCCTTTCTGCTGAAAGCAGTACTTTTCTATAGGAAAATAACTATTAAATTAGACGCTTTTTGTGCTTGTTAGCGGCATTGTGCAAAGTCTGCAATTTGTAGTTTTTCTTCCTATTCAGCGTTTCTAACAATCAGCTGGGTGTTTGATTTAAAAATCATTTATATTTATGCCGCTGTTCAAATCTATCAACAGAATGAAACGTTTCTTTAGAAACAAAATTTTCAAAAACGAATTATTTTGTTGTCTGCGGCTGTAATCAATGGCAGATACCTAACGGCTTTTCTGTATTTGACATGTTTGTACAATTATTATTATTGTAAAAAAACAACAACTTTAATCCGGCAAAGTACAAACTGTGCCTCAAAACATGAGCCATTGAATACACAGAACGCTGAAAACTATCTTCTGCTACTTTCTGTTGAAATATTGTTTGTGAACAGTTTGGGTTTGCTGTCTCTTCCATTTCTTGAAAAGTTTACCAATGAAATCAGTCACATCATTCTGGAGAAAATTGTAGTAATTAAAACAGTATAGAATATCTTGAAGATCACTAATTCAAATGCAAACATACAAAAGTTAGTAGCAAATTAATTTATTTTTTGTTTCTTTATAACTTGCTGTGCAGACACATCAACTTTTACAATGAAAAGCAGAAGCCAACCAAGGTTGAATGGTTCAATTTGAGATTGGTTTTACTATAAAAATAACACAAGGTTGCATGTTCAGAAAAATAATTATGGCCATATGTACATGACAGAGCCATGTAAAGGTGGCCTTTGTTTTTGTGGCACTGTGCTGGTGGATCGGTGGGACCCAGTGCTGTGAGTGGCATTGTGAAATAGCAGGGTTGCTGTTTGACTCCTGGGTCCTGCCGCCTACTAGAGCAGTGCCATGTTGTCGCTGCACTGTGCTGCGCCTTTTTGTCAGAGTAGGTCCCACTCTAAGAGGCAACCTTGACGTAGTGAGTGGGCTTATGCCTTTTAATCTAAATGTACACCAATGTCTCTTGTACACCATGCAGTATAGGGGGTTGTAAACATAATATTGCTCGGAGAAGTGAATTTAATTAGATCTAAGCATAGCATTGTGGATATGCGATCCAGTTCTGTTTTTCTCCTCTTGATATATGCATGTTGAATCTTCCTTCTTTATTACTGGTTTCAGCACTCCTCTCATTTGGCAAAGGTGGTTTTAATTTAGCAGAAGTCTGCATATAAGTGGTAATTGACCTGCAGTTGCTGATAGCAAAGGACTTCGTGGTGTCCTTTGTTTTTTTGCCACTGTGCTGGTGGATAGGTGGGACCCAGTGTCGTGGGTGGCATTGTTAAATAGCAGGGTTGCTGTTTGACTCCTGGGTCCTGCCGCCTACTAGGGCAGTGCCACGTTGACGCCACACTGTGCTGCACCTATTTGTCAGAGTAGGTCCCACTCTAAGAGGCAGCCTTGACGTGGTGAGCGGGCTTATGCCTTTTGATCAAAATGTACACTATTGCCTCTTATACAGCATGCAGTATAGGGGGTTGTACACTTAATATTGCACTGAGAAGTGAATTTAATTAGATCTAAGCATAGCATTGTGGATGTGCGATCCAGGTTTTTCTCCCCTTGATATATGTATGTAAAGAGGTACACAGAGTCCATGTGCCTCCATACTAGGGAATTGTGGGCACTGTATATTCTGGCATAGTTCCTCTCCATGGTGGCATATTAGCAATGCCTCTAGGGGTGAATAACTCTGCTTTAAGCTGAATATATATGCAGGTACAATAAAGCCCTATAGGTTTCTATATGGATGGATAGAAAGGAGTTGTCCTAGCTTTTGATATTAATGGTATATCCTCAGGATAGGTCATCAATATTAGATTGGTGGGTGATGCTGCCTTTTCCTAGGCCAGTAATATCATGTTTATCATGGCTTTGTGCAACTCAGCCAAGCATAGCCACTATACAATGTATGGCACTGAGCTAGGTAAGCAGTGAGGAGGCCGCAGTACACACTGGTGCGCTATGCCTCTTGATACAGCTAATATGTGGTGGTGCCAGGAGTCAGTCCCCCCGATCTCCCCTGGGTAGATATTGATGACACATAGTTCAAAGATATTTTACAACAAATATTACATTGTTATATCTGTGTTATTGGACACATTACTGCATCAGACAGTGGAGTTCAAATTCATTTTACCACAAACATTACATTGTTATATCAATGTTATTAAACGCATTACTGCTTTAGTCCATGTAGTACAAAGACATTTCACCTCAAAAATTACTGTTATACCCATGATATTAAGTGCATGGCGTTTTACCACAAACATTGGATTGTTATATACATGTTATTGAACACATTACTGCGTGAGACCATGTAGTTCAGACATTTCAATGCACAAATTGCATGTTACACCTATAATACTGAACACATAGTTGAAAGTCAATTTATAAAACTTAAAAAAATTGTTATATCCGTGGAATTGAATACATTGCCGCATCAGACTGTGTAGTTCAAAGACATATTTCCTTAAACATTGCATTGTTATATCCGTGTAAGCAAACACTGTACTGCTTTAGACCATGTAGTTTAAAGACATTTTACCACAAACTATTTTATTTTATGCACTTATATAACGATACTATATTCTGCAGCGCTTTACAGATATTAGCATAAAGCTGTCCCCAAGGGGCTCACAACTTAAGTTCCCTATCAGTATGTCTTTGGGATGTGTGGGGAAACCAGAGTACCTGGAGGAAACTCACCCAAACACGGGGAGAACATACAAACTCGATGCAGATGTTGGATTCGAACCTAGAACCCTAGCGCTGCAAGGCACAAGTGCTAACCACTGAGGTACCATGCTGCATTGTTATACCCATGATTTTAAACACACAGTTGAAAGACATTTTATTGCAAACATTGCATTGTTATACTCATGTTAATGAATGCATTACTGGATCAGACCGTGTATTTCAAAGACTTTTTGCAGAGAAAATTGAATTGTTATACCTATGTTATTGAACACATACTTCAAAGAAATTTGACCACAAATCATTAGCAAAGAAAATTGTCAATACCAGTATGAAGTGTTTGTAAAAGAGGTGGCGCATTTCATTGTTCCTCTCTCTTTAAATTACAGATAACACACCAGTATGGTTTAATAATCTGTGTTCCAAGCTCATGACTTTTCATTTATAGGAAAGCCTTGACTTTTCATTTATAGACGTCATTATAAATCGCCTGGAAAATGGAAGAGTGAAAAACGAAAGACCCAAGCCTCATCAACTGTCAGAATGTTGGTAGTAGCAGCACTAGCTACCTGGATAGTAGTAATAGCAGGCCACAGTTCTCCTTGGCTTCTTCATCTTAGTCACAATAGCACTGTGCCTTGGAGCCCAGAGTTACAGCATTCCTTCCGATCCTCCTCCTTGCAACCCTAGAGAAGCCTGTCAGTTGCATCTTCTCTGTCTTCACAGCCCACTCCTAGTGGGGAGCCTTCTTTTCTTCTAAAGAAGAAGCAACAAAAACTCACACGCTATAGAAGATACTTAAAGGGAACCTGTCATTAACTTTATGCTGACCTCACTGAGGGCAGCATAAAATAGTGACAGAAATGCAAAATTTCAGCGATGTGTCACTCATAAGCTAAATGTAAGTAGTTGCTAAGAACCAACATCATAATCATTGCAGCACATGCCTTGAAAATAATCTACTTGAGAAGAGTCATGGTTATTCATAATCTCCTGCTCTCTCACCAATCTGCTGATGATTGACAGTTCTCTCCTAGAGAGAAAGGGAGAAAACTAGGTAGAAGACTGTCAATTATCAGCAGGTGGGCAGGAGAGCAGGAATTTATGAATAACCATGACCCTTCTCAGGTTGCCGTGACTCTTTTTCAGGCCCAGTCTGCAATGATTGTGATGTTGGTTCTTGGCAACCACTTACTTTTAACTTTTAAATGACAGATTGCTGAAATAAACTCACCTGTCTCTACTTTATGCTGCCGTTAGTATGGGCAGCATAAAGTTGATGACAGGTTCCCTTTAAGAGATTCTTCCTGTTGATGACTTGTGTGAGAGGTATCAGTATTTGTACTGCCATTAAAAGTAGGTTCAGATGGAGGTGGGAGAACCCATGCATAGCTGTGTTGTTGGTGGTAGTAGTGACACTAGTAGCCACCGTGGTGGCAGTAGGGGCAGTGGTAGCAACAGTGGCAGGGCAGATACAGAACAGAGAATTGGGAAGCAGGTCAAAGAGCCCAGAATGGCATATAGCAGTCTGATATAAGTTCAGCGGAGGTTGAGGACTATTATGATGATTGTGTGTTAGACAGGACCTGGGAGACGAACCAGGTAGCTGAGAAGGAGACATGAGAGAAGGGTGGAGGCCGTGGCCACAATGAAAAGCGGAGGTAATGTGTGTCTAAAACCTCCAAAAGAACTGACATTGTCAGGTCTGCTTCTATGGTGGCCAGCTTAGAGACTGGTGATGCCACTGATACTGTTGGTATAGGCTCAAAACATTTCAGACATAGGCCAAGCTCAGGTGTCTCCAGCTTTGTGTGAGCAACTGTCATTTGACGCATTTTCTACACATGGACGGAAGACAAAACTACACCCATGTGCAAGATCTGCAGGATTAAACTAAGCTGTGGATGTTTAAACACAAATTTAGGTACCAGGGCTTTATTGCAGCACATAAGGTGACATCACTGGATCCTGTGGGAAAGTAGAACTGGCCAACATTGCTAATTGAACAAGTCTTCCATATTCCAGTGTTCTTTGTGGCAGCCAGGCTGATTCCCTAAGCAGTAAAGTGTCCTTGTCATCACCATCAGCTTCTTCTTCTCCTGCTCAGACTCTTTCTCCTCCTCCGCTCCATCTTGAGACATCCATAATGAAATCTGTGGCCATGAGTAAACTTCTAGCGACCAGTGATTAGTTTAACTCCCACCTTGCCAACTTTCTGGTGGTGCAGTTAATGCTCTACCAATTAGTTGTGGCAAATGTGAAGCAGTTCTGCTCCTTCCCCAAAATGTAATACTTTTCAAAAGTTTCTTTTATTTGCCATCTGCAGCAATTTCTACCATATGCCGTCAGTGAGATTTTTGAGCAAGGGCCAGTAATAAGGGAGTTCTGTGCCTTTACTAAAATGTAATTATTCTGTAAAACTGAATTCTACGCCATCTGTTGCAGTTTGTGCCAAATCATGTCACTGAGATTTTTGGCCAGGTGTCTGTAGTGGAGCAGCACCTTCACCAAAATTTCATTCTCCTCATAGTAACACAGTAACTTAGTTTATAAGGCTGAAAAAGGTCATCTGTCCATCCAGTTCGGCCTGTTATCCTGCAAATTGATCCAGAAGGAGACAAAAACTAAAAACTATGAGGTAGAAGCCAATTTTCCTAACTTTAGGGGAAAAAATTCCTTCCCGACTCCAATCAGGCAATCAGAATAACTCCCTGGATCAATGACCCCTCTCTATTAACTATAGCCTGTAATATTATTATACTCCAGAAATACATCCCGGCCCCTCTTGAATTCCTTTATTGTACTCACCATCACCACCTCCTCAGGCAGAGAGTTCCTTAGCCTCACTTCTCTTACAGTAAAGAATCCTCTTCTATGTATTTTTTTTTTTATTAAAAATTTTTTTTTTTAAACATACAGAGAACGATTAATAACGCAGGTATATATGCATATGACTTGCAAATATCAGTTACACAAATATGTATGGCAAGAAGAAGCAATTATCTCCATCTCGGTTTGTGAGATTAACAAGCATGGTGCATCTCAGCATTACAGTAAAACATAAGAGTACAACATAAGATAAAGGTACAAGAGCAAGAGGGGGAGGGGTTGGACAAGGGGAGGGAGGGGGGGAGGGGGGAGGGGGGGAGGGGATGAGTTGAGGGAAAGGAGGAGGGGTGGAAAGAAACATCTAATCACATCATAAGATCTGTAAAATGTAAGAGAGAGAAAAACTGTGCCTAAAGGTTTCAAGGAAAAAGCCAGAATTTTTTCCAGGGGTTCCAGATATTGAGGAAGGTGGATCTCGTTCTCGATTCCTAATGGGAAATTTCTTCGAGCCTGTAAATCTGGTCAACTTTGGCGTACCAGCTCTCGAAACTGGGGGTATCTGGAGTGAGCCAAAGCTTTGGAATCAATAGTCTAGCAGCTCCAAGCATAAGAGAGAAAAGAGATGATCGATATCTATTGGTATTGCAAATCCTCTTCTATGTTTGTGTACAAACCTTCTTTCCTCTAGACGCAGAGGATGTCCCCTCATCACTGTCACAGTCCTGAGGATAGATGATAGGAGAGATCTCTGTACTGACCCCTGATATATTTATACATAGTTATTAGTTCTCCCCTTAGTTGTCTTTTTTCTAAAGTCATTAACCCTAATTTTGATAATCTTTCTGGGTACTGTAGTCCATCCATTTCAGTTATTACTTTAGTTGGCCTCCTCTGAACCCCCTCCAGCTCTGCTATGTCTGCCTTGTTCACAGGAGCTAAAATCCTCTAAAATTAATTTCTTCTGTATGCCATCAGTTGGACTTTTTGTCAGGCAGGCGTTCGTAAAAATTGTCGTGTCATTATGGAAA
The DNA here is from genome assembly GCF_014858855.1 of Bufo gargarizans. Classification (NCBI taxonomy): domain Eukaryota; kingdom Metazoa; phylum Chordata; class Amphibia; order Anura; family Bufonidae; genus Bufo; species Bufo gargarizans. The sequence goes on from NC_058083.1 coordinate 483,808,102, forward strand.
TATTGCACCGTTCTGAGCCTTCACCAGAATTTTATTCTGCTGTATTATATTTGTACCGCTGCCCATCTGTCTATTTTGTTTTTCAAAAAAAAAATGTTTCCTGTTTCCTGACCCCATGAACTTCTGGGAAGGCAGATTTGAACAGTCACTGGAACTGGACCAGTTTGTGCTCTCTGTACTGTCTTGTCCAGTCTCCAGTGTCATCTTAGAGAGATGATCCGTGATGATTTTCACACACCTGAGACTTAGGCCGATGAATAGATCGCTGATGATGCCGTAATGCTACTGCCGGTATCTGGCTGCCATCCATTATGTTCCATACTTTATGGCTGCTGCAGCCATTATGCCACTTCCATTGTCTTCCTGCCTACCATCATTTTCCGTATAGTAAGGCTGCTGCAACCACTGCAGCTGCTACTTCCTGCTGCTAATCCCCCTCTGCCACTTCCATTATCTCTTCTGCAACTAATATTACTGTTGGATAGCTGTCACTACTACTACTACTCCTAAACAGCCACACACACACATCTACTGCCTTGTCTATTCCATGCTGTGCTGCTGCTACTGCTGCTATTATTGCAGCCTCATGCCACTATTACCCTAACCTTTCCAAATTCAGCTGCTGCTCCCAATTATAAGGAAACATTGCCCCCTGTTAATGGTACATTTTTGGATGCTTGTGCAGAACAAGCCACTGTTTCTCATTACATTACCATGTCTGTATAAACAGGGGCAGGCATCTGCCCTCATTAAGATATCATTTTTGAACACTTGGTTCCAACAAGCCACACTTTTTTCTCCCATAACATTGTGTTTTTAAATACCATCTGCCTTGGATAAGAAACAATTTTTGGAAGCTTTCTTGTATGAAACGCATAATATATGCAATGGTGCACTGTGCTTGTAATGGTGCTGTTTTTTAACACCGTCAACCATTTCAGTATCACTCTAACATTATTTGTATTGTTGTGATTGCGTTTAATAGCTTAAAAGGGGAGGGGGATGAGCAAAATTTTGTAAAAAAAAAATAAAAAAATAATGAAATTATCTAAAATAATCTGAGTTCTGGAAGACCATTTTTCAGGCCAATTGGAGCATATTTGATTTGTGTAGAATTGATTCGGACATGAATGAAATTTCTTACAAAATTTCACAAATTGGACATTAAATCATTTGTAAGAAGTTCGCTCATCTCTATTTCTGAAGTTTGTCTGGTAAATGTAAAGCTATGACATACTGTCATATACCTTGTCAGTTAACTCATTAGCATTTCCTAGACATCCAGGTCTAGACCTTTTAGTAGATCAGCCTAGGTGTAGAGAGATATTTACTCTAGTTTTTAAAACTTTTTTTTTTATAGGGCCTGGCCCTTTCATTTATTAGCTAGGAGTCACATGATCTAGCCAACTTCCACTTCTCTTTACATGTTGCTCTGGTTGACCATCCTTGGCTTGTTCCATTCCTATGGTTTCCAAACTTTGGATTGCTTCACATCACAATCCAAGATTGGCTTCGTGACCCATCTATGTATTGGGTGCATGCTAACTTAGATTGTCCTTGTCTAGGCCTCCATTTTGTGAACTGGTCAGTACCAGATTTACACTGTAGACTCATCATCAAATACAACACGACTTAAAGGAGTATTCTGGTTGTTAAAAGTTATCACATATCCACAGGATAGGGAATAACTATTAGATAGGTGGGGGCCCACCAAAATGAACAGAGTGGCAGGTCAAACATGCATACTACTGCTTCATTTATTTCTTCAGGAGATCCTGAGATAGCTGGTTACAGCACTCAACTCATTTCAGAGCTCCCATAGAGATGAATTGAGCAGCAGTTCATATACCTTACATGTTGCTTTATTAATTTCAGGGGCTCCTAGGCATACAGAGTACCCATTCTCATGATCAGTGAGGGACCCAGCGGGATAACTTTTAACAGCCAGAATACCCCTTAACCCCTTAAGGACACAGGACGTACCGGTACGCCCTATTTCCCGAGCCCTTAAGGACACAGGACGTACCGGTACGTCCTGACTTAAAATCGGGATTCCGGCGCCACGGGGGTTAATCGGAACGGGACGCCGGCTGAAATCATTCAGCCGGCATCCCGTAACAACGCGCGCGCGCGGGGGGGGGGGGGGGGGGGGGGTCGATCGGCGATCGCAGAAAACCGCAGGTCAATTCAGACCTGCGGTTTTCTGCGTTTCCGGTCCATTCGGGTGTCCTGTGACCCGATGAACCGGAAAAAGACTGCGATCGGTGGCGTAATTATACACCACCAATCGCAGTCCGAGGATTTGGAGAGGCGGTGCTGGCCCTGGTGCTGATGCCTGCTGTCCAGGGTGCTGATTGGTGCAGGGGAGAGAGGCGCGAGATTCAAACTTCCTTCCGCTCCACTCTCCTCTCCTCTTCCTGTCCAGCACCCTGACCGTGCAGCATCGTCCAGCACCAGCTCCTGTGTCCCCCTAATCGCCATCCATCACCCTCCTGCACCCATCGCCACCCAGGTAGGTAACGGTCAGTGAGCGAGAGGCACCGTTAGGCAGGGAAAAAAGGGAAAAGTAAGTTAGGAAAAAAAAAGAAAAAGTACTTTTATTCCAAACTTCCATCTATCCATCTAACCCTAACCCAGACCTCCCCCCTGCCACTTGCCCACCCCTGCCACTTGCCCCCCCCCAGCCCATCCCCCCCAGCCTACCCCCCCACTTTTTTTTTTCTGCGTGCGCTGACTGGCCGGCACTTTTTAGCGCCCGTCCACTGTTAGCGCATCGCCTGCCCCAGCGCTGATCAGCGTTGTACCGCTGATCCGCAAGTTTTAACATATAATAAAGTTTTCCACACACGCACACCTACACGCACACACACCCATGGCCCGCCGGATGTTCTCGGCCGAGGAGACATACGCCCAGATTGCCTCCGACTCTGAGAGCCCCAGTGAGGATGAGGATGACCCCACATTCCTTTTATCATCCGCATCCTCCTCATCATCATCGGATGACGATGAGCCACCAAGGCGGCGGAGACGCTGCCAGGCGGAGCCAGGGGCCCCACATGCTAGGGATTCTGTGGCCCACCCTAGTACGAGCCGCCCTGGGGTTCGTACTGTTTTCCCGGCCCACCAAATAAGTCCACCGGAGCCCCCTGCCGATGAACTTAGCTGGTGTCCCCCAGTGGACTTTGAGCCTGAGATTCCGTATTTCGCTGGCAATCCTGGAATCTAGATTCCCACAGTGGGGTTTACTGAAATAGACTATTTTAGTTTTTTTTTCAGTAACCCACTGGTGAATTTGATGGTGGAGCAGACGAATCTGTATGCCCAACAGTTCGTCGCTCAAAACCCAGGCTCAGTTTTGGCTAGACCCGGTGGCTGGACGCCAGTCAGTGCAGCCGAAATGAGAACATTTTGGGGCCTCGTGCTGTATATGGGTCTAGTCCAAAAACCCAGTGTCAGGCAATACTGGAGTGGGGACGTCCTGTACCAGACCCCACTGTACAGTATGGTCATGACACACCCCCGGTTTGAGGCCATCCGGAAATGTCTGCATTATTCCGATAATGCAGCATGTCCACCCCGAGGTGATCCTGCCTATTACCGGCTGTATAAGATACGGCCGGTCATCGATCACTTTGGGGCCAAATTCATGGAGGCCTACGTACCTGGAAGGGAGGTCGCGGTTGATGAGTCTCTCGTTGCGTTCAAGGGGAGACTCAGTTTCCGCCAATATATTCCCACAAAGCGGGCGAGGTATGGCGTGAAGCTATACAAAATTTGTGAGAGTACCTCAGGGTACACTTACAAATTTCGTGTGTACGAGGGGCGAGATTCCGTATTCAACCCCCAGAATGTCCCCCCACTCTGGGTGTTAGCGGGAAACTCGTGTGGGACCTTATGTACCCACTGCTGGATAATGGTTACCACTTGTACGTGGATAACTTTTATACCAGCATTCCCTTGTTCAGGTCCCTTGCCGCCAGATCCACGTTCGCTTGTGGGACCGTGCGGAAAAATCAACGCGGCCTCCCTGCATACCCCTTCCAGGTACCTATCCCCAGGGGTGAGACCCGTGCACTTACCAGTGGAAACTTGTTGCTGGTCAGGCATAAGGACAAGAGGGATGTCCTTATGCTGTCCACAATCCACGGTAACAGCACCACCCCAGTCTCTGTGCGAGGTACCACGGCAACGGTCCTCAAGCCGTTGGGAGGAGTTGATCTCTCTGATCAAGTCCTGACGCCATATAACGCCATGCGCAAAACCCGGGCATGGTACAAAAAAGTTGCGGTCTACTTAGTGCAGGTTGCCATGTACAACTCTTTTGTACTATCCCGAAGCGCTGGCAGCACAGGGATATTCCTCCAATTCTATGAGGCAGTCCTCAAGGACTTGATCTTTTCGGACCGGGAAAGAGCAGGCCGGAGTACCTCGGGAACTGGAGGCGCCCGGATAGTCCCTGGCCAACACTTTCCAGGTGTGGTCCCCCATACTGGAAAGAAGGGACGAACCCAAAAAAAGTGCAGAGTGTGTCACAAGAGGGGGATACGGAAGGACACCACTACTCAATGTGACACGTGCCCCGATCATCCGGGCCTCTGCATTATCGATTGCTTCAGGGAGTATCACACTTCCATGGAGTACTAAATTTTTATAATCCCCAACAGTCCACTAGAGAACATAAAACACTATGGCTCTCAGACTTTGGAGACACGGAAACAATTTTTCTTTCCCCAAAAAATATTAGTTTTAGTGCAGGCATCCTCAAACTGCGGCCCTCCAGATGTTGTAAAACTATAACTCCCAGCATGCCCAGACAACCTACAGCCATCAGCAGGGCATGGTGGGAATTGTAGTTTTACAACATCTGGAGGGCCTCATTTTTAGGATGCCTGCTTAGTGTCTCCAAAGTCTGAGAGCCATACATACTGGGCATCGTCGCGTGCGTAAAAGTCGTCGCTATAAAAATAACTTTTGACCAAACGCCTCGGATGAACGGTGTTAAAAATATAAAATAAAAACTGTGCCAAAACACCCATTTTTGGGCAAAATTTCAATTTGAATCCATTTTGCCGGTAATAAAGCAAGGGTTAACAGCCAAACAAAACTAAATATTTATTGCCCCGATTCTGTAGTTTGCAGAAACACCCCATATGTGGTCGTAAATGGCTATATAGCCGCACGGCAGGGCATAGAACGAAGGGAACTCCATACGGTTTCTGGAAGGCAGATTTTGATGGACAGTTTTTTTTTGACACCATGTCCCATTAGAAGCCCCCCCTGATGTAGCCTAGACTAGAAACTCCAAAAAAAGTGACCCCATCTAAGAAACTACACCCCTCAAGGTATTCAAAAGTTACTTTACAAACTATGTTAACCCTTTAGGTGTTCCACAAAACTAAATAGCGAATGTAGAAACAATTTTAGAATTTAATTTTTTTGTTACATTGCCTCAAAAAAGAGTAATATAGAGCAACCAAAAATCAAATTTACCCCCAAAATAGTCCCAAAACAACAACCACCTTATCCTGTAGTTTCCTAGATGGGGTCACTTTTATGAAGTTTCTACTCTAGGGGTGCATCAGGGGGCTTGAAAGGGTACATGGTGTAAATAAACCAGTCCAGCAAAATCTGCCTTCCAAAAACCATATGACGTTCCCCTTCTTCTATGTCCTGCCGTTTAGCCAAATAGTAGTTTACGACCACATATGGGGTGTTTCTGCAAACTACAGAATCAGGGCAACCCATTTTGAGTGTTGTTTGGCAGTTAACCCTTGTTTTACTCCTGGAAAAAATTGATTATATTGGAAAATTTTCCAAAAAATAGAAATTTCAAAATTGTTTCTCCATCTGCCATTAACCCTTGTGGAACACCTAAAGGGTTAACAAAGTTTGTAAACCCAGTTTTGAATACCTTGAGGGGTGTACTTTCTTAGATGGAGTCACTTTTTTGAAATTTCTATTCTAGGGGTGCAACAGGGGGCTTCAAATGGGACATGGTATAAACAAAACCAGTCCTGCAAAATCTGCCTTCCAAAACCCATATGGTGTTCCCCTCCTTCTATATGCTACCGTTCGGCCAAACAGTAGTTTACGACCACATATGGGGTGTTTTTGCAAACTACAGAATCAGGGCAACCCATTTTGTTTGGCAGTTAACCCTTGTTTTACTCCTGGAAAAAATGTATTATATTGGAAAATTTTCCAAAAAAGAGAAATTTCAAAATTGTTTCTCCATCTGCCATTAACTCTTGTGGAACACCTAAAGGGTTAATAAAGTTTGAAAAAACAGTTTTGAATACCTTGAGGGGTGTAGTTTCTAGAATGGGGTCATTTTTGAGAGGTTTCTATTATCTAAGCCTCACAATATGACTTCAAACCTGAAAAATTTCAAAATTTGCTTCTAAACTTCTAAGCCTTGTAACATCCCCAAAAAATAAAATATCATTCCCAAAATGCTACAAACATGAAGTAGACATATGGGGAATGTAAAGTCATCACAATTTTTGGGGGTATTACTATGTATTACAGAAGTAGAGAAACTGAAACTTTGAAATTTGCTAATTTTTCAAAATTTTGGGTAAAAATTGTATTTTTGTATGCCAAAAATTTTTTTTTGACCCAATGTTAGCAGTGTCATGAAGTACAATATGTGACGAAAAAACTATCTCAGAACGGCCTGGGTAAGTCAAAGCGTTTTAAAGTTATGAGCACTTAAAGTGACACTGGTCAGATTTGCAAAAAATGGCCTGGTCCTTAACCACTTCAGCCCCGCTAGGTGAAACCCCCTTCATGACCAGAGCACTTTTTACACTTCGGCACTACACTCCTTTCACCGTTTATCGCTCGGTCATGCAACTTACCGACCAAATGAATTTTACCTCCTTTTCTTCTCACTAATAGAGCTTTCATTTGGTGGTATTTTATTGCTGCTGACATTTTTACTTTTTTTGTTATTAATCAAAATGTAACGATTTTTTTGCAAAAAAATGACATTTTTTACTTTCAGCTGTAAAATTTTGCAAAAAAAACGACATCCATATATAAATTTTTTGCCAAATTTATTGTTCTACATGTCTTTGATAAAAAAAAATGTTTGGGCAAAAAAAAAATGGTTTGGGTAAAAGTTATAGCATTTACAAACTATGGTACAAAAATGTGAATTTCCGCTTTTTGAAACAGCTCTGACTTTCTGAGCACCTGTCATGATTCCTGAGGTTCTACAATGCCCAAACAGTAGAAAACCCCCACAAATGACCCCATTTCGGAAAGTAGACACCCTAAGGTATTCGCTGATGGGCATAGTGAGTTCATAGAACTTTTTATTTTTTGTCACAAGTTAGCGGAAAATGATGATGATTTTATTTTTTTTATTTTTTCTTACAAAGTCTCATATTCCACTAACTTGCGACAAAAAATAAAAAATTCTAGGAACTCACCATGCTCCTCACAGACTACCTTGGGGTGTCTTCTTTCAAAAATGGGGTTACTTGTGGGGTAGTTATACTGCCCTGGCAATTTAGGGGCCCAAATGTGTGAGAAGAACTTTGCAATCAAAATGTGTAAAAAATGACCGGTGAAATCCAAAAGGTGCACTTTGGAATATGTGCCCCTTTGCCCACCTTGGCAGCAAAAAAGTGTGACACATCTGGTATCGCCGTACTCAGGAGAAGTTGGGGAATGTGTTTTGGGGTGTCATTTTACATATACCCATGCTGGGTGAGAAAAATATCTTGGTCAAATGCCAACTTTGTATAACAAAATGGGAAAAGTTGTCTTTTGCCAAGATATTTCTCTCATCCAGCATGGGTATATGTAAAATGATACCCCAAAACACATTCCCCAACTTCTCCTGAGTACGGCGATACCAGATGTGTCACACTTTTTTGCTGCCAAGGTGGGCAAAGGGGCACATATTCCAAAGTGCACCTTTCAGATTTTGCAGGCCATTTTTTACACATTTTGATTGCAAGGTACTTCTCACACATTTGGGCCCCTAAATTGCCAGGGCAGTATAACTACGCCACAAGTGACCCCATTTTGGAAAGAAGACACCCCAAGGTATTCCGTGAGGGGCATGGCGAGTTC